>NC_081430.1:17038625-18238625 GCF_949786415.1 Peromyscus eremicus | reverse complement strand
CTTCTTTTAAAGACAGGTTTTCTCTGTGTAGCTTTGGAGCCTTTCCTGGAACTCACTCTTTAGCCCATGCTGGCCTCAAACCCACAGAAATCTGCCTGCCTCTGACTCCTGAGTGCTGGGATTAAGGGCATTTGCCACTACTGCCCAGCTTTAATCCGTATTTCTTATCTAAGTTCTACCACATGGCTCATGATTTGTTACCTCATTTTCTATGAGTCTTGCTTCCTCTGCATCTGGCTCTTGACTCCAAGATTCTGCCCTCCTTCTTGCCAGCATTCTCCCAGTCTGCTTCTCCCACCCAATCTCTTTCTACCCAGCTATAGGTCAGTCAGCTATGTATTAACCAATGAAAGTAATACATATTTACAGTTTAAAAAGATTATTCCACAGTATTCCCTCTTTTTGTCTAATTAAATAGGAAGGTTTTAACTTTAACATAGTAAAATTATATACAACAAAAACAGTTATCAAGTAAGAATTACAGTTACAATATTTAGTCCATTTGTATTTGGCAAAATTAGAAAAAAAAAACTCTATTATTTATCTTATCTTTATGAGACTAAAGTTTTATACCTAATTTGCCTTTTATCACAACTGTGAAAAAATTTAGGTCTAATTATTTAGTCTTTAACTCCATAAAAGACCATAGAAGTTTGTAATTTTACCTAATGATAAGGACAGCTGCCTGCCTGGACAGCCACCCAAAGATCTTGTGTAATGTTGGGACATCCATCTTTGGCCTATAGGACTAGTATATCTGACAGAATTTTCTGAGAAGCAAGGAATTTTTGTAAGACTGTGATACCTTGTCTTGGCAAAGTTTGGCAGTCACTTTCTTTTGCGTCCTGCTGTTCCAGTTTGGATAGCATACTGTCAGCAACTGAGGTTTTTTTGTTTTGTTTTTGTTTTTGTTTTTGTTTTCACAAATAGCTAGATTTTGACATAAAGAGATCATACTCCATATAGAGGTCCTTTGATGCCCATCATCATCTTTTCAGGTAAATTGATGCTGTCAGGAGCAGACATGTCTCTCTGATTGAAAAGTCTTAGGTTATTAAATGTATTAAATAACATATTCTGTAGGTCTTTGAAGTGTTTGAAGACCATTTATCTATCTAAATATATCTATTTAACCTTGAAAACGTACCTAATATGACTACAAGTTTCATTATTATAGATGAATATTAACCTGAATTTTTTAATTATACATTGCTTTTTAAATGAGTTGCATAAGCACAATACCTCAAAAGAATAAAAACATACACATAGTATAGCAAAAAACCTTTAAATTTGTATCAATAAACCGGAATACATAGTAATGTAAAATGTTTTGAGATTAATGATTGCTTTTTAGATTAAAGCAGATTCAATAATCTACTCTTTTTCCTATAATTCCTATATCATATGCCCTTTTTTTTCTTTAGAAAAAAGATCTTTGGATTTAACTATTTTTTTAGCTTTTTTCCTGACTGTAAACAATAACAACTTTTGTCCATCCACCCACAAATAATAACAAACATCCATAGCCCATCTTTTTGGAATGTGGGCATTGTTTTTTCCAGACTACTTCCTATTGTCTGGGGGTGCTTGCATCTTTGAGAACCTCGAGAAAATTTAGGATAATGGTTAAATCTTGGCTGTAGTAGTTTGTGAGGCTGGACCATCTCAGCCAGCAGCCTTGAAGCTGCTCTGAAGACAGATCTCTGAGGAAACAGCAACAGAGGTATTTTTGAGATGGTGGATCATCTGGGCCATTTTTTTTTTCATTGGTGTCTGGTCCCCTTGTTCTGAAAACAGATAAACTTTCAAAGGTAACATACTTTTCTGTATCAATACAAGTATAGACTGTGTGTTGTATACCAGTTAGTCAAAGATGATTTTTTGTTTCATATTTGAGCAGGTAAAATATATGTTATATGTTTTGTAGTTTTCCTAGGTTTATTTCTTTTTTTTCTGTAGCCAGGATTTTCAGGAGATCTTCCCTGATCAAAATTGATCCATATAAACATGGAATGAATCCATAGCTTCTCATTTCCTGTGAAAATAAAAGCATAACACAAACACACCTTTTGACTTCCATTTTGAAGTCAAGATATTTTAAAAAAATGTATAGATGGGTTTAATGCAGCAGCTTTCATAATTCAGTGTCTCTTAGCAGCCATTATTCATTCATCAGCAGTCAAAAAATTCAAAGATAGCACAATAACATACAGGATCCAGACTCTGTGTATTTTCTCTTTATGTGGCTTATTATTTTTTATTATTTTATTCAATTTTTAAGGACTTCATTATTTTTAAACTATTTTTTTAATCTATGACTGTATATACTCTTTCTCATTTCTCTCCCAAGCCTATGCATATTTTCAACACACTGTAACTCTTTTAGAGGTTATGTCTGTCTAGATCTGTCTTTACAGATCATCTATATTTTTTTGATCACATGAGCTGAATCTTAAGTTGTTATGTCAGTTGCCTGTACTGCTCAGCTTAATGCACAATGCTAGTGCATGATGGTTGGTGGGGCTCCACCCCGTAGGCAGCTTCCTGGAGATGTGCCTGTGTGTTGTGACTGGCCTGAAACTGAGACTAGGAAGCCACATTTGACTTTGTTTTTGTGTGTTTGGAACCTTCCTCAGGTCTTATGTGGATGTAGGTGCCCATGCCATTTGTAGGAAGATTTTTCTGTTCTGCCAGCCAAATCCCACAATAAGCACAGAGTCTTAATACTAACTATAAATCCTCAACTGATAGCTAAGGCTTGTTACTAACTAACTCTTGTAACTTAAATTTACTTGTATTGCTTATCTAAATTCTACTCACAGCTTGTTACCTCACTTTCTACACATCCTGCTTCCGCTGTGTCTGGCTTGTGACTCCTGAGACTCTCACCTCCTTCTTCCCAGCATGTTTCTATTCTGACTTTCTCACACAATCTCTTTCTTCCCAACTATAGGCCAGTCAGCTCTTTATTAACCAATGAGAGTAATATATATTTACAGTGTACAAACATTGTTCCGTAGCACTCATTCATATAAAATAAAAATAACATACAAGTCTTGAAGAAAAGAGAGGAAAGACAGCAGTCAATACACAAAATAAGTCAGTATAGTGATGACAAAAATATCAGCAATGTTATGGAAAAGAAAGCAAGTCTACAGTAATATTAGGAAGCTAAATAGTATCTGGAGAGAGGGCTATTTCAGCTTATTTGGGTTCTCCATGGAGAACCCAGTGAGAAACACTTGAGTTAAGTGAGAGAATGGGAAATGAGAATCCTATACTGGATGAAAAGCTTCCAAGGTAGAGAAAAAAATAGCATTTAGCCATTATAGTGGTCGTGACATAACTAGTATTTGGGGAAGGATGGGAAGCCAGAGTGAGCTACAGTCTTATAGAGAGAAGGGTAAAAGAGATGAGAGATGTAAGTGGCCAAGGTATTCCAAGTAACAATATGAGCATCTCTGCTTTTCTGTGTGTATAACACAAATATACATATGCACGAACACACTTATATGTATATATATGTGCATGTATGTAGTAACAACTAATGTTACAAAAATTTGTTCTGTACTAATGCACATGTAATGTAAGTCAATGCTTTGACAATGAAAGAGCCCAGGATGAAGTGCAAAGGCTTTCATATCAAACAGGTCTAAATTCAAGTCTGGGCTTTATCACTACGGATGACTATACAAAATTTCCTCTTTCTATGACTCAATTTTCTCACATGCAGGATTTGTTTTCTTGCATTATCATGGGATTGTTTTTATCTTTTGGTAGGCAACCACTTTATCTTTTAGTAAGTAACTGCCTTAGTATTCTAATGGATACTATTATCACTGTTGCTTCATTACTTACCCATAACATCTCAGTTCATCCTCATATACAAGCTAGCTGGCTACAATTAAATAGGAAGAGAGGCAGGTTATGCAATGTGCTCATGGTTCTTTTGATTATACCTAAGTTGAATTACATTTATGCCTTAGAGCATCTACTTGATCTGTTTATATGACTTTTCATACTTTATCCCACCTTGAAAAGCATGCAGCACTTGTTATCTATACCATTAATTTGGTTCTGGCTAATTGCTAGCATCTACTGCTAGTATTATTTCCTGGCTTATAGCTCACTTCTCTAGTAGACTTTAACCTCCTTAAAGAAAGAAAGATTACTTTGAAAGAGTTATTAATAAATGTCTTTTTATATTGTAGGCACTCAATCAGTTTTGTTGATTCAGTATTCGAGGAAAAGATAACATGTCCCTTTGTTAGGAAACAGAGTAAACTTTTTCATTCTGGTTGGGGTCACATCATTAATAAAAGAACCACTTACAGGGTGTTTAATTTATGGTGATGTTCAAAATGCACACTGGAAAATGGAGTTCTACAATTTTGTACATTACTTCTTCAAATGGCCTGATGAGAGAGGTGGTAGTCAAACTGTTGGGGGTGATATAAAGCTTTAAAAACCTGCTGGAAAACTGTAGAAAACAAAGTGCAAATTGGGGATGGCATGGCAGGAACATAGGTCTGGTTGCCAAAACTACTGTAAAGTAATCCAAGTCTTTCCGTTAACCTCAATGAGATCGCTAACACCTGCCCCAGATGCCTGCCTACAAAGCACTAGGCTGGCTGTTGGCGTGCCTAAAAACCAGCTGCCACAGTGATTGTAGTGCTTACATTTGCTGGCTCAAATCTAGGTTTGTCCCTGCAGCTCAAATTCTGAGGCAATCTCATGACCAATGCTTTATATTAATGTCGAGAAAGAGCTTATGTATTTCCCTTCAACATTGTTTAAAATTTCTCTGGACTTGAAAATTTGCAAGTCAAATACTGGTTTGAAGATCAATTTGTCCTATTCTTTGAGTTGTATTGGAAAATAATGGAATTTAATGTTTGATTAAAGCAATGTTGAAAGTCTTAGGAATATAACACTAGTATCAGAATAGTCTCAGGACTTAATTATAAAATGGTTTATATAATCATAGGACTATTTTTTTTAAATTTGATATTTAAAAGCATAGGTTCTAAGTGAAGTACATTTGTTTTAGTAGATTTGTATTTTACAATATTATTTTGTGAATTAATATGTATTTTAGAAACAGAATATGTTAGTTTCTTACTTAGCTTTTTTTTTTCTTTTTTTTTTTTTAAGACAGGCTTTATCGGTGTAACCCTGGCTGTCCTAGAATTAGCTCCATTGACCAGGCTGGCCTCAAACCCACAAAGATCTGCCTGCCTTCTACCTTATGAGTACTGGGATTAAAGGTGTGCACCATACTGCCAGCTTAGTTGATCTTTAATTGGAAGTTAAACAGTTTCATTTCATGATTATTTTGGGACCAATTTAAATGAAATGACCCCTATATGTGGCCATATTTTAAAACTTGATAATATATACATTGTTTAGAAAATTGGCTGTGGAACAGAAATGTACTGATAGAATCCTTAATTTGTTTTCTCTATGACAAGTGACATATAAACATATTTGTTTTCTCTATGACATTCTATATGACAAGTGACATATAGAATGACTTATGCTAAATCAGTCATGCATTTTGAAATTAACTTCATTTTATAAAACACCAGTTGTGACTCACTGAATGTTTATGTTGAAGCCTGTAGGCTGTAGCAGTTCAATACCTGGAGTGCAATGTCAGGCTCACTACAGGTTACTTTTGTAAATCTTCAAGAATTGAAATTACAGATGGCATCTGAAAAACAGAATGACTATACTAGTACTAATCTGTATGACACTAGGTGATTTAGCATTATGTGTGTTGCTTATTGACTATCAGCAATTATTTCAAAGATTATATGTGCATACAATTTGTGTGCTCTAGCATTTTCACCTTCTGTTTAGTCTCTAAACACAATTTAAGACAATGTGATCTAAACAACAACCATTAATACTGAAACTTAATATAAAAAAATATTATCCATCAGAATCGTCAAGAAATTCAACTAAATCTCATGTTATACAAACCCCAACATGATCACATAGTTTAGTGTAAGAAACTAAAGTAGGGTTTCTTAACGTTTTCCACTCATGGCTCTTTTTGACAAGAGAATTTTGTACTTAACTCAAACTATATAAATATAAAATAATGTCCATGTTGAACATTGATAATAAATCATAAAAAAATTTAGAATTTCAACTAAAAACAGTTCTTTGGTATACATATGACTTTATGATTTAGATAAAGTCAAGTTTGCATACCAAAGAGAAGGATATTCCTGCTTTTATTTTGCTTTTGTTTTTGTTTTATTTCATTTAATTTTATTTGAGACAGGGTGTCACTATGAAGCCCTGGTTGGCTTGGAACTCACTACATTTAATAGGCTGACTTCAAAACTCCCAGAGATTTGCTTGCCTGTGCCTCTTGAGTTCTGTGATTAAATTCCTGAACCACCATGCCCAGCCTTTATTTTTAAATAAAGAATCAAATCCTGTCTGAATATTTAATACTGCATACTTCAGGATTTTAGTTTAGCTAATCTCTTCTGACTTGAAGCATTTTCTCCTGGAGAGAGGGAGGCCCACATGATTCAAGAAACTAATGAAATTTACAAGGCTCAATGAAGGCAGAAAGTTCCAAAATTCATTAGGTCATGCCACAAAATTATAGAAACAACACTACTTTGGTGAAATTCAATTCAAATTGTACAGAGAATAACAAGGATGCAGACTTTATGATATGACATACTATGGTACACTTTTCCATGATGCAGCTTCTCTTGATTAACCCAACCTATTATAAATATTCTTTGATACATGTTCCTCTCAGTGATATCAATAAGATCATGCTTCATCAAACTGGACTTGAGGGTGACTGTTTCTTTGGTATGTCATCGGTACCAAATCTGGGGTGAATAGGCATTTGTTTCTTTCCAAGTAACTATATACAGCATCTTCAAAATTTTTCAGGGTTGTTTCTAGGTTCTGGCTATTACAAACAATGCTGCTATGAACATAACTGAGCATGTGCCCTTGTGGTATGATTGAGCATTCCTTGGGTATATGCCCAAGAGTGGTATAGCTGGGTCTTGGGGGAGATTGATTCTCAATTTTCTAAGAAAGTGCCATATTGATTTCCAAAGTGGCTGTACAAGCTTGCATTCCCACCAACAGTGGAGGAGAGTTCCCCTTGCTCCACATCCTCTCCAGCATAAGCCGTCTTCAGTGTTTTTGATCTTAGCCATTCTGACGGGTGTAAGGTGGTATCTCACAGTCATTTTGATTTGCATTTCCCTGATGATTAGGGATGTTGAGCAATTCCTTAAATGTCTTTCAGCCCTTCACCTGAAGAATAGATGACTAGACTGCTACTCGCAACTCCAGGGAGGCTACCTAGTAAACACGACCCTAAGAAAGACACAGGGATCGCCCAATGACAGAGAAATGGATGAGATCTACATGAGCAAACTGGATGTGAGTTGGAGGGGGGTAATGAAGGGCAAGGGTCGAGGGAAAGAGAGCTTAGGGGGCAGGAGATCCCAGCTGGATCAAGAACAGAGAGGGAGAACAAGGAAAAAGAGACCATGATAAATGAAGACCCCATGGGAATAGAAAGAAGCAAAGTGCTAGAGAGGTCCCCAGAAATCCACAAAGATACCTCCACAATAGACTACAGGCAATGGTTGAGAGAAAGCCCAAACTGACCTACTCTGGTGATAGGATGGCCAAACACCCTAACTGTCGTGTTAGAGATCTCATCCAATGACTGATGGAAGTAGATGCAGAGATCCATGGCCAGGCCCCAGGTGTAGCTCCTGGAGTCTAATCCTCCAGAAAGGGGAGGGATTGTGTGAGTGAGAATTGTTGAGACCAAGATTGGAAAAAGCACAGGGACAAATAGCCATACTAGTGGAAACACATGAATTATGAACCAATAACTGAGGAGCCCCCAACTGGATCAGGCCCTCTGGATAAGTGAGACAGTTGATTAGCTTGAACTGTTTGGGAGGCCCCCAGGCAGTGGGACCAGGACCTGTCCTTAGTGCATAAGCTGGCTATTTGGAACCTGGGGTCATTTAATAATTTTTAAAAAGTTAAAATTCAAATCAGAAACTCAAGCAACATTTTTTTTTTGTTTTCACTAGTTCATTTTTACATTCAATAATGCAACTTCCATTTCACTTTCAAAATAAGTCTCACAGCAACTTTAAAAATCAAACATTCAAAGAATGTATTCAAGGTATACTAATTTGATAATTATATGCCAAAGAACCACCATGGGAAAATGCTAAGCTTTAATTTTATACATAAACCATTTGCTTTTCTTTAAAGCAGAAAATTTTGTGAACTGAAATTCATAATGTACAATAGTCTCAAATCTAACTTGAGGAATTTCAGGCAATTGTTAGCTTTGTCTGCCATGAAGGAAACAGTACAAAGTTGACATGCTGTGTCTTCAGAATGGCAGCTTCCTGGAAGTGGCATAATTACATGGGGGTGGGGGGGTAGTGCCAGAAACACCTTGGATTAATTATGCCTTTCATTTGGGTTGTTCCACATTAAGAAACATTTTACTAATGTCAATTTTTTTCCATCTTCATATTCAATTATGCAACTTTATGTGGGGTGAGAACTCACAGTCTCAGAAGCCTAGAAATATACAATAAATAATGTTTTAATGTATTATTATTTCCTCTGAAAGATGAGCATGGGGTAGTAACAAAAGTGATTATATTCTCAATGGATTTTTGCTACTGTGAAGGAACAATAACACATCATTTTAACATTTTCTATATATATAGAAGATGATAACTTTTCTTAGTAAATATGTTTTAGTTTAGAATTAGGTAATTATTTAAAAACTGCAATGTGCTTACCAAGTTTAATATATTATATAGATGTGCATTTAAAATGTATAGAAAGAGAAGGAATATTGTCCAATTCATTTTACAATGCAATTAACTGATATCCAAACCACATAAAAACCTAACAAAGAAAAAGAATTATAGAAAATTTCCCTTATGAACATTGATGCAAAAATACTCAATAAAATACATGTAAACAGAATTCAAGTACACATCAAAAAAAATCCATCTTGATCAAAGAGGTTTCATCCAAGAGATTTAGGGAAAGTTCAACATACATAAATCAATAAATATAGTCCACCATATAAGCAAACTGAAAGATAAGAACCACATGATCATATTACTAGATTGTGACAATGTCCAAAACCCCTTCATCATAAAACTTCTGAAGAGATTAGGCATACTAGGGATGTAGTTAAACATAATAAAGGCATTGACAGTTACCAAAATACATCAACTTAAATGGAGGAAACTCAAAGCAATTCCAGGAAAATAAGTCTGTCTACTTTCTCCATATCTGTAAATACAGTACTTGAAATCTTAGGGTAATAAGATAACAGAAAGAGATCAAAGGGATGCAAATTGGAAATGAAGAAGTCAAAGAATATTTGTAGATGATATGATAGCATATATGTGTACACACACACACACACACACACACACACACACACACACACATGCCCCAAAATTCCTAAAGGATAATGCTATAGCTGACACATACTTTCAGCAAAGTAGAAGGGTACACATTTAACTCAAAAAATCAGTAGCCCTCCTATACGCAAATGACAAACTGTTTGAACAATAAATCAGGGGAGCAACACCTTTCACTATAGTTATAGTCTTCTATAATATAAAATTTCCTGAGATATCTTTAACCAAGCAAGTGAAAATCTTGCATGATAAAATTTTCAAGTTATTGAAGAAAGAAATTGAAGAAAGTATGAGAAGATCGAAAGGCTATTCCAAGTTCATGGAGTTGTAGGATTAATATTGTAAAAATGGCCATTCTTCCAAATGCAATCTACAGATTCAATGTAATCACCATAAAAATTTCAATACAATTCTTCACAAACCTAGAAAGGGAAATTCTCAGCTTTACATGGAAACACACACACACACACACACACACACACACACACACACACACACCCAACAACAACAACAAAAACAGGATGACAAAAACACACCTGAATAATAAAAGTATTGCCTGAGGTGTCACCATCACCATTTTCTACTTATACTAGAAAGCTATAGACATAAACCACACACCTACAGACATCTGATTTTTGGTAAAGAAACCAGAAATACACATTGGAAAAATGACAGCATCTTCAACAGTTGGTGCTGGTCAAGTCAAATTAGATGACTACATGTAGAAGAATCCAAATTGATACATGCTTATATGCCTGTACAAAAATTGATTCCAAATGGATCAAAGACATCAACATAAAACCAGATATATTGAATCTGATAGAAAAAAAAAGTGGGGAATAGCATTGAGCTCATTGACACAGAAAGAGACTTTTTGAACAGAGCATCATTAACACAGTGGTAAGATGAAAACTTAATAAATCAGACCTCATGAAACTGAGAAGCTCCTGCACAGTAGAAAACAGTGTTATTCTGACAAAATGGCAGGCTACAGAAAGGGACAAGTTTTTTAAATTTTTTATCAAGTATACATCTGGTAGATGGCTAATACCCAAAATACATAAAGAACTCAAGATACTAGATATCAAGAACACAAATAACCCAATTAAAAATAGGGTAGAGAACTAAACAGAATTCTAAATAGAGGAAACTCAAATGGCTGAGAAACTCTGAAAGAAATGTTCTACATCTTTAGCCATCAGGAAAATGAAAATTAAAACTACTTTGAGATTCCATTTTACAACTGTCACAATGGTTAAGATCAACAAAAAAAAGTGAGAACTCATATTGGCAAGGATGCAGAGTAAAAGAACCACTCCTCCATTGCTTGTGGGAGTATAGTCACTATGGAATTCAGTGTGGCAATGCCTCAGGAAGATAGAACACAATCTGCATCATGATCCAGCTATACCACTCCTGGGCATATACCCAATGGATGCTTCATCTTACCACAAGGACATTTACTCAACCATGCTCATTGCCATTCTACAAATAATACCCAGGAATTGTAAACAACGTAAATATACCTCAATGGAAGAATTAATAAAGAAAATATCGTGTATCTACACAATGGAATATTATTTAGCAATTTAAAATGACTATAGAATTTGCTGTGGAGTAAGGGACAAAAGGGAACAGATAGATCTAAATAAGAAAGGGAAATAGAATAGGTAGATATGGATAGATGGAGGTGGGCTGGAATGGGCAAATCAAGTGAGCTGGAGAATGGAGTGGGGATTGTAGAAGGAAATACAGGGAAAGACAGCTAAATTTAAGGGCCATTTGAGGGTAGAATGATAATATAATACAGTAGACACTAAAGCACAGGGACAAATAGCCAAACAAATGGAAACACATGAACTATGAACAAATGGCTGAGGGGTCCCCCAACTGGATCAGGCCCTCTGAATGGGTAAGATAGTCGATTGGCTTGATCGGTTTGGGAGGCGTCCAAGCAGTGGGACCAGGTCCTGTGCTCATTGCATGAGTTGGCTGTTTGAAACCTGGGGCTTATACAGGGTCATTTGGCTCTGCCTGGGAGGAGGGGACTGGACCTGCCTGGACTGAGTCTACCAGGTTGATCTCAGTCCTCAGGGGAGGCTTTGCCCTGGAGGAAGTGGGAATGGAGGGTAGACTCGGGGGAAGGGGAGGGGGCAGGAGGGGGGGAGAACAAGGGAATCTGTGACTGATATGTAGAACTGAATTGTATTGTAAAATAAAATAAAATAAAATTTAAAAAAATATATGCATATATGAAGGCAATCTAAATGAAATTGCCAAATAATGGGGAGAGAAAATCCTAACTGAACATCCCTGGTTACCAAGCAAGGCTTTCATTCCTGAGACTGGGTTATAACTAATTTAGTTGTTGTCCATTTGGGCTCCATAGGAATCCCAGAAAAATCCAGGCTGTTGCCAAGAATGTAGGTTGTTCTCCACAAACTGACAGCAAGGCCTCATTCCTGAAGACAACACCTACACAATTCATTAAAAATGAAGGTGTAGAGTCAGTGCCTACATAGAACTTTCACCCTAAGTCCAGTGTCTTTGGTCCGGGAATATACTCTGCATACTCTCAAAAGAAAAGCACAAACACTAAGCCAGCCACAACCCTTTTATCTACAATGGTGTCCTGTTTGTGAGATATACTATGGCAATGGAAGTACAAAACCTGTGGAGCAGCCAACCAATAACTGCTGTGACGTAAGAACCACTCCACGAGGTGGAATCCCTACTCGACACTGCTTGAGCAATCAAGGACCTTAGACTAGTTAGCTCAGGTACCTAAGGTAAATCCTAATACCACTGGTCTAAAAATATTTAGTGATGTACTGACTCTCAGTGATACTCTGCTGTACTCCTATATTAGCTCCTTGTTCAGGTATTCACAAAGAGGCTTCCTACTGCAGGAGATGGGAACAAATATAGAGACTCAAAGCCAGGCATTACACAGAGTGTGGGATCTTGCAACACTCAACCCTAAGTGGGATGAATACATCAAATACTTCCCCTCAGAGCTCCAGGAACCCAGTGGAAGAGGATGCAGAAAGAGTGTAAGAGCCAGAGTGGTTAGAGGACACCAAGTAAACGAAGTCCTTTCAATCAATATGAACCAAGTTCCTATGAACTCACAGAGACTGAAGCAGCGTGCACCTGGCCTACATGGGTCTGCACCAGGTGCTCTGTATACATTCCAATGACTTCCAGTTTAATGGTTTTATGGGATTCTGAATGAGCAAACAAGTGGGTTTCTGATTCTTTTGCTTTCTCTAAGGTTTTATTCTTTCCGTTGGTTTGTCCTGCCTAACTTTAATGTGACAGTTTTTGAGTTATCTTAATATATTTTATTTTCTTATACTTTTACAAATCAATGAATAGATGAATGGAAGAAGCCTAGCCACTAGGGTAGAGGTTAACAATGAACTGTCACTTATACTTAGCTGGAGAGGGAAAATTAGTTTCCTCCAATAGAGTGACACTGGATATATCAACCATGCCAGTAAAGACCTCATATTCAGGAGTAGTTGGTAAACATATATTTGGACTCCACAGTTTTGGTTGCTTTTTTTTTTTTTTGCTTGTTTGTTTGTTTTTGTTTTTTGTTCTTATGTATGTTTTATTTGGTTATAGTTTTTTGTTTTTTATTTGTTTTGATGTGGTTTAATTTTGTTTTCTTGGTTCTTGGGTGTTTTGGTTTTATATTGGGTTTTTGTTTCCTTTTTTGAGAAGGAACTTAAAGTTCAATTGGGTGGGCAGGGATCTAGAGTGACATGGTAAAGAGGAAGAATATGACCAAAATATATTTGAATTTGAAAATTGTCTTAAATAATGAAAAATATAATAATAAAAATGCAAATATAAAATGCATAAACAACTTAATTAAAATTTAAAATATATTGATAGAGAAAAACATTTGCTATATACTGGGTTAGTGCATGTGTCTTATAAATACAAATCCGACTAAGAATGAAAGTGAGTCACATTTAAAGAAAAAATGAGAAACTGGAGAAAAAAGTATGGAAATGAATTGAAACAAAGTTGTAAATGTTCCTGATCTATGCAGAAAAATTGAAAAGGAGAATGCAAGAAAGATCAGAATATAGATTTCTGTTAACAGATAAATTTCTTCTAAAGGCAACTGAGAAATGTTTATGACATAACTGTGTGAAAGTTTGGGAAAGGTGCGAGCAAAGCACATTTGGGTTATTGAAGAGTTTCAAGGAACAGAAGCTCATGTTTATAATTTTATTCATTTAGAAATGAATCACATGAAAATCTGAATGATTTGTGATATAGAAAGTCTGCACATAAAGAGTGGGAACCAAACCATACAGCGTATATCTGATTCCACTATTTCTTTTATCATAAAATTGAATATTTGCTTTAAACTCCCAAACACTAATAATTTGAACACAGTAAATAGTAAGCCAGATAAGATGGGCCGGATGACTTCCTTTTTTCTAAAGAAATGTAAAATTGTTTTCATTAGTAGAAATGCTGAGGATATTCTTAGGAGAAAAGCAGGCAGACAGGAAGAAAATAGAAGTAAATGGTGAGATCTCAGTAGAGGAGAGGATGCATTTGTTGGAGGAAGACAAAGACGCACATTGCAATAGCTTAAGAGTCACATTCAGAAGGAGAATTAATAGTTCAAAATACTCAAACGCCTAAACAGAAGAACAATGTGCAGGATAAGGCAAATAATTCTCAAATCATCTCACAGTGTGTGCAGACCTGAACTTGCTAAGTTAAAAAAAAACCTTGGAAAGTTGGAGAAGGTTAGAGACAAACAATAAACATGATTAATAGCTTGGAAAATAGATACTCAAATGAAAGGTTAAGGGAACTAATATTACTTAAGTTGTAAAATAGTCTGCAGAACCAAGTTGGTTTTCAATGACATGAAGGATTACTCCACAGAAGGTGCTGATCAGTACTCTGAAGTCACAAAGACCAGAACAAGAATAAGGGAGCCTGAACTGGTGCATAAAGCCTTCATGTTGGCTAAAGAGAAAGGGTCTCCATCAAAGCTGCTAGACTTCAAAACAGAAGGTACTTAATTTCCTTGTGTATAGAGCTTTCAAAATTCATTTAAAACTCATTTGTCTGGGAAACTTCATGTGAGATACAGCTTAAAAGGCAGAGAATAAAGGAGCAATAGAAAATTCTCTAAAAATTAACCTAGTTTTCAGCTACTCTATGTTCTGAATGTATGTATTACTGATTATTTTCATGGTGCATTGCAAAGAGGGCATGCCTATGTTCTGGCTTAATATAGGAACCTTAAGAAAGACAGGATCTGGGAGACTATTCAATGCATTTGTTTAAGTAATTTTTTCATGTTTACTAATTCAACATCCTGAGATTGCTTTCAACTAATTGCATTTTTGTTTCTTAATTTATCATCTCTTTCCTTGCAGTATACTGGTGTTTATTCTTTCAGAAACGACTTAGATCAATTGAATATTCTTTCATATGGTAATAAAAATAATATTTTCTCCCAAAAGATTTTATTTACTTAGAAAAATAGGCTATTCTCTGAACACCTGCACACTTAATTCTCTTAGAGTTAAATTATACAAGAATTCCAAACCACTGAATTCTGAAGCTGTGCTAACAAAGATAAATGGAAGTGGAGATTTCAATAAAATTTTGCAAACAATTGTGTTAGTGCTCATCAAATAAGCTCTTGGTAGGCGCTCCAGTGCCTTTCATTTACGTGTCAATGTTGCAAAACTGTTTTCAGTCTTCACACAAGTGGATGAAAGTAGACTGTAGCTTTTTAACTATGTTTCATTGTCTTAGAACTTTATAAACTAAGGTTTATAAAAGGTTTTGTGTTATTAGTGATCAACTCTTCAAAATTCCAGTACAAATACAGATGAGTGGAAGCTACTAATTCCCCTTCTAAGTTTATAAGAAGGGAAGCATGAAGAAATGAATTATTACACATATAAGTTAGAAAAATAGCAGAATTTCATCTTAGAAGTCTTATTTCACGTTTTTATGTTTTGATTCTAAAAAAAAAAAAAAGGGTATGTTCACATAAACAAGAAATTCTTTATAAAAGACACCAAAAAGTAAACCAAAAGGAAGTAAGTCTGACATTTCTAATAGGTAGTATGTAATGAAAGTTTCTATTTAGGACAGGATGAATATTTGTAATGTGTAATGTGTAATGCTGTACACAGTAGGTACCAAGACCAACCAGTCAAATTTCATGCCTCTGGCATGGTTTCACTTTGAGTAATTGGCCATGTAATCTCTCACACTGAGACAAGCCAGTCTGGGACTCTTTTGGCAACTATGAAATATTTACTTTTTTCATATATTTGAACATATAGTCTGAAGATACATGACTTTAAAATAATGGCAATATTAATCTGATTTATTGTTTTTGGTCATTTTTTGTCACAGAAATCATCATGTTCTTTTCAACATTTGCCTCCACTTATAATGGAACATAACCCCAAGATCTTCTAGGTCATCACTTTCCTTAGACATCTGCCTTCATTTAGAATGGAACATGCTAACATTTGAGTTCAATTTTTATGTTGCAACTGCTCATTCAAATTCTGAAATGTCCCTGTTAAAATTACCCACATTGTTAATCATTCTGTAAGATATAATACACCAATATTCTTCTAGAACCAGATCTTTCTCAATAGAACAGATTACTACAAGCTAAAGAGCAATCATCAAAATACTTTCATATCTATATTCCTCCTCTTGTGGCAGAGGTAACACTAAGGTTCCTTTATATTTGAATAATTATTTTTTAATTAAAAGTAGTTTTCCCTGAGCACTCCCGTGATAGCATTCTTTCTATACCAAAGTCAATGCTGTCCATATACAGCTGAAGCTCAGGGGTTAAGTAATCTTTTTTTTTTTTTTTTTAATTCTGGTCAATAAGAATGATTTTTTTTATTGAGAGATTTTCTGTTCATTTTACATACCAACCACCACAGATTCCCCTGTCCTCCCTCTTCCCACCCCAGCCCCCCAGCCTTTCCCCACAACCCACCCCCTGTTCCCACCTCCTCCTAGGCAAGGTTTCCTATGGGGGGAGTCAGCTGAGCCTGGTACGTTCAGTTGAGGCAGATTGAAGGCCCTCCTTTCTATACCAAGGCTGCGCAAAGTGTCTCACCATTTCTGTCACAAAAATCATCATGTTCTTTTCAACATTTGCCTCCACTTATAATGGAACATAACCCCAAGATCTTCAAGGTCATCACTTTTTTGGCCCTAAGCTCCCAAAATCCGGCTCATGCACTAGGGACAGGTCCTGATCCCACTGCCAGGGAGCCCCCTAAACAGTTCAAGCTAAACAACTGTCTCGCTTATCCAGAGGGCCTACCAGTGCCATGAGGTCTCCTCAGCTATTGGTCCACAGTTCATGTATTTCCACTAGTTTGGCTAGTTGTCTCTGCATTTTTTCCAGTCGTGGTCTCAGTATCCCTTGCTCATAGAATCCCTCCTCTCTCTTATCGACTGGACTGCTAGAGCTCCACCTGAGACCTGGCCATGGATCTTTGCATCTGCTTCCATCAGTCACTGGATGAGGGTTCTATGATGACAGTTAGGGTATTCAGCAATTTACAGCAAGCCGACAGCCAACATAAAATTAAGTGTAGAGAAACTCAAAGTGATTCACTAAAATCAGGAACAAGACAAGACTGTCCACCCTCTCCATGTTAAAGTAATCTGATCAGCATTTAAAATATCAGGATTTCTTTACCTTTGTTTCAGAGAACCAGGTTTATTTTTTTCAAAAATCACAATCATCATCTTGAAAGGGAAAAAACTGAGAAGAGTTTGTTTGTGATATAACAAAATATATAACAGATCAGATTTACTTCAAATTTGTTCATTTTTGTCAGCAACATAATTATATTTAGTATGATCATGAGAAACACATACCTAAATTTAACATTTCAGTTAAAACATGGACGTCCTATCATTAAGAGTTCTTCTTAAGTGATGAATATTTGTAACACATGTTACATACATGAAGAAGACAGTAATAAAAGCCCAGAGTCTAATGAACAACTCCATGAAAAGGCTTTACAATATAATCTTCTGAAAGAAGAAAACCATGCTCATAGGCATGAAAGTTATGAGAATTTGAAGATACCAGAGACATTTCTTTCTATACCATGTTTTATATCTAAATAAATAATTGTGTGCTCATTGTCTAATCCAGGTAAAGCAGGTGAGTTTTGTTTATTTAAAAAGATATCAAATTTGTTGCATTCTGTGAAAAATATGTTAGGAAATAGTTCATTCCTTCAAGTTTTATATTATTATAGTTTAATTTTGTAAACTTTAGTTTGTACTGACATTAACAATTTTTACCTTTTTGTCATTTACTCAAATTTTTGATAGTGCCATGTTCTTATTATTCCTCACCTTTTCTGCCCAACTTAGTAACTACTTTAACACAGTAAAATGCATGGTAGTGTAGCTCTCTTATTTTAAATCCAGTTCTAGTTTTGAGATTAGTTAGCAGACATTTTCTTATTTATGTTTTTCTATTGATCAATTTATTATAGGGACATATCCATATAGGGTATGCAAAAGACATTCAACACAAAAATATTTCACATGTATACATCTCCAAAACAACTTCAGCACCTGAAGCTCAGGGATCATTACTGAAGTGGGGGCCGGGGAAGAGATGGAAATAGGCAGTAGATGAAGAAATGTGCTGGGAGACTGTTTCTCCAAATAATGCCAGACACTACACTTTTAAAATAGCACCAATATGACTACCCAAATGTGATCTGAACATGGACAACACAGTCGACATGCTAACGTAGACAAGGAACATCCATAAGTCCTCAACACTACAAAAATCTACAGAAAACTAAGGAATGCTGAGGGTGTAAGAAATAGCCTTACCTAGGAAAGAGGCTCACAAATCAATACCAATGTCTATCCCTGAAAACACACACACACACACACACACACACACACACACACATATATATATATATAAAATACTGGTATAAAAGCTTATAACTATATATATATATATATATATATATATATGTATGTAACATTATACTGACTGAGCAGGTTGTACTTATGTACTTAGGATTATATGTATGTAACAACCATTAATGAAAAAAGAGCCCAAGAATTTGAAAGAAAACAAGCATGGATATATGGAGCTATTTGATTTGGAGAAAGGGAAAGGAGAAATGATATAATCATATTTTAGTCTAAAAATAATAAAATAAATAATTAAAATATTTTAATATACAAAAACATCAAAACAAGTTTTAGGTTATTAATTGATTTGATATTCTAATACAATTTCTTTTCAAACACTTGAATTTTGAGGAATTGATGAATTTGTATGGTTTGTAGAAGTGTCTTTATTAAAGAAAAAGTCTTTGAAGAGACTGAGAGTAACCAATATATTAAAAATGATTTAATATTCTCATTTTTTGTATCATCAAAAGTAGACTATGACTTCCTTCTGGTCAACTTATATAATGAGATCAAGAATTTTTAGAAATAATCAAAATTATATGCTTTAATCTTTTGTCTATTGTGCCTAAAATAATATAGAGCACTGATATCTAATAATATCTTCCTTCATTTATACATCTAGTATCATTATATAAAACACAAGGAAATGATTAATTTCTGTATATTACTTTGTTCATGGTAAAATGAAGTAAGTAAGACATAGGTATAACTGCTGAAAGTTAAAATGAAATAAACAGAGTAATACACACACACACACACACACACACACACACACACACACACACACATACACACACACATAAACACACATATGGCCTGTTAGGAGAGTATCCATTCACAACTCCTGAATACTTGTGTACTACCACTGTATAACATGCATATTTTAAAATTATATGTAGAACACACTTGTACACCTGTATACACATGCAAATGTATATTGACAGGCATCTGATAAAACGTTTTTTTTTTTGTTTGTTTGTTTGTTTTGTTTTTAAGGTTCCACATTTTATTACTGGACAAAACACATCTCCAATTTAAACATGACCAAGTATCCAGGTTATCCAGGTTGAAAATGTTTTACTCCATCTCGTGGGCTCTATGACTATGATTCAAAGTAAAGACTTGGTCTTGCCAGACTCAGCTTTGTTCTTTTCCAGTTTTTCTTGGATTTTGTTACCAGTCCTCATCTTGAATCCATTGAGCAACAGATCAATTTTGCTTCTGTTTCTTAATCAGGAACAGCTTGATTCTGAAAGTTGTTATGGGAATTCGGTCTGAAAAGCCAATGGTATTGGGGTGACTAAACCCTATGAACTTGGTCTTCTCTGAGTATGTGACCAGATAAGAACAGAGGACAAGGGTTGTGCTCTCTCGGGGGAGATGGTGAGGGAACCGACAGAGCTGTGTGGAGTTCCCTTTGGCTCTCTGGGAAGGAGGTTAAGGCGCAGAGGTAGAGAGCTGTTTCCCCAGCAGAACAGCTGGAGATGTGACCCGGATTCCTCCCTCTGTCTTGTAATCATTGTGCTTTGATTTGATTTAACAGAAGGTAAAGCATTCCCCAGAACTCCTGCTTCTGAAAGTCTTGTGAGAAGACATGGTGAGAAACTGAGAGCAGAGTTGGGGTAAAGCGCAGGGTGGCAGAGGAAAGGAGAAGCAAAGCTTTTTCCTTTCTTTTTTCTTTTTGGAAATGTGAAAGTCTGGGCATTCTTTATTCATGGATCAGAAGTTACATATGAACAAAAGAGTAGTATTTTAAAAATTTGTTTATAATTTTAGTATTATGTGATGGGAAGTTATTATTTACAAATAGAATGCTGTCTATATTTATAACTTATTAAGGAGATTGGAGGCTTAACAGTCTTATAAAACAGGATATACTGTGTTATGGTATTATTTGAGACAATTAGTTATGAAAAATTACTAGAATGTATATTAGATTTACATAAGAAATTTTCTTTTTAAATAAGAACATAAAGATGTTATTTTGTATTTCATGAATGTGAGGCTAATATTCTATCCCAGAATCTTATCTTGTATGAATTGAGAATCATGCATCTCCCAAGTTTAATTCATACAAAAAGCTTTTTCTTGCTACACATTGAGGAGATGCTGTATTTTAGAGAATTTTGCAAAATGCAACCCCACTATATAGCCCAGAGTAACATGTAATGACACAGAATCTATTCATGGTTATGTTGTGAACCAGAACGTAATTCAATGTGCAATAAGTTTTCATCAAGGAGTTGCATCTAAGACACTTCTGTGTCATGGGAATAGTGCAACTTAAATGTCTTAGTTAGGGTTACAATCACTCAGATGAACCATCATGACCAAAAGCAACGTAGGGAGGAAAGTGTTTATTTTACTCACAGTTCCATGTAATAGTTCATCATTCATAGCAGTGAGGGCAGGAACTCACACAAGGCAGGAACTTGAGGTCAAAAGCTGATGCAAAGGCCATGGCTTACTGGCTTTCTTGTCATGACTTGCTCAGCTTGCTTTCTTGTAGAACCCAGTACAACCAGCCCAGGTATAGCACCAACTACAGTGGATTGGGCCATTTCCCATCAATCACTAACTAAGAAAATGACCTACAGGCTTATCTATGGCCTGATCTTACAGAGGCATTTTCTTAAGTGAGGTTCCCTCCTCTAAAATGACTTTAGTTTGTGTGAAGTTGACATAAAACTACCGAGCATATTAAGACATCATAATTTGAGGAAAATCTCACTGAATTATTGTATGTTTTTTAAAAATTATGAACCATAACCCATATTTTGAGCCAGCTTTACTTCATAGAGTAGTCAATGACATTATGAGAATAACATGACTAGACTGAGTGGTGGACACACATGTCATTGGGTTTTCTTATATTTTCTTTAAAGAACTTGTTGCAGAATGCAAAACTGGTCAACTACTTGTGCTGGAATGCATTCATATGAAACAGAGGATCAGCACCTTGTGATAGGAAAAGTGCTGATAATCAAGGAATACAAAGCACAATAATTTTGTTTGTTCGTCATGGAAGTCATATAAACATTTGAGCTAGCAATGCCAAACGAAGTCCTTTTTCCTCATCACATTATCATTAGGATCATTAATTGTGGCAAGGTTCTGGCCAATAGACTCCATTTAAATAAAGCATACTGAAACAGATTAAAATATTTAAAGAATAAAAACAATAGGAAGCAATTTTGGTATTTAGATAAAGGCAGAGTTAGAAATGATTAGCACATAAGGTATTAAAACCCAGAAAGAAGCATAATGAATGGTTATGCATTATAAAAGTGAAACATTGAAATAGAAAATGGCACCACTGAGAATGGCTAGCTCCAACTTAAGAGCAGGAAAGGCATCTCTGTGATTCAAATGTGTATTTTCTGTAGATGGTTAAGGAATACTTATTTGAAAAGATGGTGAGTCATGAGACAATACAGATGGAGAACATGAATCTGATATAGGAAAGGGGACACTATTGGCTAAATATTATTTGACTGTTGTTGGAAAAGAGAATAAGTTACTTATAAACAGAAACTTCCTTTAGAACACTTAAATTATATGTGTGTCACAGACACAGAGAAATACAAAAGAGCAGTGTTAATTTATTGACTGTTTTGGTACTTTATATTGGTGTGAACCTACATTACCAAAATCATGTGTCTTTTGCCTTTAACATTTTATAAACATTATGTTTACTAAAGTAGCTCAATCACATCTAATTGAATGAAGGATCTGAAAGCATTCATGATGGTATTTCATTTTACATATACCTGCATGTTTTTTCTAGGTCAGAAAATATTCTATAATCAATATGTGAGATTAGCAAAAATAGAGTCCAGAACTCGTATTGAAGTTTTCTTTAAAGACTCAAGAAGAAGATAGAAAGATGAATGATAAATAGATGATAATAGACAGACAGACAGACATATAAATATGATAGATAGATCAAGTAACATAAGTGGACATCTGAACACATGAATATTTATAACATATATGTGGAATATGTATTTAGAGAAAGCCTGAGTAGTGGGAGAACTAATTATCACTGATGTGAGCTTCCCAGACTTGACTGTGGATCTCTAATATTTATAAAAGTGAAAAAGTGTGAAATGTGTCGTGTAGATAGAGACAAAAGTTGCAAATTTTATTTAATTAATCTTGCTGGCATCTTATTATCTCTAAAATATTAGATCATTTAACATGGAAAGATGTTTTTATATTTTCTGGCACTCAGCTGCTAATATTTTATATAAAAGTAAGCTGTTTTCAGACGATCTTAGAATGGAAGACTATATGTTTGGAATCAGAAAATTCACTTCTGTGCTGAGTATTTACTGTTCTTTCCTGGAAAGCATGGAGAGTTTTAGTTGACTTCCTTGAGCTCTGATTCTTCCCCTACTCTTGAGGACAGTAATACTTGACTCAGGACATATCCAGGTGATAATAAAGGCTTCCCTTATTCATCTTGTGAGGCGATTGGCATAGTGCTCAAATCTGCAGTGTGTCTGCTAGGAAAAGGGGAGAATGGTGCTTGGAAAGCTTTCTCTGCAAGGATTTCTTGTGAAGGGATCACTTCCCTGATGTCTCCTTCCTTCTTCTCCATCAGGTTGAGTGAGGAATCACAATTTCTCATTTTTACATCAGCCTGCATAATGAGAAAATACAACATTTCAGCAAGACCATTGCCATGTGGAAGGGTAAGTAGGACCTATGTCTCACTCATCCACTTATTCTCATATGTCAGTGAGAAGCACAGAATGTCAGGTCTCCATAAGGTTGATGATTGCTATTATTATACTAACAAGAAATCTTTGTATGTAACCAGTTATACAATAAAATTTAGAATCATTTAAAGTGACCATTCTTTAAACAAGCCAGTGACTGTTTTTTGAAGTGACAATTTTTGTAATTACATTTAATAATTGGAATTTCAAAATATTTAAGAGTTGGATAATAATAAATTTGTAATGTAAAATGATAAAAATTATCATCAGAAATACTGTCCAGTAAAAGTATTATTCAAATAATGAAACTTAGAGGTTTATAATATTAATAGATATCATGGGGTGATAATGACAAGAATATTAGTTATTTAGATTGCACTGTGTGACAAAGATGGTTACCTCAATTAGAGCCTGGTGGTAATAAAGCCAAGGTCACACATTTAATTTCCATTGAGGCCAGTATACTTTTCGAAGTGAAAACTCTGTTCTGTACTAACAGACTGCACCCCTCACCCCAATCTGTTATTTCTCAATTATGTGCCATTAATTGATGCAATATCCTACTGGTAGTGGGTCATCATGCCAGCTGCATAAATGAAGGATGGCATGTCTATAAGGAATGAGACAGAGAACAACTTGAGACCATTAGTACTGAAAATTTCAATAATAACATTGAGTGTTCCTCAAGAAAAATTATTCCAAATATTTAAAAAAAAGTTAACTTAATGTTTATAAAATATTGGAGCAGGATGGGATCAAATCATAGGCTCTTTATAGAAAAATGAGACACACAGAAAAAAAAAACCTCAACTCTAATATGTCATTTAATGGCATATTTAACTTATATTCAGCAGAAATTTATCTGATAAAATGGCCCTTCAGAGTGGCATGTTTTATAACAAGACTTTTTTTTGTTCCTTTTGCTCTTTGTAGTCTATATTCTGTTTAAACTCTATATTCCTTCTTTGTATTTGCTCTAATTTCTGTTGGTAGTTTGCAATAGACTCCCATGCTCATCACCAGTAGACGTACTGTCCCACACACCACATGACTAAGGGAATATGGTCACATAAGGAGAATTTGGATAGACTTCTGTGGTGGTTTGAAAGACAATGGCCCACCTAGGCTCATGCATTTGAGTATTTAGTCATCAGTGAGTGGAATTGTTTCAAAGAATTGTGAGGTGTGGCCTTGTTGAAGGAAGTGAGTCACTGGCAGTGGGCTTTGAAGTTTCAAAAGCTCAAGCCAGCCCACTCTCTCTCTATATATATATACTAAAAGATCAGGACATAAATTTCCCAGCTACAAGATCGTGATTGTCTACATGCCACCATGCTCTCATTCATGGTAATGGATGGATTAACCCTCTGAAACTGTAAGCAAGCCCCCAATTAAGTGTTTTACTTTATGACAGTTGCCTTGGCCATGGTGTCTCTTCAGAGCAATAGAACAGTGATTAAGACCTCTCCCTTAACCAGTAATGAGGGAACTCATCTCCACAACCTGATAAAGTATTGAACCAATCTGAGATCAAAATACAAGGTCCTATTGTTAGGGTCCAAGAGAAGCCTCCAAGAAAGACCAACAGTCACACATGCAACTTAGCAAGAGCATTTATTGTTTCCAACAGTTGGGGGAGGCAAACAGCAACCCTAAAGGGGGTTGAAAGCTCCTTTTAAACAGAGTTAGGGGAACTCCAGAGAGGAAGGATTAATCTGGTGCTGATTGGTGGAGGAAAGATTAGTCTGGTAATTGATTGTTGGGAGGCTTTAGTAGTTAGGGGCCCATTGGTAGTGGTGGTGGTGGTGGTGTCTAGTGTCTAGGGGCTTGTTGACTAGAGGGTGGGGAAAGCTTTCTTTAGCTAGCATAAGTCTGGGGTACATCTGCTGAGCCAGCAGAAGGGGCTTGGGGACACCTGCTGAGCCGGCAGGAAGCTGGGGGGCACCTGTTGATTGGTTGTCCCTAAGTCATGGTTTTCCTGAGAATTGCTTGCTCAGCTCCACCCCATTCTAGTGAACCTGAAACTATGGCCTGGTCCATGCCAGGGCTGCTTGGGGAGCCTGTTAGGGCCCTGGCTTGGCTGTCCAGTCCTTTCACCTATACACCGAGAAATCCTTCTAAGCACTAACCTCCCTTATGGAAATTTTTATGTGCTCTAAACCAACTTTTTAACAAAAACTTTTACTATTAAAGATTTGACAAATAATTGGAGTCCATTTAATTTAAGCGTAAATGTTTTATTCATAAGAATGTGCATTTTAAGTAATGTGTATTTGTGAGATAAATGGAAGCATATGTTTCTTCTTAATGTATTTCAAGTAGCAGGGCACTATTTTGAGCATAACTGTCAAGGGCACCAATGCAACATAATAAATAAAATATTCTTCAGAACATTTAAATTTACACACTGTTAGCCCAAAACATCAGGAGCACTTGAAGGTTTCCATGCTCATCAATTTTGCACCCATGGGATAGAACTAATGTACAAATGTCATCAGGGTATATTTTAAGACAGCTTGGGTGAATGTCTCAAGAATTGTCACAAGATGTACGGGTCGAAATCAAGGATCCTTCCTTGTTTCTGGCTATCACATCTGAGTGTGTTTTGTGTGGTTTACAGATAGAAATCTTCATGCTAACTACATTGTATGTATGTGTGGGATGTGAATCAGTATTTATAGAGAATGGTCTGTTATTTGTTTTTAGCTTTTATAATATCACACTAAAAATGTGTTGTAGGTAAATATAATCTAATTTTAACTCCACAAAATTAACAAACTTTTAAATTTTTGTATTCAAATATCCTATTATCTGTACCCCTTTTGAGCATCTCTAAAGTTTTATTTCTTGATTATCAGGCTCAAATTCTGTGTAATTCATTGTGTTATTTCTAGCTTCAAAGCAGGAACCCTTTGGACTTCTAACTTCAGAAGACATTTACTTCCTAGATTTATGGACTCTATGTCCTCTGGAAAACTCAAAAACTAAAATTAAAAACTTTAAAAGCAAGGCTTTTGTCTGAGTCTTACTACTTCTGGATGCTGGAGATGTCAATGTGAACATTGATCTCATGCTGCGAAACAATGACCTCTGTGGATGTATAGAACATCAAGTGGGTGTATGGAACTGTGTCCACTTCCCACAAGCAAAAGGAATGCATCTAAGAGCCAGAGATAAACTGACATGTCAGCATCTTTACACAGCTTTCACTTTATATGCAATGATATAATCTTCTGGTTACTATTTCTTTTAGCCATCTTGAATACAACCTATAAATAATCTAAATTTGTCACAATATCCCCTCAGTAATTGCTCTTTCCAGCTAAAGGAGGAAACTAGTATGTGTTTCAATGTACAGACTATTTGGGTTATATTTATTATCTACTTTAGTGTTCTACTTATTTGTTTGTATTTTCTTAGAATTCCATGCATAAGTACTTTATTTTAACATTGCACGTTCTTCTTCACATTCTCTTTTCAACTGCCATGCTCTCTAGCTCTCTTTCAATTCATGACTTCTATTTTAGTTATTTTTTTATTATACAGACACACAACCTATTGTTTCTGTGTGTTTCTGTTTGTGTACGTGTCTAGCCTATTGAGTCTGTTGGTGTTGCTCATACATACATATATATATATATATATATATATACATACATACATACACATACACACATATATGTTTAGCAGTAACAAGCTGGAACATATCAGAGAGGTAGTTCTTGGAAAAGACTTGTTGATTCTTCCACTCTTGGTAGCCACTGTTAGCCTTTAGCTCTGCATATAGGGGTGGGACTGGTGAGATTTTTTTTTTTGTATGTTGAGATTCAATGTGTAGAATAATCCTGTCATATTTTTGAGACTCTATCTAACAGCCAGAATTCTTGTCCTCTGGCATTTTTTAATCTTTCTCATCTTTTCTACAATGTTCCCTGAGATTTAGGTTTGCAATAATAGTAAACTGGGGTTAGGAACCCCACAATAGTCGTTTTTTCTCTACAATTTTACCAATAGTAGAATTCTCTAAATGTTTACATACGATGCAAAAACAAACAAGCAAGCAAACTTCTTTAGTCAATAATGAGAGCTAATCTCTGTGGATACGGATAAGCATTTAGAACATTCATGGGCATTGTATTATTTAGGAAGCAGCAGTAGTAGGCTTGCCTTTAGAGTCTATAACCCCTTTAGCCATGAGTAGTTGTCATGGTTTACACTGCCAAGCCTAAATTTTCTTCTATTGAGCCATATTTTCAATACAATTAGACAGTTATTGGCTACCAAAATGATAAAATTATCACCATTGGGATATTTTGGGCCTCCACAGTAGGGGATAGATAATGGGAGACAGATGCTATGAAGGTATAATGGGAAATACTGGGGGACTATACATGGGGAACAGGAAAGAAGGGTACTAAAAAAGGAGAGAGGAAGGGGTGATATGTAACACAATGGAACACAGGGAAACATTATTCTGTGTTTGCTTAAACATACATATATAAAATATCTGTGTATTTACACACATATTTTGGAATGATAATGCTCTCCCTCCTCCATGGACCATAGATTAATTCCCCAGTGCCAGGCATAAGCTATTGCTGTTCCCTTTGACTTTTCAGGATTTGGAAGTAAGAGCCTACTGTTGAAGACACCATGCTCTTTGGATACAGGATTGGATGCATTGAACTAGAACAAACCTGTAAGTCTCCTCCCTGAGAACCAGTTTTCACAGTATTGACTGGTGCTATGCAAGCTGCCAAGAGCTTGCATCAATCAATAGTCCTGTCCATCTGTTAAGCCTGTGGACACTAGCTATATTGGTTCTAATACAAAATAAATCCAGAACACTTTCAAACTCTAAGCAGTAAAATTATTTGTACTTAGATCATCACATATCAGAACTAAGCAGGCCAACCATGAACTTATTTTCACAAATTTGAAAAAAATGGTTAAACAGAGTATTATGCAAGCTTAATTATAACCCAAAAGATATTTTACTCAAAAGAGAATATATAAAACTCTTTCAGTGAGATGCAAGAAAATTTCCCTTTTTGCTGACTCCAAGTAATACTTTACCATTAGTTGAAATATAAAGCATGAGTAGCGACATTAAAGTTGAAAAATAAATACAAAATAACACATCCTCTGGTTTTACATTAAAATATTTTCGTTTCTCAAGTCTCAAACTCTCCTCAGACTAATTTTAGGCTATGTTACTAAATCTGGCCACAAAAAAATAAATAAATAAATAAAACCATTCAAAACCCAAATAAATCTTGTTGTGGGGTAGAATAAATGAGAAATTTATCTGTATTTAGCTATTTGTTTGCTAAGGTAATAAATGTTTACATACACCTGTATCATTAACAAATACATCCAAGATCAATTCTTTCCCTCCATAAGCAGCACCAGTAGATATACTTTTGATGTAGTATTAGAACTTTGAATAATAATGCTGTTTTCCTACACTGTGTTAAAAGTTTCAAAAATAAAACAAAAATGAACGCACTAGACTGCTCAATTTCTTTGAATGACAAGCTGGAGAACACAACCTGAAGAACATAGAATTAGTTCTGACAATTCAGGAAATTCATACAGTTCATGAAATAAGAAGCTGCTCCTTTATTTAGAATGAGGGACAAGATGATGAATTAAACCCAGTTGTGATCCAACATTGCGTCTTCTGACTTGGTAGGTAGTACATGAAGACTTCTTGGTGTGTTTCAAAACTCAATGAACATTTGAGTATCAGAAAGATCCACTGAAGATTGATGTATAAATTCATGGTTATGTAATTGTCACAACTTACTCTTTATCACAATGTATTCATTCACAAGCCAAGTTGATATAATTTATATGTAAATAGAGATTATCCTCAACTGTTTTCTGGTGTACCTTGTTTACTAAAACCAGTAAAATAGTAAGATGTAATCTAAACTTAACCAGAATATGAAAGATTATCTATGAATATTGCCACATGCTTTTATTAATTACTATTATTTTGGATATAGTTTCATTGTATTTTCCTAGCATGTTATGTGTAAAAATATCACATTTCAAATTACCATCAGTTTTTAGATACTGAAAATTTGTCATTTGTACCTAAGTACAATTAACAAATAGCTTTATTTATGAATAGCAGGAACGTTCAGATTATGAGAATAATATGAAAGTAGAATGCACTGAACACATACATGAATTTGTCAAAGAACAAATTTAATTTTCAAAGAATTAAAAAAAACCCAAAATCTCCAAAGAATGTCAGACACCAAAATGACTTGTTTTTCTCTATTGCACATGGGAAAAATTAAAATGACCAATGGCTAGCCTTGTTTATACTCTACTGAGTCTCAGAATAGAAAATAATGTTTAGTAGGTGATTTTAATTTTAATGATGCTTGATTTTTAAATGCCTGAGGAGACTTACAAAATTCCACATAGAGGTTGAATATGAAAGTTTATTTCCATCTAATTTCTCATTATTATTAGTGATGAGAAATAAAGCCAGGATCAGCAACATAAGTGAATGATCAGATTTATAAAAACCTATATCTCACACTACTTTAAATACAGTTTACCAGGCGAGTAACTTGTCAGTTCAGGATGAGTCAAGTTTGATAGGATGTTATGGTTAGTCCCAGAAATGAATTACAGATGTTCATCTGCACAGAGAATCTGTTCATTGCAGCTGTAATGCTATAGTCAGATGGAAAATTCATATTCATAGCAAGAACAGTAAATGGAATTTCCCCACAGATTAGAAAGTAGAATTATTATAAATTGTTTTGATTCTGAAGCTATTTTGATGTAAGAGCACTCATATGACAAGCTTTATCTATTTACTTGTACTTTACTTTCCTGTGTTTCATTATTTAAATGCACGTACACTATCCTGATGGATGGATGGACTTCCTTCAGATCTAATGCATCTAATGGAAAGAAGAAACAATATTTAAGAATACAAACAGATTTATGAAGCAATAGAAATCCTGAGACGCTAAAGATAGGGAAAAAATTGTAGGCTAATCTGAGTTCTGCTTCATCTCACTATGTAAAATGAAGACATTATTATATTCGGAGAATGGTGGTTTCAACTGTTATCATTTTCCTTTTGTATCTGCTGTCATCTCCACTGCATACATAGTAGGTATAAGCACTGAAAACTTTTCACAAAATTACTGTGCTCCAGCTTTGAGGCATGGGGAGGGGCTTGGACCTGCCTCTACTAAATGTACCTCCTCATGGGATGCCTTACCTTCTTGTAAGAGGGAATGGGGGGGGGGGTTGGGAGGGGGAGGCTGGAGGGGCAGGAGGAGGGAAGAGGGGGATCTTTGGTATGCAAAATGAAAAAAAATTTCTTAATAAAAAATACACAGAAAAAATTACTGTGCTCCAAAATCTTTACTAATATTTGGACATATATTTAAAAATAACATACAAAAGGAAAATGAACACATTATAGATGTGAAGACCTGATAAGCTGAACACATTCAAATGACAAGAACCAGAATCTAGCAATAGTTTTTACCATGACTTCATTGCAGACACTTTGATAACAAAAGTAGAACTCCTCTGATTTTAACACTATTACAATGTTTCAATTTCAGTTGACATTTTTGATGCTAAAGGCTTTTTATTTTCTGATAGCAATTCATTACAAGGAGTAGTGACAAAAAAAATGTATGCTACTTGCATAGCTAGACATAGAAACCAAAACAACATACGGTGAGGCAAGAAATAAATCCATATCCTTATGGCCAACATATTATTTTAGGAAATTCCAAGTATACAGTATTTGTTAAAAAGATATCTTTTTATAAAATACAATATTTGAATAAGTGGGTCTCCTCTTAAACACTGTCTTTTACCCCCAAAAAATCAACCTAAAATGGATTGATACTTAATTGTATGATATGAATCTATAAACCTCATTGAAGAAAATTCAGGGGAAACCACGTGACATTGATTTTCACAATGATTTTCCAAAAGCACAAGAATGGTAACAAGAATAACATAAGTGAAACCTACTGTACAGTAAACAATCAAATAAATGAAAAGGCAACATATAAAATGAGAGAAAATCGTACTTTTTGATGAGGGCTGATGTTCAAAATGTATAATAAACTTCTACAAGTCAGCACAACACTATAACATTAGAACAAAGTGGGTAAAGGATGAGACATTTCTTCAGCACTCAAGAGATATGTAAAATTCAAAATATTCTGCATGAATGCTCGTCATAAAAATGCCAACTACAGAACAAGATACCAACTCTACTGTATTATGATGCCTATTCCTAGAAGACAGGACAAACAATAATAAAATAGACAAATAGTCCCAATACACCATTGGCAGAAAGGCAGGTTATAGGATAGGGGCTCATATCCTGATGTGTGCATAGAGCAAAGCAAACACAGCCAATAAGTGAGTGGAGAAAGAGCTACTACTTGCTGCAGATAAGGAAAATCAAAGTGTTATTCTCAAAGTGCTCTCCCACAGTGAAGTTATTGTGGGAATATTATTCAGTGCCCATATTCAAATTCATATCAGAAACCATTTTGAGGTTTGGAAGCATGAGGAAGAGGAGGAAGGAATGTTGTAGGAGTCAAAGCAGATGGAGGGCACCAGGTCAACATGGTCTCGTAAATCAGTTAAGCAGAGGTCATGTGAGCTCACAGAAACTGAAGCAGCAAGCATTGGGCCAGTGTCAGTCTGCACCAGGTTCTCTGCATACGTGTACAGCTCTTAGCTTGGTGTTTTTGTGGAACTCCTAACAGAAGGAGTGAGAGTGTGTTCGATTCTTTTGCCTGCTTTTGGAATTCTTTTCCTCCTATCTCATTGCCTTGTCCAGCCTTGACATGAGGGCTTTTGCCTTGTCTTAATTCATCTTGTTTCATCACGTTTGGTTGTTTTCTCCTGAAGGCTTGCTCTTTTTTAAGGGGAACAGAGTGGAAGTGGGTCTGGGGGAGATTGGAAGCAAGTTGGAGCTAGGAAGAGTTAAGGGAGTGGAAACTATGGTCAGGATATATTTTATGCAAGAAAAATCAATTTTCAGTAAGAAAGAGAAGGAGGGAGAGAGGAAGAAAGGAAGGAAGAAATCATTCCCATGGAAGACATTTCTGGACACACTGAGGTTAAGGTTACAGTCCAAGAAATAACTACAGCAGAAACATTTGCAGGGGCATACATAACCTACAGTTATGATGTATACATTCTAAGGATTAAAAAAGAGAGAGGGATGTTTTTGGACATGCTCAACACACTTCATGAAGATGGCCAACAGGAATGTTTCTAAATATTTTTTCCGAAATGTTTTAACTGAAAACAAGAAAAGGATATGTTGGATGTGAATTGATGTAGAAGAGTCCTACAAATCTGCTTGCCTTGCTTAATAGCTAATTTCAGTATAATGGCCATGGAAAATGTACGTTCTATGAAACATTACAGCATTACAATATGATACAGGGACTACTAAAATCTAAAACAACTGAAAAGAGATATTAGCTTTTTTTATTATTTTTGAGGTAATTGGACTGTGAGAGTGTATTATATGTATAATTCACTAATACTACCAAAATCAGTTACATTACCCCGACTATGTGTCACTGTTCTATGCGCAATACGCAGGTTAGCATTTTGTCAAATTGACACAATCCATAGTATCTACATCAAGCAAACTTCAGTTGAGTAATTGCCTCCCTTTAAGTGACCTGTGAGTAAGTCTATGGCATTTTCTTGATTAGGACTTGTTGTAGGAGGGTCCAGGCCATTATAGGTGGATCCAACCCTAAACAGGTGGTGAAATGAAAGGTGAACACGCTATGATGAGCTAGCCAGTAAGTTGTGTTCCTCCATGGCTTTAGCTTCAATTCCTGCCTCCAGCTTCCTTCATTTCCTTCCCTGGCATCCCTGAAAGATGGACTATGAAATGCGACCTGTAAACCAAATAAACTCTTTCCTCTACAAGGGTTTTTTTTTTTTTTTTTTTTAGCATACAGTAAATAAATTAGAAAATAAAACACACTATAAGTTTTTATATACAATACTACTAATTGGAACTTAAAGATTATCGATTGATTGCTCCCTATTCAGTGCTGCTGTGAACATTTAAATGGGTTTATTTTAGAAAAGTATACACACATATTTCTATCAAATACGTACTTAAACATATAATTTCTGACTCTGGTAAATTATGTTAGCAAACAACGCAAAATTGATACACAAAGTTATTTTATGAGTTTATATGAGTCATAACTTTATCAACATTTAAAAATGGCCTTTCTTTCTTCTTCCCTTTCTTTCTTTCTTTCTTTCTTTCTTTCTTTCTTTCTTTCTTTCTTTCTTTCTCTCTCTTTCTTTCTTTCTTCCAGTAGTGGTAGCATACTTTACCTTTAGTTACTAATATTTGAAATTCAGTGATTCAAACAACTTCATACAAGTTTATATAACTTTAAAAAAACCTTTCATTTCCTTATGTGATTGCCCAAGTCTGAATTATTTTTATTGGACATCTCTCTTTTTGTCTCATCTCCACTTATAAATATATATTATTTATATATAAATAATATTATATATTTATATATTTATTTATATATTTATATATATATATTTATTTATATTTATTTATATATATTATAAATATATATATGTGAATATTTGAAAGTATATTCAGAAATGCATAATTTCCCATTCAGAGAGTCTTTATTTGTATGCTAGTGGGAACAGATCTTATTCTAGTTCAGCACTGGTGTGATTAAAATTTAACATTCACATCACATTTAAGATAATATTTACACCATAGACACTATTTTAAACTTCAAGGATCTAAAGTGCTGTTTTTACATCTGTAATCTCCATAGCAAATGCTGATTATACTGGAATTGTTCTTTTGTTGGTTTGGTTTTCAAGAATGGCTTTCTCTGTATGGCTTTGGCTGTCCTGTAACTCACTGTGGAGACCAGGGTGCCTTTAACTCACAGAGATTCACCTGCTCCTACCACATGAAATCTGGGATTAAATGTATGCACCACCACCAGTGGGTATCAGAGAAGAGATGGAGTTGAGAGAGGGAATCCTGGGAAAGACAGCTAGAAATGAGGGGCATTGAAGAAGTGGTATGGAAACCTAGTGGAATGGAAACTTCCTAAAATATATGAAGGGGATCCCCAGTGAAGACTCCAAATAATGGAAGAGACCGAGTCCCAAAAGGCCATCTCTTGTAAGCAAATAAACATTCTAGTACCAGGACTGGGTTACATCCATTTGAGTTGTTGGCCAAAAGCATCTCATGGAAATTCTCAAATAATCCAGGCTGTTTTTAAGACAACAAGTTGCTCTCCATAAACAGACAGCAAAGTCTGTATGCTTCCAGAAGATGTGGCAGAGATTCTATCTGGCTAAAGATCTGGATTAAAGGCATATCTTTTCCCTGCTCAAATGATCTGAATTAAATGTGGGCCTTCCTGACTCAAGATCTGTAGTAGAAGTAAATCTTCCTAATTCAAATTAAGCAAAAATAACTCAGAAGTGTGCCCTCCATTTGGGGGTTTCGGTTCCAGATATAGTCAAGTTGATAACCAAGAATAGCCATCACAACAGCCTAGCCACAAAACCCTTGATTTACAAAGCACATATGTCTGAAAAATATGCTAGGGAAGTGGTGGCAAAAAGCTTGTGGTAGTACCAACCAACATTTGATTTCACTTAAGCCCCACATCACAAAATGTAACCCAACACAGCACTGTTGGGGTGACCAAGAACCATAAAATAGATAGCTTGAAGATGTAAGGTAAAACTAAATACTACTGGTCTAAAAAAGAAAGAAAAAGTAAACAATAATACACAAAAGTGAAACATAGTGATAAAATGATTCATAATGGTATTCTGCTATATTCATAGATCAGTGCCTTACTCAACCACCATCAAAGAACCTTCCCTCCTGCAGTAGACTGGAACAAATATAGTGACCCACAACCAGATATTAGAGAGAGAGAGAGAGAGAGAGAGAGAGAGAGAGAGAGAGAGAGAGAGAGAGATCCTGTGGGATGTCTTTCTGTATACTGTGAATATGTATGGCTCCGATTGGATAATAAATAAAGATGTTTTGGCCTATGGCAACAAAGTTTACAGCCAGGTGAGAAATTCAAGCAGAAATACAGAAAGAAAGGTGGAGTTGGGAGAGGCATCGAGACATCAGCTTGCTATGCAAAGAGTAACAAGATGCCAGCAGACCGGTTACGCCATGGCTACATGGTAATATATAGATTAATAGGAGTGGGTTAATTTAAGATAAGAGAGCTATCTAGCAAGAAGCTGAAGCCATAGGTCATACAGTTTGTAATTAATATAAGCCTCTGAGTAATTATTTTATTAAAGTGGCTGCTGGACCGTGAGTGGGACAGATTTGTCCAGACAGCTGAGCAAGGCAAAACCAGAGAAATTTCCATCTACAGATAGATAGATAGATAGATAGATAGATAGATAGATAGATAGATAGAGCTTGTAATACACAACTCTAAATGGAATGTCACCAAGAAATCCTTTCACTTAGAGCTCAGAGAGTCCTGAAGAAGAGAAGACAGAAACAATGTAAGAGCCAGGGGAGATGGTAGACACCAGGAGAAAAAGTCCCACTAAATCAACTGAGCCAAACTTACATGAACTCCCAGAGACTGAAGCAGCAATCATAGGACCTGCATGGGTCTGCACCAGGTCCTCTGTGTAAATATTATAGTTTTAAGTTTAGTACTTTTATGGAACTACCTAGTGTGTGAACTAATGGATCTCTGACTCTTGTGCCTTCTCTTGGTTTGCTCTGTACAATTTCAGTGTGATGATTTTATTTTATTATATTTTATTTTGTTATATTTTGCTATTAGAACTCCGTTTTTTTCTAATCGGAGACAGAAAGGGATAGTGTCAGAAAGGAGGAGAAGTGCAGAGAAACTGAGGAGAGTAAAGGGAATGGAAAATGAAATCAGGATATATTATACGAGAAAAAAAACTATTTTCAATAAAAGGGAAAAATACTATTTTTATTAATTCTTCTGAATTTTACAGAATACATTTTGATCATATTCTTACTCCCCTACTCTCCTCAGATCCACTCCTACCTCTTGACCAACTATGTCTCTCAAGTTCTCTCTTAATCTGTCTCTCTCCTTCTGTCCTCTCCAACCCTATCTAACCCAGTGTCATATAATTTGTATTTCTCAGTTATTCTTGGGTAAGGAGCCTGCCCAGGAGAACAGTAGATCTACCAGGGGTCACACTCATAAAGAAAACTTACTCCCTCTCTCCTTTCCTCCATCCTATGCTAGTAGCTCTGCAACTGTAGGAGGGTAGGACTTTCTGCCCTTTCTACCCTCTGAGATATTGTCTTGCTCAATCTTACACATGTCTGTTTGGCATATTGTTAAAATTGCTGTGATTCCATATGAGCAATAAGTGTTTCCTTGTAGTAATCTATTATCTTTGGATTTTACAATCTTTCTGGCCACTTCTTTATGATGATATCTATGCTTCAGGAGGAAAAGAGGTATAACTTAGATATCACATTTAGTGCTAAATACTCTACAATCTCTTATTTCTGCATATTGAGCATTTCATGGTATCTCTGCTAATTGATATCTACTGTAAGAAGAACCTTCACATATGAAGGCAGACAGATGCCCTAGTCTATGGATATGGAAAGAAGTCATTTAATATTCTGTGTATTTAACATAATAATTGGTATCTCATAGAATCTATGACTTATCTAGATACAGGTCTTGGCCTCAAGAATATGTCTGTTTTGTATAATTAGCCTTAAATCCAACCAGAAAGACATTCAACATTCCCATAATATTTGTGGTACTAATGTACCAGTGGATATACCTTGCCGGGACAGTCATTATTGTAGCTCAGAAGTTTTATAACTAGGTAATAAAATTATATATAAAAAGGAAGTATTAAAATAGACACAAAGAAAATTCACAGAATTATAAGGTAATATTTTTAAAAGTCTATATTCTACTAAAATATGAAAAATAAATAAAATAGAAAAAGTTTTAGATATGTATGACCCAGTAAAATTAAATCAAGTTGAAGTAAATAATTTAAATAGACTTATAACCACCAATGAGGTGATAGTAATTCAGAACCTCCCAATAACAACAAAACATGTTCGAGACCAAATGGATACAACATACAATACCAGGTCGAACAACTTTGGAATGTTATAAACAGACTAGAAATTGTATACATTATTTAAAGAACATAACTATATCTAAAAGGCAGAAAGACATCTATGTTCATCAATGAAAAGATTTAATACAATTTAAGTAGCAATGCTCCACAAAAGTGTTTAAGGATTCAAAACAACCTCTTTCAATGTCCCCTATGTGTTTATACAAATACACACACACACACACACACACACACACACACACACACACACACACACATATATATATGTATATATATATAATATCATATAATGTATATGTAATAGCAAGGAACCTACATTATCTCAATTAGAAAAAACAAAGATATGTGAATTGTTCACAGTTCTTATTTATTTATGTAATAATTATTTCTTAACACAAGAGTCCTATGTCTAGCCCTGGCTGTACTAGAACTAATTCAGTAGAGCAGGCTGGTCTCAAACTCAGAGATCTGTTTGCCTCTGCCTCTTGAATGCTAAGATTAAAGGTCTGTGTCACCATGCATGGCTCTAGCCATGGTCCTTGATTTCAAAACTTACTACAAATCTGTCATGTCAGATAGTGTAGTATTAAATGAGAAGAAACGTGGTTAAGTGTATTAAAACTTAGAGACACAAATTAACACTTGATTTAATAGGTGTGTGTGTGTGTGTGTGTGTGTGTGTGTGTGTGTGTGTGTGTCAGAATCTGTAGTCCAGGTGGCATTGAACTTACTATGTAGGCAGAGGGCAGGAATAAACTCCTTATCCACAACTTCTACCTTCAAAATGCTGGCATTCTAGTTATGCACCACCACAACTGATACTTGATATGGTTAAAATCAAATGCTTAGCTTTAGTCCTGCCAAGCAAGCACTTTACAAACTAAGTAATATTCCAGCCCCATACAATTGATTTAGGGGTGTTAAAATAATTCAATAGAGAATCCAGAACTTCTTTAATAAATAATGAGAATCTGGATATATGTACATGTTATATATGTACATATGCCAATTTTTTCTTCATTTCTTTCTGGTGTTTTAATTTTTATGTTTTTATTCTGCCCTCACACTTTTGAGCTGTTCTTTGATTTAACTGTAGTGTAACTTTTTCTGATCTAGGCTCCTGCTTTGGTATCTTCTCTTTCCGTCAATAAGGTTGGCTCTGCTATAAGCATCCCTCCTAGATTTGATTTTGCTCCACCCTGTTCACTTGCTCTGTTCCATTTTTAGTTTCTGTTTTAAGTAATATTTTCTTACTTTTAAACTTTTTTATCCTACTATTTATTCTTCAGGAGAAAGTTGCTAAATTCCATAAATTTAAAAAGCTTAGCAGATTGTGTGGGTGTTTATTGTTCTTTTTTAAAACTTTATCACATTGTTAAAAATGTAACAAACAAACAAGCAAAAAAAAGGACAAGTTCTCTAACTGCAGTTGTCTCAAATTTCCAGTGTTAATTTCATGAATTTCCACAAATGCTAGGTACTGAGGTAGACAGATGAAATGTTCTAAAAATTTCCATTTGGCCATAAGTGAGCTGATGATTTTATTGTTTTATTTTACAGATGGTGTCTTGTTACATAGCTGGATAATCTGCTCTTTGCTGAAAAGAGTGTTAAAGTAACTTATAATTATATGACAACTGAGTTTTTTTCAATATGCATTATTATTTTCTCTATATATTTCAATGCTCTGACCTTGGGAATATTTATGCTATTGATTGCTGTACCTAATGCTACAGTGACCCTTATATCATGATATCCTTCTCTGTCTATCCCATAACAGCCTTATTGATTTATTGTTTACATCTCATACTGTGAAATTTTCATACAAGCCAAGTCTATACATTGACTATATTTCCTCCATACTCTCCTTCTCTCTGCTTTCTGATCTCTGCATAATAGTTCAGTTCTTTTTGTTTCTCTAGACACTTTCCCTTCTACTGTCATGTCGTATATACACAAGTACTTCATTTTATGTGTCTATATAAAGTATTAAAAACATAAACATACAGTATTTTTCTTCCTAAGGCTTATTTAAAAAATATGATTATCTCTAGTTAGACACATTTTCTTGAAAACAGTATAACTTCACCTTTTTAATGGCTGAAAAATTCTATTACACATACACTCAAACATACATTTATATATGTATGTATATGTGCATATATAAGTGTGGTGATATTGTGTTCCCCAAAATATTGTGCATCCTAATAAGCTTATCTGGGGTCAGAGACAGAACAGCCAATAGATAAAATGGCTAGAAAATGGTGGCACTCACACCTTTAATCCTAGCACTCCAGAAGTAGAAATCTCTCTGGATCTCTGTAAGTTCAAGGCCACATTGGAAACAGCCAGGCATGGTGACACACACCTTTAATCCCAGAAAGCGAGCCTTTAATCCCAGGAAGTGGTGGTAAAAAGCAGAAAGCTATATAAGGCGTGAAGACCAGAAACTAGAAGCATTTGGCTGGTTAAGCATTTGGCTGGTTAAGCTTTTAGGTTTTGAGCAGCACAGTTCAGCTGAGAGCCATTCGGATATGAGGACACAGAGGCTTCTAGTCTGAGGAAACAAGATCAGCTGAGAAGTTGGCCAGGTGAGGTTAACTGTGGCTTGTTCTGTCTCTCTGATCTCCCAGCTTCACCCCAATAACTGGCCTCAGGTTTGATTTTATTAATAAGAACTTTTAAGATTCATGCTACATATAAGTTATATTTTCCTTGTCAATTTATGTTGTTGGACATTAAGTTGGTTATATAACTTGGCTATATTGAGTAGAATAGTGTTGCAGTAGACATTATTTTACATGTTCCACCGTTACATGTTTTCTTGGATTGTAATGTGAGTGTATTGAGAAACCTCCATATTGTACTCCAGAGCAGATGGATTAGCTTACATTCACATCACTAGTGTATAGATTTCCCTTTTGTCCACGTCCTCATCAGCATTTTTGTTACCTTCTTTATTTATTTATTGTTTCTTTTTAAACATTTTAAATTGAAATGGAGTTATATTACTTTCCTTTTTCCCTTTCCTCCCTCTAGTCCTTTTCAAATACCATCCCTCCTTCACTTCTCATGCTCCACATCTGAATTAGAGTCGATAGTTTCTTTTTCTTTCTTTTTTTTTTTTTTTTCCTAATGAGACAGGGTTTCTCTGTGTAGTTTTGGTGCCTGTCCTGGATCTTGCTCTGTAGACCAGGCTGGCCTCGAACTCACAGAGATCCGCTTGGCTCAGCCTCCCGAGTGCTGGGATGAAGGACGTGTACCACTGCCTCCCACCGATAGTCTCTTTTTCTTTGTTTATTGTTATTACATGCATGCACACATAAGTGTGTGTGCTTTTGTGTATACAAATATATCAATACAGCATGGTGAGTCCAAACAAGCTGCATCAGATACATCTATATTTCAGCTTCAAAATCAGGGGATGTCACTAAAGTAGGGATAGGAAGATTCCAAGAGCCAGAGTGCCAGAAAGTCTGATGTGAAAGTCTCTCCTAGAAATGGCTTCACCAACAATAGCAGAACAATAACAACATAATGGAACATATTAATGTGGAAGGGAGACATTTTCATGAGGTCCCATCCCTAAAGCAATAACTAAATGTAAGTAATGACTACTGAGAGGAGAATTCGCCTTTCCCAGGGATGATTCCCCTTATTTAGTTGTCCTATTTATCCTCAATGAAGGTCGTTCTTACTGCTTTGAGATAGAATCCCAATATAGTTTTTATGTTTTCCTCTGCAGATTAGTACTGAGAAATACTTGTTTTACATGTTTATTGAACATTTAAACTTTATTTTTGGGGGATTGCATGTTCATTTAATTAATTTATTTATTGACTGGGTAGATTGTTTTCTTATTGTTTAGCTCTATGAAATCCCAAATATTCTAGATATTAACATTCCATTACTATAGCTTGCGCAGATTTTTGTTACATTCTGTAGGCTTTGACTTCAATGTATTAAAATTTTCATTTGTAGTGTACAACATTATTTTTTATTTCAAGGGATCTCATTATTAATAATTGACCTTATTTTCTTATTCAGAAAGTCTGTAAATATGCATTTATACTGAAATGCTTTCCCTTCAACAGTTTCAAACTTTCAGTTACATCAAGGTCTTCGATCCATTAGGAGTTGATCTTTTTGGAAGAATGAGTGATAGTTATCTAGCTTTGGTTACATGTGGATATCTAGTTTGTCAACACTATTGATCAAGAAGCTGTCTTTTGTTCATTGTTTATTCTTTTGCTTCTATTTAAAAACTTAATGGTTTTAGTTGTCTAGATTTATATGCATTTTATTCATGTATATGTCTGATTTTGTGACAATATTATTTTTTTTGATACTATGGCTCTGTAACATATCATAAAATCAGGTATGATGATACCTCTATTATTATTCTTTTAGTTTCTAAGTTATAACCTTTTTGTGCTTTCACATGAATTTTAGGATTTTTTTAAAAATATACTTTTATAGTAATTGGCATTACAGCTTTAATGAGATTTATTTAAATCTTTAGATTACATTTAGTAATACATAAATGTGTAGAACATTAATTCAACAAATCTATGGGTATGGAAAGTATTTAAATTGAAATTATATTTTCAATTTGTATTTTAAATTTTTCATTTTAGTGGTCAGTCAGTTCACTGATAATATTTTTTCTAATAATTTTTGAAGCAATTGTGAATGAGATTATTTCCTTTATTTTTATTTCGGCATATCTATTATTGATATATATGTTTTTACCATTTTGCTGAAAGTATTTATCAGGTATACAGATTTTCTAATATAGTTTTTAGAGTGTTTCATATATATAATCATGCAATCTGAAATAAGCATAAGTTCATTTTTTTTTCTTCCCTATTTGTGTCTCATATTTCTTTTGTTACTTTGGCTAAAATTTCAAAGACCACATTGCATAAGAATGGATAAAACAAACATTTTGTCTTTTGACCTTTCTTCATTGCTTTAACTTTTTACTAAAATGTTAGCTACAGGTTGTCACATATAGATTTTATTATGTTGGTGCTATTTCCATATATCCATAGTATCTTTAGGCTTTTATCACAAAGGCATGTTCAATTTTATCAAACTCCATCTATCATCTACTGATATAATCCTGTGGTTTCTGTACTTGAAACCCTTTATGTGATGCATTACAATTATTGATTTGCATCTTAGCATCTGTGATAGAAAGTCAACTGGCATTCAAGCATGGCTTATTTTCTGTAGCCTCATGGATGTGTTTATCTTTCTCTTCCATCCAAAGAATTCCTTCAAGTGTCTTACACAAATTTGACTTGGTTGTCATGAACTCCTTTGATCTATTTTTATTATAGAAAGTTTTCCTTTCTCCTTTAGAAATGACAGGCATTTCTGCCAAGTATAGTGATATGAGTTAGTATTTCAGTACGTGAAAGAGTCCCTCCCAAATCCTCTTTTATTTTTCTGTTGAGAAATCTGTTTTTAATCAGAAGGTTCTACTTTTGCATGTGGCTTGTTGTGTTTATTTAGCAGCATGCATTATACCCCTTTCTTCTGTATGTTTCCTTTTGCTTTTCTGAGCTTGTAATTCAGTCTTTCTGTTCTTGGATCAGCACCTCTTTCTTAGGGTATGTGAGACTGTATACTATAATTTTATTGAAAACAGATATGCTGTTTGTCAAATTGATATGTTATTCTGAGCTCTGGGTGGGTCTTTACAGATTGAGTCACAGAAACCAGTCACATTTCTGAGCATTCTTTCAGGAGTCTGGTGGTGAATGCTGGCCCACCCCAGGCAACTCTTTCTGATTTTGGTGGCAAAGATGTTGGTCTTTTCATTGGTCATGCTGTGTATGTTGATCCCACCACTTTCTAGTTCTGCCTAAGGTCTGGGACACCACTTGATATATCAGTCTATGTTTATATGAAGATTGAGTCTCTAACCATGTTTATACTTCATTGAATATCACATGGTTCTGACTCAAACATTTTGCCCTATTGTCTAAAGGAATTTGGTTTGCTCAAGTTTCGGCATATAGTCTCTACGCTTACTATCTGAGATTTCTGAGAGTGGGACTCACACAAGATCTTGGCCAGCTGGCCACTGGCTGAACATAGGTCTATATAGGTCTGAAGGAATAGGAACTAGACCGACTCTACGTTAGACAGGCAGATTAGGACAAAGGCCATGAATACATTGCTTTTTCCTTACAAACAAACTCCAGAATTTCTCTTCTGATATTGAGCTTCCAAAATGGCAGCTTCTTTCCTGCCTCCTAGCCTGAGACAGAAGTCTGGAAGCATGAAACAATAGCATTGTGGGCTGCTTTTCCCACCAATAGGTCCTTTGCTTATGGACAGGCTCAATATGGTGGGGTCTAATCAGGACCTTGTTACACCACAGTCGGGAGTCTGTGATCCACCAGTATTTCTTCAAGCCGAGTAAGCTTAAATCAGGAAAAGAAACCTCTTCAGAGACTTTACAATCCCAGCCATCTAAGAGAGCCAGGATTTTTGGCTTCTGAAAGTCCTCTCTTACTCTCCTTTTCTGTGTCTGCTGCATATGTGTGTTTCCTCACAATAAAAGCCTTTATTCAATTGCTGATTTTTTACTGTTTGCTGCATTGAAGATTTTCCCTCAGCTGCTACTTTTTACGCTCAAGCTTTTTCCTGTCTTTTAAAATATACATTATTTATTTTATATCCCAGCTGGAGTTTCCCCTTCCTCCTTTCCCTCCCAGTTGTCCCCCATCTCACCTCTGTTCCCAACCCCCAATCTACTCCTCCTCAATTTCTGTTTAGGAAAGGACAGGTCTTTCATGAATATCAGCAAAACATGGCATGTGAGACTAAGCACCATCCCATGTATTAAGGCTGGGTAAGATGACAAAGTATGAGGGGTGGGTTCCCAAAAGCCTATTAAAGAGTCAGAGAGAACTTCTGTTCCCACTTAGGAGTCCCACAAGAGGACTAAGCTACACAACTGTAAGATACATGCAGAGTGCCTAGGTTAGTCCCATGCAGGCTCACTGGCTGTCAGTTCAGTCTCTGTGAACCCCTATGAGCCCAGATTAGTAAATTCTATGAGTTTTCTTCTGGGATCCTTGATGCCTCTGGCTCCTAAATCCTTTATCTCCTTCTTCTTCAGGATTCCCTAACGTTTGGTTGTGGCTCTGCATCTGTTTCTATCAGTTGCTGGATTAAGCATCTCTGATAACAGTTGGCTGAAGCACCAATCTGGTCACAGGAGATGGCCAGTTCAGGCTACATATCTGCTATTGCAAGAAGTCTTTTTTTCGAGAGTTTCTCTATGTAATTTTGGTGCTTGTCCTGGATCTTGCTCTGTAGACCAGGTTGGCCTCGAACTCACAGAGATCCGCCTGGCTCTGTCTCCCAAGTGCTGGGATTAAAGGCATGTGCTACTGCCTTCTGGCTTGCTACGAGTCTTAGATGTATTAATCCTTTTAGATTCCTGGGGGACTCTCTTGCACCAGATTTTAACTTGACCCCAAAATGCCCCCTTTCCAGTAGTCTCTTTCTTCAGTCTCTTTCTCTGTCATCCCCCCTAACCTGATGCTCGTGTTCCCATCCCCACCTGTTCTCAGTCTATTCACGAAATCTCTTCTATTTCTCCTTCCCAGGGAACCCTCCTTGTTATCTAATCTCTCTGTATCTGTGTATTGTAGCATAGTTATCCTTTGTTTTACAGCTAATATTCACTTATGAGTGAGTACATACCATGTTTGTCTTTCTCAGTTTGTGTTACCTCACTCAGGATGATTTTTTTTTTTTTTTTTTTTTTTTTTTTTAGTTCCATCCATTTGGTTGCAAATTTCATGATGTCATTGTTTGTACTGCTGGGGTAATACTCCGTAGTATAAATGTACCACATTTTCTTTATCTATTCCTTGGTAGAGAGACATCTAGGTTGTTTACAGGTTCTGGCTGTTACAAATAAAGCTGCTATGAACATAGCCTAGGAAGTGACATTTTGGTATTATAATTGAGAATTCTTTGGGTAAGTGCTCAACATTGGAATAGCTGGGTCATGTTGTAGGATGATTCCCAGTTTTCTGAGAAACTGCCACACTAACTGCTTTTTAATTCATAAACTGACAGAGAAAACAAACCTGGTCAAGGCACATACACAGTAACAGGTATTTTACAATGGCATTTCAGAGTTTCTCTGCTCAGATTCTTGCATGCCAAGAAGAGATGGCTTTTAGGAGACTCATCCCTTGTCAGTTCTGCACCTTTCTTGTACCTCTCTTTTTAATCTCCTCTTTAAAATTTCTGTTACTGAAACTGCAGTGCACATTTTTTGAGCCCCTTTGTTTTAAACCAAGGCTCAAATCACTGACACTCACTAGCATTGGGAGTGGGGAGCTCCATAAACAAAGACAATCCCTTCCAGATTCTAGACTTTCTCTTCTGTATGGTAAAGTTCCTGCTATAACTTTGTTCTCAGAGTTGGAGGTCTTCATGTTATCCAAATCTTTTAATAAGTGTTATTCAACTTTTCCTAGTTTATTCCCTGTAAAGTTTAACATAATTTGCTTTCATGTCATCTGGAACTTTCTGACTTTTAACTACATGTTTTTACAGACTTTTTTTTCTGAAATTGGCATCTACTTTACTTTTTGTAAGTACATCTTCTTTTCAATTTGCTCTCACATTAAATATCTTCTTAAATCCTTTTACTCTTATTCTGTATGTGTTCTTTGTTTCCAGAATTTAGTTTCTTGTAAGCAGCATATCATTTTCCTCCAATAAAAACATTCTTTCTTCCATTCTATGACCATAAGTATGAAATTTTAATCCATTTGTAATATTAATAATTTGTTATAAATTTTAAAATGATTAGAACTGTTTTGAATATTTGCAACACAAAGTAGTAATTCATGTTTGTACATATGTTAATCACTCATATTTCATTCTTATAAAGTGCATTCTTCTGTGCGAACATTGCATTATACTCTATAAATCTGTACAACTAATTATTCATTAGTTTTAAAAAGAAAATAAAGTTGAAACCCTATTTTGCATATAAAACTTGACACAAAATTATCACAGATATAAATTTAGAACACAAAATACTAAAACATAATGTATTCAGATTTCCTGACCTGTTTGTTAAATGGTTTGTTAGCTAAGACATAATTTGCAGAAACAATGAAACAACAAACTTCTTCAGAATTAAAATTTTTACTTCAAAGGGTACCATTAAGAAAATAAAACATAATACCTTAAAATACCTTAAAGGATAGAATATATTTTTAAGTCACATAACTGACCAAGGACCTCAAATTCTGATAATATAATTCTTAAAACATAACATGAAATAATAAAAATTTAAAAGTTGCAATAATTTGAATATATGTTACCTCAAACAAAATGTATAAATATATCCTATTATTACAGGAAATGATGTTCAACATCATTAATCATCAGGGAACTGTAAGATTTAACTGTAAAGATACATTCTGTGTCCTGGGAAGGTAAAATTTATCGTAGAGATTCAGACAATTATAATTTTTATATAATAAAATTAGAAACCTCATTTATTGTTGATGTGACTCTAACAGGGTCCTGTAACTCTGGAACCCCTTATTAGTGGTTCATGAACAGTCAAATATGAGTACAACCCAGCTATTCCATTTGTAATTGCAAAAAGAACTTAAATTTATTTCTACTAAAATTCCAATTAAATGTTTACAGAAACATTATAAACTACAAAAATATAAGAAAAGTAAATGTTCAAGAACTGATGGACAGAAAAATTATGTTATATGAACACAATGGAAGTAAATAAAAATGAAATCTTTATATACAACATAAATTAAACTTTTAAACATTCCAAGAGAAGTTCATCAGAAGTTACACACAATGTGCTGCTCCACTCACACAATATGCTCAGGTAGGCAAATCCAAGCAGACCTAATAAATGGACAATGTAACTGAAGAATGAGAGAAATGTGAAAAGAGGGGGTATTAGTGTAAAGATAAACAGCTAGCATAGAAGGATATTAAACACATTTAAAAATCAAATAATATGCTAATATTACAATGACTAAGAACTATTTCAGAGTGTGTTCATCATCTTAACAGTAGTGGAAATGAAAATTTAAAAAAACCTTCAGATTTCGTCTTACCTTTTTCAGAATGGTGATAACCAAAGAAACAACAGACAACATGTGTTGGAAAGGATGTGGTGAAACCAGACCCCATTTGCTGTTGATAGGATTATAAATCTACTGCAGCCACTCTGGAAATAAGTGTGGAGAAGTTTCAAAAATGTGAACATAAATCTGCCGTATGAATTAGCTATGTCACATTTGTCATGTGCCCAAAGGACACAATGTGGGTGGGAAAATTTTTTCAAGATCTCACCTTAGGTATCAAACTATAGGCAATTTATGAATTCTGAGAGTGAGATTAATCTTTTTTAAGAATGAATCCCCTAAAACAATGTGCTCATCCCTGAAATTATAAATACAAATACCTCTAAATGAATTCATATGTTAAAAAGAGGTCAGAAAATTGAGCAAGATTAAGGGGGGTGTTAGGATGTGTTTGGAAGTATGAGAGGGAGGGAGAAATTATGTAATTACAGTTTCAGTGAAATTAGAATAATTTTAAAAAATTATAGTACCCACAGGAATTTTTTTTCTAATGAGAGAATGATATTGACTTATTTTTAGGAATGTATTTTTCCATGTTATGATGAATATATTTTCTGAAATCATTACATAAACCTCACAGGAAATGCTTGTAACCTAACTTAGTATTACCATTTTAGATATTTATCTGAAATATTATTACCACCTGATTTATACAAATATTTCTATTATTGTTCTTCATAATATTTAGATTATTAAAAATTACAACTAAAATTGTTGTCAAAATAGAACAAGAAAAAACAACCAAAATTATTTCTCATATGTTCATTAAACACAATATTGCATAAGAATATTTCTCTTAATGATTATCTTACTAAATTATAAACTAAAAATGAAATGATGAATATTTTAAAAGTTATATTTTCCATATATCCACATTATAATATAAAAACTAAATCATGGAGGAAATAATGGGCAGTGATATCTGAAAAAAATGAACATAAAGCTTCTAGTTCTTTTTGTCACTTAACAGAATACCTTATGCAGAATAAGTTTAAGAAAACATGTATTTGCTTCAACAGATATGCACACTTCTTTTCTATATTTGTCAAGTTTTTTTTTTCAATTATGTTGGTCACTGAAGTGTCCTTTGTAACCTAGTTTTTTTTTTTTTATGTCACAGTGTGGTGAGTCTTGGTGCAGGTCTGTCTCAAGTGGTGGAGGGTGACTTTTGGCAACAGTCGACATTCAGGGAAGACTGCCCTGTAAAGGAAAAAGGAGCTTTGAGATTGCTATGCAGTGCTGCAGCAGAGTGGTGGACAGTTAGTCCACAGTCATCAGCTGTGCAGTCCAACTGCATAAAAGCCGTGCTTTAAAACTTCTTAAAATCACGCAATAGGTACAGAAGTAACGTTCTTAGTGGCTAATACTTTATAGACTAGGTTATGAGCAATGAAGGCTTTAAAATATGACAGTCATTTGAACTGCATTAATATAAGGTTTTTAAGTGTTGTTCATAGAGTTTGCTCATTGTAATAAACAACTTATTTATTTATAATATTTAAAATGTAACAATATTTCTGGTACAAAGCTCTTCCTTTTTTATATTACCATATATTGTTTATTACTATCTCATTTTCTTTCAAGAGTTATATAAATTCAGTGTGTAAGGAAAAGCATTTTCAGCAGAAAACTGCTTAATGTAATTTTGGGAAATAGCTTGTTTGGAAATGACTACAAATGAACATAAAGAAATATGAAAATTATAACAATATGCTAATGTTTCAGCACGTGAAAATTGATAATCTATTAAATTAAAATAGAGCTGTTGCAAGCAGAAAATGGGGAAAAAACTTTGCCTCACATTTCTCTTTGTTCAAATAGCAGCATAATTCCATAGAGGCATGAACATGGACTTTATACCATTTCTAACTGTGGTTTTTATCCTGTCTTGCCTCTAATGGGTTTTAATACCTCTACATATTTTATTTTCTAATATCAGTTGATCCTCTTCCCTATATAAGTAACTTATATCTGTAAGAGTCAAATTGGAAAATAGAGGATGCCAGATAAGCCATAGTTTTCCTACTGAGAATCAGGGAAAATGAGTGAGGACATTATATCAGTGGTAGATGATAGACGAATTATTCAGTCTGACTCTATATTTCATGTTGGCATTCTTTAATTCTACCCTAGAGTCAAGTTCACAATCTGAACATGCTCTCCATCTTTAAGTCCCTCTTTTATGCTTAGAAGAAAAATGTATAGTCATAGCAAACATATATAAATATTTTTCACATATATATTTCCTATTGATATTCTCTGTAATAGCCAAAATACTCAAACAGCTCAAGTTTTCATCAGCTTTGGAATAAACAAGTTGTATAAAAAAAACCCACACAATTTTCATATAAAACTTATTTTCGAAGTAGAAATTTATTCTAATGAAATTAACATGTGGTAACAATTTGAGCATAAATTAAATTTCAAGGTTCTTATACAGGATTTCAGAGAGAAGGGAAAATGTGTAATTGGAAAAAGATAACACTAGTTTGAAATGTGCTACAAAAAATAAATTTCTCAGCAGAAACCTACTGTGTGTGTGTGTGTATGTGTGTGTGTGTGTGTGTGTGTGTGTGTGTGTGTGTGTGTGAGATAGCTCACACCCATTTTGCCTACAGATATAACTTTATGTCTGATGTCAGATAAATTTCCTCTCCCTACTTTCTGGTAACCTGCCAAATTTCAATCTCATTTTATAAGCACACAGGCACATGTTAGGAGCTATGTAGAGTTAGGTAAAAGACTAGTCATAGTCTTGTGTAGTACCCTAGCATTTAATGATGGATTTTGTTACAAAGTAGGCTTGCCACTAAATCATCCTGCCTTTTCCTTCTGAATGCTGGGAATATAGGTATAAACTACTGTGCCTTGTTCCATAATCAATTCATGTTCATTCATTATAGTTTGCTGGTAATTGTTTACATATTGTGGATCAGATATTTTATCATTATGTCTCTGCAGATTATTTCATCCAGCATTTAACTTCTATCATACTATTTTGCATAATATAATTATTTTAGAGCATACACTATAAAACAAAGCAAGTTGTAAGGACTGGTAGCTACTATACTACATTACTGGATGTTCAATGTTCTTCCATTTTTCTTCTATATTATCTTCAGCTTTTTTTCATTGAGAAAATACATAACATTTTTATATTTAGAGAATTAGCAGGATGTAGTTATTAATACAAATGCTTAAATAATCTTTCTAAATAATATTACTCAGTTTTTTTATAATTTTCTCATTTTAAATAATATATAATTAAATCATGTTCCTTCTCCTCTTTTTTCCTTGAACCCCTCCCATGTCAACTCCCTATAACACTCCCTGCACCCACTTGTCACACACATACCCATGGTCTCTTCTTAATTACTGTTCTATTTTGATGACTAGACATCATGGTCAGAGGGGCTTATACAAGAAAGGTATTTAATTGGCAATTGCTTATAGTTTTAGAGGGATAGTATGTCAACAACATGGCAGGGGTGTGGCAACAGGCAGGCATGGATAGTACTAGAGCAGTAGCTAAGAGCTAATATATGATCAAGATTAAAGCAGAGGCAGCAATAGTGATCAGCAGTGGGTTTTTGATACCTCAAAGTCCACCCCCAATAACACACATTCTCCAACATGGCCATACCCACTCAATCAAGACCATGTGACCTAATCCTCCCCAAACAGTTTTACTATTTGGAGACTAAGCATTCAAATACATAAGGCTATGAGGGCCATTGTCATTCAAACCACCCTTGTCAATCAAATTGATGACTTGTTTTTTCCTTTTCTCATTGTTATTACAGATAGAGAGATAGAAGGTTGACAAATAGGTGATAAATTGATAGATAGATAGATAGATAGATAGATAGATAGACAGACAATTTGATAGACAGATAAATAGAAGCTATTGAATGCATTTAGTGTTGCTTGACTGTGTATGATTTCAGCACTAGGTACTGTATAATCAGTTAAAAGGTTTAGCCTTTGGGAAGACTAATTCTCACACTCTCAGTAATATGTTGTTCTTTGTATAAGGGTGGGGCTTCTTGAAACATTCTCCTTCAGCATTGGCTTGTCTGTTATTGCTGTCACTGTTTTGTTCTTGTTTAGGCTACCACATTGTGGTATCATGGATATATTTTTCATGTTGTTTTTAGAAGATACAGCCTTACAGGAGGTGTTCTGGTTCTCTGACCCTTAAAAATTGTTCATTTCCTTCTTTGATGTTCATGAGACTTAGGTGTACAGTTCATGATGTAGATATATCCAGTGGGGCTTGGCATTTAACCTTCTATTTTTCTCTGTATTTTGATTGGATTGGTTTGGGGACTGTCTTTGTCTTCTGTAAAGAGGAGTTTATTTAGATATGAGCCAAATTTACACTTTTCTGTGCACATAAGTATTTAGAACATAGTATTAATCTGTTTTAGTGAAGCAGAAGTTCATGACATAGACATAGCTCATGACCCTTTACTTGAATCATTATCTCCCTTCAAAACACTGTTTCAGTCCCTACTAAATGATTTCACATAGTAAATCAACTGAAAATTGGATATAATAATAGTACTTGAGAGACTAATTTGTTTGATTTTAAAAATACATCCATTTTAGAATTTTCAGCAGGATTTAGACATGTTATAAATAGTTTATTATGTTGAAGACATTGGGCCATTGATTTTCATATTTTCTTACTTACTATTGTCCCTAATATTGAAACTCTAAGTGAGTTTGATGGGGGTCATAAAGTTTTCCATGAAAATAAGTCTAGTTTTATATTTTTTATAAATAAATACAAGATCAGGTTAAAAAAACATTCTAGTTAATTCCAATCCCTTTGTAAGAAGGGATTGAGAATGACTACCCAGGCAATATACTATATTGACAGGAGTTTCAGTCACAAAACTTTTAGACATTTCTGTCAGTACTAATGACATTTTGTGCATATTTGACAAATAGAAAACATGCTGTTCCCGTCTAAAAATGTCTATAGATTATAGCTTCCTTTCAGTTTGCGATCAAGTGTGAAAACTGATGGAAAGCTTCCTGTGAAGCATAACTATTTTCTTATTACTGGCTTTCTTTAGAATGAGTTTCTATTTGATCATCCATCTTGTAAGTGCTACAGAAAAGGAAGTCAGCAATAAGTGTTGCATATTTTGTACTGGGCAGTTGCAGAAAACTCATGAACATATGTGTCATAACACAAGTCAAGGACTGATATCATGACACTGTATTTCCGTCCATCACCCTTCTAAGGTTTCCTCAGTGGAGCTGATACTGGATCATTAGAACTCATATCTACCAGGCCATGTATTTAATATTTTATGCAAACAGTAGACAATTTAAATTCACCTTAAAGCAGAAATCTTTGATTAACATAAGCAAAATCTTGATCCATGGAATGATTAAAATCTTCACCTAGCATTAGTTGTTTTAACTTTTGTTTTGCATAAGGATGTTTAAAGTTTATAGTTTCTTGCTTCTTGCTGAGATCTTCTTGTGTCAGCATTTGAAGAGCAGGATGAGAAACAGGAGTTATTGAGGTCTCACTGAACTAAACATCTTCTGAGATAGTTTGTCTTTGCTGAGGATGATAGGCTTTAAATGTGAAGACTTTTTCTATGTGTACTTTGTATTTTCCTTAGTCTGTGTACTTCAAATCTAAAAGCTTTCTGCCAAGATTTCAAAATTACTTTCTCCCACAAGGCCCTCATCTGTACAGTAAAACACAACTGCTACTGTCTTTCTCCTACAAGGATCACATCAGCACTGGGATTACCATTGTATGTGCCTTGTTCCTAAACCTGTGAAACGATGAATTGAACTCAAGAAGCATCACTCTGCTTGTTACTGTATGGAGTATGTCATCTTTTCCTTTTTCTTCCTCTCCTTAGATGGGAGTCATGGTCTAGGCTAGCACAGATCCAGAAATTTCTTGATTTTCACCTGCTTCTTCTCAAAGTCAAGCTTCTGGACAATTCTAACTGCTCCACTCAGTTTGTCCACATCAAAGTGGCCTTCTCCGTGGTCCAGGAGACTGTACCTCACTTGAGTTGTCATTACCTATATGGGTCAACAGACTATCTCCACATAAAAACATGTGAAGGCTCACAGTTAAGCTGGAGTTATGGCTTTTTATTCAATTAAATATACTGTGATCCTTAGAGTATAAAAATTTGAACAACTTCCATGTGAATTAATGTGTCTAACCTACAACTTGCTTTTATCCTCCTCTATTATTTCAAATTTAGGCCTAGACTTGAAGTCTCATCTATGTGCCCTGAAGCAGGTCAGTTAACACTCCTTGATGTCTGCTACTGTGGAGTGCAGAAAAGTGAAAATACACAATGCAAAATAGCTTGTGAATTACAGAGACATTCTGAAAAGGATTTTGAGGCTATACATTTTATTGTGTTTATAGTCTACCAGCCTATAACAAAAAGTCAGAAAGCTGTCAAATATGGAATAAAATATTTTAAAATGGTCTGATTTTTTGAATATTAATATAAACTTAAATGTTATACCATCAAAGATAATGTTACAACTATGTTCAAGTTGAAGTAAACAGAGATTGGTATGGTAGCTCATGTCTGTATCCTGCTATTTGGGAGGCTGAGGCAGGAGGATTATTGCAGGCTAGAACACATCTTTGATTATATAATTGATGTAAGACCATATCACCAGAAATCATATGTATCTATAGCATAGTAGCCAGAGGGAAACTAAAAAAAAATCCATGGTACTTTCATCAATGGTAGCCCAGCACTTTTCTCAAATTTCTAGAAGCCAATTTTTATATTTATTACAAACTCCATGTATAAATATTACACGATGGCATAGGTAAAATTTCTGATATCTTCTTCAGTTTCTTTCTTTAAATACTCAAAGTTCCTATCATATAGGTCTTTCATTTGTTTGGTTAGATTTACCCCTAGGTATTTTATATTATTTGTGGCTATTGTAAAGGGTGATGTTTCTCTGATTTCTATCTTAGCCGGTTTATCATTTGTATATAGGAGAGTTACTGATATTTCTGAGTTAATCTTATATCTCACCACATTACTGAAGGTCATTATCAGTTGCAGCAGTTTAGCAAAAATTTGACTTCTTCCTTTCCAATTTGTATCCCCTTAATCACCTCTATTTGTCTTATTGCTACAGCTAGAAATTCGAGTACTATATTGAATAGACACGGAGAGAGTGGACAGCCTTGCCTTTTTCCTGATTTTAGTGGAATTGTTTTGAGTTTCTTTCCATATATTTGATGTTGGCTGTCACCTTGTTGTATATTGCTTTTATTATGTTCAGGTATGTTTCTTGTACCTCAGATCTCTCCAAAACCTTTATCATGAAGGGGTGTTAGATTTTGTCAAAGGCTTTTTCAGCATTTAATGAGATGATCATGTGTTTTTTTTTTCTTTCAGTTTGTTTATGTGGTGTATTACACTGACATATTTTCAAATGTTGAACCATCCCTGCATCTGTGGGATGAAGCCAACTTGGTCATGGTAGATTTTTTTTAATGTGTCTTTTGATTCAGTTTGCTGGTATTTTATTGAGTATTTTTGTATCAATGTTCATGAGGGAGATTGATCTGTAATTCTCTTTCTTTGTTGCATCTTTGTGTGGTTTGAGTATCAGAGTAATTAGACACATAAAATAATTTAGCACTGTTCCTTCTGTTTCTACTGGGTGAAATCATTTGAGAAGTATTGGTATTAGCTCTTCTTTGAAACTGTGGTAGAATTCTGAGCTGCAACCATCTGGCCCTGGTGTTTTGTTTTGTTTTTTGTTTGTTTGTTTTGTTTTGTTTTAGACTTTTAATGACAGCTTCTATTTTCTTAGGGGTAATAGGGCTATTTAAATTGTTTGTATGGTCTTGATTTAATTTTGCTATGTGATACCTATGAAGAAAATTACAATTTTTTTCAAGATTTTCCAATTTTGTGGAATACAGGTTTTTGAAGTATTACCTAATTTGGATATTCTCATTCTCTCTCTCTCTCTCTCTCTCTCTCTCTCTCTCTCTCTCTCTCTCTCTCTCTCTCTCTGCCTTTTGGTTAGTTTGCATAAGGGTCTATTTATCTAGTTGATTTTCTCAAAGAATCATCTCTTGGTTTCATTGATTCTTTGTATTTTCTCTTTTATTGATTTTGGCCCCGAGCTTGATTATTTCCTGTTATTTTATTCCTCCTGGGTGAGTTTGCTTCTTTTTGTTCTAGAGTTTTCATGGGTACTGCTAAGTTGCTAGTGTGAGATTTCTCCAATTTTTTTTTTTTTTAATGTAGGCCCTTAGTGCTATGAACTTTCTTGAGAGCACTGCTTTCTTAGTGTCCCATAAGTTTGGGTATGTTGTGCATTTATTTTCATTGAGTTCAGGAAGTCTTTAATTTCTTCTTTATTTCTTCCTTAACCCAGTTGTAATTCAGTAGAGTTGTTCAGTTTCCAAGAGTTTATAGGCTTTCTGTAGTTTGTGTTGTTGTTGAATTCTAACTTTAACTCACAGTAATCCAATAAGATACATGAGACTATTTCAATTTTTCTTGTATCTTTTGAGGTTTCCTTTGTGACTGAGTATGTGGTCAATTTTAGAGAAGGTTCCATGAGGTGCTGAAAAGAAGATATATTCTTTTGTGTTTGGGTGAAATGTTCTGTAGATATCTGTTAAGTCTATATGAGTCATAACTTCTGTTAGTTTCCTTATTTCTCTGTTAAGTTTCTGTCTGGCAGACTTGCCCATTGGTGTTGACATCTCCTAGTATGAATGTGTAGGATTTGTTGTGTGATACAAACTTTAGTAATATTTTTTTTTTACAAATGTGTGTGTCCTTGTATTAGGTGCATAAATGTTCAGAATTGATACTTCATCTTGATTGAATTCTCCTGTGATGAAAATGAAGTGCCCTTCTTTATCTCTTGACTAATTTTAGTTTGAAATCTGTTTTGTTAGATATTAGGATATCTACACAAGCTTGCTTCCTACGTCCATTTGATTGGAAAAATTTTTTCCCAATTTTTTACTCTAAGGTAATATCTGTCTTTGAAGTTGAGATGTGTTTCTTGTATGTAGCAGGATGGATCGATCCTGTTTTCATATTTATTCTGTTAGCCTGTACTTTTTAATAGGAATTTTGAGTCCATTGATATTAAGAGATATTAATGACCAGTGATTGTTAATTCCTGTTATTTTTATTTTTTTGATGGCAGTGTTGGTAGTTTGTGTGTGCTTCCCTTCTTTGGCTTTTGCTGGTATGAGATTATCTATTGACTGTGGTTTTTTTTGGGTGCAGCTAAGCTCCTTAGGTTGGAGTTTTCCTTCTAGCATTTTCTGTAGGCTGGATTTGTGGATAGGTATTGTTAAAATCTGGTTCTGAATGGAATATCTTGTTTTCTCCATCTATGGTGATTGCAATTTTTGCTTGGTATAGTAGTCCAGGCTGTCATTCCATGACCTCATAGTATCTGGAAAATGTCTGTCAAGGACCTTCTGACCTTTAGAGTCTCCATTGAGAAGTCAGATGTAATTCTGATAGGTCTACCTTTTTGTGTTACCTTGTCTTTTTCCTTTGCAGCTCTTAGTATTCTTTCTTTAGTCTGCATGTTTACAATTTTGCTTATTATGTGGCGAGGCGAGAGGACTTTTTTCGTTTTTTTTTTTTTTTTTTTTTTTTTTTTTTTTTTTTTTTTTTTTTTTGCTTCTTGTATTTTCATAGGCATATTCTTCTTTAGGTTGGGAAAATTTTCTTCTGTATTTTTGTTGAATATATTTTCTGTGCTTTTGAGCTGGAATACTTGTTTCTTGTCCTTCATCCATCCCCATTATTCTTAGGTTTGGTCTTTTCATGGTGTCTCATATTACCTGGGTGTTTTCTGTTAAGAATTTTTTAGATTTAACATTTACTTTGACTGCTGGATCTATTTCCTCTATGATATTTTCAATGCCGGAGATTTTCTCTTCTGTCTCTTGTATTCTGTTGGTGATGTTTGCATCTATAGATCCTGTTTGCTTACTCAGATTTTCCATTTCTAGAATTCCCTAGGTTTGTGTTTTGCTTATTGCATCTATTTCAATTTTCATTCTTGAACTGTTCCCTTCACCTGTTTGATTTTTTTTCTTGAATTTCTTTAAGGGATTTATTGATTTCTTCCAATTTTTTATTCATTTTTTTTCTTGATTTCTTTAAGGGAAATTTTTATTTCCTATTTAAGGACCTCTATCATTTTCATCAGGTTATTTTTCAAGTATTTTTCTTCTGCTTCATCTGTGCTGGGATGTTCAGGTCTTGGTGTTGTAGGACCACTGGGTTCTGGTTCTGGTGGTGCCATATGGCCCTTTATGTCGTTGCATATACTCTTGCACTGCCATTTACTCATCAGAGTTTGGAATAATTATAGGTAAAGTTGTTGATTCTTGTGATGTCTTTGTTGAATGGGTCTTTTGTTCCTTTATTTTCTGTTTCCTTTCTGGTGTTTGGCCTGAATGGTCAAGAGATTCTGGTGATTGGCTGGTCTTCAGGTCTAGTAGGGTATTCTCAGCTGAGGTTTCCAATCTAATAATTCTTGTAAAAAAAAAAAAAAAGAAAGAAAGAAAGAAAGAAAGAAAGAAAGAAAGAAAGAAAGAAAGAAAGAAAGAAAGAAAGAAACTGAACCCCTATACTGTGGAAGAGAGTTCTGTAGTCTTGCAATTAATCGCTAAGCAGGTATTTAATTTTGTGAAAGAACCAACTATGATATAATTCCCAATTCAGTGGATATTATTTAACTTTTGTACATTTACTATGTTAGTTGTAATTAGCTAGAGAGAAAATTATTACAGGACTAGTTTTTAAAAATCAAATTTAATCGCAAATTTCTTATAAAAATGCAACCAAATAGAAACTTCCCTGACACACAAATATTTATGGGTATTTCTTACAATATAGAAATAGTTTTATATAGTTTATTGTTACCTGAAGAAAGACAGGCTATGAAGTCAAATGAGGTGTGTCCCAGGCCGGAGGAAGCAGTTCTACACAGGGACATGTATAGTGGAAGAGAAAAGTATGTTGATTGCGATGGAAGATGCTGTATGAGAGCATGATGCAAGATGCCAAGACAGAGGTACTTAGTGGCCAAGTTAGAAGATACTGTGATCCTGTTTTTTTCTTGTTAATACAAGCATCTAATTCACTCTCTCTCTCCTTGAATACTATAATTATAGCAAAAGACTAAAAATATGATTAAATGATTTCAGAGATCCAGATACATCATAGTTCAGGTGTTGCTAACATGGCTTAAATGTATTTTCCAGTGTGCCAATTATAACAAGGTCACAATACCACATTTAGAAATAATTAGATGCATGTTGGAATAATTTGAGCATTGTCTTTCTCATGCACATCTGATCCCAACTGGTCCCTCTGAGGAGAATTTATTCCATTCTGGGTCACACCTGCCAAGCCTTTCACATCAAAACCTGCACACCTGCCTCTGGTCTGCCTCCTAGATAGTACATTTTTAACACATCATCTGCCAGGGGGAGAAAGATCACATAACAGAAGCTCGCTTCAAATGAAAGATTTTCTGCTGAGAGCTTTGGGATTTCAACTGCCCGGCTGGCAGATGACATGGAGGCACACATCAGAAGCCTATTCTTTTGCGCCATCAGGTCTGAGACATTTTTATTGCCATTGAAATCCTGAATTATGTGTGTTATGCTAATTTACATAAATAAGATTAAACACATCTTATCAATACAAATTTTTTAGCCAGATTGGGAAATATTCACACAGAGAACTGCACAGTAATTTTACATTTTCTCACCCTGTACTTTACATATCATTTCATGCTTAAATTTCTTTACAACAATTTCAACAGATCAGTCCAACACTATTTCTACTTGATATCAATGTTACATGATTATTTTTTGAAAATTAGTGACTATATGTAATATGTGAGCACTTTATTAAACATAAAAGACAAAGGGAGCTGGGATCACTTGATAAAATAACCATGTCTGTTAACATAACTTCATGACTTCTTTATGCTTCTTCATCATTTTCTTATTGACACTGATTTCTAAGATGAAGTTCTTTTGTACCCCCCAAACAAAGTAAAGATTAAATGTGATCTTTACTAAAACTTCAATATTATTTTTATTTATTATGTATTACCTTTTCCTATGGCCATTTCAAAAAATAGTGAAAATGATTAACAAATAATTTAAGTAATACTAAAATCTAATTTTAAATTTATAACTATTCAACACTACATTTGTCTTCGTTGAAAAGCAATCTTTCTTTGTTCCCTTAAATGAAGTTTATAATGGAGGTTTAGTTGTATATATTTAGGTTGAGGCATTCTAATTCAAAACAAACTGATCTATAGTTCATTTCTGAGTTCTGAGTAAGCTTTCTTTGCGTAATTAAGAAATTTACACAATTGTTTGTAGAATGCACTAGTATATGTCAACAATGTTTTGAAATTCAATGAACAAAGGTCATTGAAAACTATTTAACTCTCCCTCAAATTGCAAAATCGCTATGCTAATTTCATGGGAGCTCATCGCACTGAGGAATATAATGGAAAATTTAAAAAAAGTGATAAAATAGGGATTTCACTTCTTTCATCTTGCTTTACTAAAAATCTTCCATTTAGAATAGGTTTATGCTACTTCCTGTTAGCTCAGTTAGATACTCAACCTGCATAAAATAGTAGGATCAGTGAAACTGAACTAATTTCCCAGATTTCTGTAGGTGTGAGGCTGGGGTTGAAGCTAACAAAAAGTGAGAGATCTGTTCTCAAATTATCTTCAAGCCACAGAGTGAAATTTCAGGTGGACTTCTTTGAGTCTGACACTGACTCCTGCATTGTCTCCTTAGGTAACAGCAGTAGGCTGCAAAAGCCATGAATAACAAAGGAGCCAGGCAACCCGGAACCTGCTGCCTGTGGCTGCTCCAGCTGCTCTCCTCCTGCAGGGTCAGCTGACACAATAGACATTACAGAACATAAGAAACACTTATCATAGACAGTGTTTAGAAATGGGTAGAGTATTAAGATGAGAAGGATTCTAGAGCTTTAACCCAATTGTTCTCAAAAACAGCATTGAAAGAATTGTAGTGGTTCATGTCACTCATTTTCAAAAATTTTTATTGTTTAAAACTTTCATACATGCCTATGATGTGTTTTGATGAAATCTACCCTATTCCCTCCCTTGCAATCTCTCCCTATCACCCAAAAAACTTTTCCCTCACAACTTCAAATGCTCTTGTTCTGAACCCACTAGGTCCGTTTAATACGTCCCATATGTGCATGAGTGTAGAACAGTCTAATAGAACATGAGTAGATCTCAGGGTTATGTCTCTGAAAAGAACTGACTTTCTCTCCCCAGTAGCCATCGATTGCCAGTAGTTCCCTGGTTGCAGGTGGGATTTCAGGAGCACACCTCCTATCCTTTTCATGTAGTCACAGTAGCTGGGAGTTCACATGAGCCACACTCTGTCAAATCCAATGAGTACTATTTCATTGCAGATATTCATTGCCTTTGACACCTACAATCTCTCTTCTAATATCTTCCTCAATTGTTTCTGAGCCTTGGATTAAAGGTATATTATAAATAACCCATTTAGAAAGGAAAACCATATATATATATATATATATATATATATATATATATATATATATATTCTCTACACTTTTTTAAGTTGTTGGTTTGTATTAATCAACATCTTCTACAAAAAGATGCTTCTCTGGTGATGATTGAGAGATACACCAATCTATATGTAAAAGATAATAACAAGGGACCATTTACTATTATGCCTATTTAATAGAACAATATTGCATAGGGCTTGTGACCTAGCCAGGCAAATGAGTTTGGTTTCTTTCTTTCACTTTCTCTGTTTGTATGTGTGTGCACATACCACAGTTGGCTTCACCTGACTACTTTACTCAAACCTAGAACCACCTGAGATGGAACCTCAGTTGAGAAATGGTCTCCATCAGAATGACTTGTGGCATGTCTATGAGATGTTATCTTATTTGCTAATTGATGTGGGAGGGTTCCAGGGGGCCTGGGTTACATATGATAGCTGAGGAAGCCAGGGGAAGCTAGACAGGAGACAGGAGGCAGTGTTCTTTTGTAGATTATGCTTCAGTTCCTTCTGTCAAGTTCTTGCTTTGATTGAATTCCTGCGTGGGTTTCCTTCTACCACATTGCTTTATTCAGTGTTTCACCAGGGTAACAGAAAGAGCAAAGTAGAACAGTATGGATGATATACATTTGGTGGGGATATACACCTGTGTGGAGTCACCATTCAGGAGTTAGCTATGCCCTTCCATCATGTTGAGGCAGGATGACCCTTATTACTTCTGCGGTGCTTCATACTCTGGGTTGTCTGGTGAGCTTCAAGACAATTCTCCTGTCTGCATCATCCATCTTGCCACCTGAGACTTTGGGATTATAAATGCCTGTCACCACATGCTGCTACTGTTGCTATTGTTTTTATCTCTTTTTTCTCCTCCACTTTCATGAATTCTGGGGTTGTGGGGTTGCAACTTAGATCATCAGTATTGCATAGCAAGCCATTTTCTAGACTGAGCCATACTACTGACCTCTTTTTTTCCTCCTCCTGAGTTTACTTATCTATAAAGTAACAAAGAATAGTTACCATTATCACAAGGTGGTGGTGTTTCATGCAACATTCTGAAAGTCATTGACATTAAATATGAATTCAATTTTGTTTCTATCTTGCTGTTGTTGCTACCTTATTTTAAAATTTGGCTAAACTTACTTTATAGGTGTTTGTATGAACATACCTCAGACACACTGTTATGTTAAAATAAGTAAATCACTAGTATAGAATGACCCAGAACTCTGTGGATAAGGGGTTTAATTGAAAAGGTAAATATATAACACTATGTTTATTAAATTTATGAAGAGGGGAACATATTAACAGATTATTGTTAAGTTATGTCTATGGCAGTGATGAAAACAGAGAAAATGCAGAACAGAAAACTGAGACTGAGACTCCATCCACACAAATTGTTCAGAATAACTTAGTTCCTTTGCTATATTACATTCATAAATTAATTGCATTTTTTTCTTAAGTGGAAGGAAATCAAATTGGATCACTTAACCACATGCTTAACTGGCTTAGTATGAAGGCCATCATTAAGATTCTGGAGGGTGAAAATGGTAATCCAGATCATTAAATGTGCTGGCATCAAATGTTCAGGAAGAAGTCTGAGTCTCTGTGATCTGGCAATTAAAATCTGTTTTGAGAAAAGAAATAGCACATAGTAAAATGTTCTGCTGCTAGGATTCCATATTGGGCTAATGCAGAAAGTGCTGAGGAAATATCTCAAAAAGGTCTTATTTTCACAGCATGAAGTGCAGATTTTCAAGGAAGGTCAGTGAACATAAAATGTAAGCTCCAAAAAACTTCATTTTCACTTAAATTGAGTTGATAAGTCATTTGCTGTTTTTCAGTTTTTGAGAAAATATTCTGAAAAATTCAGTTTTGATTTGGAAAAGCTGAACCCTCTGCTTCTTATGAACCATGAAAACTCTTCTTTAAAATAGATACTTAGGGTTATTTTAGGTGTTTATTTTCATTAGTTTTTCTTTATATTACAGGGAGTCACAAAGTATTGATTCTAATGGTATTTGTTGTATTTCCTTTATGCATCTTTTGCCACTGATTTGTGAAAAGTATTTTATTAAGATAAGATAAATCACTTTTAAGAAGAGTTGTTCAACAGTTACAAGGCAGATCATTAATGATATAGACTATACAATTAGTTTGAAAATTTTGCAAGCATTTAAAAACCACCTGTTGAAATTAATCTTTTGCATGCTAATTTCTTAATCCTTATTTATTTTAGTTGATCAAGAATAAAAAGTAATGGGCATCTACCTGACCCTCCCATCTGCCTAGCTTCTATTATCCCACTCAGAACACAGAACTTTCATATTTTTCTCCGTGGTTTTCCATATTTTTCTGCTGAGTAACCCTGACCTCCCATCCTTACCTTTTCCATGACCTGAAAGAGTTAGCCTTGGTCCCCCAACAAGTGCCTAGGCTTAGTCTGGCCACCATTTCCTGTGCAGCTGTTGATCTCTCAGCTTCCAGAGGGTCTCATATTCCCTGTCTTGCTTAGTTCAAGCACTCATGCCTCTGCTGCAGGCAATCTCTAGGCGTCTACTAGGATATGCCTTATCAGCAACCATTCACAGGTTCTTCCACCATTTTACTTGGTACTGAGACTTTCCACATGCTCCTTCAAGATCTACCCTGTGTCCCACTTCTTTTGTTATGGCCTAGTCTGACCATCCCCTAACTGTGCTAGAGGAGAACTCTAGGTTTCTGCCAGGACTCACACTACATGCAACCAATAGATACTTTCTATGCTGCCTCCACCAGCTCTCTTGGTACCTATATTTTTCTGTGCCCTCCTTCAGTGTCTAGGCCAGTGAATATCCCTGACCTTTTTCTGCAACTTGCCATATCTAGCATAGATCCTACAACCACTACACCAACCTAGACTATCCTCCTCTGCCCAACAGTCTCCCTCTAGGCTTCAGCCACAATCCTTCCTACATATCCCTTAACTTATTGGACTCTCTCATTCCAAGCCCAACATTTTCACTCAGCTACACCCACTTCTAGATTCTAGGATTAGAACAGGAAGAACCTGTTGTATACCAACTCAATCCCCTCTGTCCATTTGGCTTCATTCTTTCCAAGCTTTTTTCAATCTCTAGATCCAACCTGCCAATATATCCTGTCTTCTGGTCCAACCTACTTTGTCTAAAACAAACCCAAGAACTAACAAAAGACACCCACATGCCACAATCACATCATAAAATACCAACAATATGACCAATCAAGGCAATATCTTCTACACAACACCTTTGAGTCTTACAGAAGTGTTTGCCAGTAATAATTATCCAGATGAACTCCAGGACACAGAATTTAAAAGAACAATAATAAACTTCATAAAATATTTCAAGGAGTTTACAGAATACACAAAGAAACAGTTCAATGAAATTAAAAAGAAAGAGCTTCCGGAGAGTAAACACCTTTGTGATTCCCAAGAAAACACAAACTTAATGTTTATGTAGATAATGAAGACAATGCTAGACCTGAGAATGGAATTCAATAATGAGATAGAAACTCTAAAGAAGATTCAAACTTAACTGCAGATGGATTAAAAAAAACCTAATAGCTCAACCAGAAAACTCTAAGGAAAACCTTAAACATAGAATGAATGTAGCATAAAATTGAATATCAGGCTTTAGGATAAAGCATAGGATGTAAATCAAATAAGCAAGAAATATATCTGTAGCTGTACTTTCCTCCAATCCCATCTGTGCCCACAGCTGCTCAGACCCAAATAAATAAACAGAGGCTTATATTAATTAAAACTGCTTGGCCATTAGATCAGTCCTACCAATCACTAGCTCTTACACTTAAACTCAGCCCATTTCTGTTATTTAATCTATATGTTGCCACATATTCTGTGGCTTTACCTGTGTGCAATTACATGCTGTTCCCTGGACAGTGGGCTGGCATCTCCTCTCTCAGAGTTCCTCTTCCCAGAATTCTCCTTGTCTGCTTATCCTGCCTATATTTCCTGCCTGGCTACTGGCCAATCAGCATTTTATTAAACCAGTGTACAAAAGCATTATCCCACAGCATATATCTCTATCTATCTATCTATCTATCTATCTATCTATCTATCTATCTACCTACCTACCTATCTATCTATATGACAGGAAAGTAACGCACAGGAATTGTTGAACACCATAAAAAAATCAAACCTTTTAATTATAGGCATAGGTGAAAGAGAAGAATACCAAGTTAGTGGAACAGACAAGATCTTCAAAAGTTCAGAGAAAAAAAACTTCCCCAAAGGAAAGACACATCCATAAAAAATACATGAACCACATAGAATACCAAAGAAACAAGATTAGAAAATTCCCACAGGATATCACAGTGTAAACACTAAGTACACATAACAAAGAATATGTGTCAAAAGCTGAGAGAGAAAAAATCCCAAGTCACATAAATTGAAGACCCATCAAAATAATGATTTCCCAAATACAAAAATTATGATGGCCATCCTTGATTTATATATCCAGCAATATTATCTGCATGATTGAAGGAGAAAGAAAAACATTCTACAACATAAACAGCCTAAAGAAATTTATACCTAAAATCAAAACCTTAATAAAAACGTAAGTAAAAAAAAAAAGTATTATCTCAGGCTGAAAGGAAGAATGAGCACGGCCGAGCATGACTGTTAACAGACATCAAAAGCAAAAACTACCACAGCAAACACAACACACAAAAAAATGAGGCCAAGAAGTAATTAGGAAATCTTATGCTAATACCTGACTAAATAGACACCAACCTAAAATAATCTGAAGAATAAAGTGGATATTTCCCTTTATTCTGATCAAGGGAAAAGTTCACAAGGAAGCCACTATCATGCTAAAAATATATTAATCGAACCCTGTGTAACAAATTCCATAAAAATTAATATGGATTTTAAAGATAGAGATTAACACCAATTCACTAATAATAGGTGAGCTCAGTATCTGCTTTTTCCAAAAGACAGATCATCTCAACAAAAAATTAGAGAGAATCCTCAGAATTAATTGACATCATATATTTAATGGACTTAACAGATATCTACAGAGTATTCCATACAAATGCCATAAAATACACATTATATTCAGAAGCTTTTCTAAAATATAGCGTATCTTGAGACTCAAAACACATCTTTACAAATTCAAAAAGAATAAAATCACTCATTTAATCCTATTGGAACTGAATGCAAAAAATAATTAAATTTGACAGCCAAAAAAAAAAAATCTAGTAAATACACAAACAGACTCATGGAGATTAAACAACTCATTACTGAATGAATGATGAATGGATCAAAAACAAACAAAAAAATACTAAGAAGGAAATTAAAATGAAAATAAAACACAGAAAAACCACCAAGACACATTGATAACATTCCTATAGGGAAATTCATAGCTCTATGATACAATAAAAATTCAGAAAAAGTACAAATACATAGCTTAATGATACAAATAAAGAAGTTGGAAAACAAAGATAAGAGAAATCAAAGCCTGGTTCTATGTAAGAAATAATAAAAAATTCAGACCTGAAATCAACAAAATATATAAAAAGGAAACAATACAAAGAACCAATAAATCTAAGACCTAGTTCTTCAGAAGACAAACAAGATTGATATTCTTGGTTTAACTAACCAAAAGAAAGAGAGAAATGACCCAAACTAGCAGAATCAGAAATTAACAGGGAAACATTACAATGTGCATCACAAAGACATTCATAATACCATAAGGGAATATTTGTGAAAATTATTCTCTATGAATCTGGAAAATCTAAAACAAATGAAAGACTTTCTAGATTCAGGTAAACCACCAAAGTTAAATCAAGAAGACATCAACAATCTAATCATACCATGACAAATGAGAAGATAAAACTTGTAATAAAAGACCTTCTAGTCAACAAAATGTCCAGGGCCAGATGGATTTATAGCAGAATTCTACTAGGCATTCAAAGAAGACCTACAGTGAGTCCTTCCTCAACTACTGAAAGAAAGAAAGAAAGAAAGAAAGAAAGAAAGAAAGAAAGAAAGAAAGAAAGAAAGAAAGAAAGAAAAGTATCCCCAAACTCCTATGAAGCAAATCTCACTTTATAACCCAAACCAGAAAAAATACAAAAAAAAAAAAAAAAAAAAAAAAAAAAACCAGCAACAACAAAACCTTCAGGTCAATATCTCTGATGAACATACTCTCAAAAATACTCCTTAAAATATTTACCAACAGAATAAAGATATACATCACAAAGGTTATACACTGTGACAAAGTTGTCATTGTACCTGAAATTCAGCGATGGTACAATATGAACAAGTCAATAAAGGTAAATAAACCACAAAAATGAACTTAAAGATTGAAATCATAGGATGATCTCAGTAGATGCAAAAAAAAAAAAAAAAAAAAAAAAAAAAAAAAAAAAAAAAAAAAGCTGTTGACAAAATTCTATGTGGCTTAATGAAAAAAGTCCTAGAGAATATATGGCTAGAAGGAACATACCTCAAAAGAATAACAGCTACACATAGGAAATAGATTGCCAATATCACCCTAAACGGAGAAAGGCTTGAAGAAATCCTACTGGTCAAGAATGAGACACAGATATCCACTATCCTGACTGCATCCAGGCAGTGGGACCGGGTCCTGTGCTCATTGCATGAGTTGGCTGTTTGAAACCTGGGGCCTATGCAGGGTCACTTGGCTCGGCCTGGGAGGAGGGGACTGGACCTGCCTGGACTGAGTCTACCAGGTTAATCTCAGCCTGCGGGGGAGCCTTTGCCCTGGAGGAGGTGGGAATAGGGAGTGGGCTGGGGGGAAGGTAAGAGGGGCGGGAGGGGGGAGAACAAGGGAATCCGTGGCTGATATGTAGAACTGAATTGTATTGAAAAAAAAATTGTGGTATAAAACCTAACTGGAAAAAAATAGAAGGAAATTAAGGGATACAATTAGGAAGAGTAGAAGTCAAAGTATCCCTATTTCAAATGACACAGTTCCCTACATTAGAGATCCCAAAGATTATACTATAAAATTTCTGCAAATGGGCCAGGTGGTGGTGGTGCACACCTTTAATTCCAGCACTCAGGAGGCAGAGCCAGGAGGATCTCTGTGAGTTCAAGGCCAGCCTGGTCTACAGAGTGAGATCCAGGATGGGAACAAAAACTACATAGAGAAACTCTTTCTTGAAAAACAAAAAAAAAAGAAAAATTTCTACAATGATTAATAAATCCAGCAATGCAGCAGAATACAGAAGCAACTTTCACAAACCAATAGCTTTTCTATAAATCAATAATAAGCGTACAGTGAAGGAAATTATGGAAACATTATCTTTCATAATAGTCTCAAAAACATAAATATCTAAGAGTGAACCTAACCAAAAAACCTCTACAATGAAAATGTTAAATCTCTGAAGAAAGAAATGAGAAAGACAAGAAAATGGAAAGACATCCTATGCTCATGAATCAGTAAAATCAACATCTTGAAAATGACCATTTTACCCAAAGATTGATCTAATCCCAATAAAATCACCTAACTCATTCTTCTTGGAAATGGAAAAAAAATATCCTAAAATTCATATGGAAACACAAAATACTCCAGATAGCCAAAATTTCCTCAGCAAAAAGGACAATGTTAGAGGGATTATAATTTTAGATGTTAAGATATATATTAAAGATCCATAGTAAGAAAAGCAATATGGTACTGGCATAAAAATATAAATATAGAACAATTAAATAAAATTAAAGACTCAAACATAAATACATGTAACCAGCCAGTCACTGGTGATTTGACAAAGATGTGAAACATATTTAATGGAGAAAACACAGCATCTTAAGCAAATAGTATATGGATGTTCATGTCTATATGAGTACATGTGTGGTATAAGTACATGTGAGTGTGAGTGTGTACATAAGTGCATTATATGTACACATGTGTGTTTGAGGAGGATATAGGTTGACACAGAATATCTTCCTTTATCATTTTCCACCTAGTTTTTAAAATAAGCATCTCAACCTTAACCTGAAGTTCTATTCAATGATACTTGCTATACTGGCTGGCCAGTGAGCTTCAGGGACGGCCACTCTAGCTGCCACCCTCAGCTTTCACACGAGTACTAGGAATCCAAACCCAGATTTTCATGACCCTAAAGCAGGTATTTTACCACTTGGGGAACCACCCAGACACCATTACTGCTGTTTGTGGTTTTGATTAATTCCATACCAATTCTTTTCAAATTATTCCAGAGAAATATAATGGAGATAATTTTTTAAAACTCATTCTATGATCACATCATTATCATAACATCAAAATAACTAAGAACACACACAAAAGAAAATTACACACCTGTAACTCTACTGTACACTTATTCTTCTTTTTCCCCTTTTATCAAAAACAAATTCTAACAATATATCCTGATTACAGTTTCTGCCCCCTCTTCTCCTCCTGTCCCTCTCCACCTCCTCTGCAATTTCAATTCACTCCCTTTCTGTCTCTCATTGGAAAACAACAAGTTTCTAAGAGATATCAACCAAAGATGACAAAATAAAATATAATAAGAAAAAAAGTGAAAACCATCACATTGAAGATGGACAAGGCAAGCTAACAGAATGAAAAGAGTCCCAAGAGCAGGTTCAAGAATCAGAGATCCACTTGTTCACACACTCAGAAGTTCCATAAAAATATTAATGTGAAACCTATAATATTGGGCAGAGGACCTGGTGCAGACCCATGTCAGCTTTGTGCTTCCTGCTTCACTCTCTGTGAGTTCATATATACCTTGTTCAGTTGATTCACCGAGCCTTCTTCTCATGCCTCCTCCATCCCCTCTGGATGTTATACTCTTTCTACTTTTACAGGGTTCCTTGAGCTCTGAGGGGAAGAATTTGATAGAGATATCTCATTTAGAGCTGTGTGTTCCAAAGACTCTTACTATGCAATGTCTGGCTGTGGTTCTCTGCATCTGTTCTCATCTGTTGCTTTTCTGATGATGATAGAATAATGCACTGTTATATGGGTAAAGCAGAATATCATTAGAAGTCCTTTTATTGATACATTTAAAAATATTTTTATTTTATAATTAATTTAATTTTATGTATCAGCCACCAATTCCCCTGTCCTCCCTACTCCCACCCCCCAGCCTTCCCCCTGCCAATCCACCCCCCATTCCCACCTCCTCCAAGGCAAGGTCTCCCCTGAGGAGTCAGCCCAGCCTGGTAGATTCAGTTGAGGCAGGTCCAGTCCCCTCCTTCCTACACCAAGGCTGAGCAAACTGGCTCAGCATAGGCCCTAGGTTCCAAAAAAAAAAAAAAAAAAACCAGCTCATGAACACCCTGCCATGATAGAACTCTCATCCAGTGACTCGTGGAAGCATATGCAGAGATCCATGGCCAAGCCCCAGGTGGAGCTCCAGGAGTCCAATCTGCGCGAGAGAGGAGGGATTACATGAGCAAGAGATATTGAGACCATGACTAGAAAAAGCACAGGGACAAATAGCCAAACCAGTGGAAACACATGAACTGTGAACCAATAGCTGAAGAGCTGCCATGGAACTGGATCAGGCCCTCTGGATAAGTGAGACAGTTGATTAGCTTGAACTGTTTAGGAGACCCCCAGGCAGTGGGACCAGGACCTGTCCTTATTGATACATTTTTAATACAGATGAGTAATGTTTGCTTTTACATTAGGTCTCAGGGTGATCTAGTCTCCTGGTCTCCAAAGCAGTGTCTGCTCTGAGTTCTGAATCATGTGGTAGTTCTTAAGTCAAATCAGGCATCCGTTGTCTATTCTCAAAAGTTCTGTGACACCATTGCCCTAGCATATCTTGATGGCAGGACAGATTGTAGGTCAAAGGTTTTGTGTTAGGTTAGTGGAAATGTTTCCCTTTTGGTAGCTCACAGAGTATCTTTCAGAACCAAAGACACTACAACACAGGAGTGAAGGCTCCAGGGAGGCACCAGCTCCATGTTTGAATTTTCCACGTTCAATAAGTTGTGTGGCTGTGGTCCTCAGCAATGGGGTCCTGTAGTCAGTTTGGGGATAGCAATCATTTTCTTGGTAATAGCCTGGATTTTTGGAGGGATTTCCATGTGACTCCCTTGCCCAACAATTCAATTGAGTGCAATGTAGTCCCTTTACTGGAAGCCTTATTTGGTGACAAGAGACAGTCAGCTGGGACTCAGTCTCACCCATTGTTAGAAGACATAATTAGGATTGCCTTCATATATTTTAGGAAGCTTCCACTGAACTAGGTTTATATAACATCCTTCAAATGCCCCTTAATTCCACCTGTGTTTCCCTGCCTTGCTTTCCTCAATACCATCTCCCTTCCTCTTTATTACCCGATTCTCCCATTCCCACTCCTATCTACATACTTAGTTCACCCATAAAAATTGTTAGGAAAGGTGAGATATCCAACAGTTCTTTTATTATTCAGGAAGGTTGTCTGTCCTATTTTGTTCTTTTTTTTTCTTTTTCATACAAAGTTGAGAATTGTCCTTTCAAGGTCTATGAAGCATTATGTTGGAATTTTGATAGGGATTGCATTGAATCTGTAGATTGCTTTCGGTAGGATGCCTACATATACTATGTTAATTCTACAGAACCATGATCATGGGAGATTTTTCCATCTTCTAATACCATCTTCAATTTCTTTCTTCAAAGACTTAAGAGTTTTATCATCTAAGTTTTTTTCTTGCTTGAGTAGAGTTACCCTAAGATAGCTTATATTATTTGAGGCTATTGTGAAATGTGTTGTTTCCCTGATTACTTTCCCAGGTTTTCGTTTGCATAGAGGAGGACTACTGATTTTTGAGAGTTAATTTTGTATCAAGCTACTTTTCTGAGTGTTTATCCAGCTTCATTTATGTATAATTTCATATTATCTACAAATAAAAATACTTTGATTTCTTCCTTTCCAATTTGTATCCTACTGATCTCTCTTAGCTGCCTCATCGCTATAGTTAAGACATCAAGTACTTTATTGAACAGGTATGGAGAGAGTGGAGAACCTTGTCTTCTTCCTGTTATTACTAGAATGGCTTTGAATTTCTCTCTTTTTAATTTGATTTGACTATAGGCTTGTAAACTGCCTTTATTATATTTAGGTATGTCTCTTGTATCCCTATACTCTCTAGGATTTTAATAATGAAGGGGTGTTAAATTTTGTTAAAAGTCTTTTCTGCATCTAGCAGGATGATAATGTGGTGAGGTAAGGTTGACTGGTGGTTTTCCCTATTTCCATGATCTTTCTAAGGCTTTCACCCCTATATTTTGCTCTGTGTTTTTTATTTAATAAGACCATTTAGAAATTCATCTACAATAATATTTTTTCTTTCATTCTCTTTATACGATGGATTACATTTATTGATTTTTATATATTTAACTATCTCTGAGATGACACCTACTTGATCATGGTGAATTATCTTTTTTGATGTGTTCTTCGATTTGGTTTGCAAATATTTAATTTAGTATTCTTGCATCTATGTTCACAAGGGAAATTGGTCTGGAATTCTCTTTCTTTGTTGGGTCTTAATGTGGTTTGTATATGAGAGCAACTGTGGCCCCATCAAATGAGTTGAGCAATGTTCTTCTGTTTCTGGTTTGTGGAATAATTTGAGGAGTACAGGTGTTAACTCTTTGAAAGTCTAGTCAAATTCTGTGATAAATCCATCTGGCTCTGAACTTTTTAAGGGATGGGAGTCGATTAATGACAACTCCTATTTCACCAAGGCTTATCAGTCCATTTAGATTTCTTATCTGGTCGTGATTTAACTTTGGCAAGTAGTAACTATTGAGAAAATTATCCATTTCTTTTAGATTTTACAATTTGGTAAAACACAGGTTTTAAAGTATGTCCTTATAATTCTCGGTGTTTTCTTAGTGTCCTTGTTATGTCCCCTTTTCATTCTAATGTTGCTAATTTGGATATTCCCTCAAACTTTTACCTAGTGTGGATAAGGTTTTTCTATCTTGTTGGTTTTCTCAAAGAACCAGTTCATTGTTTCATTGATTCTTTGTATGGACTTTTTTATTTCTATTTTATTGATTTCAGCCCTGAGTTTGAATATTTCTTGTTATCTACTCCTCTTATGTGTAATTTCTTCTTAGCATTCTAGAACTTCCAAGTGTGCTGTTACGCTACTAGTGTGAGATCTATCCATTTTATTGTAGGCACTTAGTGCTATGAATTTGCCTCTTAGAACTGCTTTCTCTCTGTCACATATATTTGGGTATGTTGTGTATTCACATTCAATCAATTATAGAAATCCCTTAAATTTTTTCTTTCTTTCTGTCTTGACCCAATTTTCATTCAGTAGAGAGTTATTCAGTTTTCATGAACTTGTACATTTTCAATTGTTTCTGATATTGTTGATGTCAGGGTTTAATCTGTTTTGGTTTGAGAAGATTCAGGGGCTTATTTCAGTTTTCTTATTTCTGTTGAGACTTGCTTATGTTGAAGTATGTGGTTAATTTTGAAGAAAGTTTCTTGAGGGGCAATGAAAAAGCTTTGTTCTTTTGTTTTTTTTTGGTGAAATATTCTGTAAATATCTGTTATGTACATTAGTTTAAAACATCTTTCAGCTGTAGTATTTCTTGGTTTAGTTTTTGTCTGAATGACCTCTCCATTGGTGAGAGTGGGGTATTGACGTCTCCCACTATCAGTACGTGAGGGTCAATATATGATATAAGCTGTAGTAGTGTTTCTTTACAAACTTGGGTGCCCTTGTGTTTGGGACATTGATGTTAAGAATTGAAATGTCATCTTGGTGTATTTTTCCTTTGATGATTATGTAGTGTCCTTCCCTATCTTGTCTGATAAGTTTTGGTTTGAAGTCTATTTTGTTAGATATTAAAATTGCTACCCCAGCTTGCTTCTTAGGACTATTAGTTTGAATTATCTTTATCTGATCCTTTACCCTGAGACAAAGTCTATCCTTGAAGGTGAAGTGGATTTCTTAGATGCAGCAGAAGGATGGATCCTGTTTTTGCATCCATCCTGTTACTCTATATCTTTTTACTGGGGAATTGTGTCCATTGATATTGAGAAATATCAATGACCAATACTTGTCGATCCCTGTTATTTTGTCATTGTTGTTGGTGGTGGTGATAGTGGTGTGTGTGTGTGTGTGTGTGTGTGTGTGTGTTCCTGCTTTCCTCCTTTTGATATTGCTGGTCTGACGGAATTTACTCCCTGTGTTTCATGGGTATATTTAACCTCCTTAGGTTGGTGCTTTTCTTCGAACACCTTCTGTTAGGGTAGATTTATAGATACATATTGCTTAAATTGGGTTTAACATGGTATATCTTATTTTTTTCTATCTACAGTGATCAAAAGCTTTTCTGGGTACAGTAGTCTGGGCTGGCACCTCTGGTCTGTTAGAGTCTGCAGCTCATGTTTCTAAGCCCTTCTAGCTTTCAGAGTCTCCATGGAGAAGTTAGGTGTAATTCTAAGGTACATCTTTATATGTTACTTCATCTTTTCCTCTTGCAGTTTTTAATATTCTTTCTTTGTTCTGTATGTTAGCATTTTGATTATTAAGCGATGAGTAAACTTTGTTTTCTGGTCCAACCTATTTGGTATTTTGTATGCTTCTTATACATTTATGGGCATTTCCTTCTTTAGATTAGATTTTTTTTCTTTCTATGATTTTGTTGAAAATATTTTCTGGGCCTCTGAGTCAAGATTCTTCTCTTTCTTCTATTGCTGTTATTCTTAGTTTTGGTCTTTTCATGATGTCCCAGATTTCCTTGGTGTTTTGTGTCATGGTGTTTTTAGATTTAACATATGTTTTAGCTGATGTATTCATTTCTTCTATCAAATCTTTAACACCTGTGATTCTTTTTCCCACTTCTTTCTTTCATTCTGTTCAGGAGCATTGCCTCTGTAGTCCCTGTTTGAATTCCTAAATTTTTTCCTTTCCAGAATTTCCTCAGTTTGGGCTTACTTCACTGATTCTATTTACTTCATTTATTCTATTCTATTCATGTCCTGAACAATTTTATTCATTTCATCACACAGTTTGATGGTGTTTTCCTCATTTCCTTCAAGGGATTTATTAATTTCTTTATATTGTTTGTTTGTGTTTTTTGGATTTCGTTAAGGGATTTATTCATTTCATCTTTAATGGTCTCTATCATCTCCATACAGGTGGTTTTAAAGTATTTTTCTTATGTTTCAGTTTTGTTGGAATATTCAGGTTCTTCTGTGGTAGAATAGCTGGGATCTAGTGGAGACATATTGCCCTGGCTGTTATTGATTGTATTTTTATGTTTTATTCTAGTCATCTGGTACTGTGATGACCACAGGTTTAGGTGCTGATTTCTGAATTTGTCTTTGTTGAGTGGGTATTTTTATGCCTTGCTTTCAGGTTCTATTTTATTTTTAGAAAGCATTATCACAGTGTAGAATATTTTCTTTGGACTGTTAGTTGTGTCCACTGGAATTTCCAGGTAAAATGTGTTTCTGGATATTGGGAATTGTCACTTAGGAATGGGGATAGGCTATGTGTCTGAAGAGGTTCATTTGAGGGAGAAGAGCAGAGTGTTTAGCTGAGAAATGGAGATCTGATCTTCATCTCCTTGCAAAGGAGGGAATCAGTGAAAAGTGGTCACCTCAGAGGGTAGCTAAAGTGCTAGGGATGAGAGTGGGAGTCGGATCTAAAGGAATAGGAGGAGAATCAAAGATCTACAGACAGTCTACTTGCTTCTTTGGCAAGAGTGTTCTGTGGATTAGCAGGGAGTGACTGCTGTGGTTTGGTGCTGGAATAGAGAAACAAGTGGGGAAAGGAAGGATAGGAGGGGAAGGTCTGTGGGATCCACATGCTGGAAGAGAGGAGAAGGGAGGTTGCAGCAAGTGTTCTGTTGCAGAGACAAGGATGAGACTGGAAGATTGGGTTTGGAGGAGGTGAACATCTTCAGTTAGTTTATCTGTTTCCCTGGCCTGTCCAGCTGGTGTGTTTGCAGGGAGTGCCTATTTGGTATGGTGCTGTGGGATGGTCTGTATGTCAAATGTGTTGCTGATTGGTCAATAAATAAATCACTGATTGGCCATTGGCTAGGCAGGAAGTATAGGCGGGACAAGGAAAAGAATTCTGGGAAGTGGAAGGCGGAGGGAGAGACACTGCGAGCCGCCATCAGGACAAAGAAGATGTAAGGTACCAGTAAGCCATGAGCCATATGGCAAAGTAAAGATTAATAGAAATGGGCTAAATATAAGAGTAAGAGCTAGACAATAACAGGCCTGAGCTAATGGCCAAGCAGTTTAAATAATGTAAGAGTCTATATGTTTATTTTATAAATGGGCTCTGGGACTGGCGGGACTTGGTGGCGGGAGCTGGAGAGAAATTCTCCAGCTACAGTATGGCGACTGGGATACTGAGATGAGTGAGAGAAAGAAGGTTGGAGGAGAAGAACTTCCTGATCCAATGGGGATAAGGTCAGACAGGAAAGAAGACCACAACATTTGTTCTATGGAGTTTGGGATAAGACTTGGTGAACTGGGACTTAAAGAGCAGAAGGAATGAATATCTGTAGTCAGCCTATCTGCTTCCCTGACAGGAGTGGCCTTTAGGTTAGCAGGGTATGCCCTATGGAATACTCAGTCTGATGGGGCTGAGGTAAAGCAGTGAAGTGGGAGAGAGTGCTTAGGATGGGAAGATCTATGGGATCCACATCAGGCAACGGTTGGGTGGGGGGAGCACAGGGAAGGTTGAAGTAGGTGTTCTTTTCCTGAGGTGGGGTTGTGACTAAAGGATTGATTCTGAGGCTACAGAGGGAGAGATGAAGACCTGAAGTTTCACTTCCTGGTTCCCTGGCATTAGCAGCTTATGGGCTATCAGGGTTTACCTGAAAGAATTGGGGACTGTTTCTCTGGCCTATTCAGCTGGTGTGTTTGCAGAGAATTTCTTCTAGTGCTGGAGGCTGAAATACTGGAAGAATTGGGGAAAGGAAGGTTAGATGAGAAGTTATTTGTGTTATTTTTTGAGAAGAGCAAAGAGAGACCATAGTAGGTATCCTGAAAATAGAGTTGGTGGTGAGACACATCTGCTCCTGGCAGCAAAAATTTACTTCAGAGAAAATGATGAGCATCAAAGAAACTCCATATGGAGTTTGATTTCATTATGACAAAACTAACCAGTTGGGCACAAAACTTCTCTTGTTTGACTGCTGATAATATGCTGTACAAACTGGACAAGTAGGGAAAAAAAAAAAAAGGAAAGTGACTGCTAAACTTTGCCGAAACAAGGCAGGAAAGTCCTTCAAAATTCCTGCTTCATAGAGGAATCTGCCACATATTCTAGACCTGTAGGCCAAAGATTGGATGCCCCAACATTGCAGGGGAACTTTATATGACTATCTAGTTAACCAGATGACTTTGTTAGTTCTATAGTTTTGGAAGTGGCTTGCAATGCACTTCCTGTTTACTAGATTATTATATCCTTCTGGGGTCTTTGATGAAGTTGAAGACAAGATAGTTATAGCTTTCCTTAGTTATGATAGATGAGAAATTATGTACAAGTCTTTGGAGTCACCAACATAGGATTAATAATATAGTGTTTTCTCTGAATATGTCAAATGCAAATGGACTGGATATTGTAAATATAATTCTTACTTATAACTGGTTTTGTTGTATATAATTTTACTATGTTAAAGATAAAACCCTTTTTATTTAGACAAAAAGAGGGAAATATTGTGGAATATTTAACTAGACAAAGATATATTACATTTGTCTATGCTGCAAAATATTACTTTAACTGTGCACAGATGTATTATATTTTTATTCTGCATTTGTTTAACAATGTAAGGATGTGTTTTTAATTATGTAAAGATTTGTCCCATTTGTTTCACCTTGTCTTTCTAAGGCACCTGATTCTTCTAATAAAAAGCTGAATGATCAACAGCTAGTCAAGAATAGGATAGGTGGCAGGCAGAGAGAGTAAACAGGAGGTGAAATTTAGGCATGAAAACAAGAGAAGAGAGGAGAAAGTGATTGAAATGCCTGGGGTCAGAAGCCAGGCAGCTGCCAGCCAGCCCGATGAACAGACAGCAGGAAAGTAAGATACACGGAAAGAAAAGGCAAAAAGCCCTGAGGCAAAAGGTAGATAAAGAGAAACAGGTTAATTTAAGTTAAAAGAGCAAGCCAGAAACGAGTCTAAGCTAGGCTGAACATTCAAAACTAACAAGTCTCCCTGTCATGATTTGGGAGCTGGTTGGTGGTCCCCCAAAGAAAAAGCCTGGTACAGCATTTCTTATAATAGCTGTAGTACGTTTTATAAGCAATTTCTTCTCTTACCTTCTTTCTTCATGTTACAGGGAGGAAACATTGTACATTACACTCATTATGTTATCACAGATACTTTTTTTTCAGTCTTCACCAGAGCTTTCCTTCTAACTTTAGATTTGATTTGATTTTGTTTTTCTAGTTCTTAGTGATGTATTAAAAATATTTATTTGAAGTATTTCTCCTTTCTTGATAACTATAAACTTGCTTTACTAACTGCTGTTTCCATGGGTTATGATGTTTATCTTCTATTATCATGTATTTTTATTAATTCTTAGGTTGGTCAAAAAAAGTTGTTTTCTTTTAATGTATTTTATAGTTTATAAAGTTTTCTTGATAGGGTTTCTAGTTTTATTCTTGTTGTTAGGAAATATCATAGTAAGGATTTCTATTGCTATGCTGAAACACCATAACCAAAGCAAATTGGGGGGGGAAGGGTTTATTCGACTTGTACTTTCACATCATGGTTCATCACTGAAGGAAGTCAGGGTAGGAGTTTAGGCAGGCAGGAATATGAAGGCAGAAACTGATGCTGAAGCCATGGAGGAATGCTGCTTACTGGCTTCTTCTCCATGGCTTGCTGTGTCTGCTTTCTTATCAACTCAGGACTGCCAGTCCAGGGTGATACTGCCCATGATGGACTGGGTCCTCCTCCAACCATCAGTCACTAATTCAGAGAATACCCTAAAGGTGGATCTTTCTTATGAAGACATATTTTTTTTCAATTGAGGTTTCCTTCTTTCAGATAACTCTAGCTTGTGTCTAGTTGACGTAAGAATAGTCAGCAGAAAACAATGAATTTGATGTCAGTGTTTCTGAGTTGTTGAAACTTGTTTTGTTACTGACCCAGTATCACATATACTGTAGAGAAGAATATATAAATTTTATATCTATAAGAAATATTCTGATGATCATTTGGAAGTCTATTTAAGAGTTCAATTCAATTTTACTTTTTAGTATGGATAGAGCACTGGGATGATTCATCCATTGCTGAAAGTACTTATTGGTATCATAACCAGAGCATATTTTTTCATTTAGGACTCATTAACTTCTTGATAGTTTAGAGAACATTGAGAGTGAGTTTGTAGAATTTTAGAATTATATCCTTTATTTGAATTTAGTCCTTAACCATTATGTATTGATATTCCTAAAGTTAATAATTCTTTTGTTCTCAAAAAGATTGTATCTATTTTATGAATTAATCTCTTATTATATGCACTTTGTATCACCTTTTTTTAAAAGCAGGTTATTAGTATGTAACTATGGCTAGCCTAGAATTTGCTACGTAGAAGATGCTAGACTTAAATTCATTGAGATCTTCCTGTCTTGGCCTCCTAAGTAATTGAATTAAAGGTATGTACTACAACTCCTAACAAAGGACAACTTTTTTCTGGTTTAATGTTTGCAATATTTAATACAATGCAAATACTATATAAATACAGTGTTGAGAAAATAATGAGAAGAAAAACATGTATGCATGTTCAGTATTGTTCAAATCTTCTAGCCCTCCTCCATCTCGCTATTCTTCTTTTATCATTGTATCCTTTCTGTATTGAAACCCATGTTTTCTGGCATAATTGTGGCTATACACACACATGCACACACACACACACACACACACACACACACACACACACTATATGTAAATTTGGAGATTCTATTTGCATGGGTTATTTTATATGTCCATTTAGCTGAACAGTTATAGCATCACACAGTTATGTATATCCTGTTTTCAAAATTTACAGTCACTCTATTTTTCCAGTGAGACAGTTAATTTGCTTTTATTTGACGTATTTATTAATAGACATTGTCTTGCTACAGTCATCTTCTACCATATTTTCTATTTTCATTGTCAGTCCCTTAATTTATTTCTTACTGTCATGTTAAGTATTCATTTGTGATTAAGTAAATTGCTTTATGCATTTTTTCTTGTGCATTACTTTTATTTTTCATTTGACTATTCCATATTTTTACATTTTGTATACAATGAGACTTACAGAATCTGGGTGCTCCTTGAGCTCCTTAGCTCACTACCAAGAATGTAAGTGCTTTTTCTCTTCCTAATAAGATGTCTCTAGTTCTATTCCAAGCCTAACTTTAAAGTCATGACTTTTTCTCTATCTATTCCTGGCAGCTGCTGGGATTTTCCCCTAACCTGCTTTATGCCTTTTTCTTAATCTCTAATAAAGTTGTCCCTGAGCTTCAAAATAAAAAAGACTTACAAAACATTTTTTGATTATAGCAAGCCATATGGATATAGAGCATCTAGAGGTGAGAGAAACAGCAAGTAACTTATAAAGGCCAAACATAAGAAGAACATCAGATCCCCAAACAGAAACGATAAAAGCCAGGAGGGCTTGGAATGGTATCTTTCAAGTTCTGAAATACAGAAAATACCAAACCAGAATACTCTACCCAGAAAAGATATTTGTAGTAATTGAGGGAGAAAGAAAAGCTTTGCCTTGATAAAAACAGACTAAGGAAATGCATGGATACTAAGCCAGCTCTACAAAAACCAAAACACCACCACCACCACCACCCAAAAAAAAAAAAAATATCCTGAATGAATCTTGGAACTTAAACACATCCATTAGACCACAGGAAATTACCAAGCAAACTACAACAGCATATAAGCAAATAAGGATTATGAAAATCCAAATACCACAAAATCAACAAAAAGACAAGACTTAGTACACACTTTTTATTAACAATTATGAGCATTAATGGCTTCAATTCCCTAATCAAAACTAGAGACTAATACATTGGACTAAAAAGGAGAAATATATACTGTCCAAGAAATGTATCTGTCCAAGAAACAAGCATATCATAAAGGATAGACTCTACATTTAGGTGAATGCACTGGAAACAGTATTACAAGAAAACACCTGGGATACAAGCAAGTGTTGCTGTTCTAATAGCTGATGAAACGGATTGCTAACAAAAACTACTTGAAGTAGCTTAAGGAGATCACCGCATCTGAACTAAAAGTACTCATGAGAAGGACATAACAATTCTAAACGTGTACCTACTGATCACAGGTACAACTAGTTCATACAACAAATATCATTAAGATGAAAAGCAACTTGTTGACTATACAACACTAATACTTGCTGTCTTGAATACCCCACTCTCCCCAAATGGCTAGTCATATTGCTTAAAAGTAAATCAACACAGAAATTATTTCAGGTAGGAAGCCCCACACCTTCTGAATACAATATAGGACAAGAAAGAAGCTTCTGTTTTTGCCTGATTGTCTTCAGTTTCCTTGGCAAATTCTTCTACTCATTTATCCTGTTGCTCAGGCATCCCTTTGCTGGTATTAAAAACTTTTTTTCTGAGATAACACCATAGACTGAAGACCAGCAGCTCCTTAGTCATTCCCTGAGACTCTAGCACCAGAATGAGACAGCAGAGATTTGGACTGAACAACTACCAGATCCATGCCCTTTCTATTGGGAGACACCCGTTGTTAGACTACTCAGAACACAACCTGTAAGCTACTCTAATAAACACACACAAAGACACACACACGCACACACACACACACACACACACACACACACACACACAGAGAGAGATTTATACATGCATTTTCTTAGTTCTGTACCTTTAAAAAACCCCTGACTAATACAAGTTTCTTTAATCTCTCTCTCTCTCTCTCTCTCTATATATATATATATATATATATATATATATATATATATTGTTTATGATGTTGGGTAAATTTAGAACAATAAAAATCTTTGAAGCTGTACCAAACAACCCTGGTGTTTATTACTTGGCTGCTCTGGTGGTAGTGAGTTGTCATCCAGGCTCTTCCTTCAATGGTTTCTGGACACTGTATGCCCTCACAGTATTCATCAAATCCCTGGAGGGTGAATATTTGCATCCTAACATTGCTTCACCCTTTTAAGATTCCTTTCCTTCTTTTCTTTTCCCCACTCACATTCAGTCTTGAAGTGGCTCGTACTCTTTGTAGCTAATTGTTGATAATTATGCCTTCTGTTGCAGTTTTGAATTTTACTAAGTGTACTTTAAGCACAGAAATTTCTACTTGGCTCTTAAATATCTTCTTACTAGTCAAATTTTTCTGTTAGAATACTGATGTGTTTGAGTGTGGTTTAGAACCCAGTCCCTTGAAAGTCCCTGTCTGTGAGTTCTACCTTCTGATTTACATCTAGTTACCTATTGGCACATTGTTTGGCTTATTAGATTTTGATTATGATTTTATGAAAGCCATTCATGCTTGTTTTTCTTTTATATCATTGGTCCATTGAAAGGTTAGGCATTTACTTTAGTCCTCCTAACCTAAACTTATGTGTTCCTGCATCCCAGAAATTCTAATCAGGTGTTTGGTTTCTCTGAGCCTATACTTCCTTGCCCTATTTTATTGCAGGATAATAACCAAGTTCATCACTGCTGGCTGGTAGTGTGCTGCCACTCTCTTAACAGCAGAGGGAGATCAAACTCAGGTCTGAACAAAATCTAGCTGGTTGCTATATTGCTCTAAAAGGTCCTCGAGAATATGTGAGAAAGTATAGTCTGTTACCACATTCATTTTTCTGGGACTAGGGTAGGGTCAGATTCCTTATCCATACTCACTGGTCTGTGTAGTCAACTACTGTGGCATTCTGCCTGGTTCTTATCAGAACCACAGAGTGTGAGCAAATTCCAGGCTCCTAATGTAGCCCTCTTGCTATGAATGCTTCCACAACATGTAGCAACCTAATGGCCTAGTCTCCAACACTATGATAGTCTTCAGGAATTACAAGGAAGCACATGTATATGGATCACCCACTGTTGTGTGCATTCATGGCACAAGAATGGTACAGTTAAACCTGGGTATTGCTCTGTCAAGAGAAGTGCAGTCCACCAGAGCACATGTCTTCCGCTGGCACTGGGCTATCTTAGTTAGGGTTTGTATTGCTGTCATAAAACACCATGAACACAACAACGTGTGGAGGTAAGGGATATTTTCAATCTTAAAGCTTGGAGGCCATTATCCAAGTAAGTTAGGGCTGGAACTCAAGGAAGGAAACTGAAGGCAGGAGTGAGGCCTTGGTGGAACACTCTTTACTGGCTTGCTCATGATGGCTTCCTCAGTCTGCTTTCTTATAGCACTGAAAAATATCAGTCCCGTGTTGGTACTGCCCACAGTCAGCGGAACTGTCCTACATCAACCATCAGTCATCAAAATGTATCACAGACTTGCCCACAGGCCAATCTGGTGAGGGTATATTGTCAACTGAGCCCACCTTCTTCCAAAATAACTCTAGCTCGTGTCAAGTTGACATAAAACTAGTCAGTACAGAGCTAGTCCTAACTTCTTCCTGAAAGAAAGCTGGGTATAAAAGCTATTGAACTACCCTCATAATATTTCACATGCTCAGTTTTGCCTGGAATTCCAGGTAAAATCTGGTATTTACTACTCTATCATTATCACCAGTGCTGGTGTTGAGATAAAACTGAATATTCTACAGATATCCATATATTGTGCGTCAGGCTCACTTTCATGTTGACACAGATGTGGAGTACATTAAAAGTCAGATTTGTTCCACTGCTGTGCACATTTCTATCCAATACCAGGGAAGGCCAGGTGCTCTATCTGTTAGATCTGGACTACACATCGACCTGTTGATGTTTGCTGGATGGTCACCATGACATAGTTGTTTCTGAGCTAGGAGACTAAATCTTCCACTGCTTTTCATCCTTTCCTATGCAGTGAATGAAGTCTTGATTACCACTCTTCTGAAGTTCTGTTAAGGAAGTAGATGCAATGTCTTTGTTATCCATTAAAGCTTCATTAGTTCAATTCGGGGGCATTGGCTTTAGGTCTGTGGTGTGGATCTCTCCCTGTTATCTCTTTTCCGCATGGTAGGATTGGTATTACACCTCGAAGTTCAGATTTGCACTTAATTCCTTCTCCTCCCATCAGACAAGCAATTCTGTTCAGAGCAGGAAGAGGGTGACAGGGAAAATTCATCTTTCATTGCCTTCTTCAGTGCATCTTTTCTGTCATTATTCAAAACCAGTAGCCACAATCCCTTACCTCATCTCCGTAGCTGATAGAAGGGTAGTTTGTAGTATGATTATCTATTTAAATTGTTTTATGCCTGGAAACAATGGATAGAGAATTTTTTCAAACATCTTTGTTCTTTCTGTTTTGCTACTTAGTATTTTAAAGATATACTATTATTTCCCTCTACATAATCTCTGATGATAAAACCAAAGACTATCTCAACTGGCTCCCTCATATGTGATGAGACACTTTCTCTGGATTCTTTCATAATTTGGGCAGCATTTGACTTCTTCTATTGCCTCTTTAATATGTTTATGTTAATGTGTCCTATTTGGAGTTTATTGTGTTTACCTTCACATTTGAGAAATTATAATATTTTTTAAATAATTTATTTTTTTCACTATCTTTTCTCTCTCTCCCACTTCTATAGTGTATATATTGGTTAACTAAGAGGCTTCTCACAAGCTTTGTAAAATCTGTTCATGTTTCCTCATGGTTTTCAGCCTGTTCAAGTCTCGTGTTGTTTACTCCAGTGAAAGTTACAATTCAGTTATGATATTTTTGAATTTCAGTTTGCACGTTTACTAAGTGCTATTGTTTTGCTAATAGATTTATTTTATTATGAATCATTTTATGAATTATTTAGGGTACCCTTTATTTTGTTCCATTTGCACTTTATGCTTAAATAAGTTGTTTTGTGCAATGTTTCTAATATGTTAAATGACACATTACTTTAGAAGCTGTTTATGGAGATGTCCTTTAATGAGACATAAGTCCCTGTTTCTTTCTGACTTACACTCTTTTGTCGAGAGAGGCATTTTGAATGAATTGTCAGAAGGTCCCTGTAAGTCTGTGCTGGCAGGTCCTGAAACTTAGATAATAACCTGCAATGAGGAAATGTGAGGAAAACAATTTTTATCATTTTTTTTTGGAGGGGAGAGGTTGTTGTTGCTTAGGTTTTGGTTTTTTGTTTGTTTTTGCATGTTTCCTCTGTGTGTATGTATGTGGTGTGCAGACACAGTCTTTTTTTGAGTTTTTTAAAAGTTGATTTTAAATGCCTGTTAACCCCAATAATCTAACCTGGACTCTTCTCAGGACTTCAGCTATCCATTTTATTTCTCTATCAATAATATGATGCCTTTGAGAATCTGAATTTATGGTCTTCTTGAGTTTCCATGTATCATGATATACACCACTGTCTTCAGAGCTTCGACGTTGAGACTTGGATTATTCTGATATTCAGATATGATCTCCAATGTAAGACGAATTGCTAAATGGTCTTATTAATAAAAAAAAAAAACCTGGAGCCAGATATTGGGTTAAAACTTGAGAGATCAGGAAAGTAGAAAGAAACCAGTCACACTCTTACCTCTTGGAAATCCTCAGCCAAAGAGAACTACTTCCTGTTTACCCACGCCTATATGCCTTTCTGTTCTGCATCTGACTTCCTCTCTCTGCCCAGCTACATCACTTCCTGTCTGTCTGTACAGCCTTCCAGACCTCTATGGTTAGTGCTGGGATTAAAGGCCTGTGTCACCATGCCTCGCTCTGTTCCCCAGTGTGGCCTTGAACTCACAGAGTTTCGAATGGATCTCTGCCTTCCAAATGCTAGGATAAAAAAACATGTGCTACCATTGCTTGACTTCTATGTTTAATATAGTGGCTAGCTTTTTCCTCTGATCCTCAGATAAGCTTTATTGAGGTACACAGATAAAATATCACTACACTCCAAGTCAGATGTTAAAATTTCTAGTCACTTGTGAGGCACTAAAACAGAAAAAAAAATCATCAAATCATTTCATCCAAATTATTTCAACCAGAAAAAAAGAACCATTATGCCACTTCTGTGTCAGTGTTATTGTGCTCAAAGTATGGAAAGGGCAGATAAGATGATATAAACTCCCTATCATTTTACATGTGACATTTTCTTAAATGGTTGTTTTATTTGGTGCTGTAGATCACTGACTTTTCCCCTAAGTTTCTGAAAAGCTATTTTAATTATTATGTAATTGGGCTGTATACTTGATATTTATCTGTGGTGGAAAACATGTCTGGGTTTCCTTTTACTGAGTTTCTTAAATGTAACTTATGGCCCTATGGAAAGGATATAGTGGCTTGTCATTTTTAATGGTTAATATATACCCTGTTTCCTAGCTATTGGTTGTCATCAAGCCACAGAAGCACTTGAGTATAACAAGTAATTCATAACATGTTGCTTTCAGGGGAATGGGGATATTCTGATTGCTGCCTCTTCCCCCCTTTCATAAAAAACACACAAAATATACAGTGGATGTAACCTTTTGAGTTTCTTGGAACTTCACAAACAGTGCTTATTGCTGTCTGTATTGGATTGAGATGACATTTATCTTTACTCATGTGGTGATGTGTGATAACAGAGTTAAGTTTATCACACATTTCACAGTCAAGGAGATTTAACACAATAGATCAATCTACCCTAGATTTATTGTGTTTCTTTTTTGATTGCTTCTCTTGATTGATTTGGAAGACAAATAGGGCTCCATTTTCTCACTAAGTGAAGTAAGTTGTGTTTGAGTGAACATTCCATTTCAATATATTTGGAAATTTCTCATATTTTAAAGATTAATTAAACAGAAAATTTGTTAAGCCTCTGATCATTGTAAATCTTTATTTCTATGGCTACATAGCTGTTTTTAAAGTAATGTATAATATGGTTGCTTCAGTAGCAATAACTAAATAGAAAACATTGAAATTAACATGTTAAATAGTCAGCCAGGTATTATGCCTCTGTATGGAAGGGTGGCTAACAGTCTCAACTCTAGTTTTTCTCTTCCTTCATTGAGTATTGATTAGAAGATGAATTAATCTGAAAGCTGCAGAGAAAAGTGGAAAGTTTAATACTGTGGAGACTTAAATCTAAGCAAAGAGATGTCTGTAGAATCTTCCTGTGTTACTGTATTTCCCAAATGTCTTTTGAGCTATTTAGACTATTTATCTGACTGACTGTCATTTTGGTATTCTCTTGTCTCTTTTGACTGATGTTGGAGTCTTATATTGTATAATTGTTTACAAGTCATTACAATTTTTTCCTAATGATTTCCTCAAGAATGATCAATTCTAAATTGTGGTTTCTATCATTTTACTCTCTGGTTTGAAACCATACAACCGAGACCACACAAAGTCTAAATAAACAGTAAGTGCATTCTAACTGAGAGTCTTAAGAACTTCCTTAAAATTCAGAAGTTTAAAGACTGTGTTCATAAAGCATGCATTGCAATTCATATGCAAAGAATTTGACAAATTTCATTTTAATATTAAACACTAAATTATATATATATATATATATGTGTGTGTGTGTGTGTGTGTGTGTGTGTGTCCGTGAGTGTGTGTATTCTAAGCATTGATATTATTAACAGTATCATTCTTTTTAATTTGAACATATTTAAAAACCTATCTTGGAAAACTATACTTGTTTATTATAATATAATTTAAATAAAATACAAGTAACATACCAGTGATGGTAGATTAAATAACACTGCATGGTATTCCCTTTTCTCCAATTCTCAGATATTTAACAAAAATATTTATTGGACCACGCTGCATGGACATTTCAGACTGTCTCCCCAAAGCATTACCACAGCTGTGTTGAATATGTTTATATCTACAGATAGATATAGATAGATATAAATAGATAGACAGATGATAGAAGGATATATATATATGTATATATATATATATATATATATATATATATATATATAATAGATACATGATAGATATAAATATCTTGAGACATAAAGATGGGAAAAGAGGGAGATATTAGAATTTACTCTTTAAATAGTTTATATTTTATTTTCAAAGATAATTGTATAGGAAATCTTTAAATTATTAAACAAATGTAATTAATCCTCTACTGCATACCAGTAAAGGAAAACTGGAATGCATTAGGGAACAACTTGATGGTCACTATATATAACATATATATTTACAAGACAATTCCTTAACAATTTTCATAAATCAGTAGGCTATTTTGTAAGTCATATGTGTAAATGAGCTATGTGAAAAAAATATTTGGAAATTATATTTTAGAAATTATAACCACTGCCATATTCAGGGAGTTATTTCATTGGTGAAAAAAATGTATAAATTATATGACATATATGTATATGTATATGTATATGTATATATAAAGTATAGAAATGCTTCCAAATGAGCAGAGAATTGTGGATTCTGTGGACCACCTTACCCACACTGTGATGTGATGGTTAATGTGAAGTGCTTCTGTATAATTTAGTCAGAGTTCACTTCTCTGCTGAGTTTCCTGAGAAACTTGAAAATTGTCTTTTCTTAGGAATTCTAAGTTGCTCCAGTAAATTTTTGCAGTTGCAAAACCATAAAATATAATGGTAAAGGGATTTGCTTTGAATTCACTAGAACAAATTCCACCTTGTAACATTAATTTTAGAATGATTCTCTTTTTCCATTTAGCACATCTAGATCTAGGCTAAATGATGAATCTGTTATCCAGGAAGAAACCAGGGTAGATAAAGAGTTATAGTCCATTCAAAATGGAGAAGTTTCACTCCCTATTCTCAGAACTTCAAAGTAGAGGGCAAATTCATATTGCTTTGCACTCACTAATCTCTTCAACAAATAATCCACTTTTACCATCAAAATTCATGAAATGATTCTAAATCATTAAAAGTGTTGTAAAAGAAGCTGAGATGATACAGATTAATTTCTATGCATTCAGTGCTTCAGAAACTTCTGAGCATTTATTACTGCTGTGGTTATGTGCTGTGTTGTTCACTGAAATGACAGGAACATTTTATCTCAAGCACTTAGAGAAGAATGCATTTAAAGTACATTTATTAGACATTTTACTGAAAATACAGGGCTTTAATAATGCATGCAATGATGTTATCATAAATAGTAGCTGCTAATAAACAAGAGTCCAAAAGATTTTTATAGGAAATGACCAAAAGCAATAGCTTTCTCTAACAATCTGGAATATTAATTTTAAAACCTTTAGCGAGGACTCTTCTTTCATAGTTAATGGATATTTGTACTTAACTCAAAGAACAATAAGGTTGATAGAGAGTTGCCCCAACTCTCTTTGTGTCTGCTGTTTACTTATTTTTTTTAGGCTTGATTTTGTAAACAGAGCCATAATACACAAGTTAAAGAACCCACAGCATTACCTGCAGAAAAACAAATACTTGTTTCTTCCACACAATTACCTGACTTGCTTATGCACAGAACATTCAGATTTCTAAAAGTTCCAATAGCTATGTGAATTACTAAGATTAAGTGAAACCTAATTGCTCTACATAAGGGAGTAGGCTGGCCTTTCGACCTGAAATGTGCTATGAGATGTAAGATTGATCTTTAAAATGGTGCAAAGGATATGTTACAGGATATTTACAACTGAATGCTTTTTAAGAAGGTTTGGGTAAATAGTTGTATGTTGACAAATACAAATTCATAACATTTCTTACCTTTACTCTTACAAAACAGGCAAGAGCTAGTACACTCTTTCATCATCAAGGGCAATCAGACAAGCCACAAGGCTTTAAAGTGTAAAAGATGATATGTACTTCACAGCTCCCAAGAGATTTACTGCACATAAAGCAGGCTTTTACAACTGTGGATGAGATTGGGCTTCAGTCTTGGACATACCCATTCTTTATGGTCATTAAAAGTTATTGAGTTAACTGTTCATTATATGGTTTAATCTACACTTTTACTTTTTGCTCTACTTTTAGGAGAGCTGAGGTAGTTAGATTAAAATAAGAACTCTGCCAAAACTTTCAAAAGGTTTAAAGTTTGACCTCAGGGTAAATGTAGCTAAAGTTCTGAGTTTAAAGGGATTTGATCTCATCTATTCTTAGTCTATATTTACTGCAAATATCTCAACTGATCCATTCATGGCTTGCTTACCATCCTTAACACTGTTTTGTTTTTTAAGAAGTTTCTACCTTAAATGTAGTACAATAATATAATTATTTTCCTTTGTAAATAGTGCTTCATGTATTCTTTTTCACATAGCTTTCTGTACAGCAAATGAGGAATATATTCTCATGTAAATATAGAAGAAAATACTAGAGAATATTTTCATGCATATTTAAAAGATATATTCTAGCATACCGTAAAGTCAAACACTAGTGGTTTGATATACAATAATCCACTTTAAATTGGTTGCCTGTATTGGATTCTGTGTAGGGTGAAATCAAGCTTCATTGAGGTAAACTCTTCATAAGAATATATTAAAAGTGGAATAAACAAACACATAACATTAAGATACATCCTACCTTGAAGAAATATACAAATGTTAAGGATGAGTCTGTGCTCTGGATAGCTTGTTTGTTATGTAAAATTGATTAGGAAGAAGGGACTGAAATGTATGTGATACAGTTGTCAAAACAAGCAAACAGTGTGGAAATAATTCAGGAAAAATAGTGTCCCACATGATTAAACTGTCAATTTGTTGTTAATGTAATTATGGTCTTTACAACTACCCTTTCTGGATTCTAGTTCTCTGAAATGGAGAGAGTGTATCAGATTACATTTCTTTTCACTAACTGCATTTGCCACATACTGTAACTGAACCTTCCTGAATCAATTCAGGGTAATCAATTGAGTGAAGAGGACTCTTCTTCACATACCTCTCACATTTGCTTAGCCTACCTCTTCAGCGCCTGCTTGAAAACTTTATATGTTTGTGTTTTGCTTTGTTTTCTTTTTAATTTGCAAGTTCTGCAGTGGCTACATTCAATACTGTTCAGGCTCTGTTTCTTGTAATAGGTACTTGATAACTTACTAAAGTACTTTCTTTGGCAAGACACTTGGCCAAGGACCAATAACATTGTATGGATAATGAGGTGAATCTTTATTTTTCCCTCTGACATTCATCTATTGAGCTGTACATCTGTTGCCATTATTATCCATTACTTAGTATGTATCTAAGGGTCTACATTTTAATCTATAATATCCAACCGTTTTCCTTTTGTGTATGGGACTTTTAGATTCCATGTGACTATTAATTCAGGTCAATATAACAAACATTTCATTAATCTTTTTATAAAAGTAATATTTTTACATTTATTTGTGTGTGTATGTGCATGTGCCATTTGTGTGTGGTGGGGTGGGAAGGTGGGTTTCGGTCGGTGGTTGTCAACAGACATCCGATTCTCCAGAGCTGGAGTTTCAGGCAGTTGTGAGCTGTCCAAAGTAGGTGTTGCAACTAAACTCTGGTCTTCTGGAAGAGCAGCAATTGTATTTAACCACTGAGGTATATCTCTACCATACGCTCCATTCATTTTTTCTTACCCTGAATGAAAAGATTTTGGAATTCCAAAGTTAAATTTACTTTTTAAGCTTCATAGTTAGCTTTCACTTATGAGTTAATAAAGATTTTATTTGTTGCTTAACTAATCATTTCAATTAATTGACAAATTTTGAATGTATTTTTTCTTAATTTATTGTTAATATAAATTTTCATTTTTAATTTCTGAAATTACACAAATTCTGAAATTATAGTTAATTGCATTGCTTGTGATTTTTAATCTTTTACATATTATTACATCCAATTTACCCATTTTGATTGATGGATATTTTTCTCTGTAGTCTTGAAAATTCCAGAATAGCTAGAAACAACTCAATAAATATTCTAAAGTTGCTTCATTTTCCATGGTGATAGTCTTTCCTGATTTCCTAGACTGATTTTGTTAATGATGACCATACTCTTTCATTTATATATATAAACCTTTCTAGAGGCTACACCATCTTTTGCTTTATGAACTTTGTTGTTGTTGCATGTGTGTTAATCAAATATTTGTTTGGTTTAACATTTTTGTTTCTCTTCTGATTTTACTCTCTCCATTTCTTTTAGATGATGTCAGACAATTTTCCTGAGGGACAGAGAAGGAAAAAAAACCATTTACCCCTGATAGGGAGGGCATAAAAAGATCAAAGAAAGTCTTAGATACCATCTTACACCTGTCAGAATTGCTAAGATACAAGACACTGATGATAGGATAGCTTATGTTGGAGATGGTGTGGAGCAAGGGGAATGCTCCTACACTGTTGGTGGGAATGCAAATTTGTACAGCTACTTTGGAATTCAGTATGGCTGTTTCTTCGAAAATTGGGAATCAATCTAACTCGAGACCCAATTATACAATTCTTGGGCATAAACCCAAGGAATTCTCAATCATACCACAAGGACACTTGTTCAACTATGTTCATAGCAGCATTATTCATAATAGCCAGAACCTAGAAATAACCTAGATGCCACACAAAGAATGGATAAAGAAAATGTGGTACATATACACTATGGAATATTACTCAGCAGTAAGGAACAATGACATCATGAAATTTGCAGGCAATTGGATGGAACTAGAAAATATAATCATGAGTGAGGTAACCAAGACTCAGAAATAAAAACATCACGTGTACTCACTCACAGGTGGATAGTTGATGTAAAGCAAAGGATAACCAGACTACAACCCACAGCTCCAGAGCAGGTAGCTCACAAGGAAGACCCTCATAGGGACACATAGATTGCCCTGGGAAGCAGAAATAGGTGAAATCTCATGAGTAAACTGAGGAGAGGGGGCAATAGAGAGTAGAGGATTGAAAATGAGAACATAAGAGAATGGAATGTTCAGTCTGGAACAGGGAAGGAGTGGGAGAGCATTGAAAGAGATATCTTGACAGAAGGGGACATCATGGGGATAGGGAGAACCTGGGGCTAGGGAAGTTCCCAGGAAGCCACAAGAATCACTCCAGCTTAGACTACTAGCAATAGTGGAGAGGGTGCCTGAGCTAACCTACTTTGGTAATCAAATTGGTGAATACTCTAACTGTTATCATAGAGCCTTCATCCAGTAACTGATGGAAGCAGATGCAGAGATCCTTAGCCAAGCACCAGGTCAAGCTCCAGGAGTCCAGTCAAAGAGAGAGAAGAGGGAATCTATGAGCAAGGGGCATCAAGATCATGATGGGGAAACCTACAGAGACAATTGAACTAAGCTAGTGGGAACTCATGAACTTTAGACCAAGAACTGTGGAGCCTTCATGGGACTCAGCCCTCTACATAAGCGAGACAGTTGAGTAGCATGGTAGGTTTAAGGGGCTCCTGGCAGTGGGATCAGGATCCATCCCTGGTGCATGAGCTGGCTTTTTGGAGCCCATCCTATGGTCAGATACCTTGCACTGCCTTGATGCAGGGGGAGAAACTTGGACCTGCCTCACCTGAATGTACCAGGCTTTTCTGACTCCCCATGGGAAGCCTTACCTTTTAGAAGGAGGGGATGGGGGGTTGGTTGAGGGGGAGGCTGGGCAGGGGAGTGGGAGGAGGGATGAGAGAGGGATCTGTGGTTGGTATGTAAAATGAATAAAAAAATCTTAATAAAGAATAAAAAAGAATTCAATACAAATCTAGCTCGGTAATAAATAAGTTTATTGGCATACGGGTGGGTGACTTGCAGGAAGCTACACCACCTTGAGCTACTGTACTACTACAGGGAATAGAAATAGCTACAATCTTGTGAGGGGCTAGGATCTGTGTAGGTGATCACAGATGTTCTGATTTGACTCTTTCAAGTAAGAGTTGTGTGTCAAGAAAAGCTAATACCTTTTTTAAATATGTTTTGTTGTCTGTAGACAGATTTGAGCTAAGCTATTCCTCACATATAATAAACTTATAATAATAAATTACTTCAATGTATCAATGCTATTGTATTCTGTTATTAACTACTGTGTCTAAATATAATAATTATTCAGTAAATATTTATGCAATTTATTGAATGAAGTCTTAGAAAATACATTATTACTCATATAATCCCTCCTCTTTCGTCTATTGGACTCCTGGAGCTCCACCTGGGGATTGGCCATGGATCTCTGAATCTGCTTCCATCAGTCACTAGATGAGAGTTCTGTCATGGCAGTTAGGGTGTTCGGCCATCCAATCACCAGAGGAGGTGGGAATGGGGGTGGAATGGGGGGGGAGGCTGGGGGGTGGGAGGAGGGAGGACAGGGGAAATCTGTGGCTGATATGTAAAATGACTAGAAAATCTCTTATATAAAATTAAAAAAGAAAAATATATTATTACATTACGTGTTTTAATATATCCACTGACAATGACTAAATATTCTAGAAAGTATTTTGGGTATGTTATGCAGTTTTTAAATACCTAGTTTAAATATTAGAAAAGAAATGTAGCAAATAAAATCATTTACTTGTGAAAAATAACTTAAGTTTTTACAAATTAAATGATTAGGTAAAATTTAACTTACAAATTCAAAATACTTGAAAAATGATTCTGAATATGAAATTCCACTGACTTTTGGTCATTCAGTTATAAACTAAGAGAATGATTATACTTTTCTTTAAATGTGATTGCTTTATTTCTTAAGTATTCTGTTACTTCAGTAACTATCTTCTAAGATATTTAATAAAATGGGGAATCAAAATAGACAAGAAACAAATGAGAGACTTTCCATAGATGTGAAGCTTGGATTTTACAAATGGGCCAATTAAAAAGAATAGATATATGTTCTCATATGTATTCCTATTATTATCTTTCAAAGATCAAAAATGCATCTATTTTTTCTGCTTAAGTCTTGTTTAAACATATGTGATAAATTTCAATGTCAATTAAATCTATGATAATATTTTCTAGGGTACCTTCCTATACAGATAAAAAATATGGAAATTCACTTTCATATCTGTACATATGTGGTAATTCCTCTGATTGTTATATATGAACATAGTTTTTACATAAATCTTTTTCTGTGAAGCTTATTCACATTTGATGAGAATACTGAAGTATGATTACCATAGAAACTTGTAAAAAGTGATTAATTCAGAAAATAATGGAAACTATAAATCAGAAAAAATTTTTCATGTATTCTGTTTTTAAAAATTATATCTAAGAAAACCTTACCCCTTTAGTGCTAAACTTGTTAAGAATTATGTGTATTATAAAGGGTGATGTTTCTCTGATTTCTTTCTCAGCCCTTTTATCATTTGTATATAGGAGGGCTACTGATTTTTTTTAGTTTATCTTATATACTGGCATATTACTGAAGGTGTTTTTCAGCTGTAGGAGTTCCCTGGTAGAATTTTTGGGGTCACTTATATATACTATCATATCATCTACAAATAGTGCAAATTTGACTTCTTCCTTTCCAATTTGTATTCCCTTGATCTCCTTTTGTTGCCTTATTGCTATAGCTAGAACTTCAAGTACTATATTGAATAAATATGGGGAGAGCACACACCATTGTCTTGTTCCTGATTTTAGTGGAATTGCTTTGAGTTTCTCTCCATTTAATTTGATGTTGGCTGTTGGCTTGAAGTAAATTGCCTTTATTATGTTTAGGTATGTTCCTTGCATTCCTGATCTCTCCAAGACCTTTATCATGAAAGGTTGTTGGGTTTTGTCAAAGATCTTTTCAGCATCTAATAAAATGATCATGTGGGGTTTTTTCTTTCAATTTGCTTATATAGTGTATTACATTGAGAGAATATCATGGACCTCCAATTACTGGTCTAACTTAAGGCCCATGCCATGAGAGGCAGCCCATGCCTGGAGCTGCCTGGATGGTTAGGAACTAGAAGCTGGACAGCTCAGAGATCTAAGGTAGAACCAAACAAGAATAGGGGAAAAAAGTAAATGAAATAATTCCTAATGACATTCTGCTATACTCATAGCTAATTGTCATTGGTGAGGCTTCCTCCAACAGCTGTTGGGAACAGATGCAGAAACCCACAGCCAAATATTATGTGGAGCTTTGGGAATGCCTCAGAAGAGGGGGAGGAAGAGTCATACTGCTTCCATATCTTTTCTTGTTGAAAAATGTTTAATATATATTATAATCCATGTAATATATAAATATATATATATATATATATATATATATATATATATATATAAAATTTACTCCAAACTATGTGAAAGTTCAATTGAACAAAAAACTTCTCATTTATTTATTTTAGTTTTCATGTCATCTCCAGTTCTAATAATTGGTTTACTGGCTGATAAGGGTCAAAACACATTGACTCTAATTAAAATCTCTTTTTTGTATGTTTTTATCCTGGTTTCTCTGATTTTTGATATGCTTTAATGATGGTATATGAAGTTCTACTACCAACAAGGTTCATCAGAAAGGTGGGAGTGGATAAAGGTGAAAAGATATACATACTTGTAGTTTTGCCTCTGTCCAAATTCAATGTTTCATTTTTCATGAATTCAACCAACATTAAGATTGATGACAGGCCATCATCAGAGAATCTTCTTGTAGTAAGTGGGAGCTAGCACAGAGACATTGAACTGGAGACTGTTTGGAACACTCATTTTTAAAGGGGAAGTCTTCATCAAAGCCCTGTGCTCAGAGCCCAGGGATCTCAGCAGAAGAAGAGCCAGAAAGACTGGAAGAACCAGAGAAGAGGGATACCATCAAGGAAACATCATCTTCCAGACACAACAGGACTGACACACATAGGAACTCCCAAAGAACTCAGGGAGACAACATGCACAGGGATGACACAGGTTCAAACCGGATCTGTTCCTAGTGCTCAAAGGAATAAATAGACATGGATTCCGATCCCTCACCAAGAAGGAGATATCCAATTGACACTACTTGCAAAAAAACCAAAAAACAAAAAACAAAAAAAACCACAATAGTTTTCTGCTATGGAGTCCTACTGGATATACTAACTATACTTAAGAGTATACTTCATGTCCCGCAGTAGATAGCCAACACAAAGTGATCTCAGTGGTATTTCTAAGAGATACATCTCAGGGGTATATCTAAGAGGCTATCACAGCCTCCTTTTTCACTAACTTTTACTGCACGCGCGCGCGCGCGCGCACACACACACACACACACACACACACACACACACTTCAATGTAATTATATTCCTAACTATATCACCTTCTTGCTCCATTAAAATATCGGTGGCAGGGTATGGTTGGAAAACTACATTCATCTTTGTTTTGTAAAATTAACTGCACAAAACTTTTTATTGATGCCTATGTCTAAAGAAAGGAAAAATGCAGGTTTATGTAGGGACCCTAGGAAAAACCTTACCATGTCCATGAAAATCAACTTTCTTTGTCATTAGAGCTTTGGATTCTGACTTCTCCAAGGTGGAAAGAAAGAAAACAGGATCATAAATAGTCACAATTCATGTCTACATCTAAGTGAAGAGGGGAAAAAAGGATCACATGAAATTTAAGATAGAAGAGTCTCCCTTGGCACACACAATTTTTCAATCAAATCCATCTTCCTCACATAGTCTGGGGATGAAAAAAGAAGAAGAAGAAAGAAAGAAAATGCAAGGAGGAAGCTGAAATCAGGCATGGACACACTTGAGATGGCTTTTGATGCAAGCAAAGCCTTGGTGGATTGAGGAAATGATTTAAAGCAGTGGTATTTCTCTTGGGAAATAAAGCTTTCTCCTGAAAGATGGAATAAAAAATGGTCTTGAAGAACTTAATAAAATTTCAGATGAGAGAGCTGTGGGTCAAGCCCTTTAACCAAACTGAAATGCAGCTGACTTTACTGCCACACTGAGACTAGAGAAAGGTGGGCACATGCATACAACCTGAATCTGCAAACTCCAATTATCTCCATTTCAACTGAACATGCCAAAGCAGAGACAAATAGATCTACATAGGCATATCCAGCATACATTTAGTAAACCTGAAAATCATGCCAAGTGTAAAATCATGGAACCATATCATAGTAAAAAAAAAAAAAAAAAAAAAAAAAAAAAAAAAAAAAAAAAACGAAAACAAGGAAGTAAAAGAGCATAAAAAGAACGAACTAAAGATAACACTTTTGTTGTTGTTTTCATTTGGTTTTTGATACTGTGTATCTCTGTGTAGCCCTGGCTGTCCTGGAACTCACTCTGTAGACCATGCTGGCCTCAAACTTGGAGATCTGGCAGCCTCTACCTCCCAAGTGCTGGGAATAAAGGCATGAGCCACCACTACCCAGCTACTTTTTGTAAAATATTATTAAAGGATGTGGAAAATGTCCCAAGAATAATTCTACAATAATGATGGAAATTAGTATTCAATAAAATACTATTTGATGAATGACAGAAGAGTCAAAATTAAGACATTCAACATCCCCTCATCTCAAAACATCTGAAAAGGAAACCAGACACATGGCTGTAAGGAGAGAAGTTTGCTTGGAAGCAGAGTGCCAACAGTATGATGAAGAACAGGTGAAATTCAGAAGTACTTTGTTTTAGATTTGTGAAAAAAAAATACATAGGCCCTAAAATCCCATAGATTGTGATGTAAAAGTATAATAGAGATCTAAAATAAAAACATAGTTGAGAATTAAGCAAAAATCAGGTAGAAAGCCTATTCCTGCAGCTCTCTACTTCCTGGCAGTGGTGAGGTGGGCAGCTTTCCTCTATCACGACCTTCTGTTATGTTTCTCCACTACCACAGGCCTCACAACAATGACACCAGCTGATTAAAACAAAACCTCTGGAACAATGAGCTGAAATAAATCTTCCCTTTATGAAAATCCACAAAAGGAAGTTGAGAAAGCGGAATGAGTGTATGGAAAAGTTCATGCATGGGGAGAGGTTGGAATCGAGAAATAATATACTGAGGAAAGCTTAGTCAAATTAAGTGTGTATGAAAGAACTTCATGGAAACTCATCATCTTCCAACCCAAGGGGAACAATTATTTAGAGGGGCAAATGAAGTTATTACTTCATTTTATAAGTGTATATAATATAAATAACATTACCTCCTTTCCCCCCACCGCCAATCCCTCTCAAGTACTCCTCTCCCTTGCTTGCATTAAAATGCATGGTCACTTTTTATTAAATTGTGATGAGATTCATACATACATACAAAAATACCAACATGTGTGTATATATATATATATATATGTGTGTGTTTGTATTCTTAAATATATAAGTACAATCTGTCCAGTCTCTATAGTGTTATTTGTATGTATGTTTTCAGGACTGAACATTTGGTAATGGATAGTCAATTGGTTTTTCCTGGGAAGATTCCTTCTCATGCTTTCATCATTCCCTAGTTGCTTGTAGTTCTTTGTCTAGAATTGAGGCCTCCTGAGCTTTCCCACATCACATTAGCATGATTATCGGTGTCTGGTGGAATCCTTGGTCAGGTCATATTTAGGCAGCCACATTTAGGTGAGATTCCAAGGAGACACAATCTCACAGGAGAAGGAAACTTTCTACCTTTCTACCTTCTCTTATGCAATATTCCCTGAGCATTAGCATTGTGAATGAATGTGGCCTGGCTGATCTTTTACATGTCTTATGTAGGCAGCCATAGACTGTGAGTTAGAGTACAATGGCTCTGTCATGTAGAGCGACTGTGTACTTAGAAGTTACCCTCTCCCTCTGATTCTGAGACTCTTCTGCCCCTCTTCCACAATGTTACCTGAGCCTTGAGGAAAGAGGTTAATATAGGTGTACCATTTGGGGCTGAGCACTCCGAGAACACTTACTACCTGTACTTTGACTAGTCTTTTGTACTGCATAGGTTTTGTCAAATTGATGCAAGTTAGAGTTATCTGGGAATAGGAACTTCACTTAGAAAATGCCTCCAATGATTGCCTCTAGACAAGATTTTAGGGCATTTTCTCAGTTAATGACTGATATGGGAGGGCTAAATCTATTGGGAGGAAGGTGCTACCTCCGTTCTTCACCTCATAAAATGAGGATGCTTGGAAAATAAACCCTAGATGGCCATTTAAATTGTTTCACATAATCTAGAATTCAGCATAGAATCTTCTTGAAAACAAAACAAACAAACAAATAAAAATTCCTAAAAGTAAACTGAAGCAGGAAATCATAGGTAATAATTTAGCAATTAGGGAATCCACTTGACTTGATCTACACACATACACTTCTTTTCACTATGCAACTTGCAGCACAGGGTCTTCATCCTGCACATACTATGTGCATGTGCACACACACACACACACACACACACACACACACAGCTCTTCCCTAATGATATACCTAATAACTGAGGCCCTCCATCAGCATCAGACTACACTTATCACATACATCTGGTTTAAACAAAGGAAATAAATTACTCCCCTTCCAAAAACATTGAAAATGTCCATTTCTGTTCAAAAATTCAAATATGTCCTGGTACACATGCTGAATGAAACCAAGGGAGGCGGTAAATTCCAGACTAGATTGATTTGGGGCATATGCACAATGAAAATATGCATGTATACATATATCTGCAGAAACACACACATATACATGTAAGAAACACTGTTGAGAATGTATGGAATGATCATTCATACGTTTGTCACATAGCCTTCTAACTAAAGGAAGGATATCTGCCACGTTATTTCTATAACCAACAAAAAAGAGAAAAGAAAGTAAGCTCCTCCCTCCACTGTTTGTCATTTAAGTCCCAACTGTGCTATAGCCTTTAACTGTGTAAGACAGCAAGACAGCACATTTTGTAGATTAAACCAATAAACTCGCAAACATAAAAGAAACAAATCTCATAATTGCGAATTTCAATTAAAGGAAGGGGGATCAAAGCAAACATTCTGCTTGAAATTACACAGCTGCTATCTATACAAAATGAGAAAATGTCTAGAGCCAGCTATCATTTTACAGAGGGAAAAAAATCTATGCAGCAAAGTCTGCAGCAGGAAGGATTGGCTATGCTCCTCACGTCCCAATCAGTAATACAGAAATATTGAGTAATAAATTCCCTGCCTCTCTCGATCTGAAACGCTCCCACCATCTGTGAAAGACAATTTGTAACAGCCTCAATATTAAGATTCAGTAAACAGACAATCACTCCCATTGTGCCAAGCAGCGGCTACATTTGGAGAAAAGCATAAAGCAAAACAATTAGTAACACCAAGACCCCTCCATTACAAATTATCCAGCCACCAAAACAACTAGTTTCAATTGTAGATTTTTCCCTTCCGCTGGAGAGGAGTGGGGGATGCTTCACACATTTGGCTCCCTCCCTGGCCCATGCACAGGCTTCATCCTAATGTCTTGAATTATTATTGATGGCTGAGGCAGTTCTGCTCTGTTGGTGAACCAATAATGTCAAGGCAGTACCTGCAAGATTAATTATAGTAGAGAACAGGCTGAAGCTTCCCGGGACTGAGACATTAATATAGACTGAGCATTAGTTTCAGAGCATTCAGCAGACAGCTGAACAAACGCCTCAAATGCTGTGATCCATACAAAATTCCAGTAGCTGTGTCTTAGCAGCACTTCGACATTTAGAACCGTTTCTTTTGACTGCGAGGGAGAAAGCATTATACAGAATTTTAAAAGGAAGGCTGAACACACAAAAAGAATCAACAATTCTCCTCGAGTGACAAATTGAACCTTAGCTTTACAGATGGCACAAATGACAGGATTTCAGCATGAGGAAAAGTTGGCACCACTGATTTGTTGCTTTTGTCTTTGGAAAGTATGAAATATGTACAACTCATACAGTGTACAGATTTACTGAGGATAGTGATTGAGGCAATTTCTTTCTGTTACTATTCCATCTTTATGTAAGTACTTATTTGTTTATGATATGCTGATATTTTTAAAAGATTTATTTATTTTTAATGTAGTGTATGAGTATTTTGTCTGCATGTAAACCTGTATACCACGCATATGCCTGATGCCTTTTGAAGACAGAAGATTGTGTCAAATCCCCTGGAACTTGAGTTACATGTGGTTACAAGACACCATGTGGGTGCTGGAAATCAAATCCAGGTCCTCTGAGAGAGCAGCCAATGCTCTCAAATAAACCATCTCCATAGTACCTGTACCAATGTTCTTGTATTTCACATATTGAATGTAAATTCATAAATAGAAGCTAAACATAGAACTAAATAGAATGAAAGAAATGTGACAGTTTTGATCTAGGAAATTCATTCTAAGGCTACCACATTTTCCAAATCTTAATTTAACAATATACTTTCATATGTGTATTTACATATATGTAATAAACATATAAACATTAGATAACATTTACTAAGTTTTGAACTGTGTTGGGGACTAAGAACTTTACATATATTTATTGCTTTAATATTAAAAGCAGGTAAGTTCATTCAGTACACATTTCATTCACCATTACATAACAGAAAAATGAGGAATTTGCTGATTAGATATCATTTTCCATCCACATAATGAATAAGCCACTGATCTCAGCTTTGAATCCCAGCAACCTGGCCTTGGCACACAGTTTTTGCCCAGGTAATATTGCTGTTTGGTTTTCATGTGTCTCTGTGAGTGCACTTAATACATGCACTTTAACTGCTTTTATTTCATTCTTTCTAAAGTATCTACCGTATGCCAGAGAAACTATAGCCATAGCAACAAAAGCATGTGATGGCCAAAGGCTTGTAACTGCATACTGTTGAATTTGTCACTGTAACTGAGAAGATGTTTGTATTCTAATACAGATCATTCAAAGTAATTTATTTTACCTTATAAGCTGATGCCATTCACTTTTTCTCCCTATTCTCCATCAAATAGCAATCACATGGAAAGTGAAAAAAATCCTAGATTGATTTATCTATTGTCTTGCAATCTGATGACTATGGAGCTTATGATAGACGCAAATTGCCTGGCATCTCTGCATGTGTAAAGACAAATGGATTTTGTCATTCTTGAATAGACAGGGAGGAGCAGTGCACTTGTGAAGTGACATTAATTCCATGTCACTGGGACATCTACATCCATACCTGTGATCCGGCCACCTAGTTCCTGAATTAAGAGCTGGAAGTGTTGTAACAGGAGTTTAGAATTTAAGCAGGCTTAGAGTCTGAAACCTAATGTGGTGCAAGAAAAGAGATGATGTAGGTGCTCTTCTTTTGAATGAAGAGAACACAAGTTTACAGAATATGCTTTTCACTAACAAGAGGAAGTACAGAATAGGGATCAAACAGAACATCATGTTACACTCATTTACCTAAGCTTAGATTTAGAGAAATTAACAATTTTTAAGGAGAATGTCTCATTTCTCTTAGGTCATATTTCTATTAAAATGATCATTTTCACACCAATTGAATAAGTCTATCTCTTTCTGTTGTTCTTTATCCAGATTATTCTCTACAGTGATGGAATATTCCTATATTTTAGGCACAGTTCAAGGACTAGAGAGTTGGGATCTAGGAAGAAGAGAGGGCACTTCCCTCAGTGTATGACTTTATGGGAATCTTAAGTATTGAATGTATAAAAAGACAGTTGAGAAAGTTGCTTTTTCTTCCTGTCTTGTTGATAATACCTTTAGTATTTTTCCTAACATGAGTACACCAGACACTATGACCTACAGATTTGATATTTATGATAGTTTCTTCATTATTATTTTACCGATACTTTCAATGTCTATGATTATATTTTTAAATAGTTTTATTAGTTGTTTGAAATTTTAATACAATGTATCTTGATAATATTCATCCCTTCTTAAATTTTTCTCAGATTCACACCTTCTGCAACAACAAAACATTGGGTCTTCTTTTTCTTTAATCCCACTGAATCTAATATGTGTTGACCACACACACTTGAGTGTTAGATAATTCACTGCAATTGATGGTCAGTCAATCAATATTTGTCCTTATGTCAACAGATAAGGGTAGTTCTCACCCTTCACCAAGGAAACTTGTCTTTGCAAAACACAGAAACCATTAGAGAAAACCACAACCAGTCAAAATGCACAGTTGTAGATGCCGGACGAAGTGGATACATCTACAGTCCTATTACTATACTTAAGAAGATCATCAGAATCTGAGGATCAGGAAGTTTGCTCTGAGTTTGTGTGTCCCCTGATTGTCACAAGCTATACCCATAAAGCCTCACAAATATGACTGCCTAATTATGAGTTGAAAAAGGGCAACAACAATAGACATGCTAAAGTGGATGGGGGAAAAGACATAAGGCCTCGACCCTACACAAAGAGCCAGAAACAATTAAGAAATACTGAGAGCAGGAGAAATAGCCTTCCCCAGGGAAGAACACATCAGTTGATTATCCAATACCAAATGGGAAGCTTTGAAAACGTACATACAAATAGCATTGAAGATGCCGAGTAGGTTGTATTCATTTATTCAGGAATATACATATTCAGGAATATGTATATGTAGCAATAATTAATGAAAAGGTCATAAATTTGAAAGTTATTAGAAAGAGAAAAGGGAAGGAGAAAATAATGTAATTATACATTTCTGTAAAAGAAATAAAATATGAAAAAGTAGTTTTAATTTCCATTTTCCTGAAGGATAAGGATGTTGAAAAAATTAAAAAATCCCTGTTTCACAGACATTTGAATTTCATTGTTTGGACCTCACCTGAGAACCCTGTGGCCTGCTCACTACCACTTCTCTCCAGTTAGAGACTCCAGATTGCTGTTGCCATGCCTGCTGCCTGAAGATGTGTCCTGGACCCCACCAATACATACCTACATTTTAGAGGTTAGAGTCATTTGACTTACAAGAGGTCTCTTCCTGGCCTCAGAGCCTTCATCAAACCCTAGATGACCCAAGACTACTCTGACACCCCATTCGAACACGAACAATGAGATGCCACCAGATTCAACCCAAAGCACTGCTCAGCTGTTCAGCATCCTGACAATTTGGAGTAACCAGAAACTGATCAAAATAACCCTTAAAAGGGGGAAAGCCAGACATCTACATCCAGAAACAGTACCAGTGACTTAGATCCAGCTGCTTAGGTCCCATCAGACAAAAAAAAATGGCATGCATAACTTAGATGTGCCTCCTTCAAAAATTAGCAGTCCCAGGATCCTACATGGTTTTTCAGATATGTTCAGCAGAGACTTTATAAACAGTAACTGTTGAGAAGTTACTACTATTATATTCTTGAGCTTATTTTCTATAATTTTGCTTCTAATATACTGTATCATTCATATACATATAAATAATTGGTTGTCTTTAGTATTGAATTTATTATGTCTTTATTTCTGTGATCAGCTAAATTATCTAAGGTTTCTACTAAGGCTTTCTTTGCTTGTATTTTATTATTAGTGAAGTATGATTTTAAAATAGGAGTCCAGGCTCAGTGTGTGCAGTTATAATACTCAGCTTGTGGCAATCATCCTGCTGACAGTCGTTTTGTGATGATTAACATTACAAAACTCTTTTTGAAACAAATTTATTCACATTATTTTTTTTTGTTTAATTCCATTTGACTCTATCATGTACTGCATAGTCATTTTATAATGTTGAATGTGGAAATAATTTCTACATATGTTCTCTTGAAATAGACATTGAAATTCAGTGCTGTATTTTAATTTACATAATTTAACTGCATGGTAAATTTCACAATAATTTTCATTTATTTTGTTACTTATTTAAAGTTTTTAAAGACTCAGTCACATATGTGGCTTTAACTGCAGTTCAGTATTCGATGGGTACATGCCTATCCAAACTCAATGTACATTCACTTAATGATGCACAACCTACTGCAACAAATCTCACCTTGAAAGAGACATAAGCAAATGGCCTAAACATACTTATGTGTTGTTACCTTTGTGTACAACCAGTGTGAAATTTCTGGGCCATGGTTTATGGTAGAAACACTGGGAGTTAGCCTGTTATATTTTTTTTTATCTCTGCCTGTACTGGTTGGTTTTATGTCAACTTGACACAAGCTAGATTCATGAGAGAGGAAGAAGACTCAATTGACAAGAAAAGGGACATGAATAAGATTCAGTTGCAAGGCATTTTCTTAAATTAGTGATCAACTAGAGAGGGTCCAGCCCACTGTATATGAATACCGGTGTCTTTGTTTCAAAAGTTTCCTCTTCTGATAGATGTTGAGGTATACAACTTTATTTTCAGCTCCTGAGAGATGTGGGCATGCTTATCTGTGAGTTTGAGACCAGCCTGAACCATATTGTAAGTTCTGGATAATCCATGGATGATCTATTCTATCTCAACAACAGCAACAAGAAAATGTTTCATCTTCACATCAGTAAAAGGAAAAAAGACTGAAATGAAGCCCATTAATAGGATGTGAATTAATTTAATTGAGTTGTTAAAGTTACTTTATCCAAATGTAGTAACAGTCATGGGAACTGGAACTAAAGTTTCCAAAAATAGGTTGGGAAACAAAATCTGGCCCATACTTCAAATCTGGTCATTTTAGCCTGTTTGTCTTAAGGGGTTCTGGCATGTCCCTTTAGACAATGTCACATATGCTAGATCATTTCTAAAATGCAAAATGAAGCCATTTTATAACTTGCATAATTCCCTTTTGTGTAAGTGATGTTCCTACAGAACAGATGAGAACTTGCAGTCAATCTGATAGGCATGCTACAAATTAAAAATAAAAAATTTAAGTGCAGACCTGGATATCCCTCACTCTCCTGTGCTTCACATTTACCAAGGTCCATGAAGTCATTAGAAAAGTTTCATATTTCATAAAGGTCTCAGATACACTCAGTGGTCCTAATTAAATGTCATAATTGGTATATGTCTCTACTTTTGTTTTTTATGCCTGTATATCTGCCATTCTTTTACCGTTGTAATAGTGACTTCAGTGCTAAGACTTTACATTTTGTCACATATTGGAGACCTATCAGTAATTTTATTTTGCTATCTTTTTAAACTATCTACCAACATGTTTGAACAGATTTTCTTTTTCATTGAATTTCAATGTTGAATTATATTACACAGTCAAAGTTGTAGCTAGAGTTTTTCTCTCCAGGTTCCACCAAGCCCTGGCAGTCCCGTAGCCCACTTATAAAATAAACATACAGACGCTTATGTTATTTAAACTGGCCATTAGCTCAGACCTACTATTGTCTAGCTGTTACTCTTATACTCAGCCCATTTATGTCTATATTTCTATATCTATATGTCGCTACATGTTCTGTGGCTTTACCTGCTGCCTTTACGTGATGCTCTCTGGATGGCAGGCTGGTATCTCCTCCTCTCCGCCTTCCTGTTCTCTCAGTTCTCCTCTCTGCTAGTCCCACCTATACTTCCTGCCTGGCTACTGGCCAATCAGTGTTATATTTATCAATCAATCATCCATAGCACTTAGGTGACAGTTTTGGGAAAGGTGGAAGAAGGTAAGGTGAGTCTGATAAGAAGGATACATAAATTAGGACTAGCTACTAAAAGTCCACCAATGACCAGGATAAACATCTTACTTCACTTGGAAGCAAGCTTAGAATTACATATGTCTTGGAACGATTCTTCCATCATATGTATTTATTTATTTAGGACTCACTGTATTAATGAAGGAACAGCCAAAAAAATATTTCATGTCATAACCATCATTAATTAGTTGTGATCTCCCAAGCATGTTTGCACAAACAGAAAACAGTCCAAGGCAAGTGGCAGTCCCAAGAAACAGTCTGCCCAAAGGACTACATAAAACAGTAGATAAACAGAATGCTTAAAAAAAAGTCAGCAGTCAGTGGTTATGTATTCTCTTCCACCATGATCTTTGAGAACTGAGTACATCAGAAGTAGCCTTGATAAATTAAAGACAAGTCCTCGTGAGCAGTCTTAAATTTACAGCAAATCTGAGACTATAGATGTCTCATGTTCTTCCTGTTCTCATGGAGCCTACCTTTGTCTATTACCTTCTGATACTTGAGTGTCATGGTGCTGTAACTGGTGAATTATACCAGTACGCCTTTACCTTCCAAAGACTGTTGAGTTCAGTGTGATTGAAAACATGTACAGTGACAAGAATTCACTATGAAACATCATGCATGGAAATCTTTTCTCCAATTATTTTTCTCATTTTCTGGTTCTCCTTGGATTCATCGACCTTTCCAATACCTCCATCTATTCCCTTTGAAAATATTATTGTTGGAATCATAGAACAGTGGTTTTCAACCTGTTGGTTGCAACCCCTTTGGTTGTCAAATTACCCTTTCAAGGGGTTATATAAGACCACTGGAAAACACAGATATTTACATGACAATTTATAACAGTAGCAAAATTAGAGTTATGAAGTAACAATTAAAACATTTTATGGTTGGGGTCACTGCAACCATGAACACCTATGTTAAAGGTTCACAGCATTAGGAAAGGTGAGAAACACTGTTATAAAACATCACTTTTTCAGACAAAATTTAAGTTCCTTTATGTTATATTTTAACACTAAATAATGCTCCATTGTTGGGATGTATCACAGTTAACCCATTCAGTAATTCATCTTGGCTAATGACAGATATTAAGAAAGTTGTTTTATTATCTGTGTGAAGATTTTATGTAAGCATATGATTAACAAATACTGCATTGCTTGATAGTTCTGCAATCATGTCCGTTTTGTGATATACTGTCAAACGGTCCTACAAAGTGGCCACGATAGTTTGTCCTCTCATGGAAATTGATGGTGATATTCCTTCTTAGACTTAGAAGCTTAGGAGTTTCTCTCCTCTTGATGGACAGTTTGAAGTATCTAACTGTCATTCCAACTGTTTTCTCGTGTGAAATATGACATAAAACACATCTTTATAATTTCATTTTTCCTTTTGTATGTCTTCTTTGATGAGTTGTCTGTTTGAGGCTTTGGCATTGTTTAATTTTACAGTAAATACCCATGGGTTCTTTGTCTATTTTGGATAAAAATCCTTCATGAATATATCTCTTGCAAATACCTTTACAGTATCTGGTATTTGTTTCATTCTCTTGGCAGAATACTTTTTGAATTTAAGAATATTTTTTTTTGAAAATTGAGTATATGAGTACTGTATTTATATCACTCTCACCTTCTTGTTCCTCTCTCCAAACTAAATTTACCCTTCCTTTTCAAAGTTATGCCTTATTTTTGTTAAATGCACACACACACACACACACACACACACACACACACACATCCTCATTTAGTGTTCCTTATATGTACAAGTGTTTAGGATTTGACAACATAGGATTAGATAACCTATCAGAGGGTACATCACTGCAGAAAACTGATTGGCAGTGTTTTTTGATGACAGAAAATTTAAATTCTAACAAATATCCAGCTTAGTTTTTTCTTGTATATGTCTCCAGTAGACAAAATATGCAGAAGCAAATCCACAGTCATCTAAATTTTCTCCTATATAATCTCTACAGGATTTCACATTTTTACTTACACATTTGAATGACTCCCACCTTTGAGTTTATTTTCACGAAATGTGTAGTCTCTGTCCAGATTCACAATTTCAAATGTAATTGTCCAGTTACTTGGGACAACTTTTTTAAAGAAACTAATTTTACCCTAATTTTATTGTTTATGTTTCTCAACAGTTGTCAGTTGATTTAATGTATACAGACTCTTTCCTGGGTGGCCTATGTTAGTGGGGTCTTGCTATGCAGACCACACCAGTCTCAAACTCACAACACTTCTATTTCAACTTCATATGTACTGGGAATACAGGTATGGCTGCCATGCTGGGCTGTTATTTTCCTTCTATTGCTTTGCCTGTTTTTTTTTTTTTTTGTTGTTGTTGTTTTGTTTTGTTTTGCTAATATTACACTATTTGTTTACTGTGCTGGAATGTATAGGAAGGTCCAAAGTCAGATAGTATATGTTGTATATCTTTGTTCTAGCCTTTACATAATGTGATTCATATTCTTCAATTTTTGTTTCTATAACAGAATTGTAGAGTCTGTTTGTTGATATCTACAAAAAATTTCCTGGGATTTTAATCTTCACTGGAATCTATATGTTCAGTTTGAAGAAACTGAAATTTTATTGAGTCCATCATTATGAAATGTGCTGTCCTATACTTCTGTTATTCTTTTACCAGTGATTTTTACCTTTATACATATTAATCAATGTATGTGAATTGTAGTATTGATTCCTAAATCACTTGAATAATGTTAATGAGGATATCCTGCTGTTACTTTTTCATCTTTAGAAAAAACATTTTAAATAGCACATGTGTGACTGCATTAAGAGTACTAAAAGAACAATGTGGTATGGATGGCTGTACCAGATTCCAAGCTATATTACAGATCTATGGTAGCACATTTAGTTAGTATTTTCTCACATTATCAAAATTAACTGCAAGAAATGGTAATGAAGTGTTGTGTGCTGTCCTAATGTAACCTTTATTCTTTAAAAAATGACAATACATTATTTGATAGAATGCTAATTAGTTGTCTATTGTGACAAAAAATGATCAAAGCAACTTAAAGAAGAGTCTATTTTTAGCTTACAGTTTCAGAGAGTTTGAATCAATGACCATCTTTGCAGAGAGCATAGCAATAGGAGAGCATGCATGGCACAAATTAGCTCAGAGCTTATATTGTTATCTGAAAGTTGAAGGCAGAGAGAGCTAATTCAGAATGGTACAGGCTTTTGAAATCTGAAAGCCTTACTTCAATGACATACCTCCTCCAATGAGGAGACAACTTCTAATACATCCCAAATAGTTTCAAGAACTGGGGATCAAGTATTCAAACATATTGAGGCTATGGAGTTACTCTCATTCAAACCATCACAAATACTAAGAATCATGGCTTAACTGATAATTCATAAACTTATTTGCAGAAATGTTGGATATTTGAAACAACAGACCAAAAGACTTACATTATATTTGAGTACTCAATGTTGTATAGTTACTTTAAATCATTATGAAAAGCCATATATTTCCATTAAAATGTTTGTTAAATAGCTACTAAATCCAAATACTTTGTATTTTTTAAATTTAGTTGTATATTGACAACATTTAATTCAATGTAATTATTGATAAAGTTTGAAGTTTGCCAATTAATATTATTTTTCTCTGTATTTTCAATTGCTTATACTTTTAAAAATGATTTTCTTAGTTAATTTTTTTGTTGCTGTGATAAAACACCATGACCAAATATGACTTAAAGAAGTAAGAGTTTATTTTGGCCTTTGATTCTAGAGGTATAGTCTTTATTGGTAGGGAAGGCATCCCAACAGGGGCGTACCAACAGACATATAGAGAAAGAAGCTGAGAATTCTCATCTTGGACCACAAATACCAACCAGAGAGAATGAACTGTAAATGAGATAAGCCTATAAGCTCTCGATGTCTATCTCTTATGCTTTCCTCCAGCAAAAGTGTATATCTTTGTTATTGTTTCTTTTTGATATTGTATTTTAATTACAATACTTCTACCTCCCCTTTCCTCACTCCAAACATTCCCATGTATCTCTCCCCACTCTGATCCAAATCTGTGGCCTTTTTTAAATCAATTGTTATTGCATGATTATGTATATTTGTATGTACACATATATTCCTAAATATAATGTATTGAGTCCATATACCGTTAATTATATGTATGTTTTCAACTGTGTCTTTTCAAAGTTCATACTCTATGAAAAAATGTCACCAACTATGGTCCACATGTTCAAATATCTATGGTTATAAAGATATTTCTTTTTCTAACTATCACCTTACTCTCCCTGCTTCCCATAGGCCCATAGCCATAGCGCTATACAAACTATATGTAGTCCAAATTCTGTCCTAATTTGGTTTCAGTTGTCTTAGCTTGGTTTCACTGACCAAAGGAATGTGGGGAGGACAGGATTTATTTCATCTTACACAAATAATATGTAATAAAGGTAAACTGAGGCAGGCACTCAACTCAGGAATTTGGATCAGTAACCATTGAAGAACACTGTTCATAGGCTTGCTTCCCTTGGCAAGCTCTGCTACCTTCTTACATAATCAAAATTTCCCTACCAAAAGGAAGGCTCAATCCGCAATGAGCTGGGCCTCCCTACATCAATTAGCAATCAAGAAATGCCCCACAGGTATGCGCACATATGTCTATTGGAGGAAATTCCTCAATTGAGAGTCTATCTTCCTACGTACATGTAGGTTTGTTTCATGTTTACAAAAGCTAACACAATGATTAAAGGATTTTGTTTGCTTGCTTATGTGTTTTTTCTAGTGCTGGGTGTCAAACTCAGGGCTTTCCATGCAAGCACTCTACCACTGCATAACATCCACAGACAGTTGTGGGGCTTTCATGGTGGATATTTTAACTGTATTTTGGTCTATATTGTAATAGTCTATGCTAACACAGGTTAGAGTAAGGCCACTGTTTCTTACACAATTATATATATATATATATATATATATATATATATATATATATACTTTTTTTTCTGAGTGTTTGCTGGCATAGAGTAGATGTATTTGAAGAGTTCTACCTTGCAATGGCATATGGCTTTAATTTCAGCACTTGGGAGGTAGAGCCAAGTAGATTTCTGTGAGTTTGAGGCTAGCCTGGCCTACAGAGTGAGATCCAGGACAGGCACCAAAACTACACAGAGAAGAAACCCTGTCTCGAAAAAAAAAAAAGTCCTTTTGCCTAGGGAAGGTACTCATTTGTTGTGAAGTTTGTTGTCTATATTTATCAAAGCTCTTAGGTGACCAACTTCTGCAGTTCCCTGTCTGACACACAAAAAGCCTAGCAAAGCCCAACAGATTTGATGCTGTGTTCCTTCTTCCTGAGAACCAGAGGTGTTTCTATGCTCACCTCAGCTGGACTTCTGGTACTCATTTCACATGTGAGATACACAAGTGTGGCCTTCCTTAGGGATGGAGACTTGCAGCTATCTCCTACATCTTCCTAGAAGTAGAAGTCTCTCTTATAAGTGTCTTTGTATTAATCTCATAGTGTTGCTGTGACAAAAACACTGTGAATTTAAGTAATGTGGAAAGAGTTGATTTTAGCTCACAGTTCCAGAGTGAATTACACCAACAGCCAGCTCAGGTTCTGACAGAGTCCATGTTTCTCTCTGAAACATTAAACTCTGCCCACAGTACTCTCCAAATCATCAGCCAAAAGTTTCAGTCTTCTACAAAATATTCCAAAGGAACAAAAGTGACATGATTAAGTCTATAACAACACCCTTCTTGGTGCTAGTTTCTATATTAGGTTCATTCTCTTGCTTTGATAAAATACTATGATCAAAAGCAAATTGGGGGAAAATGGTTTATTTTTTTCTTGCAATTCTAGAGTGGATATGGTCTATTATGGTGGAGAAGGCATGGCATTTAGATAGTAGAGCAACCTCATCTGCCCATAGTAAGCAAAGAAAGACCAGGAAGCAGGGAGGAAAAGCTATAAATCTCCAAAGCCCACCTCCAGTGACATACTTCCTCTAGCCAACTTCCAACTATTGAAGGATTTATAAATTTCCCAAAGAGCACCAGCTTATTTTTACTTTTTGGCTTTTTTGACTTTTCATGACATTTAAAAGATAATGTCTTCAGTTTAGTTTCACTTTCTGTATAGCTCATTAGCTACTCCAATTGGATTTTATGACACAGAAAATAAGTCCTGGACAAAAGGTATCTGATGTATGCTGTCATTTTTGCCATTAATCTATGTCTAATTAAGTAATCAACTTGTCATTTTTTTCATCCGCTTATACAGTTGCAAGAATCGATGGTTTTAGTTTTCAATTTTCCACTTCTGTAATTGTTTACTGCAGATACGCAAAACATTGTAACAAGTTTGAACAATATGTTAATTTTAAACAGTTTCCAAATATTAACTGAATGATTAATTGGTTTTAACCAAATCTTCTAAAATCAAATATAGTTTGAGTCATAGGTTACTACTATCTTTTTCAAAAACTATTAATATGTTTGCATAAAAGTAGCACTGGGGCCGGGCCGTGGTGGCATACTCGGGAGGCAGAGCCAGGTGGATCTCTGTGAGTTTGAGGCCAGCCTGGTCTACAGAGGGAGATCCAGGACAAGCACCAAAACTACACAGAGAAACCCTGTCTCAAAAAACAAACAAACGAACAAAAACAAAAAACAAAAATTAGCACTGGAAATTTTCACTTTTTAAACCTTTTAATACCAATGATTTGCATTTTAATTAGTGTTAAGGAGATACAGGACATGGTATTTTACTTTTCTATTTATTTTTTACACAATGATACTAATGATTATAAATTCATTTTGAATATACTATCAAATATGAAATAAATTTTGAATTGACTTCCCTTCATATGGAGCAAAATAACATAAAACTTGTGATTAAACACTTAAATTGCCAACAAGAAAGACAAGTAATTAAGTCATTCCATCAACTGAATGAATACTTGAATACACTTGGGTGAGAACCTCAAATACACTTATTGTCTTTCCACAGTAGAAGCTTCACAGCAAGAATCTAATGGGAATTTTGTTACTACCAAATAATTTTTTTTGGAAAAAAAAGAAGACCTTAACTATACACTGCTTAGATTTTTTCCACACAGCTTATGTGTTCTAAGGCAAACTTAAAAGCCATAATATATATCATTATACTAGTCCATACATATTGTATAAAGGACCCTGCAGAATCCTATTATTTGTCCCTGGAGAGCAAATTGCATTCTACCTCATTATATGATATTACACAAGGCTACAATAAACAAATAGTATGTTTTCTCTCTTTTATGCCACTATCACATTTTTTTTCAAGATCTTTGAGAAACATTTTAGATTATCCTTTTAAAACTTAGCTTTCTCTTATGCAATCATTTAGATTTCAAAAACAGTCCTGTTTTAGTTTGAATGTGTTTCGTTTCTACTCAAAATGGCAATGTAGCTTTGAAAGTTCATGATGTGTTCAGAATATGCTTTCAATGACTGCTTTAGTTATGGCCTAATTTGTGAAGTAATGAATCCCAAAGTGATATGACTAGAGAAGGAATATACAGAACTGCTCACTTTAACAGGTATAGTGCAATGAAAGTCAGTATAAGATAACAACAGATAACACAAGACACAATGGATACTGGAGACCATGGTTAAAACACTTAAATAAAAACAGCCCAAGGAAACAGAGTGAAACCCTGTTCCTTCCTCACAGTTCAGATACAATTCAGATGTAATTTTGTTTGCTATAGTTTAACATATGTACTATTAACAAAAATAAAGTAGTTGTGAGCCACCTAATGTGAGTACCGAAAACAAATCTGTTCATCCTTTCTGACACCCTTATACACACATAATTTAAGGTTATACTGACCAAATGAAATGAAATAATATGTAGTATATTATGCATTAGAACTATGAAATATATTTGACGCATATAAAATGTGAGTGAAGGATAAAATAATTTATAGATTTTTCCTGGATAGTATTGTTTTATCTTGGTCCTGGAGTCTGTATGAGAATTTTGGTGAAGGGAAAAAGCAAATTGTATACCTTAAGGTGAAACTGATAAGAAGTTATCTAGTTTTCTTTAGAACTGTAATAACTTCTGGTTTACATGGTTCTTTAGAATTGCCTAATATGTTGCCTTAGGCTAGAAACCAAGTGATATTTTCCTAAGCATCATTTAAGATGTCTACTTGTTAGCACCTAAATAACTATCCGAATAATTCTTACTTGTAATAATTAAATTGATTTCTTGAACAAATTCTAGTAGACCTCAAAGCCCAAAATGTTTATGTTCCAACTGGAACTGAATATTCTTTTAAGTCCATTGTCCAGGTAATTTTAACATCTTCCCTTTGTATATGGGTTTTTGAAATTAAAAATAATGAATCTTGATATTGTATTCTATAACACATATTCAGTAAAAGTCTTTGATCTGTAATGCACAACTCTATGAGATTTGGTCACGACTTAAAGACATGTTATCTTGAGAATCAGTAAGTAGAAGGATTTAGTTAGACAATCTTCCTGCATATACACAAATTTCCTAGAACTTCATATAAACACAGTACTTTTTTTCTGTTTTTATATATTTGCTAGTATGCTGATTTTGAGGTTCATCTACAGTGCACTGTGCACATGTATATGAATGTGTGCATGTGTGTGTGTGTGTGTGTGTGTGTGTGTGTAACAAATGTTTGATTTGGTACCCATGCATGTGTATGCATGCCCAGTGAGCCCCAAAGATTTCCTGGTTTTGCCTCCCACCACAGACAATACTCTACTACTCTGACCTTGTAAGTGGGTTCTGGGAGATAAACCCAGGTCTTCATACTTGCCAGGCAACTGAATTACCTACTTCGCAGGTCTTGTACATGATACTTGTTACACTAATCCTAATTGGTCTTATAAACATCCAGAGCCAGATATCAGGGTAAATGCTGAAAAATCAGAAGAAAGAAGCCACAGTCTCTTCTCACCTTGCCAACTCATCAATCAAAAGGGGACGATCCTATTTCCACAAATCCTCATACTGAATGCCCAAGTCCTCAGCAGACAGGGTGCAGAACTCCTGACTCCTTCTGCCGTATTTTTCTTTCTGTGCTCAGTCATATCACTTCCTGTCTTAATCTTCCTAGTGTTAGGATTAAAGGCATGTGACTCCCAAGTATTGGGATTAAAGGTGTGTGTCACCACTACCTGGCTCTTTTTCTCTTTTAGACTGGATTAATTTTGTGTAGTCCAGGGTGGCTTTGAACCCAGAAATCCAGACTGATCTTTGCCTCCTGAGTGCTAGGATTAAAGGTATGTGCCACAACTGCCTGGCCTCTATGTTTAATCTAGTGACTGACTGTGCTCTGATCTTCAGGCAAATTAGAGTACAAACAAAATATCATCACAGATGCTTCAGTCTCTATGAGTTTCTATTTGATGGAGACATCCCATCAAGGGCTCTTCTCTGTCTCTCTGTCTCTGTGTCTCTGTGTCTCTGTGTCTCTGTGTCTCTGTCTCTCTCTGTCTCTCTGTCTCTGTCTCTCTCTCTCTCTCTCTCTCTCTCCATAGTAATAATGTGTGGGTTTGGGTCTCTGTGTTTGTTCCCATTCTTCTGCAAGAGAAAAGTTAAGTGATGATAGCTGAACAAGATACTGATCTATGAGTATAGCACAATATCCTTAGGAGTCATTTTATCACTATATTTTTTCTTTCTTTTATTTAGACTAATATTACTTGGTTTTTCATTAGGTGATGGGCTACATAGTCTCAGGTTTTTATTCACCAAAATAGTGTTGGGTATGTGTGCAGTCTCATGGAGTGGACCTTAAACTCAAGCATTCATTGGTTGGTTACTCCCACAAGTTTTGTGTTGCCTTTGCCCTAGCATATCTTGAAGGTAGTATACTATTGTAGATAAAGGGTTTGTGTTTGGAGTGGTGTTTATGCTTGTCTATTGAGAAGGTGCTGAGTATGTTTCTATATCTAAGATGCTGGAACCTAGGGGTGAAATCTCTATGAAGACACGAACTCAACAGCTCCTTCCTCAGTGAATTGTTGTAAGTGATGTCTTCAGGAATGGAGCCTTGCTCTCATTTTGTGGAGTGCAACCTATCGTCTTGGCAATAGCTTGGATTGTTTAGGGATTTCTATGGGGCCCATCTGACCAATAACTCAATTAGATGTAACTCAATCCTGATACTGGAGGCACAGGTGACAAGAGAAGTCTAGTTGTATCATGATCAATCCACATGGGTCTATTAAATGGGCAACATAATTTATTAAGATATAAATTGAGGAAATACACTCACAATTACAGAATGGAGTGAACAGCAGAAGTCATCCTCTGATCTGACCGGGAGTGAATCCACCTCACAAGCAGGAGCAAGGAGAAGGGTATGTAATCCTTTTCCAATCTCTTATAAGAGGTCACTTACAACTGCAGGAAGAACTGCCTTCTTTGGGACATAGAGCACAAGGTCATGGGCAGAGCAAATATCACTACACAGTTTGGACTTTCTCTCCCCCATTATTTGATGGTTACATTGAGATGACCTTCATGTATGTATATATTTTAGTAAGTTTCTACTATATTGAATTTCCATACTACCCCTCAAACGTCCTTTAATTTTAGCTCTGTCTCCCTGAATTCCCTCCTACAAAGCCATCTCCCTTCTCCCTTTCCAACTTAATCTTTCTATTCCAACATGCTTATCCATCCAAAGCTATCAAGTCTATTGCCCTTTCCTAAGGAGATATTTTTGTTCCTCCTAATTCCTTACTCTCTACCTACAAAGGCTCTATGGATTGTAGATTGGTTATCATTGACCTCACAGCTAATATCCACATATAAGTGAATACATGCAGATTCATCTTTCTGAGTCTGGGCTATTTCACTCAGGCTAATTTTTTTTCTGGTTCCATTCATTTGCCTGAAATTTCATGATGTAATTGTTTTAATGTTGAGTAATACTCCAATGTGTAAATGTACTACATTTTCTTCATCCATTCTTCTATTGAGCGACATCTAGGTTATTTTCAATTTCTGGCTATTATGAGCAGGCCAGCAGTGAACCTGGTTGAGCAAGTGTCCTTATGGTAGGATGAAGCATCCTTTGAGTATATGTCCAAGAGTGGTACAGCTAGATCATGAGGTAGATGGATTTCCATATATCTGAGGAGCTGCCACACTGATTTCCACAGTGGCTGTATGAGTTTGCACTTTAAGCAACAATGGATAGGTGTTCTTTTTACTCAACATCCTCGCTAGCATAAATTGCCACGTGTTTTGTTCACCTTTGTCATTTTGACAGGTGTAAGATGAAATCTCAAAGTAGTTTTGATGTGCATATACCTGAAAGCTAAGGATGGTGAACATTTCTTTAAGTGTTTCTCCGCCATTAGAATTTCCTCTATTGAGAATTCTTTGTTAAGATCTGTCACAATTTTTTTTTCATTTGGGTTGTTTTCTTGATATCCATTTTCTTGAGTGAGTTCATTATATATTTTGGGTATTAGCCCTCTTTTGGATGTGTAGTTGGTGAAATCATTTTCACATTTTATAGGCTGCCACTTCATTCAAATGCCATGATGTCTGACAGTCAAACATTTTATTTTTGCCTTTATATTGGGCAACAAATGGCCTTTTAATTCTCAATATTTATATTTTTCTTTTTTTGAACTTAGTTATGGTTATTATTTAACAATTTGTTTAAAATAAAAATTATTGTATGTTATTTATTATATAGCAATTACAGTAATTATATATATACATGCCTGTGCATATCTATATAGATTTATATAGAGATTTGTAGATATAAATGCCTATCTTGCTCAGTATTTTATTAGGTAACTATTAGATGCTCCAAGTAGCTACTTAAATCAAATTTTATGGTAAAAAAATTGTTTCCCTTCTTGGAGTAAAAAAGTGAGATGACTGAATTTTCTTTTGAAAAAATATATCGTATTGAATCATTTCCATCAAAGAACATGAAAATTTCTAAAACCCAAAAAAAGCTCCAGAGTAAAAAAAGCAGACTATATGATGCTGCTGTCAGCATGTACTAACACTGAGGTTTAGAAATAAATATATATTTATCACACATACACTTGCAAATAACACACTTATTTTATTTTGTTTTATTGGCATTCCCAGATTCTAATTCTTATTCCATATTAGCTTTAGCCTTTTTGATGTTTTTGTAAAGACATTTGCTTAAAATGTGAATAAAATGGCTATGCTTCACTTCTTCAGAACGAATAAAAGCAACTTCACAGCAAAACCATTTTAAAGAAAAAAAATCAAACTTCAAAAACAATTAAATAGATTAAAGCGTATTCTTAAGAGATGTGTTTATTGAGAGCTTAGGGAGTTAAAGGCAGAATTTCCATTAAAATGACTGAGAAATTGTGCATGAAATTTCCTGCGTGCTTTGATGAACATTCTGTTCTTCCCATTGAATTTGAAGAAAGGGAGTAATTCCATAGTTTAAAGAGTACTGCAATCTTATCAACACAGACAGTCTCTAATTTTAAGTATAAAATGTTTATGAGCATTCTTGAAGTTCAATCTGAGTAACAGGTGTGCCTGTTTTTCATTCCCCTCCTATATATTTCTTTGCTCTAATGGAAATGTCACATCTCTTTCTATTAAATTCAATTCTGAGTGATATTTTATGGTTAAACTTAATCCTAAGATTTCTTTTGTTGAGGAAATTCAGTACTTTGAGCAATTTAATTTCCTCGATGAAAAGAGTCTGAAGTTCCAGAATGAAGTTGACTCCTGCCAGGATACCAATGAGACATTTATGACAGGAAAATCGTTGAGGAACAGAATCACTTACATTTTTCCTTACATTCTGTGTTGGAAACTAATAGTTTTGAACACTCTTCTCTTATATACCAACATTTCCTATGTAAGTAGATTCCCTGTCACATTTGTACACGTCTCTGCAAAAATTATGAATTTACTCAATGTATCACAGCCCATGTAAATAAGAGAACTAAATAGATAAGTTTACATGAAGAAAGACGACATATTTTCAATACTTGGTAACTCTCTCCTACACCTTTGTGTTGGAAATGTAGTCAATTGCTGCTTATGTTATTTATGCCCTATCTTAATGTCTGCTGAAGTCATGTGCATCTCCTGGGATCCTGGGAGGCCATTCATTCTTGCTACCATGGTAGATTTCTATTCAGATGCTTGAGCTCTTTAGTTTTTTTCTGCTACAATCAGGGAGAAGGCTTTCTCAGAAATATACAGGAGCCTCTTAGAACCTGAGAAAGTGAGAAAAGCAGTGTCTCTAACATTAAGCCTCATTAGCATATTCATGGTTATTTTCTTGACAACTCAGAGCTGGTTTTACATTTCCTGAGAAAGCCTTTGACATGTTACCCTTGTTCACTAATACATGCATGTGCTTACTTTGTCTCCAAGCTTCTTTCACTTTCACTAGTCTCAATATCTGCCTTATGGAACATTTAATTTTAAACATCAAAGAACTATCACAAAATATTTTCTCAAAATTATTAAATGAGAAAAAAATACTCTTAAATTGCGATTTTCTTTCCTAGTGGAAGAAAATTTAATTATCTGTGTATTCACTTAAATTTTCTATTTGTTTATGCATAATTCTATTAGTGATTTTATTCATAATTAAATTATACATACATTGTATGCTTTGTATGAAATAATACTGATTTCATTGCTCTGATCATTGTAGTCAATGCCATGCTTACATAATTTTTTTTGTAGACCAACATTTTATCCTTGATTATTCTGTTTAGATTGCATTTATAAGTCTGTTTTATGAATTGCTCATTTATCATGTTCAGTGTATCTGTACTGAATTAATTTTTTCATCTGCCTTTAATTTTAGTCTACTACCAAAACTTGGGGTTCCGTATATAAAACTTCTTAAGCATGGATAACTATGCAGATTTAAGTGTGCAATTGAAATATAACCATTTCCATAAAAAAAAAAACAGAAGTGAGATGACACATATTCACAAAAACAAAAGTATGTTGTTAAGTTCACATGCATAAATAATTTTGAATGCTTTTCTTTGAGTAATAATCAGGCTGTTTTGTTGTTGTTGCTTCTGTATTTGTCTTTGTGGTTCTAGCAATAGAACCTAGGCCTTTGCCATGTTAGATAAACACTACTTTTGTAAACAACATTTTTAGCACTTAGTTCCAGAGACAGGGTCTCACACTGTAGCTCAGATTGGCTTCAAAAATGGACATGGACAGTCTGGGACTCATATTCCTCTTGTGTCTTTCTCTTATATTTGAGATCTAGGAACATAGGTATTAACTCTCATGTCTAGATTGAATTTTTAGATTTGGCTGTAATATTGGTAAATAATGTTATTATTCTCTTTCATGAATGTATTCATCTTAAATGGTAAACATTCTATTGTTTTAATTTCACTTCACATCACTAAAAGTAAGGTAATTAAATAAAATTAAACCTTGAACATAGTAGTCCACATCACTAATTCCAACACTCAGGAAGTTGAGAAAGGAGTAGCTTGAGATACATGACACTATTCCTCAGATGTTATGAACAAGGATCTGCTAATCATGGTCAGGAAACACACACAAGACCAAGAGATCACCAAAGACCAATAGGTAAACCAATGAATTTATTCAGATAATATACAGTAATATATAAAAGGATTTTTCTTTGGACCACCAGCTCACAAAATATGACATGAAGACTAAATATAAATTACGAAAGCCTTAGCTTAAGCTTGTCTTACTAGCTCTTATAACTTAAGTTAAGCCATTTATTTTAATATATGTTCTGTCATATGACTTGTTACCTCATCTCTCTGTACTGCTCATGCTGCTTCCTGTCTGTCTGTCTGGTGTCTCTGCCTTTTTCTTCCCAGAGTTCCTTCTCTGCCCTGATGTCCCACCTATACCTCCTGTCTAACTATATGCTGTTCAGCTTTTTGTTACACCAATGACAGCAATACGTTTTCACACAATATACAAATATCCCACAACATTTCCCCCTTTTTGTCCCAATAAACAGGAGAGGTTTTAACTCTATAGTAGTATTACATGCAATAAGAACAATTATCAGCTAAGAATTACATTCACAATGTCTAGTCCATTTGTATTTAGCACACTCAGAGAAAATACTCTATTATCTATTATATCTTGATGAATTTAGAGTTTTATACCCAAACCATTTTCTATCATAACTTGTAATACCATCCTAAAACTATCTTTTTAGACCTTAAAACATCTTTTTTTAGATAAACAACTTAAGCCTTTATGTTTCTCAACCTTTTAAATTTTATATCTTTTATGTAAGTTTATTTTTTGAATTTGGTAACAAGGAAAACTGTAACTATAACTATCTAGTCTTTAACCCCATCAAAGCCCTGAGAAGGATATAATATTATTACCTGAATACATAGGAAGAAGAAAGCAAACAGTTCCAAAACTAAGGAATGGCAGAGACATTTGGTTGTCTGGACAGTCACCCAAGTTTCCACTGCAATGTTGGGGCATCCATGTTTGAGCTACAGGCCTGGAATATCTGAACTTATCTGTGAAGCAGGTATTTTTATCATGTCTCATCCAGTCTCAGAGCTGTTCCATGTTGAAGTTTATACATCACCTGTCTTAGAGTTTTTTTTTTTTTTTTGATGTTTGCAGCCAAAATTTTCAAGAAGTCTCCCCGAAACAAATCTATTCTCAATTAACTCTGATGGAATTCATATGCCTTTGTTTCCTATGGAAACAATAGGACAACCTTTTCCCCAATGCAACACACTTTTTTTTAAAGATTTAATTGTTTATTTAAAAACAGATTATTTTCTTTTCTTTTTTTTTTTTTATTTTTCGAGACAGGGTTTCTCTGTGTAGCTTTGTGCCTTTCCTGGAACTCACTTGGTAGCCCAGGCTGGCCTCGAACTCACAGAGATCCGCCTGGCTCTGCCTCCCGAGTGCTGGGATTAAAGGCGTGCGCCACCACCGCCCGGCGAGATTATTTTCTTAACTGAACTTCTTTTTAATTAAGAAAATTTTTTATTCGTTTACATACCAATCAAAGATCTTCCTCTTCCCTCCTCCCACCCCTCCAGCTTAGAAGTATGACAAGGAAACCGATCAGTTATAAAAAAAATTCCAAAGGCAAATTTTCTTGTTTCTTCCCTACTGATTTATTTACTACTTTAAAAGTCTTATCAAATGCCTCATGCTGACACAGAGGGACTATTTCAGAAGCAGATATTATGAATATATGTATGAAATATTCATTCTACAGCATAGAATTTTTGTGTATTAAAAGCCTCACCAAATGTGTAATTCACTGAACTCTTCTGATTCTGAACCAGATGTTAAATGAATTACTGTCAGTCATGTTGACATTTAACAGGCTAGAGTATATTGATATAAATTGAGAGTGTGCATTAGGTCTTAAATTTAATCTAACAAGAATGATAGTTTTACTTGCAAAACAATTTTTTTTTGCAATAAAAACGCCTTCAGCAATGTTCTAAACTTTTAAAACACATTTTTTTATACTTTTTGAAATGACCAGCAATTGACATTATTTATTTGCATAGGATTGAGGGAGAAAAAGTAAAGTTCTTTTACGCATAGATTACACTTTAAGAGAGCCTTTGAAATCCACATAATTTTTGTAGCGTATAAATAGTTAAGAATTAATAAAAATGTTTTCGTAATTGTGGTGAAAGTCTAAAAGCCTTGTTCAAATTAATACTTAAAGCTTCAAAATACCTGCACCTCATATTGCCCTTGTTGTTAATTACATTCAGTATCTAATGGAAGCTGACATTTATCTTCATTGTCTTTGGTGCAGATGGATCTTAGTGACTTATGCATGCTAGGTCAGCACTCTAAGTACCACACAGAGTGCAAGCTGCAGGTCTTACCTGAGTGTCAACTAGTACCTACAGGACAGCTTTTCCCCATCTCTTCTTCCTCTCTTCTCTTTCTTGTCTCTGGGAAAATTCTCTCAACTTACTTTGCTAGTTTAGATTCCACAATATGAATTAGATTATGGAAAACTTAACCTTCCTATATCTAATTTTGCTTATCATTATGACACCCTCTGCATCAATGCTGTTCTAAATGACAGGATTTAATTATACTTAGGGCTGAGTAGTACTCCAAAGTATATAAGTAGAATAGTCTCTTTATCTATTCATCACTTAATTTGCTTCTTCACCTTAAGATTGTGGGTTGTACTGCAAATTGTTTAACAGAAGATTTCATACAAATCGACACTAAGTAGTGAGCCTGTTGAATTACATGGCAGTTCTATATACATATGTACATCATACATATACACACACATATACATACACACATATAAATATACATTTCATTGTGATGTCACTTATATTTCAAGTAACCAGTATTTCCTTAAATATAACCTGTTCACTTTTCCTCCTATATCCATGATTTCCCAAGCCCCGGATAATTGCCTAGATTTCCAAGACCAGAAATGATTTCTCACTTGCTGAGTAGATGTGAAATATAAGTAAAGAGGTTAATCCAATCAGGCTTTTGGTTACACCAGTGCATGTAGGAGACTACTGCATGTGCTGTCATGCCTGTCATTGTGGTTCACATGGCTTTCATAGTAATTTCAGAAGCTACGTCCACAGTATATGAGCTAGACAAGGACAACAACAGTATACATGCTGAAGTGCCTAGGGGAAAGCCCAGAAGGTCTCAGTCCCACAAAAAGCACTGTTGGTCACCAAGGGATGTTGAGAGCACGAGAAATAGTCTTCCTCCAGGAACAAGATACCAACTGATTGCCGGGCGGTGGTGGCGCACGCCTTTAATCCCAGCACTCGGGAGGCAGAGCCAGGCGGATCTCTGTGAGTTCGAGGCCAGCCTGGGCTACCAAGTGAGTCCCAGGAAAGGCGCAAAGCTACACAGAGAAACCCTGTCTCAAAAAAACCAAAAAAAAAAAAAAAAAAAAAAAGATACCAACTGATTATTCAGTACCAAATGGTTGGCCCTAAAACCAAACATACTAGCAATGTTGTTTTATAGGCAGAATAGGTTGTATTTGTGTATTTTGGAATATATTTGTATACACATGTACATTTGTGTATGTAACAAGAATTAATGGAAAAAAGAGGTCACTGATTTGAAAGAGAAGTTGGAGGGGAATTTGGAGAGAGGAAAAGACAGGGGGAAATGATGAAATTGCATTTTTTTTTTAAATTTAAGTTCTTCATTGATTCTTTGGGAGTTTCACATAATGGATCCAAAATCTGCTCACATCCCAGTCCCCCCATATCCTCCTCTCAGCCTGTGGTGTACCCCCACAAAAATTTTTAATAAATCAAAACAAAACAAGCCAGCAAATAAGCAAACAAAAACAAGAACAAAAAAGCCCCCCCCCCCCGCCCTCAAAAAAAGCAAGAAAACAAATCAAAAACCTCTTCACTTCTCCCTCTTTCCCGGCTCTCTAACACCTCTTCATTGGTGGCATTGGGAGCCTCAGTGTGCCATATAGTATAACCTTTTGTTCATTCAGCTTTACCAGCAACTGTTCATTGCAGTGAGTCACTGATCAGGTTCAATGCCTCTGGTTTCTGGTACACCTTCAACATTGGATCCTGTGGCTGCCCGGAGTCATCGAGATCCTGCAGATATTCCACAGGACGGGTTCCTTCACAAGTTCTAACAGGTCCTAGATGGGGTAGATGGTGAGCCAACCCAAGGCTTGGGTGTGGGCTCAGCTGGTCAGTCCAGAACACTGGGACCACCCACCTCAGGTGAGAAGGCAGAGTCAGCTCCCTTATGCTCATGTCCTCAGGGACTGTTTATCCTCACCTGTGGTGAGGGGTGGGGTCATATCTCCTGAGTTCAGGGGCCAGGTCTCCTGTGAGGGTCAGGGCCAGCTCTCTTGTCGCAAAGTCCAGCAAGAGGCAAGGTCAGCTTTACCTGGGCCAGCGAAAGACGGCACCTGTTCAACATAACCCTTTGATTTCATCTCACATGATTCTTAGGGGCTCCTGAGGTGACATGGGTCACATATATTAAAAAAGACTCCAGATGCAGTTGGGCCGGACTCAGACATGTCCCTCAGCAGCAGTTTTGGCCTCGATGACATCCTGACTCTGGATGGAAGCACAGGCCACTAGGATAGGATGGTTCTGGCTGCTGCTTGGCCTCTGGACACCACCAAGGCCTCATGTTACAGCCCTAACTCGGGCCTTCTATGTGACTTTGGTGGCAATATGAGACTCAGACTTCAGCACAGACCCCAGCCGCAGTAGGACCATGGGCCCAGACATGGTCCTTGGCAGCAGCAGCGTCTGGATGTCACCATTGTCCCTGGTGGCAGTGTAGGCCACTCAGATTAGCATGGGCCGCAGCAGTAGTGTGGCATTAGGACACCAACATGGCTCCAGACCATGGCCAGAGTTTCATCTGGTCCCAGGCTGCTTCTGAGGGCTATGTCTGGGTCTTTAACCCTATAGCAGCCCAGGTCTGGATTAGTGTATATGATTCCTCTTGCCACTGAGGGCCATGAAGATGCCCAGGGTCAGAACTGCCAACTGAGTCCAGGTTGGTATCCGAGAGCCATGGTGCAGCCAGAGCCATACAGATCTGACAGGCCTGCACTGTAATTACATTTTAACCTCAAAAAACAAAAGAAATAATTTAGTAATATATAAATATTCGACCTGTATAATCTTGGGAATATTTCACCATATTAGCCGTTCTCCAGTTTATCGTGCGGTGCCCTTTTCCAGCTTTATTTCATGACTGGTTTTAAGCTTATTTGGAAGTTTTGAAACAGGATTCCAGATGGGCCACCCCAATCCGGTTGCTTAACTCCCTGCACTTCACTTCCTTGCTCCCCGGTATTTAGCTGATGATGCAAGCTCCAATTTTACCGCCTTTAAACTGCTAGCCATTTATCGATTCACTTGGGATTTAATTGCTTGCTCTTGGTAAGTGTTCTAATCAGAACAGCAAAGATCACTTCACCACTCTCAATGTCAGTGGAATTAGAAATTAGAGTTGCAAATAACCTGGTAAGTCACCCCTTTAATCTTTTCTCCAGGCAGGACATTTCCCTGTGGTGTATTTTTTTTCTTTCTTTTTTGTCAATCTCAACTTTAAAGAGGTACACTAAGTATGACCTCCCATGCTTCTACTTTAGGGTAGAACTTGAAAACTGCTTTTGACAGGAAGGAAGCTGTACAGCTGCCTGAATGGCCCATGTGAAGTTCTTCTAAGTATGGGCTGTGATGGTTACTTCCCCACTGTTCCATGGGATAGTCTTAATTTCCAGGTGAGAGTTCAATAATTAGGGAGGGAGTTACTTCTCTACCAAGAGTGTCAGTTCTTATTACTGTGGCCAGTTTAATTAGAAACGTGATTAACAGAACAGCTTCAGCACTTACCATAGCAATGAAGCAACAGCATGGTGGAAGGGAGACACCAATGTGTTCTGTGACTTGCAGTCAAGGTTTCCTAGGTGGCCTTTCTTAAAAACAGGGTTCATTCTTCCTATGATGTCAGACAGAGGGGTGGTCAGTCAGGATTTGGAAGCATTGTTTGTGAACTTCTACTAAATATCCCATTTATGTCATGGACAAAAGGAACAGATTATTATCTGTATTTTGTAGACAAATATATCTTGATATAACCTATTGAATTAGTCTGAGTTAATGAAATAAACACATTCTCAAACTCAGGGATTTGATAACATCCAATTGAGAATGGGAACACAGATATTTGTTCACAGGGCAATAACAGCCCACAGCCCCTCAGTGTCTTTGCCGTCTCTTTATCCTGTTTCCCATCCTTTCCCAATTTCCATTGTGAACTCATATCTTTTTTAGATTTTCTTTTTCAGTAAAGCTGTTGTTAAGCTTCATCACATACATGACTCATTGTGGAAGTTCTTGACATCATGCCATGTTAGACTACATAAGAGAAAGACTAAGCATCCCATAAACTTTCTTAAGTTCCTCTCTTGAGCCCCACTATTTCAGATATCTATCCTTGGCATTCTGAGGAATCTGCTGTCACTCTCTATGATTTTCACATTCTCATTTTTTGGAAATTTTGTTTGTTTTGTGTTTGTTGTTCTGTACTGATTTATGATTCTGATCATCCACGTACATGCCTTAGTGTGTGTGTGTGTGTGTGTGTGTGTGTGTGTGTGTGTATGTGTGTGTGTGTGTGTGTGTTAGAAGTATGTCTACATGTATAATAGTAATCCTAGAAACTTGAAAATCAACAGGATTCAAGTGTAAATGGCATTTATCCTCAAATTCTTAATTTTTCCCTTCATTTTTTAGAACACACACTTTGCAAATTTTAACTAAAGAATTCAGTATTATGGCAGATATGAGGCTTTGTCTCTCTCTCTCACTAAAGAGTTCTGAGAGGATGCTAGGAGAGTAGTCTGCTCTTCACAACCTTTGGATCTGCCTTTGTTCTCAGCATCCCCACCAGCAGCCAAATGAAGGAAAGGCAGGTACATTTCCTTAAGAGGCAGGGTTACCCTGGGCCAGTGTATGATCAAGAAAGCAGTAAAACACTGACAAAATATACACAGAATATGTTTTGAGACTTTGCATAAGGACTAGAAGGACAATGTATATATGGTACTCAGCCTGAAATTTCCCTAGTTTATTGTCTTGACAGAGTCTAGTTTGCTACGCATGAATGAGTGATACATAGTATTCAAGAATATCCGCTGACTTGAAAAGATGGATCTGCATTTTAGGAAAGACTAAAGCTCTCCAGGAGTTGAGATCTTTTAGGTCTAAGCATCACAGAAGGTAGTGTGGCACATTTAAGGAACACCAGGTGTCCACAGAGGACACCATTTGAATTTTCAACATGCATTTGTGTGAGGAACCATTTTGATGCTAACAACTGAAGAAAGTGAAGGGCTTAAAGGCAGGAGCAGCTGGTGTTCAGAATAACCCAGAAATTATATCTGCTTCCACCAGCTCTGGTACAAATTGAACAGGTCACAAGATAATACAAAAAGCACACCACTGTTTTAGGGTATTTAGCACAGCTCCAATCATTTTCAGAAATTTTCTTAAAAAGTATCATAAAACGTAAAACTGTCATCAAGTAATTTAAATATATCACAAAACAAATCAAAGAAAGAGGAGAGAAAAAGAGAGGAAAGACAGAAAGAAATTAACCATTAAAAACAAAACACCCAATATTCAATTAGGTAAGAATCACAATGTTCTATGTCAAATAAAAGTTATAATACACGAAAGAATGAAGAGCAAAAAAAATAAAGTTTTTTTTTTAACAATTTCTTGCAATGAAAGCATCAACCAAAATGACCTTAACCTGGAGTCAGTGTAAGTGTATATATTGAAATAATTATTTTAACTTCACATGATATGTTTAAGAGTTAGGTGAATACATAGAACATGTGTTTTTAAAACAACCAAGTTGAGCTTCTAACAATAAAATTTATAGCATGTTAGGTGAAATGAGACCAGTGATTGAAAGCCAAACTAAATATTGTAGGGAAATGTTATGAAAATCTAACACATAACAATAGGAACTATATGGAATAAAACTTAAAAATATTGAAGAGTTTATGAGTGAGTTATGAGACACATTAATTACCTCATACATGGAATTGATATCCACAAAGGCCCAGGAATATCTGTGGCAGGAAAAAAGAGATGGAATACTTTTTGAAAAAATTATGACTAATAATGTTCCAAAAATTTCAGAAACATAGAATAAGAAAACATGATAAAACCATACCAGAAGAGAGAGTGGGGATGTTACTATTATCTAAAACACAATTTCTGAAGCCGAATACTAGAAAAGTTTTAAACAGGGCATGATGGGCGGCTCAGTGTGAAAAGTGCTCTCCTTGCATGCAGCCTTGATGAACCGAGGTCCCCTTTCCTGTCTACTAGTAACAGCTAGACACAGTGGCACATGTCTACAGTCCCAGTGTTCCTATGGGGGACACTGGCAGGGTTCACAGGAAAAATACTGATGCTCATAGGCCACCTAGTCTGGCATAAGCAGTCATGAGAAGAGATTTTTCTTTAAAATAAGGACTAACATTTGTCATCATCCTCTGACTTACACATGTGTACTTTTAATACTACATGCAATGGTGAAAACAGGAAACTACCATGTTTAAAATACTGAAACTAAAAGTTGACGGTATAAAATTATATACCTGACAATAATGTGCTCAAAACCAAATGCAAAGTGTCATCGTTTTAAAACATCACCAGAAGACCTCAATAACAATATATATTTCTTTTACAGATTAAAAAAACCAGGATTATAAAACAGACAGATGGAAATAAGAAATGCAACAAATAGAAGTTATACATTATCTAAAATAAATTAAAGATAAAAATACAGTAAAGTTAGATTATGGAACTAATGTAGACGAAGTGGCAAAGCAGTGAGGGTCAGGATTAAGATAACAGAAAAGAAAATGGGCTCATAAGAATTTTAAGTGAACCCAAAGGAAGACACATAAAAAAGATAAAGGGTACCAAAATGGAGAAAATGGAAAGCAAGTAGCATATGATAAGCAAAAACTAAATAATAGAAGAACTCACATTAAGTCCAATCATCTAAATATCTAATGTATAATAAAGACTTATTAAGGAAATTAAATATTTAACATTTATGTACCCCTTCTTGCTTAGAACTTTGGAGTAACTTACAAAGATTATTTCCAAGGTCATCAGCACATCATACAAAATTAGTTGTGAGCCCAACCTCTGTCATTTTAAATATATCACCTAGGTCACTTCTTTATGACCACTGCTGAAGCTTAGTTCCACTAAGATGCTGTTGTTATCTTAAACAAGGCTAAATTTTCTTTTTTCTCAAAGAGACTCCATTCCAAAATCTTTGTCACAGTTAAAGCTTTCCAGTCTCATGTTGTGACAGATTTTTTATTTAGGACTGATGAGATACTTCTATGCAAGCTGTCTCCAGATTGGCTGGAGAGAAAGCCACAGAGTTCCTTCTGCTTCCACTTCCCTATTACTGCAGGAATGTGCTTGTAGTGCATCAATTTCTTCATAGCTTAAAGGAGGAAGGAGTCTGAAATAGCTGAAATTTCTGGAATATGACTCATAAGACTCAAGAAGTAAAGGAAACTTACAAGGCCCCGTAAGCAAAATAAACTCAGGAATCTCAGGAAGTTCCTGAAAGTTAGAAGACCACAAGTCTTTTGGCAACCTCTAGGATACATAAAAAAAAAGTCCTACCTGCTGGGAAGGAGATGCTCTGACCTATCTGTCTAGTGGTCTATGAGTTATTGAAGGAGTGTTAGAGTTTCAGTTTTCGTGAGTCATCGCCAATGTTTTATCAGCTTTTCAGTCACATAGCTGCCTTTGAGTTACCTGTACTCCCTTATGCAACCCTAATAAATTTATGGTTTTACTAAGACTGTCTTCAGTAGAACTGTTACTTTTGTCTGTTTGTGCCATATATGAGGTGGATTTGTTCACTTCTACCCAAGAAAGGGTAGACAATACAAGAGTGCTGCTTTGCACTGTTTTTCTTTTTTGTTTTTTTTAAATATGTCTTCTTTAGGGTCAAACCCAAGTCTTCATGCTTCCATGGCAAAAACTACCAAATGAGCCATCTTTCTAGCTCCAAAAAATGGTTCATTATTTTTGACTTAGGTATTTGGCAGCATATCATTAATTCTTAGTGTATCACAGAATCCACAATAGAGGCATTCTGGTATTTCCACAGTTTGTAATTTGCTCAATGTTGAGTAGGTATTAATTTTTTTATTGTAAAATTGAATCTCCATAGTAGTCCTACCTATTTAAATTTGAAATTCTCTCTTACAGAAGATATTTATCTTTAAAAAAGTTTCTTGAGTAGAAACTAACATATCATAGAAATTAAGATTTTTTTTCCCTGAGAATCACAAACTCTAAATTTAAATTTTAGTGGAATCAGTGGTTGGTATGTAAAATGAATAAAAAAGTTTTTAAATTAAAAAAAATTAGTTGATCAAGAAGAAGCTACATGAACTTGAATTACTTTCATTTTTCTAACCTAATTTTCCCATATATATCATGGTAATAATATTTTAAATGTCCAAAAGGGAGGGTTATGAGAGATAAAGTGTAAACATCATCAATGCGCTCTTGATCAGCAGGAGCACTCAGTAACTGTTACCTACCATTTTAATTATTACCAATAGTATGTTAGCACCAACAGCCATTATTAAAATCCTATGACCAGGGGACACTTAGCTAATTAGAACCTGACCTTGGACACAAACTTTTGAACACAGACTTTTTCTGTTCCTTTTGGTGCAAATTAATCCACCACACAGTACAGTGAAAAGTAATAATCAGACTCTAAATGTAATCCTGTTCCCTTTCTCCTTTTACTTATAGTCTTTGCTTTCTGCAACAAATGTGGAGATATTTTAATTGTGCTCTAACAAATAAAACTTATCTGGGGATCAGAAGACAGAGCCAGCCACTAGATTAGACATAGAGGCCAGACAGTGGTGGCATACACCCTTAATCCTATCATTCTGGAGGCATAGAACAGTCTGTATCTCTGTGAGTTCAAGGCCAAACTGGAAATGGAGTCAGGCAGCGGTGGCACACATCTTTAATCTCAGCACTTGAGATCTCAAGCCTTTCTTTGGGAAGCACACATGCCTTTAATCCCAGGAAGTGATACCAGGAAACAGAAAGGTATACAAGTCATGAGGACCAGGAACTAGAGGCTTTTAAGCAGTTCAGCTGACTTCCATTTAGGTGAGGACTCAGAGGCTTTCAGTCTGTGGAAACAAGATCAGCTGAGGAGTTGGCAAGGTAAGGTTGTCTGTGGCTTGTTCTGCCTCTCCTATCTTTCAGCTTTCACCCCAATATCTGTGTAGTTGTAAGTTTTCCTGTGTCCCAGCTGGCCAGTGGTCAGGACAATTCTCTCCCACTCGTGTCTCCCAAGTAAACACACAGAGGCTTATACTAATTATAACTACTCAGTCATTAGCTCAGGCTCATTATTGATTAGCTCTTATACTTAAATTACCCCTTAATTCTTATTTATGTTTAGCCATGTGGCTTGGTACCTTTTCCTGGTTCTGCCTTCACATCCTGCTTTCTCTGGGTCTGGCTGGAGACACTGACTCTGCTCTTTCTCTTCCCAGCATTCCTTTAGTCTGCTTGCCTGCCTATACTTTCTGCCTGGCTACTGGTCAATCAGTGTTTTATTAGACCAGCATACAAAAGCATCCCACAGCATATCTGGCTCTGTTTTTTTTTCTATTAATAAGACTGTTTAGCAATTTGTGTTACAAACAACTTTAATTTTTATATCATTGATGACTTCAACAACATATAATTTAGTCACTAATATATGAAATTATTGGATTTTACTCTCTAGATTTATACTAAAGGTATTGAGCCATTCTGAGCCTATGATTATTATTTGGGGGACTATCTCATTAATATTAATAAATGACAGTTGCATAATCTTATAATATTGACCTTTAACTTATTTTTAGTCTATGTATTCTTTTCTAACTTCAAAATCAATTTGAATTGATTTAATAAGAATGCTGTCACACATTTTGAAAAGATTATAAGTACTATTACATTATATATATATGATATGGATATTAAACTGCTTACAAAGAATGTATTAAATACAGGTCTTTTTAAACAGAAAGTTAAGTGCATTAGTAAATATACATTATTTCACATAAGTATATATATTTTAAATTTTAAGTATCTATGAAGACACATTATCTTTCTCCAACATAAGTTATTCAACATAAATTCAGCAATCTGCTTCAGCATTTTATTGACAACTAGGGTAATTCTCAGCAATTTACATCTTTAATCCACTAACGAGTAAATCAATGTCCAGAAAGACCACGCTTAGAGTGGGAGGATCTTTCAGCTCTTGCCTGAAGGGAGGATGGAGCCTATGAAGCTCATCTAAATCAGTGGTAGCAAATGAGGTACTTTACCAAATTTATAACAGAGAATACTTTGCTCAAATGGAAAAGCTACCAGTTTTAGGCAAGGTTTTAAATTTTATTTTAAGAATTATAAACACACTAATGTTAATAACTAGCATGCTTCCCTAAATTTAGGCCCAGAAAATGAATGGAGACTCTAGTTACAAATCTCACATCAAGGAAAGGAAAAGACTGTTCTGAACAGGCTTATCAGCTATGTCAGCATGAACTCAGATGGGACCATATCCCTGAGCACTTCTGGAAAATCAATGTGCTAAGCCAGATGTTGTCAAAGCTCTTCTTACAGGGCATGTCATGTTACTGTAATTGGAAAGAAACACAGTTGAGGGAAAAGTTAGCCATTGATAACGTTTCATGTCATCCAAAAAGGGAGGAAGGTAGTGGGAGTGCAAAGAAAAAAAATGACTACTGCGTTTCTCAATACACTTAGAAAATAACCTCATTTTTCCATAAGCTGTTCTCTCTTTGAGACATTAATATATGATTTCATATTGTTTCATAAAACATTTTAAGTCATTTGATAAAATGGTTATAATTGGGCATGTTTTAATATTATTTATTTAGGTCAATTCTTGCTGGTGTATTTTAGGCAGAATACATTTGATTGGAATGATAATACAAAGCTCAGTTCTGTGAGACTGGTATCTACATACATGTGAATGTGTGTTTAAGAGTAGCTCATTCCAGTAACGGGTACATTACTTGTATGTTTTTTAATATGTTCTAAATCTTGCATAAAAGTTGTCTTATCTTTCCAAATATAAACAAAGAAATGAAAATTTAACCAGAAAATAATCTACAGGGAAGAGAGAAGTAATGTATATTTTATATTATATATTATATATATGTAATATATATAATGTTATATATTATATATATAAATAATATATATAATAATAAATAAAAATAAATAATATATATAATGTTATATATATTACATATATAATGTTCTCACAGTACACATGACCATGTAAGAAGTAAGAACTTGAATAGAATGGATTGTTTTAGGGTAAAGGAGCCTGAACATGACTTGAAAGGTCATGCCGGTCTTTCGTAACTACAGCCTTAAACACATCTCTTGAGAATATTGATTTATTTTGTTACCCCAATTCATTGGTGAATTGCTCGTCTTCCTCTAACAAGATCTCAAACATATTTTTCTGCAAAACAGATGTTGGAGGAAGTTTACCACAAGCCACTTCCTCCACAGATATTCTTCAGAGTCTGTACTTTTTAGAATTCATCTGAAATAAAATTAAATTCTAATTCTTTTTTTTTTTTTTTTTTTTTTTTTGGTTTTTCGAGACAGGGTTTCTCTGTGTAGCTTTGTGCCTTTCCTGGAACTCACTTGGTAGCCCAGGCTGGCCTCGAACTCACAGAGATCCGCCTGGCTTTGCCTCCCGAGTGCTGGGATTAAAGGCGTGCGCCACCACCGCCCGGCTTTAAATTCTAATTCTTAATGATCATTATTTCTCTGAGGCATTTGCTCATCTCTGAATAAAACACGATTTTTAACAACTTCACAAAATTTAGGACAGTAAGAGCAGTTTTTTAGCATGTGACCTGGAAAACCTAGACTTCTTTGATGGACTGACCTGGCCTATAACTTAAATCCTGTACAGATTCCATTTTTGTTTTTACCTCCAAGGTGGGAAAGGTGACTACTCAAAGTAGTCATTTTTCTTATTTGGGTTCTTGCTATTGTTAAAAAATAATTAGGATGTGACTGAAATATTCAGAAGTGTCAAGTTCTTGGTAGAAACCCCTCCAAGACTAGTGATCAAACCTGCTCTGCAGCTTTCTTTCTCGGCCTTGCTCAAACCTTTCTAGTAGAATCATTTTCTATTGCATTGCTTCTTTTGATTCAGTAGTGGTCTTCTTCACCCCCTATTCTCACTTTTCATTCTTAGGTTCATTTTTCCAGTAGTGGGTCACTAGTACGTACATCAGGTCTCTCTTTTATGAATTATTTTGATTATTTTGAAGTAATAGCTGAGGCTGCTTTTTTGCATGTTTAAGCTAACAAAATTTGATATACTATTAAGTACATGTTAGAGGAGTCAATATAGAGAGTCTGAATTGAGTTTAAATGTGGGATCCTCACAGGATACTTTAAATAATAATGTGAAATAGTAAAACAATTACTTCAACATGTGTCATCAAGTAATACTTTCAAAATAATGATTACACAAATTTACATACATTACCGAAACAAATAAAGTAACATTTTCTATATTCCATAAATTATAAACTATATTTGACAATTTAATGTATAAAAAGGGAAATTAAAATATTATAAGCCAATCACTTTAGGAAAGTCTATATTGAAATAGAATTAAAATGAAAAGAATAGCACATATAAATTGAAAAATATATTAGAATTTACAAGGATTCTTTGCTATTAATTAATTTTATCTATCTCAACTTCGACTAAAATAACTATATTTTTTTTTGCCCCAAACTTCTTATGTGAAAATAAGTCTGGTGTAATAAACCCACATGAGTGTCCCAGTGAGAAGTACATATGTGCTACATTCAAGTCTAATCATCATAGTGATAGTTTAATGGTTTATCTACAAGAAAAAGTTTTCCTGAAAATAATCTTAGATTTCAATTCTTTCATCTGTACTTATTCATATCATATATAAACTGACAGAAAAATAGTTATGCCCTTCATTTTCTTCTCCCAGACTGCATTCCTCACTCAGGCTTCATCTTTGTTGTTCAATTATTATATTTTATTTCCTTTATATTTATTTATTTATTATAGAATTATAATAAATTCTTTTTAGAATTTATAATGTATATAAAACCTTCTATCTGCATTAAAATATATGTTAAAGCCTCATAAATATGGCATGTTTTCTTAACATTTTGAGAAAATTCAATTCATTTATATTATCTATTACCATCCATCAACAAACCATTTAGCTATAATATTAGTAATAGTTTGTTTGTTTTTAAAGATTTATTTATTTATTATATACACACTGTTCTGTCTGCATTTTTGCCTGCATGTCAGAAGAGGGCAACAGATCTTATTATAGATGGTTGTGAGCCACCATGTGGTCGCTGGGAATTGAACTCAGAACCTCTGGAAGAGAGGCCAGTGCTTTTAACCTCTCTGAGCCATCTCTCCAGCTCAGTAGTTTCTTTCATATGTTGCTTTTACTTTGTTGATAATTTTTAGTTAAAAATACCTGTATAGGCCGGGCGGTGGTGGCGCACGCCTTTAATCCCAGCACTCGGGAGGCAGAGCCAGGCGGATCTCTATGAGTTCGAGGCCAGCCTGGGCTACCAAGTGAGTCCCAGGAAAGGCACAAAGCTACACAGAGAAACCCTGTCTCGAAAAACCAAAAAAAAAAAAAAAAAAAAAAAAAAAAACCTGTATAGTTTAGTTTTCTTATATCTTTCAAAGTATCGCCACCATTTAATAGTCTCCAATTTAATTCCTACATTCTTGAAGATTTTTGTCTCACAAATTAACACAAGATTTCTCAGGCTCCACATGAAAATTCTCTCCCCCTATTTTTGATACTAGTTTTTCATGAGATTCCTTTCTAGAATACATATTTAAAAACTTATGTACTTTCATAAAGAGCATAATTTTATTGATTTTTTACTTTTTCACATTTTCTCATGTTCAATATATAGTATCCATGTGAATATATTTTAGAATATTATTAAAAAATTTTCCATTAATTTTAATTCTGTTGTTGGAAATGATAGATATCAGCAAGTAGACAAAAAAGTGTTCTGAAAAGCAGTTCATCATTAATTCACAATCAACATCTCAATGTCATGGGATGCACTGATGCTAAGCAACCTCTAGGTATTCCCTCTCGGATGAACTATAACATTTTCCCCTAATAACATCCATAGTGCAACGTAACGGAGAAAATGAAAATAAAATAAAACTGCTGTTCTGAACCAAAAATGTTGAGTAAGCAATGCAATGTATCATATTTTTAAATTAATGGAAAAATTGATGAAGATAAATTGCTTCTTGGATGGGAAGAAGTGGGTAATTTAGCTAGGAAATGCTGTTTCAAACACTCTAGAGAACTGATTTCTTTCTTTTTTTTTGAGATTTATTTTTTATTTTTATTTTATAATTTAATTTAATTTTACATATCAGCCACGGATTCCCCTGTCCTCCCTCCTCCCCTCCCCCCGCCCTTTCCCCAGCCTACCCCCATTCCCATCTCCTCCAGGGCAAGGATTCCCCTGGGGATTCAGCTCAGTCTGGTAGATTCAGTGTCCCTGCTTAGGCCCCAGGTTCCAAACAGCCAGCTCATGCACTAAGGACAGGTCCCAGTTCCATTGCCTGGGGGCCTCCCAAACAGTTCAAGTTAATCACTTATCCAGAGGGGCTGATCCAGCTGGGTGTTCCTCAGCTATTGGGTCATAGTTCATGTGTTTCCACTAGTTTGGCTGTTTGTCCCTGTGCTTTTTCCAATCATAGTCTCAACAATTCTCACTCACACAATCCCTCCTCTTTCTTGCTGATTGGACTCCCGGAGCTCCACCTGGGGCCTGGCTGTGGATCTCTGCATCTACTTCCACTAGTCATTGGATGAGAGTTCTAGCACGACAGTTAGGGTGTTTGGCCATCCCATCACCAGAGTAGGTCAGTTCGGGCTGTCTCTGGACCATTGCCAGTAGTCTACTGTGGAGGTATCTTTGTGGATTTCTGGGGACCTCTCTAGCACTTTGCTTCTTCCTATTCCCATGGGGTCTTCATTTATCATGGTCTCTTTTTCCTTGTTCTCCCTCTCTGTTCTTGATCCAGCTAGGATCTCCCGCTCCCCTAAGCTCTCTTTCCCCCGACCATTGCCCTTCATTACACCCCCGCCCTAACCTCTGAGCCATCTCTCCAGTCCCAGGGAGAACTGTTTTCTTTAAAGGTAATTCTCTCTGGAGATATTCTTCTTTTGCTACTTTAAGTTTATACCCATTCTTTAGCCATTCTACATCAACTAGTGTTGTGTAGTGGTTAACAGTATTGTAATACATCAGGAAAATTCTGAGAGCTTGTGAGAAAACCCCAAGGAAACAAAACAAGATTTTTGTGACCTCTGTCCCTTCTAAGCATAGATTTGTTCTTGGAATGTGCTTTTCTAACCCTACAGGGTGTAGTAAATAGGAATGGGTTTACTTCAGATTACCCTTTATCTTTCTCTTGTCATTCAAAAATATTCCCAAGCATTCTCCATTCTTGAGTTTGAATACAGTTTGAAGTCTTTTGAACTTTGCTCGTTTGACCTTGCTTATTTCCAGGCAAGCCTTGTGCTTGAGTTTCTATATAGCTTGAACTCAAGTAAACTATGCTCATGTTACCCTGCTTAACACTCAGAATATTAATTGTATGATGCTCTAAATAAAGTTGGCTATTGCATGAGATTTACTCTGCCTCATTTTTAGGCTCCGTTATCCCAGGTTTACATTGCTAACTAGCAAAGAACAGTAATAGGTAATAATAATCTACATTGAAAACTGATATATCCTGTGTTAGGTACCTTTACTACACAAAATGCAGACAGACAAAAAAACAAAAGAGAAGAAAAAAAACGATGAAAATTCAGAGGAAGGAAAGAAGGTAAGGAAGTTGTTTATATCACTGGGAGGGAATAAGGCTACCGCCACGATTTTGAGCCAAATCTGAAGCAGGCTTGATTTTTATTGAGGTGCACCTGAGAGTTGGCCAGCAATTGCCTCCTAAGTCGGGTTAAAGAGAACAGCTCTGAATCTGTTTCTTAGAGCCCTTTGAAAAAGTACAATCACTAGTACTTGCAAAGATTTATAGAAGACAATAGAGCAATACGGAAATACAGAAAAATCTGCAGAAAACAGCAGCCTTCAATATGTGGTCATCATATGATTAAAGAGGGTTATGGTGGTTCCCCAAACAAGTCAAGATCATCGGTTGGGGCAGGTCAAGTTCCAAGAAACAGAGACAGAAACCTATTTTTAACAATACAGCATAAGGGATCCTGCCTTTAAAATGGAGTCAGTCAGATTCCTCAAGTAGTGGAGAGAGAAAGGAAATGATGGAGAAAGGAAGCAAGGGAGAGAAAGACACTTCTAAAGAATATTCAGTTCAAATAAGAAAGTTTTTTCAGGACAGTACTTTTCCAAGACTACAAAGTGGTAAACCCTCACGAGCATTTTGCAGCAGGACAAATGCCAAGGAATTCTTCCATGGGGGGGGGTGGTGGTAATTGATTATTAGGAAATAAATGAAGTTATATTCTATGGATGTGTGTGTGTTCATCAAGCATTACTTAAATAATGAAATATGGGAACAATCTAAATACCTAATAACGTTTAAAAGACATCATCTGACATTTTAGGATAAAATGGGGTTATTTAATATCTTAATGCAAAGATGTTTAATCATACAGGAAAACACTTTTTATTTAATTTTTAAAAGCTAAATGGTATATTTTTAAAATATGTGCACATAAATAGGATTTGTATTTTGCAAAAAAAGTCACCAAATATATTAAGAATTGACCAGAATAAACTGTTGTTTCTGAGAGAATACCCTAGAAATTTATTCCTTTGTTATTTTTGCTCAATTTTTTTTTGAGACGTGGACATGGTAGCATAGGACTATGATTCCAGAATTTTGAGGAAGAGGCAGCTGGATAAGAAATCTCAAAATCATGGTACTCACTAACATCACCAGATCACTAGTCCAGGCTAAGAGACATACCTCAACAAACAAACTGTTAAGTCTTTTTTTTTTTCATTTTTATTTATTAAGAAATTTTCTACTCACTCTACATACCACCCAGGGATACTTCCTCCTCCCTCCTCCCACCCCCCAGCCCTCCTCCAAAGCCACCCCACATCCCCTGAATTGAGGTCTCCCATGGGAAGTTAGCAGAGCCCAGCACACTGAGCCTAGGCAGGTCCAAGCTCCTCCCCACTGCACCAAGGCTGAGCAAGGCTGAGCACCACAGGCACCAGACTCACAAATGCCTTCCCATGCACCAGGGACAGATCCTGATCCCCCTGCCTGTGTGCCCCCCAAACAGTTCGAGCCAAACAACCGTCTTCCATATCCAGAGGGCCTAGTCCAGTCCCATGGGGCTCCACTGTTAAGTCTTAAAATGCTGGAACAAACTCAAACATTGGGACAAATGGCTAAGGTGCCTATTTAATACACAGAAGCAATTTTCTTGAATAAAGAAGTACTGTATTAAAAAATATAAACAAGCCGGGCGGTGGTGGTGCACGCCTTTAATCCCAACACTCGGGTGGCAGAGGCTCTCTGTGAGTTCGAGGTCAGCCTGGGCTACCAAGTGAGTTCCAGGAAAGGCGCAAAGCTACACAGAGAAACCCTGTGTCGAAAAACCAAATAAATAAATAAATAAATTAATTAATTAATTAATTAATTAAAAATATAAACAAAAAATCAGTGAAAAAATAAAAATCTCATTTAACAACACATGAACATAAGAGGTCATTATTGAGTGGATATGTTTTTCCCTCTCTCTTTCTTTATACTAACCTTCCATTCAACTTAATTTCCTCTGGCTATGAAGATAAGGGATATTATAGAAATAGGAAATCAACTTGACTATGCATAACTGAAATTTATTACTACCTATGAGGACACCAATGTCCAAAGAGAATGATATAGGGTAGAGATGCATTTAAACACCTTTTAGATTTTGACAGGGTGTTTGATTTCTACAAATAAGTAAGTGAAATGATAAGACACAGAATGTCTGCTTTGTAAAGCATGAAGATATTCTTTCCAGAGTGCTTTCTTTTAACTAGAGAAACAACATGTTTATTATAAGATTTAGAAACAGTAATTCAGGCTAAACCTTTCTTTAACAAGCAGCTGACATGGATTTCTTAGTTTTAAACATGATGGTAGAGTGAACATTTATAAAGATGTCGGGAAATAATTTATCTTTGCCTTAGTGGAATCATTTGTGTTGTGGGGAGACAATGTCACCAATAAAAGACAATGTCACAGGCCTGATGTGGTGAGTGAAATTCTGAGATTGTCACAGTTTTAGAGGGTGCTAGATGTGAAAAGAATTCTGAAAAAAGTTGCATTTATCATTTGGATAGTCCCAGTAGATTCAAACGGATATATAGAAAAATAATGGTCATAGAGCCCTTCCTTTGTGACTTCTATGCTGATGACTTTAGTTTTTTTGTGCTTAATGCAGAAAAGCTTTTTTGAATGATCCACATATGTACTTTAACACAATAGTGTATGAGAAGGAGAAGAAGAAAACATGAAATATTTGGAACAGATTCAATACTCTTCCATAGCTTTCAGTAGCCACAGCCTATTGTAGTAAACAGCCCTTCACATTTGTCTAGACACAATTGAGACAGGCATTTTTCAAATCCTTTTCTGTATTTACAAAAACATATTCAGATATTGACATCTTTAAAAATACTGAAGAAAAAATGAGATAAAGCATAGTGACACATGTCTGAGTACTAACATTAAGAGACTGAGGCAGGAGGATTATAAGCTGCAGGACAGCCTAAACAACATAGTAAAATATTATTTTAAGAAGCATGATAAGATTATTAATTTTATTATTAAAGATAATGTTTCTTTATCTGTTTATTATTAGCAGAATGAAGAAAGGATTTGTGAACTCAGACCTCACAGTGAAGCTTCATTGGTGAAATGCAGTCTGAACTGCATTTAAGGAGACTTAAATTCTTCTTTAAAAATATGTGCTTGGAAATTGTTTTATAGAATTGTGTTTAGCATTTCAAGCTTATGAGATCTACTTCTCGTGTTCACTCTATTGTTTTCCTTATTGCCTAAAGTTGCATGCTACTAATGTTGATTATTGTCATTTTTCTAATAATTATTTTCCAGTATTTTGTTTATGATAGGTATTGAAAATATTTCACAAGGAAATTATGTCATTTTTGATATATGTGCTATTTATTACAGTCTAATTTATTTTCTATTAGAGATAAACTATGTGCATTCAAATGATAAATGCATTCGCTTCTGAAAAATACAGTTTGCCAATACCTACTTAGTAAAAAGACCTTATAATACTTCACAGAAAAATTCATGTAATTAAAATTTTAAGTGAACAATGGAGTGCATCTACTATATAACATGCTTATTTCAATAAACCTATGCTAAATGAATTATTTTTCATGTTGCTTTGCCAAATGGTACAGATATCACAAAGTGCAGTCAATTTATTTTTTTAAAAATAGTGATATGAACTTATTTGTATTCAAAGTTTTAGTAACTGATTTTTCAAACTTTATAGAACAGAAATATTCATAGAAAGTGACTGCTATTTTTCAGTGTCAGGCTGCTCTTTGTTGAGCTTTGAGCTTTGAGCTTTGAAAGTATTTTTTTCTTTTTTTTTTTTTTTTCTGCTGTGCTGTAGCTGAAGTAAGTTGTCAAAGTACAAGATGAAAAAAAAAGGGAAAGTGAAATACGATATTATACTTTGAAAACCTGTTTTGGCTTGATCATCTCAATGAATGATGACTGTGATCATGACTGCATACTTCCTAAATTAAATTGTCCTAAAGAGAGTTTCATGAGTCAAAATAAAAATTTCATTTCCTTGCCGACTGTGAGATTATCCTAGTCATACCCAGTGGCTGTAAAGACAATGGTAGAAAGGTGGATGAAGCTGTCCTCTATGTGTTGTAGTTCTGGGAAACCCTGTTCTGAGAGAAGGCAGGCCCCTTTCCAACCCAAGAGAGTATCGTGCATCTCTTAACTGCTTTTGTGGACAGCTGGTGAAAGAAATAAATTATTTAGTAGATTCTTGAAGATGCTGTGAAAAACACTTACCATGCCTCCTGAACCAGCTTATTCACAGCTACCCCACAGATATTTTTGATAATCAGATTGTGTATCTACTTGTTGCTCCCATATATATCTCTTAAATTCTCTGATCCTACCCCATATGCAAACCAATTTTCTAAACTTCTGATTGCAAATATTTTAAAATTTTTAATCTTTCAATGAACAAAACAAAGTAGGGTTTAGTGGTATACACTTCTTTGTTGTTGTTGTTTTTTCGAGACAGGGTTTCTCTGTGTAGCTTTGGAGCCTGTCCTGGATCTCACTTTGTAGACCAGGCTGAACTCGAACTCACAAAGCTTCGCCTGGCTCTGCCTCCCGAGTGCTGGGATTAAAGGCGTGTGCCACCACTGCCCGGTTTATACTTTTAATCTCAGCACTCAGAAGGCAAATGAAGGCTGATCTCTAAGTTTGAGGCCAGCCTTGTCTACCGAATGAGTTCCAGAATAGCCAAGGCTACACAAGGAAACCTGCCTCAAAAAACAAAGTGAAAACAAAATGAACAAAAATTTAATAGCAATGAGCAAAAGAGAAGGGAGAGTCCCTTGCAAATGGACTTGGTGTCTATCTTCTAAAGGACGATGGAACCAAAGATTGTAGCTCATTATCACCAAATACATCCTAACTTTTCAGTCTCTGTCTCTTCCTTTCTCTCCTCCCCTGTCCTTTCTTTCACCAAATTATGCAGTCGCAAAATTTTCCATGTTTGAGTGGTTTTTAAAACCTGCTTTTCTCCCATTGTCTTGTTGTTCATGTGATACCACTGCACTTCTATCTTTTTTCCTGTTGTATAATATATGTATTTTTAGGCAGAATCTTTTTTAGCCTTAAGCATCCACATTCTCATACAAAAAAAAAGTTCCTCTAAGGCATTATTTCAAGATAATTATTAAATATCATTACTGAATTAATAGTATGTAAAAGCTTTTTTGTGCATACAACTGCTTTAGGTAAAGATATTGGTAATTATTATGAGAATCTTCCTCAAATCATCTTGAAAACTTTTGTGCTTGTTTCAAATAATAGCATTTTTGACTTGCAGGTCTAATGGATATTTTTACTCTCCATTTTCAATTTATTGGATTGACAATGTGTACTAATGATGCTTCTCCATCTCATTGGCCTCAAAGGAAATCCCGATAAAGTTTCCCAGCCTTTAATGTTGATTCATGATAGGTGCATATATTGAGCAAGATCCTTTGCCTCAGCTCATCTTTGCTCTAAAGTTTAATATTGTAATTTAATAAAAATGGCTTTGCGGCTCTGAAAGCTAGCCTGGTAAAAAGATATATGTATTTCAAAGCTGATTCAGGTTCAAAGTTAAAACAAGATTTTTTTCTATTGCCATGTCCGTCTTTTCCTACCAAGGGAAATCACCTCTTCAAAGGAAGAGACAGTAAATCTCTAAATCTCCATATTTACTCAAGTCCCGAGACTCTGCAGGGCAAAAGCTGCCAAGTCTATAGATTTACAATGTTTTATGATAATGATTTCCTCCAAGGGCTCACCCGAGATGAAAAGATAAATTAATTTATCCACTTCCAACCACTAGTGAAAGTTTAGTCTCCATTCCAAAAGCTGCCTTCAGAGCAGTACTTGCACTATATAATTCATCAGTGGTGATTAAAATTTAAGAGCCTCTGGATATGACCATCTTGCACTGGGCTTATCAAGTGGAAAGCATAGTAAAAAAAGATGAGTTCAGAGCTGAAAGGGCATTATAACTTTTTTTCTGACCTTGTGATTCAACGATGCCTGTTAATGATAAGTACTACCAATTAATTTCAACTGACTTTTATCCACAGCTTCATGTGTATGAATCTCTTCTTATTCTTCACATTATGACAATGAAGGATATTTAAAGAACCATTAGGATCAGAGGAGTTGAGCATTTCCTGAAGTTATCTCATAATTCACAGTACAATATTCAAAATCACATCCTAAGCAATGTGATATCCAATCTGCATTTTACTAAAGATATTTGCCACTGAGAGCATTTCTCTGGCTTTATTAAGTCATGAGTCACAAATAAAAACTGTGTATGTTCAAGATGTATGACATAATTTGAACCACAGACACATATTTTGCTTCTTAACATCTCTATTGTTGCATAGTGCTTGTTTGTGTGGGGGTAAGAATATTTGTGTGAGCGTGTTGTGTTTGTGTATGCATGTGTGTGTATCTCTCTCTTTCTCTCTTTCTCTCTCTCTGTGTGTGTGTGTGTGTGTGTGTGTGTGTGTGTGTACACACAGAATATTTTAATATTTAATATTTTCTCTCAGGACATTTCAAGTGTATAATCTATTATAATTAACTCTAGCTCTGTTTTGTGGCACTCTTTTGCCATGAAAAATATTGATTTTTTTTAAGACCTTTAACCTGCATATGTTAACCTGATACCCCCTGATTCTTTTATATGACATTCCCTGTGCTGTCAAATGTGATTTTCTAGTATTTGTTGCATACATTTTCTTGGCAAGGCCCATTAGAATATTGATCTTTCAAATTTTGTATTGTAGGTTCTGAGTTTCTGTCGTATAATTGATAGGTAGTCATTCATAATTTCCTTCTGAAAAAACTTTATTTTTGTTATTTCAATAGTATGTATATGAATACATGTGTGTAGTTATAACACACAGCTCAAAATCTTATGCCCCTGATGAGGTCAGAGTCATAAGATTGTTGTGGAGCTAGATTTATAAGCAGTTATGAGCTGGTGGACATGGGTGCTGGAAACTAAACTCAGGGTTTTGGAAAACCTGTACCCTCTTAACCACTGAGCCATCTCTCTAGTCTGTCGACCATAATCCTCATCTTACTATAATGTCAGTTGTTGTATTCCCACTTTGGCTACTTATTTTGGACATTTCTCTTTTTGTTCAGTCTATTTTATTGTTTTGATAAAATAGTTGATTTTATTGATTTTCTATTTTTTTTAGTCTGCATTGCATTCATTTCTGCACTAATGTTGCTATATTCTTCCTTTTCCTCTTTCTTACTGATGTATATTTGTTTTTTCATATCCAACTGCTGTTTGTTTTTCGTTTTAAAGTCTTTATTCTTAGCACAATGCTCTGAAAAATATTTTGAACAAAGCATAGTTATAAAAACTACAGTAATGAAGAATTTTCATGACTGCACATTTAGTAGGCTTTCAATAAATTATGAACGCATTTGAGACTAATAGACATCTATTCTAATACAGGACATATCTACTTTAAAAGCAAGAATCAATTAATTATAATATAGGATATTGTTCTCATTGCATAACATGTTGGAAATATAGACAAGTGGCAAATAGATAAGTCAAAAATGGTAAGTTATATCGTTTACTTAATATAACTAATGGAAATCATAATGACCAAAAGTTAATGTTTTCCAAATTTGCAAGCTATCTCTTGCCTGAGCTGAATGTTACCATTTTAAAATATTCCTGAAAATGAAGTAGAATGGTGTAGACTTCTAAGCAGTTTCATGTTTACAGAAGTAAAGTTAAAATTTACCTTCAGAAGAAAAAGATTATTTTTCAAACTTTTACTAGTGAGATGAATTTAATGTAGTATTTCATTGAAAGCTATGAAATCAACTTTAATATTAACAATGGTATAGATGACATATTTTACAGGTAAGAACTAATATATGTACAAAAGATTTGAGTATTTAGTAGGATTATTTTAGTCAAAAGAGCTATTTCTTTTGGTTGGTATTGGTAAGAGTGCTGGCAAAAGTAAATTTGGTGATGGAATTCAGATGAGTTATTTCATGTTCCGAAGGATTTGGTGGTTATGATTTCCAACGCCTGAAGTCTTCCTTGGTATATTCTCAGAGCTTAAGGAAGCAAACAGCTCTTTCTAAAGTGCAGATGATAGCTTCTAGCTTGGACCTGTGAATAAAACTATTTTCTCAACTTAGTTAAGGATTTCTTGGTTACTATGTGATATTTGAACCCCTAATATGTTTATTTGGTAATCTAACAATGAAAATTCTTGCAAATAATGGAGATAGATTCTATTTCAGCACTTTCTAAGGACAATAAAAAGGAAATAAAATGAGTCAGGATAAGAACACAAAAAGACAGATACCACAAGACAAGAATACATGGAAGGCCCACTGGAAGTTTCTGAAAAAACTACACTGCATATCCACCAATAACATGGGAAAGGACTCAAAGTCCTTGACTGAGAGGGTGAATATTGAACACACACACATCCATTCCCATATATACACACACATACGGGCACACATCACACACACACACACACACACACACACACACACACACACACACACACATCAGACAGAGAAGGAAAAACAAAACAAAACAAAAAATTGTATATAGCAATGAAAGTCTTTTTTCTACATTTGGGAAAGAGTCTATGGGGATTTGTATTTGTATTTCTACTTGGTATGATAGAAGAAGGAAGTTCCCAGAAAATATTTCTTGGCTGTTGATGGTGTTTTTCCCTAAGAGCAAACAGCTTTTGTAATTTTTAGATCACTTTGCTAGACCATAGAAAGAAAATTGAAGGAGAAACTCTAACCACTCCAAAGAAGGTGGATATATCAGGAGAAAGTTAAGATATATCATAGTATTTAATAACAATCTATCATCAACCCACAAACCTACCTAACATGGGTAATAAACCTCCACATGAGTTATTGATCATAGAGGTCACAGAAGTCCCTCAAACTGATAATTATTAACAAATAGATTATTGCCATTACTGTTGAATACCCATGAAAATTACATAGAAAGACCCTAGTGCTGAAAACACCACATACTTTAGTTTCATGGCACAGGGATATCAATCTCAAAGTCACTCAAATCTTCTTTCCTACTAACTAGATTTTTTAGTGCTACAAAATTCTATGTACATCTCTAGAGGAAAAATAGACATCAGTGGTCTTGATCAGGATTAAATGTTGGAGGCTATAACATCAACTTGCCTGGTAAGATGTGCCCACTTGTGTAACAGTTGCATGACTATTATGAGATTTCAACCAGTTACTGACAAAATTTGAGACCTTGTCCACAAGAGATAATTGGTATTAAAAAAGAGGTCAAAAGTGCATGACTGGAGAATCCATAGGTCCTAGGGTAGAACCTATATTTTGTTTTGGTAAATGACCATGTTGTCAAGCTGCATTCTGTATAGTTTTAAATGTTGATCTGGGTTGCACTTGACCTTGTTCAGAAAATCTTTTTTCAGTGTGCAGCAGTCAATCCAAAAACTCATAACTGTACAAATTTTTGAGATAGGGTGATTTTGAGTGCCCAGCCTTAAATAGGTCATCTTTACCAATATCCCACTCCAAGTCAAGACTCAAAGAACATGGTGGAAGAGAAATTGGAGGAAAAATGTAACAGCCTGAGTTTGGGGAAGAATATGATGAAATGTGATCTCTTAAACATGGCATGGCTACTGCATTCATAAATACACACTAACTGATATTACCTACATAAGACTTGTAAAATATTAGGATAACTAAAATTTTACCATAAATGAGGGGAGAATTCATGAGGCTCCACTTCTGATTAAAAGCTACTAGCAAGAGGCTATGGATTTGTTCCAGATTAAGATACATCAGGTTTGACCAGCCAAGACCCCCTGAAAGGTCTCCGATGACACCATGAGCCAGATGATTCAACATCCAGAATGGTTTCAAGGCAACTACCTCAGAGAATACAGCCTCATGGATTACTCCATAATCCTAAAATTTTCTTTATGTCCCCATAAGAATACAGCACCCTCCTCCAGCAGGAAGCAGTAAGAAAAGCTACGTCCAGATTCCCAAATATACCAACTGGCTTTGATGGAATTGGCTCACTCCTTCTCTAAATCCAAGCATATTGCTTAAAAAATAAAAAAGGTTGAGGGATTCTTTTGTCCCATATCAAATGAGACCTCTGGTATGGGACAAAGAAAAACCAATATTTTTTATTTAAAGCAGGTTGATTATAAATATAATCTCTTTCTAAAGAAAAAGGGGATAGTTTAGATATGATAGGATGAAAGGGTAGATTAATGAACCTACTTTTAAAGAGTAAAAACTTGTTTAGAAATGTTTTACATTGCTATGGATTTTAGTTTATTGCTATAAGTTTAAACTTAATTTTCTTATACTGTATATATATTTCTACTCTGGTTTGAGGTATTATGTTTATGTAACTCATTTAAATTATAATGGATAATTTAAAAATACAAATTAATAATTAGTTTTCTATGATATTCAAAATTATAGTCATGTTAAGTTTTCTAGGTATACACAGATATAACTTAATTTGGTAGGTAATCTTCAAACACTTCAAAGACCTACAGAATATGGCATTTTAAATATTTTAAAAATTCACACTTTCTAGACAGTGAGACATATCTGCTTCTAGCAGCACCGATTTACTTCAGAGAGGAGAATGGGCATCGAAGACATTCAATATGGAGTTTATCTTCTTCTTGGCAAAAATAGTCATTGGGGCAAGAAACTGTTCTTGCCTGGACTGCTTGACTGACTGAACATGCAGGACCCATAGGAAGGTGACCACTGAACTTTGCTTGGCAAAATGGTCCTTCAGGTTCCTGCTTCACAAAGGAAACTGCCAGACATTCTACAGGACACAGAGAGAAATGACTGAGAGACTCTAAGCCTATGGGCTGACGACAGATGCCCCAACTTTACAGAAGAACTTTGGATGATTGTCCAGGCTGCCAGCTGTCTCTGTCTATTTTTGCAAGCCTCCTGAAAGTTGCTTGTGTCTTTCTCCCATTTCTCAGGTAATATTATATCCTTCTGAGGTCTTTGATGTAGTTGAAGACTAGAGAGTTAAAATTTCCTCAGTTATGATAATAGATAAGTTAGATATGAAACCTTAGACTCACAAATATAAGAGAGATAGGATATCTTGGCGTCCAACGTGGTGGCAAGAGTTTCCACCTAAAAATTGAGAAAAAAGATTCTAAAACGGAGCTAAAAACAGCTTCCTAATTTTCTCTCTCAAATGAGCGGCAGCTGCCGGTTTGAGCTACTGGTGGGTTCCTGGTGTGCGCGCTTGACTTGCAGTATGGCGGGAATGAGGCATCTGCAAGTGGCACATTAAGCTGCATGGTGGATTTAGACTTTGCTAGTACAAAACAAAAAAAAAGAGGTTTCTGGGCTACGCGCTGCTTGGATGGAAGCATGGACCCACGATAGCTCCCAGAGCTGGTGGTAGAGTGCCGCCGCCATGTTGGGAAGCTGAGGTGGGCAGAGCCAGCAGCCACAGCTGCTGCAGTTTAAAGCAATAGATTCACAATAAGACAGATTCAGATGTAATAGTTTACAATGTGTGTAAAAATGTACGTAGTCTTGAAAGAGAAAGAAAAAGGAATATATACAGTTATATAAAGAAATAGTTTTTAAAAATAAAGTCTTTAAAGAGACAGTAAAGGTAGTATAAAAAATAAGCCACGTAAAAATGGATATTACACAGAGAATCTGGATTGTGTTGTCTTTGGGATTTTTAACTGCAGAAAAACATTTGATTGTAAAAGCTGTTGAGTTATGCCAAAATGTATATTTTAAAGGTACCTTGACTTCAAAATTTGGATATAAGGATATGTTGCTTTGGAAAGGAGACTCTGCTTTTGTTCCCACAGAAAGCCAAAGGCTATGGATTTGTTCCAGATTAAGATACATCAGGTTTGACCAGCCAAGACCCCCTGAAAGGTCTCCAATGACACCATGGCCCAGATGATCCAACATCCAGAACGATTTGAAGGCAACTGGCTCAGACGATACAGCCTCACAGACTACTCCATAATTCTAAAATTTTCTTTCTATCTCCATAAGATACAGCACCCCCCCTCCAGCAGGAAGTAGTAAGAGAAGCTATGCCCAAATTCCCAAATTATATGTAATTTTACTTTGTTGAGGTTAAAACCTTCCTTTTTGAAAAAAAAAAAAAAAAGGGAAGTACTGTGGGATGTTCTGTATGGCAAATGTGTTGCTAATTAGTCAATAAATAAAACACTGATTGGCCATTGGCTAGGCAGAAAGTGTAGGCGGGACAAGGAGGAGAATAAAGCTGGGAAGTGGAAGGCTGAGTCAGAGAGACACTGCCAGCCGCCACCATGATGACAAACAGCATGTGAAGATACCGGTAAGCCACGAGCCATGTTGCAAGGTATAGATTAATGGAAATGTATTAATTTAAGCTGTAAGAACAGTTAGCAAGAAGCCTGCCACGGCCATACAGTTTGTAAGCAATATAAGTGTCTGTGTTTACTTGGTCGGGTCTGAGTGGCTGTGGGACTGGCGGGTGACAGAGATTTGCCCTGACTGTGGGCCAGGCAGGAAAACTCTAGCTAAAATATCTTCTTTAATTTTTCCAAATACAAATAGACTAGGTATTATAAATAGACTAGGTATTGTAACTGTAATTCTTGCTTGATAATTGTTTTGTTATATGTATTTTTACTGTTAAAGTTAAAACCTTCATTTTTGAAAAAAAAAAAGGGAAAGTGCTGTGGATGCTTGATTGATAAATAAAATGCTGATTGGCCAGTAGCCAGACAGGAAGCATAGGCAGGACAAGGAGAGAAGAGAAGTATGGGAAGTGGAAGGCTGAGGAAGAGAGATGCTGCTAGCCCCTGCCATGACAAGCGAGGTGTAAGGTACAGGTAAGCCACGAGCCATGTGGCAACTTATAGACTAATAGATATGGGTTAATTTGAGATATAGAACTAGATAGCAAGAAGCCTGAGCCATTAGGCCAAACAGTTTAAATAATATAAGCGTCTGTGTGTTTATTTTATAGTGGGCTGTGGGACTGCCGGGGCTTGGCGAAACTCTCCAGCTACACAGTTGAAAGCTACATGGAGAATTATTCTTTGTTAGCATGGACATTGGTAGGTGTCTTATGTTCCAGTGATAGCCCTACACTCACAAACATATTTGAAGAGCTAACCAGAAATGGTGGGTTATAAATAATAGTAAGAAAATGACATGTCATTAGAAAGTCTATGTCAAAGGAGATCCAGGAGGAATTTGAAAGAAATCATAAAGAATGTTTAAAATCATATTTCATTTTCCTTACTTAGAAAATTCTCAAAAATAGAAAAATTTATCTGACTAGCTAGTAGCAGAGTATAGAAATAAAAAAGAGGCATGCTAATCTAATTGTATTTTTAAATACCTTTCACATTTTTTCTTTCATTATTCCCAAAGCATCTCTGAGTTGATGCCCATGAAGTCAGGGATAATTTCATAGCTTTCTGAAGCTCTCTAACATGTTTATTTATAGTTAATATTGACAAGTTAAAGAAATCCTAATTCTTAACACTTTAAGGTGCTATTCAATGTTTTTATTTTTTAAGATTTTATTACAATTATATCATTTATCCATTCATTTTCCTCCCTCCATACCTTTCTATACACCCCTATTGCTCTCTTTCAAATTCATGGCCTCTTTTTATATGTATGTGTTCATATATATATATATACATACATATATATATATATATATATATATATATATATATTCCTAAATACATGAATATAACCCGCTTAGTATGTATAGTGCTACTTGTATGTGTAGTGTTAGGGCTGACCAGTTGGTATTGGGTGACCAACTGATGTCTTTCTTGGGGAAGACTAATTTTTGCACTATCAGAATTCCTCATTTATCCATAGTTCTCTATGTAGAGTTGAGGCCTCATGAGATTTAGTCTTCACATGTTTATTGGTATCATACTTGTTCAACTCATATTCAGGCAGCTGTTTTGGTGAGATTTCATGAGTGTAGCTTCTGATATTTCTAAGCATCAGAAGAATAGGGAGTTTGCTGTGAGACTGTGTTTCTTGTGCATGTCAGAAAGATGCTATTTCTATGTTAGAAAATGTTATAGTATTGTTACTAATGCTATTGACATCCTAGTATGTCTTTAATGACTTGATCATGTGGAAACATCAGAAATTCATAACTAAATTGTCAGTTTTGTATGTTTTCTCTATAATCTATTGTAAGAGAGAAGCAAAGCTTTTAACAGAGTCCTTTTTTCCTGAATAATCTTTCTACTTAGCTGACATGATATGTCATATTTAGATCATCCTGAGTCAGACTCAATTTACTTTGCCGAACATTTGACTCATGGAATAGTAATTACCTTCCAGAATCATCTTCAATATGTGTTTTGTTTCATTCACTGTGACATCATTTAGGCTATGAATTTTCTCAATGTGATAGCAATGATAACTTGTTTATTTTAGCATCATACTAAGCTAAGATCTTGTAGTACACTGCCATATATTTGTAGTAAAAATAATTCAAAGGCATATGGCATGAAGATTTTCTTGACGAAGCATTATAAACGAATATCATGAAATCTTGAGAATGTTTAAACATGCCTAAATAATATTCCTTACCTCAAAGTGTGAAGTGTGCATAAAGTAAAACTATATTTTCATTATGTACTTAAATCTGAGGCTTTTGATGAGGAATGTTATCTACATGCCTCATTTTTAATAGCCAAAATTATTTTCTTCTGAAATGTTAATCAACAGACTACAAGCTACTCATACGGTATCAGTAAATGATATTTTAAAAATGAAGTAAGTCTGATACAACAAGAGAAACAACACAGAGCATTTGGGTCTGATGATAATATTCGAACATGGAAGTGTGAATTGAAGTTTTGAAAACTGTGTCAACTTCTTTGAGCTTCGGAGCTTGGACTGCAAAGATTCTTGATGAGTTATAGTGCTAAAAGATGAATTTAAACATTTTATAATGAAATGATTAACCACTAAGAACACATGTATAATTGAACACACCTGTATTTTCAAATGACTAAAACCTCATAAATAAAAGCTCTATTTAAAAATGTAATGTGGGCCTTGGCATGGTGTCCAGTGGCATATGAAGTCTTCACAGACAGCCTTGGGTTTCATGGTCCGTATGACCTTTGAGAAACTCTCACCACTGCAGTTTGCTGTAGCTCTAGAGGAAAACATTCATTATTATCTGAAAGGATAATTTAAATGCCCTCCTATTTCCCATGTACGTGATTGTGTCAGAGAGAGAGGATTAGTCTTAGATATATTAAAACCAACAAGTGTAATTTATATAGGGGCAGAATGGGTTAACAGAGTCCAACAAAGAATCACTCAAACACTCAAGAGATGAAAAGAGTTTCCTCTTCCGGGCTGACCATGGGAAGGAAAAGCACATGGAAAACATAAGATTCCAATGTGGGAGGCATACCAGTCTAACTACTCATTCTTACTATCTTGGAATGCTTATTTTGCATGTGTAATTTTCTCATTACAGACAAACAGTAATATGAGCTTTCTTTCTCAACCTCCTATCTGCTCTATGACTAAAGGTAGATCTAGCTTGGAAATCTTTACAACAGGATAGATTTAATGAGGACTGATTCCAGACTCTTGTAGTTCTACAGGGCAGTTGGTATTTCTAGCTTAATAATTACTGTACTAATAACTATCTAGACTGCTTGTTTTTTGAATTTATTTTATTTATATTACTATGTAAGCCAACAACTGTAAGGGTGTTCAAGAAATTTTGAACATAAGAAAATAGGAACTTTTAAAAGGCTTAGTTTGTGAAAGTCTGCTTTAGAATTAGAATATCATCATCATGTATTTGATGCTTCAAGTGAGTTCCAGGAAAGGCGCAAAGCTACACAGAGAAACCCTGTCTCAAAAAACCAAAAAAAAAAAAAAAATGAGAAGAGTGATTTAGAAATACAAACACTAAGAAAAATCACACACATATTCTTCCCATCTCCTCCAGAGAGAGTTGGTACTTATTCATACATAGGTACTCCAAGGTCTTTCAACAGTAAAGAATCTGCAAATACTAGTCATTGTTCAGTCTATTGGTATCCTGCAGCTGTAAATTGCAAGTTAAAGCAAAGTAACTTCAAAATATCTATTTGATTTTAATTTTCTTTAAAAATAATGCATTCAAATGCCAGAGACATAGCTCGAAGTTTAAGAACACTTGCTGCTCTTCCAGAGGAACTAAAGAACCCATACCAGGTGTCTAACAATGGCCTGTAACTCCAGCTCTAGAGTATCCAACACCCTCTTCTGGCCTCTGAGGACACCTGGATACACATGCTAGATACTCACACAGACACTCATGAATACAAGCTCACACACACACAAACATACACACATACACTAAATGCTATAAACATAAATTAAATTAGATATTTAGAATGCTATCATGAATGCCTGCTTTCCTAAAACAAATACACACACATACAAAAAAAAAAAAAACTTGGGAAAGAAGAAATGAGATCAGACAATTTAGTCACAGCCATACAAATCTCAGTGTTGTTCATTTCAAAACCTAGACCAAGGTAATGGAATGTTCTTTTACAGAAAAGTCCATAAATATGCAAAGATAAAAAGTTAATTTATCTATGTAGGGGCTCAACTTGCAGTAGATATTCCTGTGAACAAATGAAGACAAAAGTACACAAAAACATGGGGTTGCATTTTAATGTAAGTATCCATTATGTAATGTTTATGTAATGGAAGCTAAACGATATCATTATTATGTGTCTATTACAGTGAATACAAAATGAACTCATCATGCAGCCACATTTCCTTCAGAAACTATTGCAGCTTGATCAATGGCAAAGGAAACATATATATGCAAACTTCTTTAGATGACTAATTTGAATTTTGTGTTAACTGCTAATGCATTATTAATCAACAGCTCATTATACTTTTAAATAAGTTTAGTTTATGTGTGTGCTTTATTTGTACACAACTTATTTGTGTAATCTCTTTATTCATAAAATTTTGTTTCTATTTGAATGTTATTATCCTTACATAATGAGTAAATATATGCAAGTATCAGGTGAAAGAATATGGAAACTACTAAATTATTTGATTATGTTTAGACCTTAGTAAATATAATCAGATGACATAAAGTTATTTGTTCATTAGCTTGTTGTTCATCCAAATATAATGACTGAGCTCTGACTTAAACCACACATTCACATAAAGATAACTCCTTAAAAATAGTTACAATTCTCTATTCCTTCAACTTTTATCTGCTTAATTGATTCCTTGGAAAGAAATCTAACCCCCTTCTACGTGAATTGCTGGTTTGACTTACCAGGCCATATCCAAACAAATCATAAAAATACATAAAATCATATCTAAAAAAATAAACCAATGGTGAGCTAACCATAGGGAGTTAGTTTATTTAAACACAGAATTTTTAAAGATATGTTTTTCTAAGCAGATGTTTGTGGTAAACAACATAATCTAAGGAGAACTCAAACATGCCGTTGGTATGAACGTATCAAATCTTTCTTTTTTTTTGGGGGAGCTGAGGATCAAAACCAGGGCCTTGCCCTTGCTAGGCAAGCGCTCTACCACTGAGCTAAATCCCCAAACCCCCAAAACATCAAATCTTAATAGGAAAAACTGTCAATAGTTTTTTAGCCTTATTAAGAAAATCAGTCACTATAATTCCAGATGCGCTGGGCGGTGATGGCACAAGCCTTTAATCCCAGCACTCAGGAGGCAAAGCCACATGGATCTCTGTGAGTTCAAGGCCAGCCTGGGCTACAGACTGAGTTCCAGGAAAAGTGCAAAACTACTCAGAGAAACCCTGTCTCGAAAAACCAAAAAAAAAAAAAAAAAAAAAAAAAAAAAATTCCAGATGCTTGTAAACAAGAACTATACACTGGAGTGTATATTTTGTAAAATAAGTATTAATTTGTGTTATACACTCCTTATTCTTACCTGAAAGTTGATGGGTTATAAAAATAATGAGCATTCATAAAGAGGGTGACTTAAGAAATACAGTTATTTCACACCTCAATTTCAAACAGTGTTTCCCACCTTTCATGTTCCATCATGCACCTAAGATAACAACAATAGAAGATGAACACAGTTGAAAATGGGCACCTCCTCACATGGCTGGAACGACCATGAACAGCTGTGTCTTCAGCTCTCTGGGAGCACCCATGTTTGTGGCTTCTAAATGCTGAATATCTATTATTAATATACCTTGTATACTTATTACAGTGATTATTCACAGGGATACTTGTTTATAAATTTCTTCTTTGTTTCTCTATGAGAGAATGTTTATCTACTCTACTTCACCTCAAGTTTCCCTGTGAATGATCACTGTAATAAGATCAGTATTTTTTCTCATGTGATCTAAATCATCTTTGTTTCTCTATGATTGTATACAAGAATGAAAATTTAGTGTGTAAAAATTTAGGTCTATAAATTCTACTAAGGTTGAAATGATGGCAAACAATGTGAAAGTAAGTCAAACTATTTTGTTTTTAGTTAAAAGTAATAACACAATGATTTGGCAATGGTGAATAATTCAAATTTCAGAGTGATGTCTGAATTTGAATATTTTCCTTTCCAGCTCTTGCACTCAAGCAAATTAATAATAGGTAATAATTTTCTTATCTCTAAAATGTAGATAACATCTCAAAACTCACAAGACTGCAGTGATTATTAAATTATTTAATTCAAATAAAGTCCCCAATTTCAGCTAGCATTTCCTTAGATATTAGCAAGTCAAGCACTGAAATTTAGATCACATGAGAAGAAATACTGATCTTCAGTCATTTTAATATGAGAAGTTATTTAAAATTCACCAAAATTAGTTGTTTGTAAGTAGTATTTATCTTAATTACTCTGAGATACATCGTTATATTTCTACTGATGTAACAAAATATCATGGGAAAAGCCACTTAAGGAAGGAAAGGATTAATTTGGTTTGCAGTTCAAGGTTAACCTAAGGTAGGATAGTAACAATGGTGTAAGCTCAAGGTAATTTGTTTCATTTCATCTGTAGTCAAGAAACAGAACAATGGAGACTCCTTGCTTAGCTCACTTTCTTCACCTTGTAACATCTGGGATCACACTTCAAGAAATGATCCTGCCCATGTTTATGGTTGATCTTCACATAACAATTAGAATAATCAAGATAGTTACTGACGGGCAGGCCTATTTCTCAGGTGGTCCTACTAGATCTCAGCAAGTTGATAATAGAACTTAACCATGCTTGTCCTGGAAAGATGGCTCAGAAGTAAAGAGAGCTTCTTCCACTACCATAGGACCAGAGTTATGCTACTAGTACCCATTTCAATCAGCTTAGCACCACCAGGGAATCTGACAGTGTTTTGTGGCATGTGGGGTACCAGCATACTTAACATGCCTTTTACAAACTAGAACCTAGGATATGAAGAGTTTTTCTACTCACTAAGGCAGTTCAGGAGGTTGCTTTTTAGTAGTGCTGATCTCTTTTACATTTACTGCTGTGGGATGTTCTGTATGTCAAATGTGTTGCTCTGCTTGGTTAATAAATAAAACACTGATTGGCCAAGAGCCAGACAAAAAGTATAGACGGGACAAGGAGAAAGGAAAATTCTGGGAAGTAGAAGGCTGAGTCAGAGAGATGCTGCCAGCCACCACCATGACAAGCAACATGTAAAGATACCGGTAGGCCACAAGCCATGTGGCAACTTATAGATTAATAGAAATGGGTTGATTTAAGATATAAGAACAGTTAACAAGAAGCCTTCCATGGCCATATAGTTTGTAAACAATATAAGTCTCTGTGTGTTTACTTGGTTGGGTCTGAGCAGCTGTGGAACTGGCAGGTGAGAAAGATTTGCCCTAACTATGAGCCCGACAGGACCAAAAAAACTCCAACTACAATTTACAGCTTCTTTTTCAGAATCAACTTGGAGACACTATTGTTTCAAAATTTCCTAGACCAAACAAATTAGTTCATTATCTTCAGATTTAATTACACTCATGTTCTCAAGACATAGCCAAAATGCCTATAGAATGTCATGTGAATGGTGCCAGTCCAGTTCTTGTTAGAGTCTTTGATCCCCTCTAAAACTTCATGAGCTGGGCCTCCACTGCCCATCTTTCTCTTAACATTCTTGTCATCCAAGTTCACAAGAGAATGGCTTTTGATGCTTTTCTTACAGTTTTAAAGGTATTTTTCTAACCCAAGATTCTAAACTTCCCCCATATTCATCCAACAAACTATTTCTAAAGACCCAAGAATGACACGGCCAGGTTTACTAAAACGTATACCTTATTTCACAGTACCTAGTGTGTGTGTGTGTGTGTGTGTGTGTGTGTGTGTGTGTGTGTGTGTGTGATAGAATACACTGAGACGAACAAACAAGAGTTTGTTTCAGATAAATAGATTAGTCTACCTTGATGGAAAAAATATCGTAATAATAGGAGCTTGAGGTAGCTGAACACTGTGTTCATAGTCAAACACAATGTTCAGGTCATTTTCTCTCCATATATGTTTCAGAATCCCAGCCCAAGGAGTGGTCCCATTCACTATAAAGGAGAGTCTCCCCATGTGAAGTAACCCACATAAAGAAATCCTGCATAGACATGGCCATCTCCAAGATGATTCTCGAACTCATTAGAATGAAGTTTAAAATGAACTGTCACAAATACATTCTTCAGAATATTCTGTATAATAAGATTTGAAAAGAACTTAGGTTAAATTTTTGTTAAGTTTGATATTATATCCTTTGGTACTACATCTTGTTGCAGGCTAGTGAAACATCCACTATTCTAAACTTTTCTGCATATATTATACATACTTTATGATTATGCAGGCAAGACTATTAATTATAATAAGTGTTTCAGAATGTCAGTTAAACACATCGCATTATTTTTTAGTATTCATTTGAATGGGGTTTTTAATTATTACATATTTTGAAACAAAAAATGAAAAGAAGTGGAATTTTCATCAGCAAATCTTGTTTAACAGCTCCTCTGTTCCAAACACAGCTTAGCAGGAATACAGATATATGAACCATCCATCCAATTTTCACGCTGTATATTCCTACTGAGTATAAATTTCTGCTAAAATATATCAGAAAAGGTAAGTAAAATTTTTCTTCACGACAGAAGACAAAACTTTTAATTGAATGTGTGGATTATTCACTCAAAGTAACAATTATTTCACTAAAATTATGACAAAGGAAAGAATTTTAAGATATAAAAATCTGCATTGTAACATGTTTCCTACTATCCCCCAAATCATTCTCTGTAATAATGTTTGTGCATTTTCTTGAAAGTCTTGGGTATCACAAGCTTGTGTTATTTCCAGAGCCAATGAAACAAACTGTTGGCTATACAATATTAAAAAAATCAGTGTAGCGACTTCATGAAATCTTTATTTTGTCTCATATGCTCAGTGGACTCTGTAAAATTCAGATCAGAGTTAAACTTCTTCAGAGTATGGAAATTTTGCACACTACTGCATTTGCAAAACTATATTGAAAACGTCAACAAAAATCACAATAGTCAGTAAGGCTTTTAATTAGAAGAACCTGACTTGTGGAAATGTATTACACATGCATGTATTCATCTGCTTATCCCAGTACTTAAAGAACAACATAGGTATATGTAGACTATATGACTAAATGTATTATCTATGCAGCCTAACCTTCAGCAAATGCTCATAAATGTTAAGCATTAGCAATACATCATTATTAAAAGTAATATAAAAAACTAACAACAGTTGATGAACATATTCAATATAAGGTTATCTACTAGAAGTAATGTGACAGAAGAATATCATTGCATATATATATATATATATATATATATATATATATATATATATATATATATATATATAAACATATACAGCAGTTACAAGATTGGAGTTGAAATGCATTATAGGGACATGTGTCTTTCATATGCATATGAATTTGCTTATATTCAACAAACATAATTGCAAGATAATTTTAAGATGAAGTATATCTATATAAAATAGGAATACAAGGTTGAGGAAAATATACATAACAGGAAATAAGATGTTTGTTACAAATGTTTTTGCTTTTCTTTTACAAGACAAGGTCTCCTGTAGCCCAAGTTTGCTTCAAATTTGCAAGAGGATCCAGGCTTCTTGAACTCCTGATCCTCCTTCCTCTGATGACTGAGTGCTGGAGTTATAAGTATGCACAACCACATCTGTGACAGCAGTTTGTATTTGCTTACCTATAGCAAGCAGCAATATAGCAGACAGAGAGCTTGTAAGAAGGTTCTGTTCTGAATTCCAAGGTGAAATTTCCATTACATTTTCTTTTCAAACCTAGGCTACCTTGATGCTTTCCATCAAGAGTATTCACAATGACTTTGCTCATTATCTTTGGCTTTCCTAGTCACAGAAGGTCTACTCTGAACATTTATTTTAGAGTGTCAAGCAACTTACGTAGATACAATAGGTATAGAAGCCTTATGTACATAACCAATCCACGGCCATACAACTGTAATGTCTTATGCAGTGCATTTTACATCTCTAACCCTTTTATTGTTTATTATTTAGAATATCTAAACAGTTTTGTCCTACAGAATGACTTTTCTTCTTGGGAACTTAGTGAAAGGTGTTCACACATGTATGTGAATTCACAGGCACATTCACACATGGGAATGGTGAAAAACATTTAAATGTAGCTACTGTCAGTGAGTATTATGTTAATGGATTCACTTTAAAAATGAAGGAAAAGATATAATGCTTGCTGATTTGGAATTAATATATTTTTAAAAACTTCAGGTTTTTGAGTTTTTTTTTTACTTAAACCAAAAATTAAATATTCTAGCTCATGTTTTAAGCATATTAATTATGTAATATATATCTTGATGTAAAAGGATTGGAAGTTATGAATTATGGAGATTATAAATGTATGCCATCTTTTTTAGTATCTACAGACTCACTTTTCTCAGAGGTAAACAATTATTACCACAATGGTATTTTAACGACCTTTAAAGCAAAATTTGCAACCTTTCTGGCTTATGAAGACCAAAATTCTGAGAATCTCTAATAAATATGAATCCTTCCTTTAAAGATAGATGAGTCTATAATTTGTACTTTGTACATCAGTGCTAAATCTTCTATTTTAAATAAGTAAGAGAACTTCAACATTTTTCTTAGATGTTCTCATGCTGTAGGCATCCTATTCTCAAAATCCAAATAAATGTTGGAACTAACCATAATTTTTTTCAACTCCTAAGTTTTTGAAAACTGTAGAAAGGATACACTTAAACACATCTGTACTACTAAGTACATGCAAAACTCAAATTCACTTCCTAGCAAACCAGTTCCAGTGTTCCCTCTGTGTCTGCACACTGTCTGAAACCCTATGCTGTAGATACAGCTACTGCTACATTTCTTCACATTCTGTTTGCTTATTCTTTTTCAAAGCATTGGAATGAAGATGAGGCCCAGCAATTCCCCTGTACTGAATGATAGCTCTCCAAAAGAAAGCTCGTTCTAAACCTAAAATATCTTTCATAAACTAACTTGCTAAAACATCTAGCGATATTTCACGGAAAGTTCTAAACCCCTTTTCCATTCCACATCTAAAAGTCTCTTTCTTTTTTGGTGCATTAACAAAATACCCAGGTTAAATCAGTTGACTGATATGCACCTGATTTGATCTCTTTTCTGGTTTCATAACCTCTATCAAGAGCTATACCTCCCTACATATGTATACATAAATATTAAAGATCAGTATTTGCATATGAAAAAATTGAATATTTGTTTTGTATGAGTATGGCTTATCTTACTTATAAAAATATCCAGCTTTTTAGTTAAGTTTTTTTATCTTCACCTAAACATTTTTGCATGATAATTTCAGGGTATCAGAAGTATGTCTATTTGAATAGTAACATAAACTTGAAGAAAATATACTTAACTAGAAACAAATTAATGTTTCCTATTATTACTTTTGTTTTGCTTTTATAAAACAAGTTTTCTTGTAGCCCATGTTGGCTTAAAAATTGCAAGGTTGTCATTTTTGTAGAAACATCATTTACAGAAATCACAAAGAGAGACACAAAGATAGCACACAAACAGTGAACAGAAATGAAAGTTTTGTACCAAATTTATATTATTCATTCATCTGTAGATAGACATCTACACTGATTTTATGACATTGATCTTGTGACTAGAACAAGAATAAACATGAGTGTTCAAAGTATCTCTGTATTAAGATGCAGTGTCCTATGGGTATATGCCCAGGTGTGGTATGTCTACATCTTTTGGTATTTCTATTTTTAATTTTTTGAAGAATGTTCAAACTGAATTCAATAACTAAGCCAGTTTTAAGAATGGGGGTTCAAACTGTCTCTGAATAAAAATGGAATGCTGGTCCTTGTTTGTTGAGACTAATTGTTCAGAAGATATAGAGGAAAATAAACATGTGATGTGAAATCAAAGAGAGCTCTTCGAGGTGATGTGTCCTAGGGGACAAAGAGGGGAACTAGAGCCAGAAGACATGATAAAAATCAACAAAACAAGTTATGTTTGAAAACATCACAATGAAGCAGAATACTTGTATGAGATTTTAAAAAGTAAAAATTTCAAATTGAAGGTAATATTCAAGTTCTTAATGAAATTCCATTTATTATATAAAAATTGGCCTGCTTTGGAATTTTTGTGGTAAGACAGTCTTCCAGATGTGAGATTTGTGTTGATTTAAGCTGTCTTATCATATTTCCATATGGTTTCCTCTCTTATGTTTTTATTATCCTTCATCTTCCTAAATTAACTCCCTGACTGTGACCCCTCCAGAGCCTCCCTTTTTCTATATTGCACAGCTATGTTCCTTTGGTTTCAGCCTTTTAATGCGGCAATAATGCAAAATTCTAAATATAAATCTATTTTTTTTCAAAATACTTGGTTCCCTCCTTTTGAAGTTATGATAAACATATCTTTACATCCAAATTATTCTCTTTTTTTATGCTGCTGAACCAAAAATGTCAGGCTCTCCTTCCCAGGGAGCCTATCAGTAAGGGTGAATGTTTCAACTTTGTTCCTTTATCTGTATCTGTACTCTCCTGGTCTTTATGCATTAAAGACAATTGGCATGCTTGTTAAGATAATGTCACCACTGCAACTACTGATAATATATATGTCACAAAGCATTCATATATATTTCTCCAAATCTTCAAGTAACATATGGATGTAAAAGAAAAAAATTGACAATGGCTCTCTTACAATGATCAACAAAGAGGATAAGTTTGTGTTAATTTATAGTTAATTTTAACCCTTTTATTTTAATATGTACATTTAAAATATTTTTTTATTCCTTAACATGATGATGTATATATTAGAGTCTAGAACAATGAACCTACAGTCATATTAACACTAGGTTTGATGATCCATTCTTACATTCTACTGAAACTGTCCTATTTGCCTTAAGATACTATATATTCTGCTAATACAAGAAAGTGGTTCATGATCCCATGAGCTCATACAGCTTAGTCTTATTTTCATGTGACTAGGAGAGTGTGGACTAGAAAAAATACAAGCTTACAATTTCTTATATCTGTGGGATAATGCTCTTGTATACTGGTTTAATAAAATGCTGATTGGCCAGTAGCCAGGCAGGAAGTATAGATGGGGTAAGCAGACTAGGAGAATGCTGGGAAGAGGAGGGGCAGAGTGAGGGTCACCAGCCAGACACAGAGGAAGCAAGATGACAAGGCAGAACTGAGAAAAGGTACCAAGCCACGTGGTTAAACATAGGTAAGAATTATGGGTTAATTTAAATGTAAGAGCTAGTCATTAATGAGCCTGAGCTAATGGCTGAGCAGGTACAATTGATATAAGCTTCTGAGTGATTATTTTATAAGCAATGGGCAGGGCCAGAGAAAACCTACTGGCAACAATCTCTCTTCTTCTTATGCTCTGAGCTTCTGAAGGCCTTCATGTTGTTGCAGATATCCCATCTTCCACCATTGCCAACTGCACTGAGCCAAATCTTTTTTCTTCATGGAAGAACATATGATCTTTCGGATAAAAAATAAGATGTGTGTTTGCTATAGCAGAATGTCTCCCATCCAAAACCATCATTAGTTTTAATGATATGAAGCATACATGAGAGAGTTAATATAGATTTATTTTTTATTGTTAGAGTATTAAAAAGTTATTGAATATTAACATAATGAATTTGTATCAATATTCTCTTATTCATACAGTTTTAGAATTTTGCTCTTTTATTGAAATATTATTTTAAAAATAGAACCTAAGGTTCCTGGTATCCAAATTGCAAATCCAATTATGATAAATTTGAATGTATTTGTAATATAATAATTTTACTCTCTGTTTTTAATCATTATTTAAGCAAAAAATGAGCTAGTGTACATTTTTACAGTCTACTTTACCAATTTCTCACTCAATTCTTTGAAAGGGAAGTATAAATAAATTTTATTGCAATATATTCACAGAGAAGGTCATGAGGAAAATGAAATAAACAATGGTCTTTTAAAGTTATTTCTGTAATCATGGATAAAATTTCATTGCAGAATATGTTTAAATTGCTTCTCTGAAAAAGAGCTATTCAGACCTAAAGATATGGCTCTAGTTAACAGTAATGAGTTCTCTTCCAGAGGACCTCACTGGAACCAGACAAATATGTGGTGGACAGACATATATACAGACAAAAGACTCATCTACAGGAAAGAGAAAATGAATAAAACATTAAAAAGTTAATCAATTTACACAGTAAGTGTGACTCAATATGATTACTAGAAGAACATCTAGAGGCTTTTCTTCATTGGTTTTGTATTCTTACCATTTTGTTTACATGCTTCTCATGTATCTACTATACATATTGCATAACTTGATTTTGTGAATATTTTCTACAAGTCCACACTTTTTCACAATGCACTTTTAGTAAATTTCATTGCACATTGGGCAAAGGCCAACTGACTTGAACTTGATTCTCATCCTTGTACACTTTTCAATCCCTGAAATGAACTGACACCTTTACCACAGGCATACGTACATACACACCCACATGCACACATACATACATACACACCAGCACAAGCACATTGAACAACAACCTCAACAGAGCATCATCAAGGCCAAAACAAGCTTTAAATACTTCAATAATAGTAGGATCACTTCTTATTGGAATTATTTGATAGCTCATATGAGTTAGTATCCTTTTTATTTGGAAAAATATATTTTGATAAATTGAGTAACCAAAACAGTGATCATATATATTCACATATTGTTGGTCAGTCAGTGATTTAGAAAAAACAAAACAAAAACAAAAACTCTGCCTCTGATAGAACATCTCAGGGGGAGAGGCTGTGTGACAGTTCACATGCTGAATTAGATTTCTATTTCTTTAGGATGAAAAGATGTCCTCATAATCCCATTAAAAGCTGGAAAAGCCAAGGCACACTTCTAGAATTTGACATTTTTTTCAAATGTACAATTTCAGAAAGGTTCTTTTCTCTTGAAAATACAAAATAGTCTCACAAATAAACAGTCCATAAAGTTACGTATTTAGATGCAGTAACATACATGTAAATAAAGAATGATAAATTCGACTGCACAAATTTCCACAGTTTAGTAACAGTATTTTTTACAAAGACTTTTTTTTCATTTTGGAGCTTTATTTATTACACTGTGTTAGAGAACCAAAGGCAGACAATATGAAGAACACAGAATAATAGAGTATTTGATTTTGCTTTTCCCTCAAATTTGATGCTTCACAAATCCATTCTAAATTAAAAAAAAAGTAACTTTTAGTCTTATTGTTTCAAATATACTTTATTTGGATGGATATTGCTTAGCCACTAAGTAAGATTGTATTAATTATCTGAAGATTAACATTTGGTTTATATATATCGACCAGGGACTCATAAGCCAAACAAGAAGATTCTTAATAACTAGCTAAAATTATCTAGAGAGATCTTGCATCCATCATAGTACCTGGCACAGGAAGGCACTTCAATCTTTGGTAAATGTGTCATGTACTTGAAGAACATGGTAAATCACTATTATCCAGTTCAAGTAACCAGATTTATTTCTTAAATCCATTTGTCATTTAGTATTTTATAATTCCGGGTAAGTCTTCAGATTCCTGTGCTCTGGTAGCCTGTCCTCCAAAGTCATTCACCTGACGCTCTTGTGTTTAGTTATCTAAACTGTTTCACATTCATTTATTCAACTATCCTGAACATAAATCACTTTGGTAGCCAATTAGATACTTTAGAAATAAAAGTGGGAGACCATGAATTCTGGGCTGCAGAAACCATTTCAGCTTCTATTCAATTAGATCTTGGTTTTGGTCAATCATATCCTACCATATTTTCTTCATCAGAATTGTTTCTGACAGCCTGTTTTAGTTTCAGACTGTTTTGGACCCACGTTTTCCTAGCTCACCTTCCCGGGTAGCCTCGTTTCACTCCTTTGGGTGCCATAGGTCAGCAATTAAGATGGCTCACTGAATAAATGGATTCACTAATTTTTAGGCTTACTAATTTATATCTGTATCTTCATGAGTGGTGACTGAGAATAATCAGAGCAATATTCTTAGTTAAGGTCTGTCACAGTCACTGGAGAACATTAGACTTAAGTATCTAAAATAACTGTTTTTAAAACATATTCTGGTGCAAAGTTTCATATTTTGAAATTAAATCTGATTTAACAAATTACAAAAAAATTCCAAGCAGTTTTTTTAATGACAAAGTAAGAGATACTTAGTTAAAGAACCAAGATATGGCAAAAATATTTAATTTTTATTTACAGTAGTACTAGAAATAACTAGAAGTAAAGTATCAGGGGATACACTGTAATGTTCAAAGACACAGAACTAAGCAAAAATAATTCAGCTTGCTGTCTTAATGGTGAATAGGAAACTGGTAAACTAAAACCAGCTGTGCTGTTTATTAATCACTCAGCAGTGTGCATAAGGTTGCTTTTACCTGGAAGCAGAATCATTTCTCTGATTATATCTTGGCAAACCTAAATTGTTTGTCTACTGAATGTCATCTTAGTAGCTTCGTATTGGATGTCCTTTACTGCATAGTCAGAAGTAGGCAGAATGAGAGCTTCTCAAACATTAGGTAGGTTAAGTCTAGGACAAAAAGAGAAAAAGAGCACCATCCATGTAACACAATTATTGCTTTATGACTTTGGCCCAGTTTTCACCTGTTTTATGTATAATGTTTAGATGACATTAAGCTAAAACTGGAAAACAATGACCCTAGTAGACACCAAAGTATAACAAATAAAAAGCCCATTTACAGGAATAAGATACTTCTTTGGGAGATTTTGGTAGGAATCAGTTACCTATTTTGGACCTGTTAGCTCATCAGCTGATGAGCTCCCATAATTTGTAAATATTACAAGATATTTTCAATGTTTTTGGCTACTCTTCAGACCCTTTTGTAAAGACACCATGCACTTGAGTCACAGGACACAGAGAAATCAAGCTGGCATTCACCTGGACACTTCATTGCTATTGTTTAGCTTGCATAGGGCTGAAAGTTTAGATGGATACTACCAGATAAAGAAAGAAATTATTTATTTTATCTAGCTATGAACTGTATGAGCAGCACCAATGGCTAGCCAGCTAAGACAATCCCCAAAATTCAATAGTGGCACTAATGTCATGGAAGTAACAAGTCACATTCTGATTGGATTTATAAATTTCTCCACAAGTTTAAACCCATAACCTGCATGTTACCAAGGCCAATAAACTATAGCTAGACAGTTTGTAGGTTCTAGCAGAGAACCTACTACTGTGAATATGCTAAGTGAACATAATATTCAACTGAGTCCTAATGACTTATCCTTATATCAGAGCAAAATGCTCAGCCCTAATTTGGATATTTATATCACACTCCTACCTCAAAAAGTTCCAAGATAATTGCAGATTGTAATGGTCTTAGGTGCTGGATGACTACAAGGAAATTCTTTGGATAAAGCAAGGCCATTACAAACAATAATTCACAGTGATTGATACAGTATGCAGAAGACTTAAAATTGCTCAGGCCAAACAAAATTCCATTTTGGAAAGGAGAGAAGATCATAAAAGTCTCCATCTCACTAAGGAACCATTGCCAGTTAATAGGTGCTCCAGTAAAGACAAGAAATCCAAGATTATATTGGCAGTACAAACTGTGCCATATGGACTTAGAAATAAGAAAGGAGTTCACAAAATTCAGGAGAGGGAGGAGGTCATGGATCTGGTAACAGTTGGGGAAGCAGAAATGAAAGATCAAAATCATTGTTGGAAAATCTCAACTAAATATATGGAGATATATAAACAATCTTAAAAAAATAAAATAAAATAATGAAAAATGTATCAAAACAAAGTTTCTCTGTATTGTAGAGTTTATATTATACCATAGCTACATGAGTATTACATCAGTTATATATAAGTAAATAGTAATATCAATTATTGTAATAGTAAATCTTCATTATCAACTTACTGGTATTGAGAACCAACTAAGAAATGTGTTTCTGGGAATGTCTGTGAGGTCATCTCCAGAAATTTTACTGAGAAACGAAGATCTTGTTTAAATGAGTGCTGCTGTCCAACCTGCAAAGAGGGATTGAGGGTGAGAAAGCCTGCTGAGGAATAGAACTCATGCCTCCCTGCTTCCTAGTGAATACAATGTGACTGGCTGCCCCACTTTCCCACCGTCATGAATTCTCCAGCATGATGCTCCTTTTCCCTCAAAATGTGAGCTAAAATAAACTCTTCCACCCTTACTTTGGTTTTGTAATGTATTTTGTTAAAAGAAATTAAAAACAGAAAGCATTTATAAAATATTGTTTGTGCTGCAAGTTGAGTTGACAATACAATTCTTTCCAACAAATTTTTTTTCCTAGGCACCATATCTCAGATACATTTCACTGACCATTAGGTAAAGAACTGGATATTTTAGCAATTGATACTACTGACATTCTCAGGTACTCTCTTTAATGGTTCTTAAAACAGAGAAATTCTATGAAATTTGGTATAAAAGTTTTAATGTGAACCACACTGCCACTCCACTTTTATTGGGAATGGCAAATATCTTTATATGTCACCATTAACATAACTTTTGAAAGAAACATCTAAAGTATGACATATTTGTTTTATTTAGAGAAAGATGGAAACAATGAGGATATACATTTAATCTTTCTTCTAAACAGATGTGTTTTCAGATTCAATTATATAGCTAACTATCTTTAAACTATTTTCCTGTTTTAAAACATATAAATGATATTACCCTCCAAAGTGCATGTTTTTAGGTTCTACAGATGTTTGGGGACAGTTATGGTGAGCAGCTGCTTTGGGGAAGTGTGAATACACTTATTTACACACAGAGTTCATAAACATTGAAGTTTAGTCATTTGTGAAGACTTAAGGAACTTTGAGAAAGTTCTAGTAGATAATCAAAGATAATAACAAAGTTTTCCTAGTCTACATAGTTTGCCGGCTCTTATATTTAGTTTCAGTTATTCGGGGGGAGAATATAGACAATTACACCATAATCAGGCATCTTTAACTGTACAACAGAAAGAGATTCTTGGTGTGTGTTTGTGTCTGTGTGTATTCTAATCTATGGTTACAAAACACTTGTTTTTTTTTTCTTTTCTAACCACAGTTTTCTTTTGAATATAGTTGAATTAAGCACAGCATTTAGTCATCAGTTTATCTATGTTGATTTTATATGTCTATACTGTGGCAAATTGAAAAAGATGATAAAATCTGAAGAAACTGTTCACAAATTCTTGTATTACATTACACTAAAATAATCGTTTTATTGTGTATGGCATTTAAGTGTCATAAACAAAACCAAAATCCTTCAAATTATATCAATGCATTATATTACTATAGGAAAAGTATATTCTGTAGCTTCACTGAATCAAAACATGAGACAGAATCAAAGCAATTCAGATAAGTATTTCATTCAGTGCAGTCAATCAGGACAGACAAACGAATACTTCAGAAGTTTATTCATTACTGCTCCTTGTGCTACTTTTCATTGACTTTCCCACAGGCTCACATATGAGCAATTCAAGTTTATGGCAAGGTGGGTATATCTAGCCATCAACTCTGAGATGGAAAATTGTAATAACTGTATTTTCAGACATAATTCACGGGTTAAATCTGGTGGGAATTGCTTTCCTCTGAGTGAACTTCTCAGGATGATGCATTCCACAAAATATGTGTCGCTCTCAATCTGCTTGTGAAGATCACTGGATGCTGCAATGGAGATGATGATTCAGACAATACTGTATACCAGTACTAAGTTAATTTCTCTGAATTTCATAAGCAATCTGTTGATAAAAGACTGGCTCCTACGTCACTATTTTTTTCTTTTGGTTGGGAAATATAATCTTTAATAGTTGAATAAATTTCTCTCCACACATTGGCTAATAGTAAATCTTTTCAGATCTAATTCAGCTTTATCGTTCCCTCTGGCAGCTCAGTTGTTGGTCCAGATTTATTGAATTCTGACAGAAAGCAATTGAAATCTCCCTTAGAAATAAAGTTCCTGACGTGAGGGAGAAAAAGAGTCATAAAAAGTCCCATCCTTAGAATAGCATCTTTTATAACACAGAAATGGTTTGAAGTAGCTCTCCTGACATTGGGCTTGGTGGCAGTTCAGGTGGCAGTTGGGGATATTAACCTTGAGTTCTCAGAGCAGAGAAGCCACTCCTTCTCCCTTGCTATACACCAGTGAAATAAACTGAAATTAGATGGGAAACAGCTTATCTGGTGCATCTTTCATAATTGAACATACCCAGATCCAAGAAGTTTGTCATATCTGATTGAAAGATTTTAGATTCCTTGGCTTATGTGTGTTCTGGTTGTGCTCTTGGCTATGATAAAGACCATGGCCAACAACAACAAGGAGGGAAGGGCTTATTTCAGCTTACAGGTTATACTCAAATCAAGGTGGTAAGCCAAGGCAGGAAATTGAAGCAGAAACCAAAGAAGACATTTTGCTTGTTGACTTTCTCCCTCTGGCCTGTCAGCTACTTTTCTCACACACTCTGGGCCCACCTGCAGAGGGATGGCAGAGCTCATAGTGGGCTAGGCTCTCCTACCTCAATTAGCGATTTAAAAAATGTCCCACAGCTGAATAGTTCCTTTTATTTCCTCACTGTGAACTGCCCTGATATTACACAGCTATCTTATCCACCTACTTAGCAATCGATATATTGGTGCATCTGAAGTTTTGACAGTCATGTTTAAGTCCCTATTGACATGTGTTTGGAGTTTTGTTTGAGTGCATTTTTTTTTCTGCTTATTCGAGTAAATGCCAAGAAATGATACTTGTAGACCATATGGGATGGGAACGGTTAGCTTTTAAAAAGATGCTACACTGTCTTTCAAAGTAGCTCCTCCATGTTCCTAGTGTGAGAGAGATGCCTGTCATTCTGCATTCACATGAGCACAAATTGTTTTGTGTGCTCTAAGTGTAGACCTTTACAGTAGGTGTACAAAGGCAACAGATGGCCTATGTGTATCTATATGTATTTCTCTAATGACATGTGATCTAGAACATATTTTATATGCTTCTTCCCAAAGGTATCTCTTATTTTGGAGGAGCTTTTTATGAGCTGTACTCATTTTCACTTATTTGGTTCTTCACTTTCTGAATTATGTTTTAATTGTTTTGTATACTTTGATTGTTATACATTTATTAGGCATATGTTTGCAAATATTTCCTCTCATTATCCTGACCCAGTACTGACAACTGCCCATTATAGTTTCCTTGTGTGGATTTTGCCTCTTTTATTGCTTTGAAATGTCATTATCATACTTGAAGTCACTTATATTTCCAATATTATCTCTAATATTCTTATATTTTTCAATAAGCATCAGTTCTGTGTTCCATTTTAAATTAATATTGTGGAAGTGTGTGATCTATGTCAGTTTATATATTTATTTATTTTGGGGCATGCAGATGTCTAGTTATTGTGACATTATAATCAATAAGGGACAGCATAGCAGAGAAGGATATAGGGCAGGCATAAAGAATAAAGTGAAAACTAAGGAGAAGAATCTCACAAAATATATTTTGTTTTTAATTTTCTATACAGATCTTTATTTCTACAAAATAGCCATATAATTTATATATTTTATCTGTTTTAACAAATTATATAATGGAAAATATATGTACAAATTAGAAATGAACAGATTTCAGCCTTGGTGGTTGGTGCCACCCCTGGGCTGTTGATCCTGGGTACTATGAGAAGGTGGGCTGAGCAAGCCATGGGAAACAAGCCAGTAAACATCACCCCTCCATGACCTCTGCATCAGCTCCTGCCTCTGGGATGTTGCCCTGTTTGAGTTCCTGTTATGACTTTCTTTAGTGATGAACAACAATGCTGAAATGTAAGCCTGAAATAAACCCTTCCCTCCACAACTTGCTTTTTGGTCATGGTGTTTCATCACAGCAAGAGAAATCCTAACTAAGACAATATATTTCCTTCCAGTGTTTTTTCTCTCTAATGTCCTAATCTTTCAATTCAAATTGACCTGGTCTTTGAATTAATCTCTTCAAATCCCCATGGAAACTAATCTTCCATCATGCTTGTGGGAGGTTATCTAGATTAAGTTTAATTAAGGTGAAAAGAACCAAACTAAAGGTGGGTGATAACATTGTGTGGGGTCTGGGTCTTGGATTGAATAAAATGATGAAGTATGTTTGAGAACTAGTATTCATTGCTTTCTGCTTCCTGACAATGAATTGTAGTTGGCATTTTCTTTGGGCTCTCAACCAGCTTCCATATAAAGACATGGAGACTTATTATTAATTATGAAGGCTTGGCCTTAACTTAGAATTGTCCCACCAGCTCTTTAAACCTAATTTAACATGTTTCTATTCCTCTTCATTTTGCCTCAGGGCATTTTACCTTTCTTTCATTCTGCATTTCCTACTTTCCTGTTTCCTCTGTGTCTTGCTGGCCGGACCCTGGCATTTTCCTGTCATCTCCTTTTCTTTATTCTCTATTTATTTATTCTCCCTGCTTGGAATTTCTGCCTATACCTCCTCCCTCACTATTGGCCTTTCAATTTTTTTATTAGACCAATTAGGTGACTTAGACAGGCAAGGTAAAACAGCTACACATCTTTATGTAATTAAATAAATGCAACACATCTTTACATAGTTAAACAAATATTCTGCAACATAAACAAAAGCAGTCCATCTTTACAGTTAAACAAATGAAATAGATCTTTACATAGTTAAACAAATGTAACACATTTTTGCAAGTTAAACAATATTCTACAACATTTCTCCTTTTTTGACTAAGTAAAAAGAAATACTTTAGCTGAACATAGTAAAACTATGTACAATAAGAACAATCATCAAGGAAGAATAATATTTACATTATCCAGTTCATTTGCATTAGGCAAATTCAGAGAAAATACTCCATTATCTATCCTATCTTGGTGGGTTCAAAGTTGTGTACCTAATTTACATTCTACCCTAACTTGTATCCCAAATTATCTTTTTAGAGTTCAAGACATTTTCTTAGATAAACAATTTAAGCTTTTATGTTTTCCAACCTTATAAACTTTACATCTCTGTGTAAGTTTCTTTTCTAAATTTGGTCACAAAGAAAACTATAACTGTAACTACCTCATCTTCAGCTCCATCAGAGAGCTGAGAAGGATAAAATATTACTTGAGTAAACAGGAAGTGCAGAGCAGGCAACTTGAAAAACTATAGAAATGAGAGAAGCAGCTGGCTGCCTGAACAGTCACCCACAGTTCCTCTGCAGCTTTGGTACGTCCAGCTTCAGCCTACAGGCCTAGAATATCTGACAGACTTTTTTTGTGAAGCAAGGATTTTGAAGGACTATCTCACTTTGTCTTGGCAAAATTTTGCAGTTTTTTTACTTTGTTCTCTGCTTGTCCAGTTTGGACAGCATACTGTCAGCAGTTGAAGCACGGGCAGTTTCTTCCCCAAATAGCTAGCTTTGCCACAATGAAAGCAAACTCCATATGGAGGTTCTTTGATGCCCATCATCCTTTTATGAAGTAGATTGGTGCAGCCAGGAGCAGATGTGTCTTACTGCCATGAAAAACCTTAGGTTATTAAACATCTTACCTGACATATTCTTTAGGTCTCTGAAGTGTTTAAAGAGCATCTATATAAAATATAATTTTGTTTAACCTTGAAAACATACCTATCATAGCTACAAGTTTGATTATTGTAAATGACTAACTATTAACTTATGTTTCTTAATTATACATTACATTTCTTAATGAGCTGCATAGGTAAAATAACATAAATTAGAATAGAAACATATATACAGTATAAAAATAATCTTAAATTTGTATCACTATACAAAATTGTCTTAAACAATAGTCAAAACATATATACAGTATAACAAAAATAACCTTAAATTAGTATAATTATACAAAAATATCTTAAAGTTAGGAACATATATAGAGTATGTTCTAAAAAATAACCCTAAATTTGTATCGCTATGCTTATAAATTTAGGACAAATTGCTAAATGGTCTTACTAATAAAAAACCCAGAGCCAGATATTGGGGTGAAAAGCTGAGAGATCAGAAAAGCAAAAAGAAGCCAGTCAAGTTCTTACCACTTGGAGATCCTTCGCCAAAGAGACCTACTTCCTGTATACCCATGCCTATATGCTTTTCTGTTCTGCATTTCACTTCCTCTCTCCACCTAGCTACATCACTTCCTCTTTCTGCATAACTCTGCCACTTCCTGTCCGTCTGTACAGACCTTCAGACTTTTATGGTTACTATTGTTGGAATTCATGGCATGTGCCACAATGCCTGGCTCTCTTCCCAGTGTGGCCTTGAACTCACAGTGATCTAGATGAATCTCTGTCTCCTTGAATGCTAGAATTAACGGCATGTCCTACCATTGCCTGACTTCTATGTTTAATATAGTGTCTGCTTTTTTCTTTTGATCCTCAGATAAACTTTATTGGGGACACTGATAAAATGTCACCACACTATACAAAAATCTGTATCAATGTAAAATAATTTGAAATTAATAGTTTTTTTAGTTTAAATTAGATTTAGTAATCTTCCCTTTTATCATATCCCCTCTTCTCTTTTTTTTTCCAGAAAGTGATTCTTAAATCCTATTTCCCTTCCTTAGTTTCCTCCTTACCATAACCAGTAACAATTTCCAACCAACCCCCCTAAGCAATGACAAATATTCATAACCTGCTGAATGACCAAAATCCACCCACCCCACCTCTTGGTAATGTGGGCATTACTTCCTGCTATCTGTGGATGACAGCATCTTTAGGACCTGAGAAAATTGGGATAATGACTAAGTCCTGGAAGAGCTAGCTGTGCCATTTTTTGGTTTTGTCTGTGTGTGATGGAAAAGTGTATGGCTTATCTGAAGTCTTAGCTGGAATGGGCTGTAAGGCTGGACCATCTCAGTTAGCAGCCTTGAAGTTGCTCTGAATGTAGAACTCTGAGGAAACTGCAATAGAGGAACTCTGAAAGGCTGGATCACCTGGAACACCCATTTTCACTGTTATCTGGTTCCCTTGCTCTGAAAACACACAGAGGTAACATACATGTCTGCATTAACACAAGTATGGACTCTGTGTTGTACACAAGTCAACCAAAGACGATTTTTTGTTTGTTTTATGTTTGAGTAGGTAAAAGACATCTGTCAATTGTATAAGTTTGTTTGGAGTGTAAAAACCAAACCTCTATCCATGTCATACAAATGACATACACATGACATGTAATAATGAGTCATGAGGACTCTGTAACCAATAAGATTTATTTTGCCTCATCTAGTCTCAGAGCTGTTCCTATGTCAAGGGATCAGCATATACATGTAACATGAATTGCTAAATGGTCTTATTAGTAGAAAATCTGGAGCCAGATATTGAGGTGAAAGCTGAAAGATCAGAGAAACAGAAACAAGCCAGCCATGTTCTTACCTCTACAAAATCCTCAGCCTCAAGAGAGGAGTTCCTGTTTCCTCAGACTGAAAGCCTCTGAGTCCTTACCTGAAAGGGTCTTCATTGAACTGACCTTATATACCTTTCTGCTTCCTGCCATCACTTCCTGTGATTAAAGGAATGTGTCCTTCCCAAGAAAAAACAAGAGATCTCAAGATCTGGGATTAAAGGTGTGTGTCATCATACCTGGCTCTGTTCCCAGTGTGGCCTTGAACTCACAGAAATCTAGATAGTTTTACTTTCCTTACATTGACAGCACTTTAAACTAGTAGCAGTCTGGCTTCTAAGGCTGTAGTCTTGGGAAATTTTGTTTCCCCAGACAATGGCTATGTTGCTGCCACTAAAGTTAGTTCTAACTAAATCTCATTTGTTCCAATAAAATTTGAGATTCAAAGGCAAGGGTGAAAACCTGTGAGCTCAGAGAGTTAGAATAGCAACTAGCAAACTTTTTTTCTTTGCTGGGGTCCCTGCAAGGCATTCCCTTCCACACTGTCCCAACGGAAAAAAACAAAAACAAAAACAAAAAAAAAACATGCTAAGACCTTTCCTGCTACTTCATGTCAACAGGTTGCTAACCCCACCTCTCTAAGCCCAGGTTAATTTTATTTAATTAATACAAATTCAACACATTTGTGCATAGTTAACAAATGCGGCAAACAAATGTAACACACCTTCATGTAGTTAAAGTGCTATTCTATGACATTAAAAAAAAGTAACACATCTTTGCCCAGTTAAAATAATAGTCCACAACACACAGTCTTTCATTTCCTATGGAAGCAAAAGCATGACCTCTTTCCCAATGCAATAGATTTTCTGAATTTCATTTTAAAGTTAAGACATCCCTAAAGTATCTAGGCTTGTTTAATTCAGCAATTTCATTTACAAACCCATGTCTCTTAGTAGCTGTGGTTCATTCATCAGCATTCAAAAAATTCAGGGGATGTAGAATCCCTGTGTAATTTCCATCCTTATGTGGTTTATTCTTTTTTATATATAACTTTATTCTTTGTTTAAATACTTTACTTAATTATTTTAAACTCTTTTTCCTATGACTGTCTATACCTATTTTCACTTCTTTCTTAAGCAGCTACTCATACTATAACCTGTTTAAAGTTTTTTGTTGTTGTTGTTGTTTTTGTTTTCTATTGGACCTGTTTCACTGTGCACCTGTAGCATTCTCTAACCATGTGAGCCAAACCTTAAACTGCTCTGCAGCAGCTAGACCCTCTGCTTTGCTGCTCTCGCGGTTGGCTCTGCCTCTTCCACTGTGCATGAGAGCTGAGCTTTAAGCCTGTGGGCCTAACAGAACTGAGTTTAACTGGGAGCTGCACGTAACCTTCCCAGCTCTAGGAACTTGGTGCATGCACTGTGGCAGGCACTTCTACCTAGCATGCCAGTTTCTCAAGTGCTCTGCTGCACAGCAGTGACTCTAAGGAGCTCTATCTGTTTTTTCCCCCCTGGATTTGTCAGGCCCTATGGGTACCATTTGCAGTTGGAATTTTCTGTGGGTCACCAATCAGCTCCCAAATATAGACATGGAGACTTATTAGTTATGAATGCTCAGCTTTAGTTTAGCCATGACTCACTAGGCTCTTTTACTTTAAACTGTTTCTATTCATCTACATTTTGTCTCAGGGCTTTTACTTTTCTTTCATTCTGTATGTTCTACTTTTCCACCTCCTTCATGTTTTCCTGGCTGGGCCCTAGTATCTCCCTGTCATCTCCTTTACTTTCTTCTTTTTCTTGAGCCTAAATTCCTACTTACTCTCCCTGTTCAGTAGTTCCACCTATACCCCCTCACTCTCTATTGGCTGTTCAGCTTTTGATTAGACCAATCAAATAATGAAGAAGTAACTGTCTTATTAAATGAGAAACACAGAGCCAATGTAAAGATAAAATCCCAAGAAGTCAGAGCTAAGAGCCTCACCCTTCCTGCTTCAGCGATCCTCTTCAACCAAGAGACCTCTCCGAAAGAGACCTACTTCCTGTCTGTTTGTCTTTATATAGACTTCCTGTTCTGCCTTCTCATTGGTTGTAAACCCAACCACATGACTGCCTCATCACTGCCTGTCTGTACAGACCTCCAGGTCTTCTATGGTTGGTATTGAGATTAAAGGCGTGTGTCTCCAATGCTGGCTGTATCCTTGAACACACAGAGATCTACCTAGTTCTGCCTACCAAGTCCTGGGATTAAAGGCCTGCACCACCACCCACCACCACTCAGCTTTTGCTATGGCTCTAATAGCTCTGACCCCTGGGCAACTTTATTTATTAACATACAAATCACATTTTAGTACAAATAAAATATCACTATAAGGTGACTCCACAAGGGAAAACAGCAACACATTTTTATATAGTTAAACAATTGCAACACATATTTGCACAGTTAAACAAATATTCCACAACAGTGAATGTCATATTACCAGCTACCTGCAGCTCCTACCACCATGCTGTACCATGGGCAGTACCTCTGGAACTATGAGCAAAACAATGCTTTCCTTCCTTAAGTTAGACTTTGTCAAATATTTGGTCATAGCAAGGACACAAGTAACTAATACATCAACTTTCATGAATGTATTATACATATAATCGTTATATACATTTTTGCACCTATTTTCTTAATATTTCTTGTGAGAGTCTTTGGGAAACAAGTTTCTACCTGCTCCCACCTTTTGAAGGGTTCTTGGGTGGAGGAGAGAAATATTAGGTAGAAAGATAGACCTAGATGATGAGGAGAAAGACAGAGACATAGGATAGCTTCGGGAGGGCCTTGCATCAATATCCAACTGTTTATTCAAAAGGGCTTTTTAAACAATGCCAAGGGGAGAGGCAAAAGATATCCCCCTTGCAAGACCAAAGCAATAATGTACAGCCAAATGTAGACTCTTCCAAACACCTGGTAACCCACGCCCTTGGTCAAATCATCCCATTATGTAGCCCTGCAGGGTAAAGCAAGCTCAGATTCTGTGACCCTGAGTAAGGTCTCACTAGGAAGCTCTGTGGGTCTTGACAACTTTTTATAATCTTTTCAAATCTAAAACTTCCTATGTTGAAAATTTATGTGCCATTCCTTTTTATAAGCTTTCTTCTTCTCTGTGGCTAATCTGCATTTTTGCATACATATAAATTCCCAATTTCAATGATCTTCTGATCTACTATTCTGAATCGATTTCCATTAATGTTATCTCTAAGCCTAATAACTATGTTCTCTATTGTATCTCTGATTCAAGTCTGCAGATATAAGAAAATGAAGATGAAGGTGCTATTTTTCTCAAAGAAAAAATGATATTAATAGTTTAACCCTATATTTCACTTATTTATGAAATAAAAGATCATTGTATATTAATGAGCTTTTAAAAAGTTTAGATGTGCCAAACATTTGATGCATAAAAACAATCTTATGAGGTTGTTTATTTTGACAAAATTTTCATGCATCATGAAGTCAATTTTTCTCAAGTATAAAAATAGATACAGTAATACTTGTGTCTATAGTGAGAATAAAATGATAAAATATATATAAAGAGGAAGCTTTGTAGTGTAATTTACCTACAAAAGAAATGGCATAATCTCTGTCTCAAAATTTTGAAAGCGATTAAAAAATATGTTATTTTTATTTGTTGATAAATCTGAGCCTGACAATCCAAGTTTATTTCAAAATTTTGATCCCAGGGTTAAGGGATTGAGGTTAAAAGATAATATTATGAAACCACAAATAACTGTCATGTAAATAGACCATCACATTACCCACCTCTGAACTTGTGATTACCTCCAAAATATTTCTGACTTTTCACAGAAATCAAATGTATAGAGATTACTGAGAAATTGGCTGAATGATAGAAATTATGTTATCTAATATGCTCTTTTTCCAAGAGGAGTCTTTTTGACAACACAGTGGCTGCTGTTCTACCTTCTCTTTCAAATGTGCAAATGATTAAGCCAGAACCTTTATGCTGTGTTCTCTGAACATATGAGGCTTTTTTCTTAAAATCCCCCTCTAAGAGTTTAAAGAGAACACACATGTTTGAAAATAGTACTAATATTTTAGTAATTACAATATTTTTCTCAATTCTTAATTGATTATTGAAATTTAAAATTAGCAGACAGGAAATGAATAGGAGCTAAGCAATTTCCAAGTCTCTGACAGCTTATTTTAAATCGACCCCAAATTGTTGTGTTTTTATCATATATTTATCACTTTTAAACGTGTTAATTGTGTTGCAAGCACTGCAGCTGGGATTAATTTAGGGATTTTGAATTGCCTTCTCTACAGCTGGTGAACACTGAAGCAAAACTGTGAAATAAGCTTTGCTGAAAGAATTAGAGAGTTTGCAGTGTTAATTATTCAACCATTTCCTTCAGAAATCCTCCTAAGGAGTGTGATCAAAATTATAAAGGAATTCTTTTTCTCATATGATGAACAGCAGTATGATGGCTGGTTGATGAGTATGCTAATCTTATGTACCTCTTGCTATTTCAGAGTGTGAAACTCCTAAATATTTAGGAGGGAGCAATGTGTGCCAATTAGCGAAATGACAAAATGGAAACTTATTTATTACTCAAACGTGACCAAAAGAAGCAAATTACTCAAAGGTCATATGGGGGTAGAATGGCTTTATTTGTTCACTTCTTTCTTTCTTTGAAACTCTTTATGGTCCTGTATTTTGTTCTTAAAAAAACAAGGTCATTATTTTGAAACCTCAATCCTTCACTTACCATCCTCTCTCCATTCTGATAAATGCTTAGTGTACAAGTGATTAGTCTCTGAGCATAAATGAACAGACTCCATAGCCATTCTCAACATGTACACATTAGGTTTATTGAAAAGCTATGTAGAGGCAAGTAACCTTTTTGAGCAATTGTATATGAATGAGGAAAGTATTGAAGATAAATACAATCTATTACTCATTTTCCACGTCTGTGATAAAATGCTTGAGTAAACAACTAAGAAGAAAGAATGATTTTCTTTAGATCCTGTTTTCACAGGGTTCAATGTTCAGCTGGTCCACTGCTATGAACTGTGTTGAGGCAGAGCATTGTAGTACAAAATTTCTGTACAGCCCAGCTGCTCACTCATGGAGGCAGCAAGCAGAGATAGACTCATGGCAAGATGTAAGGCTCCAAGCAAAGCCCCAGTAACATACTTCCACCCATGACTATCCATATATCTGTTTCCATCAACTCACCATAATGCCATCCAGTTATACATCTATAAATACATTAACTTATTTGTTAATATAGAGCCCTAACACAATGCACAGTATGCTGCTGAATGAGGTTTCAACATTTATGCTTTTGGGTGACATTTGATGTCTAGTGTAAGTATCTGAGAGCTTTTGTTTAAATTAGAAATTACTGTGCCAATAGAGTCGGCTGAAATTTGAATATTAATTTTCCAAAGAAAAGCTTTAAAAAGTTATTTCATTGGGTCTAGCCTTTGTCCTTTATTTTGGGCTTCAATAATAGATAATATTGGAAATGAATTTTGATTTGTAATCTGTGAAGAAATTACCTAACAAGATACTTTTTGTGATAAAATATACAAATTGCTTTGCTAAGTTCTTTAAAACACAATCCTGAACAAATTATTCTTACTTTAAATACATTTCAATATTTTTCAGTAAGAATTTTTTTCTTATTGAAATAAAAAAAAATTTTTATCAAAATAAAAAATTTTTATTTAATGAAAAATATTGAAATTTCATGTATCCACAGCATATTTTCATGATTACCAGCTCAATCAGTTTCTTTTCCATTGTAAATATGTATCATTTCAACTCTTTGCTTATATATTTTTTGAAGAGATTAAGTCCTTGACACCATAGTACCTTATAGCATGGATATGAAAGACATACGAAATAAAATCTTAATTTCTTTCTTTATATGACTCTTTATTCCTCATTTTTTTCAAGTTGAACATTGCACTGGGTACTGATCAAAACACGTAGATTTGTATCTTATTGAAGAGAATATTTGGTCTTCATTTTACACTAGTTGTGTCTCCCATTTTTATTCAAGTAGCTAATTTATACTGTCTTTTCAATATTGATGATTAGAATTATCTATGAATCAAGGAGATTTGCACAGCCTTTATAGTCTTGATAATTGCACTATACATTTCTAAAATGCAGAAGAAAATATTTTGACATTTTTCATCATAGGTAAATATTTTAGGATATATGTATAATATGATTTTAATGTTATCAAGATATTCATTTACACAAATAGCATGTCATCTCTTAAAATATTTTATGTAGTAATTAACCTAAATGTAAAAATGTCCTCTCAATTTAATTAAAATACTCATTTAAATGTATTTTAGTAATTCTTTGAGAATGTAATACATAATGTAATACATAAATGTAAACAAAAAGTCCAATAAAAAGTTTAACATGTTTATGTGCATGAAAGCTATGCGTAGTAACTAATAAAATATAAAAATTAATGTGGTATAAAATAAATGACATCCTCTTTCAAACCTAGTCTTATACTGTACTAGAAATTCCATAACAAATTGATTTTTAATAGGTTTCAGTGATAATTTGTGTTCTGGGAAAATTTAAAGATAGACAAAAGAATTAGTATTTTTTTATATAAATATTCTTTAAAGTAGTGTATTTTTAAAATATTGTATTTAGATAGTGTGAGTGTATATATGTATAATTACATGTGCTACTTTGTTCATACTTATGAAAGTCTAATGATAACATATGTGAGTTGGTACTTTCTTTCCATCATTTGTGCTGTGGATATCGCTATATGTAAATAAACTCTGATTGGCCAATAGCCAGACAGGAAGTATAGGCGGGACTAACAGAGAGGAGAATTGAGGGAACAGGAAGGGAGGAGAGAGACTGGCTGGAGCCGCTGCCAGGACAAGGAAGATGTAAGGTACCAGTAAGCCATGAGCCATGAGGCAAAGTAAAGATTAATAGAAATGGGCTAAATATAAGAGTAAGAGCTAGACAATGACAGGCCTACGCTAATGGCCAAGCAGTTTAAATAATGTAAGACTTTGTGTGTTTATTTTATAAGTGGGCTCTGGGACTGGCGGGACTTGGTGGCGGGAGCTGGAGAAAAGTTCTCCAGCTACAAATGGCGCCCAACGGCTCGAGTTTCCACCTTAAACCTGAGAATATTTAATAACCAATTCTAAACAGAGCCAAACCAGGTTCCTGCTTCATGTCTCATATGGGCAGCTAGACGCTGCAAAATGCGGGTTTGAACTACTGGCGGGTTCCTGGCATGTGCATTTGACCTGCAGTATGGCGGGAGTGAGACGTGTGCCAGCAGCACATTAAGCTGTATGGTAGATTTACTCTTTACTACTATATATTAAAAAAAAAAAAAGAGGTTTCTGGGCTACATGCTACTTTGATAAAAAGCGTAGACAGACTATTTCTGAGAGTTACAGCTCCCAGAGCTGGCAGAAAACGGACCACCACCATGTTCGGAAACTGAAGTGGGCAGAGCCAACAGCCACAGCACCATTTCAGTCTTACAAGGCTGCAGTTTATTTAAATCAATAGGTTCACAATAAGACTGATTCAGACGGAATAGTTCACAATGTGTGTAAAATGTACGTATGCTTAAAAGAGAGAAAAAAGAAATATATACAGTTATATAAACAAATAGTTTTTAAAAATAAAGTCTTTAAAGAAACATTAAAGGTAATAAGCCATGTAAAGAATGGCTATCACACAGAGAATCTGGATTATGTTGTCTTTGATATTTGTAACTGAAGAAAAACATTTGATTGTAAAAGCTGTTGAGGTATGCCAAAATGTAAATTTTAAGGTACCTTGGCTTCAAAATTTGGATATAAGGATATGTTGCTTTGGAAAAGAGTCTCTGCTTTTGTTTCCACAGAAAGCCAGAGACTATGGATTTGTTCCAGATTAAGATACATCAGGTTTGACCAGCCAAGACCCCCTGAAAGGTCTCCAATGACACCATGGCCCAGATGATTCAACATCCAGAATGGTTTTAAGTCAACTGGCTCAGATATACAGCCTCACGGACTACTCCAGGATCCTAAAATTTTCTTTCTATCTCCATAAGATACAGCGCCCCCCTCCAGCAGGAAGTAGTAAGAGAAGCTACGCCCAAATTCCCAAATATACCAAGCTGGCTTTAGAGATGGAATTGGCTCACTCCCCCTCTAAACCCAGACATATTGCTAAAAAAAAAAAAAAAATGGTTAAGAGATTCTTGTGTCCCAAATCAGAAGAGCCCTCAGGTGTGGGACAGAGAAAAACCAATATTTTTATTTAAATCAGGTTGATTATAAATACAATCTTTTTCTAAAACAAAAAGGGGGATAGTTTAGATATGATAGGATGAAAGGGTTGATTAATGAACCTACTTTTAAAGAGTAACAACTTGTTTAAAATGTTTTACATTGCTACAGATTTTAATTTATTGATACAAATTTAAACTTAATTTTGTTATACTGTATATATATTTCTATTCTTGTTTGAGGTATTATGTTTATGTAACTCATTTAAAATTGTAATGGATAATTAAAAAATAGATTAATAGTTAGTCATCTATGATAATATTTGTAGCCATGTTAGTTAAGTCTTCTAGGTATACATAGATATATTGCAGATAGATAGGTAGTCTTCAAACACTTCAAAGACCTACAGAATATGGCATTTAAAATGTTTTAAAAATTTAGACTTTTTGGAGAGTGAGACATGTCTGCTCCTGACAGCACTGATTTACTTCAGAGAGGAGGATGGGCATCGAAGACACTCCATATGGAGTTTATCTTCACCTTGACAAAAATGGCCATTTGGGCAAGAAACTGTTCTTGCCTGGACTGCTTGATCAACTGGACATGCAGGACCCATAGAAAGGTGACCACTGAACTTTGCTTGACAAAATGGTCCTTCAGGTTCCTGCTTTGCAGAGAAAACTGCCAGACATTCTACAAGACACAGAAAAAAGTGAATAAGAGACTCTAGGCCTGTGGGCTGAAGACAGATGCCCCAACTTTACAAGAAAACTTTGGATGACTGTCCAGGCTCAGCTGTCTCTGTCTACCCTGCAAGACTCCCAAAAGTTGCTTGCATCCTTCTTTCATTTCTCAGGCAGTATTATATCCTTCTGAGGTCTTTGATGTGGTTAAAGACTAGATACTTACAATTTTCCTTAGTTATAATAAAAGATAAGTTAGATATAAAACCTTAAACTCACAAATATAAGATAGATAGGATCTCTTCTTTAATATTGTAACTGTAATTCTTGCTTGATAATTGTTTTGTTATATGTAATTTTACTATGTTAAAGTTAAAACCTTCCTTTTTAAAAAAAAGAAGAAAAGGGGAAGTGCTGTGGATATCGCTATATGTAAATAAACTCTGATTGGCCAATAGCCAGACAGGAAGTATAGGCGGGACTAACAGAGAAGAGAATTGAGGGAACAGGAAGGGAGGAGAGAGACTGGCTGGAGCCGCTGCCAGGACAAGGAAGATGTAAGGTACCAGTAAGCCATGAGCCATGAGGCAAAGTAAAGATTAATAGAAATGGGCTAAATATAAGAGTAAGAGCTAGACAATGACAGGCCTACGCTAATGGCCAAGCAGTTTAAATAATGTAAGACTTTGTGTGTTTATTTTATAAGTGGGCTCTGGGACTGGCGGGACTTGGTGGCGGAAGCTGGAGAAAAGTTCTCCAGCTACAGTTTCCAAAGATCCAACTGTGGCTATCAAACTTAGCCACAAGTACCATTACCCTCTGAAACATCTCACTGGATCTGCTTGCTTTTTTTCTGTATCAATGAAATGTACAATAAGAGCTTAAGGAGGCTCAATAGTCATCATTAACTGTATTTAAATATATGTTACTAATCACCAGAGAGAGGAAAACTACACTATGTACTTGCCTAAGGGAGAAGTTGAGGGAGAATCAATGTGAGGACACTAAATTTTTTACCTTCCCTTTGCAACAGTAAAGTTGAGACTTATGTTACGCATGACTATCTTAAACATGTTTATTTTTTCTAATTATTCTGTTTTCCTATGCAAGTGACACTTCCCATGAAAAAGTTTTCCCACTGCTGGTCCTCTCAATTTAATTAAAATACTCATTTAAAAATATTTTAGTAATTCTTTGAGAATGTAATACATTGTATTTTGATCAGAACCACCCTCTACTGTACTTAATCAACACTGTGTTCTTATTTTTGTTTTCAATCTGTCAAGTCTGATTTGTGTCATGTGTTATTCTTGGTGTGGTATGCACCACAAGAGCAGTGTCAATCCACTAAGGGGACACACCTTGAAAGAAAACTGACCCTTTCTTTCCCACTAGTCATTAAGATGAACAGTTGATAAATGGAATCTCACTACACTAAAAAGCTGTGGTACGGTAAACAACACCATCATTCAAGAGAAGAGGCAGCATAAAAAATGAGAAAAAAAATCTTTACCAGCTATACATATAAAGTAGATAGAGAATATACAAAGAACTAAAATAATAGACATTAAAAATCCCATCCAAATTGAAAACTAGGCCAAGGATAAAATCATAGTTCTCAAAATATGAAATACTACAAATGGCTCATAATTTTTTTTAAGTGTCCGGATAAAGTAAAGCTTTATTCATGATCAAGAGGGTTGCTGTGAAGGGCAAAGCACATAGTTACAGAAAGTGCACTTGGTTTTATTTCAACTCAGGTTGTGACTCTGTCTCTTTCCCCATTGGCTGGGGTCTAACCTCATGATTTCACAATTGGCTCTTCTGAAAAAATGGTAAAGATCACGGAGAGATCTTAGATATGCCCCTCTAGAGGAAATCAGGCATCAGGTAAATCGTCATCCAGAGCATTCATCTTAAACTGACTAAAGAAGAGGATGCCTAGGGCTTTATCACAGATTATGTATAACAGAGACATGTCCTTCTCTAAGTTTTAACATTTACAACATACTACCATTATACTCTGTGTATAATATTCTGGTTTGATACAGAATAATGTATAAATCTTGTGAAGGTGTACCATGATTTATACATGAAAAGGAGCTACAAACTGAAAAATAACTTTTAAAACCATAGAATCAGAACATAAGAAACAAAACAGGAAGGTGCTAGTCACCTTAATAGATAATATACCAATAAAATGGGTAAGGGAGATTAAAAGTTGCATAAAAATCTTATGAAATGAGATACATAAAATGATGCAAGATCCTGTCATAAACATAAGTTTTGTAGTATTTGATAGAGAAGACATATTTAACATTGTTTACAAATTCCTCCTCTTTTACAAGGATATTCTTTGATTTAAACTCATTATGATGTGAACTCTCATTTTCCTGTTATATCTTGGAGTAAGAAACTGTAGTAGGAAAAAAGTTCCCATTTAGTAATAGCTTATTCAATAATCCTAAATTATCCCCCTACTACAAAGAAGTAATAATTATACCTGTTTCATTATTGTTGTTTAAGAGGAGTCCAACTCCCTAGGGGTTTTTCTTTGGTCAAGAGGTTGACTTGGCATCTTTGAGATGTTAGTACTCTATCCAGGCCAGAAGTTCTATTCCCTTGACCAGGAGGAGTTTATATGTAACAGGCCCTTGCTGATACTTTCATATTTTGCCTCCCTATTGAGAAAACCCTTGAATCATTTATGGAGTCAATCAGAGATTTGATGTTCCCAAACATAGTTGGTATTTTTGGTGTGACATGGATGAATCTTTGAATGGTCCCAAGGGCATTTCTTTATAACTTTTAGTTGAGAAAAACAATAAATAAATGAACAAAACTGGTTACTTTTCTTTGTGTGTGTGTGTGTGTGTGTGTGTGTGTGTGTGTGTGTGTGTATGTGTGTTTATCCTAAACTAACTAGTCAATTTCAACCTCTTATTTTTATCATTTCCCTTCTCTCTAAAGAGATAGCCCAAACTCATTGTGGGATGGGGTGGCCGGCCATCAAGCTGGCTTCTTTAGCTCAATTTTGGGTGTTGGTATACAGTTTTGAGGTATGCTAAGAGGGTCTATGTAAAAGACTGTAACCATCAGATGCAGGGAGGAAAAGAAGTCATTGACTGATTTCTGGAAATAGATGTGAAGGTGAAGTTATGATAACAAGTTATTAGTATTCTAATTCTTAGAAATCCCAAAGAAGCCAGAACACAGGATACTTTTAAATGTCAAAAGCAAAGCCTATCAGAATCTATGGATGGGTTCACAAGAGCCTCCATGTATTGATTTCCACTTAGTCTGCTTTGGCCTCTGTGTTTCGTTTCCAGAGTGGTGAACCCACAATCTGCTTTGATGTCCTTTGATAGCTATTGGATTCACTTACAGTCAGTGTGATGTTTTCCCCAAATGGCTTCTAGATGTGGAGAGAAGAGATATTTAGACATATTTTAATTTAACTTTTAGGTTAAAGAAATAGTAGACCTGTTTAACTTCCGGGTAATCCTGTGCTAATGTGAGCCAAGGTCTGAAGTATTATACTTAGTAACTTTTTATTTTCAAGGAAGCAGATAGTGAAATATGGTGGTCTAAACAAAACCTCATGTGAACATGTACTTAATATGAAAAATGTGATCCCTTGGACAATTATCAATCCTCTTCATCTTCACTTATATTTTCCCACTGTGTTTTAAGATCATGCAAGTGGCCATGGTTTTTTTTTATGCTGTCAAAGCAAGTTTAATATCTATTCCTCAGGGGGTTCTTTTAGGCCAAGAGGAACCCCGGACTCCTCTAGACTTTCTTATAGCAGATTTCTTACCTATGTGAGAATAATTCAAAGGCTGTCTTTGAACTGACCGTGGCTTCTCTCAGAAACAGTGAGGAAATTATTCCTCTGTGTTAACTCCTCTTTGTAGAATAGATACTATTTAGAGTTAATGGCATAGAGTCTGCATGGATTCTCTGTACTGGAGAGCAGGTGATTTTCTAGTTACTGAACATTTCAAAAGATATCCTATTCAGCCAGGCGGTGGTGGGGCACACCTTTAATCCCAGCACTGGGAGACAGAGGCAGGCAGATCTCTGTGAGTTTGAGGCCAGCCTGGGCTACCAAGTGAGTTCCAGGGAAGGCACAAAGCTACACAGAGAAACCCTGTTTTGAAAAACCGAGAGAGAGAGAGAGAGAGAGAGAGAGAGAGAGAGAGAGAGAGAGAGAGAGAGAGAGAGAGATCCTACAGTCCCTTAGGACCTCATTGACCTGAGAGTGCAAATTCCAACAAGGGGGGTTATGCAAAATACTTTCCTCTTTAGTCCCTCTGATCACATTAGTGCAGCCTCCAAGTGTGTTTATTGAACGTACAGAAAATCAATTACATCAGCGTGGTACTTTTAACTACTGTGTAATATTTTAATGACCAAACACTTTTAAATACACTTCAATTACACATACATTTTACCCAGTAAATGTAATTATTGCTGTTTGGTCTTAGAAACTTTAATACTATTACAACATCTCTAAATTTCATTCTTTTTCTATCTTAGAAAACCTACCCAGTCTTTCATAAGCTTGCATAAGCTTCCTTTATTTTTTTTTTCTGATTCTGGAAACATATAGCCATCTTAATCTTCATATACATAAAATTCCTCTTCACTGAAACAATTTCCTAATTCCTCTCTTTCAAACATTTTTTTTAATTTGCTGATTTTCATTATTAATTCCATGAGATATAATAACATTAACAAATGAATTTATTAGACCCAACCAAGAAATCATTAAAAACTACAATGCTGGTGATACTATTGGGATATTTTTGCTTTATTATTTTTTACTATTTTTATTTATTGTTTTACTATTGTTGCTGTTGCTTTTTATTTTTTTGTTTGCTGTCAAGTTAGAATTTTATTACATAATGCTCATATAGAATGCATGGAGTTATTTCAATTCTGTCTTTTGAAAATATGTTTTTAATTGAAGTAGAATAGCATAACTTTCTCAACTTTTGCTTCCCTCCAGTCCCTCCCTTACACACAACCTCACTTCAGCCTCTCTGCCCATTTTCAACTGAATAGCCTCTATTTTGTTGATTATTTTTGGATATGTATGTCTGAACATACATGTCTATCTCAAATACATATAGAAATGCAACCTGCTGAATTTGTCTTTGTTGTTTGTATGCATCTGGTTTCAATGCTGAACACTTTGCATCAGACAACCAATATGAGAGCTCATTACTGGGAAAAAAAAACAAACAAACTTCTCTCACTCATCAGTTACCAATAGTTATGTATAGGGATGAAACTCACAAAATTGCCCACCATCTAAATTAACATGCCTGTTCATAGCACCATCATTCTGGTCTTTTTTGCAGCCATTTCTAGATAGAGGCATTTTTTTAGCTAACGTACTGGCATTCTGGTTCTTTCCATTTTTCCACCATCTCTCCCACCATGTTCCCTGAGCAACAGATGCAGGATGTAGATGTATCCACTGGGGCTATCTCCCCATAACCTGTTGTGTCTCCTTATAGTTTACTGCCAGAAGGTCCTTCCTCTCCTCTCTATGGCAGGAAACCCTATTATCTTTATAAAACAGACATCTTTATGAAAGAAAATAAATATAGTATTCACAAGCAGCAGTGTTTCTTTGTAAAACTGAACCATTGGTTTAAATTGCATAAGAAAATTGGAGTTGATCTGTGTCATGGTTAGTTGGACCCAAGCACCCACTGTTATTATAACCTATATAGATTTGCACAGATAAGTCTTGTCTGTTGGATCATGTGTTAGGATCAGGGATTAACATGAGACAGATAACTTATTTTGAAGGATCACTCTCTGAGTGGCCCTTACTACCCATGATTGAAGAGGGTCAAGCCAACAGAAATATATGCCTGTATAAATTTATATCTCTCTTTGACTAGACCTTGGTTACAAATACCCACAATTAGAGTGGGTATATCTGCAAATTGAGTAAGTGCCTTTCCTCTTGTTGTGTGATATTTTGTTTGTGTTCTGACAAATAAAGCTTTCCTGGAGATCATAGGGTGGAACTAGCCACTAGTTAATCATAAAGGCCAGGCAATGGTGGAACACATCTTTAATCCCAGCACTTTGGGCAAGGAAGCAGAAAAACCAGGAATTCAAGGTCATCCTGGGTTACACAAGATTAAATCAGTCTAAAGAGAACCAGAGCCAGGGGGTGGTCAGCATGCCTTTAATCCCAGTATTAAGGAGGTGGAGATAGTAATATAAGGTGGGTGAAGACAGGATCCCACCGCCATTCTTGGGTCCATTCAGTCTGAGGATTCCTAGAGGCAGGATTTCTCCCATTTGGTCTGAGGATTCAAAGAAATAAGGTCTCTAGTGGCTGCTGCTCTGCTTCTCTGATATTTTAGCTTTTACCATCAATATCTCACTCTGGGTTTTTATTGTTAAGACTAATTAGTATGGCACTTCATTTGACATCCAACTTTTGGGGCACGAATTCATGAAAAAGCCACTTGCCCATAGCTTTGTAGCCACCAGCACATGCCAGAGCTGCATGCGTGGGATCCACTTGGGGAATCTCTGACTTGCCAGCTAGGTTTTCCTTTCTTTTTTTTTTCCCCAAGCCCTCTGAGTGAGTTTGGGATTTTTCTGTTGCAGCCTTTCTGCAGCAAAGTCCACAGGCACTTGGGCTCCGAATGCCACCAGAGTCAGACCATACCACCAGCCAGGTCTGCCTTCAGGCAGGTTCCTCTTCATGTGCTTCTTTCCCACTGTCCCCTGTGTGCATTTTTCAGATAGTCATCTGCCTCTCCTGGTGGGTTATGAGCTTTTCCTGGACATCTTCTTGGGCTGTTGCCACATTAGGTAGCTGCCTGGACACAGACTCAGGCTTCTACTGTTTTACTAAACAGCAATCAACCTCACCATCATCATCAGCAGATTTGTTGAGACAACTGGGAATTCTTAAAGGGGGGAATTAGTTAAAAGAATTTTTCCCCACATTAAAAAAATAGGAAACACTATTATGATGGAGGGAGGGAGGTCTCTGTATGATTACATGATGGATGATTAAATGAAGAGATAACCAACTTAACTGGGATGGACATGTTAACTATCATTTTGATAATTCTTATTATCAGTTTGATAATTCTTGGTTTATCTCTAAGAAAGTTGGTTGATATGAGTGCCAAGGTACAGGCCTTAGAAAAACTTATTAAAATGGATCATAGAGATATTCAGACATAGACAGAAGAATTTAAAGGAGAACCAATCTCACCATTACATTATAAAAATAGGGAGGAACAATGGAAGGTTTTCAAACAATCAATCTTAATTTATCCAGTCACTTTACAGGAACAACTGCCAAATGACAGATACCCCAAGGCTGTGTAAGAGTTGACTGGATTCCTGTGGAAATGTTAAATTTGAGGAGATTTAAGGAAGTGATAATCTCATACAGCAATGTATTAACCTTCCGTGAAGCAGATGTTAAATTCATGGTTAACTACTAACAGAATTGTCCCACGAGACTGGGGAGACTTGGTTACTGCAGAAATAGAGCCTGTCCCTCAATTGCAGTGGAGGACCTGGCGGAAAGATGAGATTAGGACCATTGAACAATGAAGCAGAGGTATTGAAATCTCTCAAGACCAACTTCTTGGAGAAGGAGATTATGCTGATGTACAAAGACAGTGTCTATATGATGACCATACCCAGGGTCTATGCCATGTATCAGCTTTGAAAGATTGGGACAGAATTGAAGAAATAGTAAAGAGAACTGAGTCATTTACTAAAGTTATACAGGGCCCCAAAGAAACCTTCGCTAATTTTTTACAAAGATTAACTTCAAATGTAAATAAAATGATACCAAATCCAGAAGCTAGACAAATAATAACTGAAAATTCAGCTTTTGAAAATTCCAATTCAAAATACAAAAGGTTAATTATGCCTTTAAAGGAAAGACCACAACCTATAGAGGAATGGATCTAAGATACAGTTAATATTGAATCTCATAACTAAGATGATGCTTGGATAGGAAAGTTGATTTCCAGAGTCAATGACAAATTAAAATATTAGTTGTCTTAATTATGGCAAACAAGGTCACCTAAAAAAGGGATTATAAACAGGATGTTCCTAAGAACAACGTTGTTGTTGTTGTTGTTGTTGTTGTTGTTGTTGTTTTTCTAGGAATAATCCAAATAGAAGGCCTCTCTCTTCTGGAGTATACAGAAGGTGCTGCAAAGGCCAACATTGGACCGATGAATGCAAATCAATAACCCTTCTGCCATTGGGAAACATCTAGGGGTTGGTGCTCTCACAGGCCCCCATGTCAAACTTGATTCACTCATTCCTTATCACCATGGAGGAAACTCTTCTCCAGGGCAACTAAAAGATTAGATTTGAACAAGAGAGACCTCTTGATTAGAAGAGGTAATAGTTCATCAACAAACATGACCACTTAATCTAAACTAACTTATAAGACTAACAAATGTTTTTCATTTGATCAAATATAACTTGTCAAAGGGAAACCACCTAATGTTAGGTTTGGGGCAGGGTTTTGTTTTTGTCTTTCCTGGAGAATGAAGGCAACCAGCTAAGGAATCTGAAGACTACTAGACAAATGAGACATCTGAAGAAAAAAGAAGGATCATCCAGAGAAAGTGTCCTAAGAAGGAGTAAATGAGCCTATGGGTATATCACATTTCCAACAGGATAAAATTTCATAAATCTTCCCAAATGACTGTTTCTGCAATTCTCTACAGACACATAATGCAAATGGTCTTTTTGTAGTCCCGGTTCAATTAAAAAATAAATTTGATTTTGGAGTTAGACTGTGGCTCTTTCCTTCTCTAAACTCAACAATGCCTGTTAAAAGGCAAATCCAAAATCTCTTTCTCATATTAGAAGAGTGACCTGATATGGCACAGAAGAAAAACCAATATTCAGGGACTATTCTTAGGTATAGTCCCTGACTTTTCTTAATGTAGTATATTGTATTAACATTATATCAGAATTTATAAGGTTAATAGAAGTATATATTTTAAACCCTTTGTCGTGATATTAATGGTCATATAGAGTACTAATTCCAGAAAAAGGCTTCATCTAGCTTCCTGTAAATGATTTCTGGTTTGAGTCTTTATCAGGTAACAAGGAATTAAGTTTTTGTACTCTGGATGTGTATGACAAATTATGGTCCTTTAACCTCTTTGAGATTTGCTGCATATGAAACTTAAAATGTTTAAGCTTTCTGCAATAAACCATGACCATTCCTAACAGCAACCTTTGAAGTCTCCAAAAGGAAGATGGGGCCACACAATGAGGACTACACCTGGATTATGTTAAATCCACTAAGCTGACTAACACTACCTAAAGATCGGCTTTGGACTACAAATTGCTCTGAAAAATTTCAAGGTGGCCGGCAGAGATGATCCAGCCTTACAGACTACTCTAGCCAGGACTCAAGACAAGTCCTGCACTTTCTCATTACACAGAAACTGGGCAACAAGTGATGTAGCTAGCTCTCCCAGGACTTGACAATTATTCCAAACTTTTTCCCAGGTTCCTGTAAAGATACTGTCACCTGCAGATGAAAGGAAGTAATTTTAAAAATATGACTCCAACATTCCCAAGTGGTGAGGTGAGTGGTTTTTGGTAGTTCAATGGGTTAAGGATATTTGTCATTATTTAGGGTGTTTGGTTACAAGTTGTTATTGGTAATGGTCAGGAAAAAAAGCTGAACAGAAAAGATTAGATTCAGGGATCTCATTCTAAAAAGAAAAAGGGGGTATAGACATAGAATAAAAAGGTAGATTATTGAATCTACTTTTACACCATAAAATCAATTACTAGTTTTAAATAATTTACATTGGCTTATACTTTTGTATATTGATATAAATTGGAGGTTATTTTTGTTATACTGTATATATATATTATTTATAATATATATTATAGAAATTATATATATTTCTATATATATCATAGAAATGATAGGATAAAAAGTAGATTATTGAATCTACTTTTAAACCAAAAAAGCAACTACTAGTTTTAAATATTTTACATTGATATGGATTTTTGTATATAGATACAAATTTAAGGTTATTTTTGTTAGAATATATTGTACATAAATTTCTACTCTTGTTCCAGGTACTATACCTACGGAGTTCATCTACCAATGTAATGTAAATTTCTAGTCCTTGAAAGTTATTATTACAAATTATTTAGGATAATAAAGAAATATAGTTTAATAGTTGTCACCTATTACAATCAAACTTGTATACATGTTAGGTATATTTTTAAGGTCAGAGATATATTTTAGGTAGACAGATGGTCTTCAGACACTTCAGAGTTCTACATAATATGACACTGAAGGTGGTTTGATAACATAAGATTCTTTTTTTATGACAATGAAACATGCATGCTGCTGTCAGCAGCAATCTGCTTCAGAGAAGATAATGGGCATCAAAGAAACTCCATATCGAGTTTTCTTTCTTTGTGGCAAATATTAGTCTCTGGACAAGAAACTACAGTTTCCCCAATTGCTGGAAGTATGCTGTCCAAATTGGACAAGCAGGACACGAAAGAAAGTGACTGCCAAATTTTGCCAAGACAAAGTGAAACAGTCCTTCAAAAACCTGCTTACCAATAAGTCTGTCAGATTTTCAAGGCGTATAGGTCAAAGATGTATGCCCCATGTCACAGAGGAACCTTGGGTGACTGTCCAGGCAGCCAGCTGTTTCTGTCATTTCTCAGTTTTAGAAGTTGTTTTCCCTACACTTTCTGTTTACTCAGGTAATAGTATGTCCTTCTCAGGTCTCTGATGGAGTTGAGAACTTTATAGTTATAGTTTTCTTTTTCATGAATTCAGAAAAGACACTCACAAAAGAGGTGTAAAGCATATAAGGTTGAGAAATATCGAAAGATAGTTTTGGGTTGGTAATGAAAGTTAGGATAGAAAGTGAATTAGGTACAACCCTTTGGACTCAGCAAGATAAGATAGATAATTTGGTATGTTCTCTGAATTTGTCAAATGCTAATGGACTATCCATTGTTATTGTAATTATTTCCTGTGTATATTTGTATATAGTTAATGTACTTCTTGTATATAGTTTTTCTATGTTAGTTAAAACCTTAATTTTTTATTTAGACAAAAAGGGGGAAATGTTGTATGATATTTTGTTTTTATTTTGACAAATTAGGTTTGCCTAGACATCAGATGGTGAAGCTAGCCACTAGTAAACCATAGAAGTCAGGCAGTGGTGGCACATACCTTTAATTCTAGCAGTTGGGAGAAGGAAGCAGGAAGATCAGTAGTCCGAAGCCATTCTGGGCTACACAAGCCTGAACCAGTCTAAAAGAGAAACAAAGCCAGGCAGTGGTGGTACACAGCTTTAATCCCAGCACTAGGGAGGTAAAGACAGGAATATAAAGTGGATGAAGATAGAATCTCATCCCCAATTCAGTCTGAGGATTCATAGAGAAGATTCCCCCATTTGGCCTGAGGATTTATAGAGGTAAGCTGGCTCCAGTGGCTATTCTTCTGCTTCTCTGATCTTCCAGCTTTCACCCTTGATATCTGACTCCTGTTTTTATTGTTAAGACTAATTAGGATCATGCTTCACCTTCCTATAAATAGATTAGCTTCTAGGACAATCAGGTTGTTATTTTTCTATAAAGGACACCTTTATTCTGCAGTTTATATTCAATTTAGGCCTGTATTAAAAAAAAGTATCAGACATTTCTTTACCAAGGCAGAACCAGATCCAAATAGATAAGAACTATTTAACTAATAGATAGTGAGGTGTGATCTCTCCTGACAACTCCCCATTTGTATTATAAAAGAACAGATATTGGAACATTCTCCATATCTTCTTTCTCTCCCGCTCCAAAGAATCATCTGGAGAGTTCTAGTTCCTATTCCTTTGTTCAAGAGTGACCATGAGAAAAGGAGGATCCTCTCAGAGTAGTCAATTTATTGACGGATACCTGTATCATCTTCTTCTTCATTTACCATGAAGATGACAGATCTGTTTGTATTATTCATTCCTACAGATGCGGCTATTTAATAATGTGCCATCTTAATGAAGTCTCCCTCCATAAGTTTTCTGGCAGGTTTCAACCTGTTTAAACTGGGTCCATCATCCAATATTTCCTCTAAATATTCCTTTTGGTGATCAGTTCAAATTTAAAATCTGTGAATATGTTTTAATCTAGATTAGAAGCAAGTGAAATAGCTCTCAAGGTAATTAGAAAAGTCATAGTATTATTTATCTCATGCAACGATAATAAATGACTATAAGATACAGGGTACATGCTGTTCTTTTTGTGAGAGATACAGTTGATTTAGCTATTGTGGAAATAAGTGTGTTCATCCTCAGAAACCTAGAAATACATCTACAATGTAACCAAACTCTTCTACTCCTTGGTATATATCCAAAGGACTATATTTCATGTTGTAGAGACATGCTTATCTATGTTTATAACTATTCTATTCAGAATAGCTGGGGCATGGAAATAATTTAGATAACCATAAACTAATGAACTAATTATGAAAATGAAGTCCTATATAAAGTATAATTTTATTAAGCTTGGGTCAGTCTCCAGGAAACAGAAATTTAAGTTTAACGGTAAACAGAAACTTAGCTACAGACTCAAAATGGCTCCTGGTTATTAAATAAAGGCTGGCTACATTTATATCAACTTGGCCCAAGCTAGAGTCATCAGAAAGGAGAGAACTTCAAGTGGGAACATACTCTCACAAGATATGGCTGTAGGCAAGCCTGTAGGCCATTTTCTTAATTAGCTATTTGTGGGGGGAGGGCCCAGCCCCAGCCCATTGTGGGCAGTGCCATCCCTGAGCTGGGGTCCTGGTTTCTATAAGAAAACAGACTGAGTAAGCCATGAGGAGCAAGCCAGAAAGCAATACTCCTTCTTGGCCTTTGCATCAATTCCTGCCTCCAAGTTCTTGCTCTGCTTGAATTCCTGTCCTGACTTCCTTTAATGATGAACTGTGATGTGGAAGTGTAAGCTGAATAAAGTCTTTCCTTCCCAAGTCACTTTGGTAATGGTGTTGTACTGCAGTGATAGTAACCCTAATTAAGACACCTGTCATGCCTGCCACCATGCTCCCCACCAGGATGGTAATGAACTAAGCCTCCGAAACTATAAGAAAGTCTCCAGAAATATGTCAGAATAGTTGCCTTGATTGTGGTATCTCTTCATAGCAGTAAAACAACAGTGAATAAGACATAAATCATATTGAATTTCTGACTTACAGAAACTTATAGAAAATTATTCTAGTTCTCTCTCCGTAAAATTAGAATCAGTTGTACAGAAACAGTCCTACAGTGTTTAATATAAAAAAATAAAGATAGAAAAATCTTTAAAAAATATAAATTGTATTTGGAGATACTAGTTGAGCCAGCACTAAACAACAAATGGATGCAAATAGATGCCCCACGGCATTAATCCAGGCCATTCCACTTCTCCAAAAAAATTTAATGCAAAATCCTGCAAATGCAGCTGTGCACTATCCTGTTGCCAACTGTGTCTATTGATGGTGGTGTGGATGCTTTCATAGGTTTTCAACACAGAGGTTCACAGCCTCCAAATAAACCATCCTTTTTCATACAAACACTGCAAATGCTGAGAACTTTATGCCTCTTGTTTTGGCTAATATGAGACCTAGCCAACTTGTCCATCACCAATAAAATAAATAACTGAGACAAATAGTCCATACTAATTGACCAAATTAGAGTGCCTATCTACTAGTTAAGTGTTTAAGTATAAGCCCTATTTTAATACAATAGAGTGTAGCTAGAGTTTTCCTGCCTGGCCCACAGTCAGGACAAATCTCTCTCACCTGCCAGTCCCACAGCCACTCAGACCCAACCAAGTAAACACAGAGACTTATATTGGTTACAAACTGTATGGCCGTGGCAGGCTTCTTGCTAACTGTTCTTACAGCTTAAATTAATACATTTCTATAAATCTATACCTTGCCACATGGCTCGAGGCTTACTGGCATCTTCACATGCTGTTTGTCATTGTGGTGGCTGGCAGTGTCTCTGACTCAGCCTTCCACATCCCAGCTTTATTCTTCTCCTTGTCCCACCTATACTTCCTGCCTGGCCACTGGCCAATCAGTGATTTATTTATTGACCAATCAGCAACACACTTGACATACAGACCATCCCACAGCAATAGAGCTAAGGCATATGTCTGTCATCACTTTATTGTATATCCACCAAGAAGAAAACCTCACTTTCATATTCCAAATGGCACTTTCTGGCTCAGAATTTTATTACATATAACCTTGTATCAAACAGTATCTTCTCCTTGCAAATCTTATGCAGTTTGATATTATTTTACACCATCACCTCTCTAAATTGAAGAGTTCTACACTTTCTATACCAGTATCCACACACCAGCAGGACCAATGAGCTGCTAGAAATAAGACATTTATAGATTTTTCTAAGTTGGGTACTCTGTTGTCTATTGAAATTTGTAACTGCATAACCTACTATCTATGTATATTCTGAGTAAATGTCTACCGCCACACTGCTATGCTTAAAGGTAGATCTGGCATAGGTTATCATGTATACCTTGGTATAATGTAGTAAATATCGCTGCTATATTGATAAATCACCACAAATCTGTCAGGATGTTACTAAAAGTCAAAACAGAATGCAAGATAAGTACCAACACAGAAGGAAAAAGTCCAACCCCCTGTGACTTATTGTTGAAATTATAAGATAATGTAGTAGCAATGGAAAACTTCTTTTGTTGTTTCCTTAGAAAGGCAAATTTAGAATTAAGATAGATAAAACTTAATCCTGCATCTTGGCATATAATGAGAAAAATTTAAATTAATGTCTTGATATTCCCAAATGTACAGTTGTAACATTACTTTTAGAAGCAGTGAAGAGGCATAAGCACCTGAAATGTTTATGGATGGATAAAGAGGTAAATGCTCTGTTTTAGATATGTACTACAAAATCCTATTCAGGTTTTAAAACATAAGAACATTATTTTAGATATATGATATCATGTACATGAGGCTTTGGAATGAGTGAAATCTATAGAAATAATACAAAATGCTATCACAGGTTCACAGGAGGGGACAAAGATTAATCTTTGTCAGTATAGCTTCCAATCAGTAAGAATTAAAAGTTATAAAGATAATTTTCATAACAGTATAAATACAGCAAAATACTGAAGTTAATGTTTAAAAAATGGTGAAGATATAACATTCCGTGTCTACTTACTTCAGTAGAATATAGTTAAATAAGTCTGGTTTTCTACAGACTATGTGCTCTCTCCAAGGAGTTGAACACCTAGTGGCCACATCAGAAACATTTTAGCTATCCTTCATTTCCTCATTGTTTCTCATATCCCTCCCAGGGAATATCTAACCTGGCACAATTCATTACATTGTCATTCTTAGTTTCTTCTCCACAAATCCTTTGTGGCCACTTAAATTGGGTACATTTTCTATGAATTACCCCTGAAAATTATGGTCCAAAACTAACATTTTTTTTTTTAAATCTCATAGCATCCTTTGGTCAGGAATATGGGCATAGCCTATCTGGGTATGATTGGTTAAGGTATTCTAATTCTGTTCTCAGAATTCTATCTAGGTCACACAACTTGATGTGAAAGGTTTCTTTCTTTTTTTTGTTTCTTTCTTTGGAGTGATGTGGATTTCTATTGTAACTTTTTTGAGGCACTATGAATCAACTCTTGATGCCAATAGAGTTCTTTCATAAGAAAGAATGGTGCCTGAGCTCACCAATAATGAGTGATGTAGGAGATGAGAGACAGAGAGATTAAGAGACAGAGAGAGAGAGAGAGAGAAAGAGAGAGAGAGAGAGAGAGAGAGAGAGAGAGAGAGAGAGAGAGAGAGAGAGCAGCCTTTGAATAACACACATAAATGTGATGTCTCTTATCTCTTTGGTATCAATTAACTGAATCAATCTAGTTTATAAAAAGGGGAAACTAGAGCATAAAGATTCAATTATTACGAAGACAGGATCACTGGAGACAAAACTAGAGTGTCTGAACTACAACAATTTCTCATATTATTGATATGATTATCTTTTAACTTGTTAACAATGACTATGTTCTTCAGAGAAACAACTCTAAGATATAGGATGACATATAGGAATAAATCAATATAGTTGACAACACTGTGGCATAAATGATTAGAAAAAACTAGTTGTTGTTGTAATTTGGTAATTAATACCTTTGTGCACAAACATACAACATTTGTTTACAACTATAAGCAACCACTTAACCTTACTGAAGAGATTACACCTGACTAGTAAGTTAAATACAATGAACATGAAAACCTTGAACATTTTGCAGGGTGAATAAAATTATAGAAGAATTCTACATCTAAAATGAAGATTCTTACAGTATTACATACAGGCTTTAGGGACAATGTTTCAATGTGATAAATCAGCTAATCGAAGCTCCTTGCTCTCTGCAATTTCCTTATCTGCTCAACACAGAGGTTTCATCAACACTGTCTAGATTAGGCACCTGTAGGTCCAGAGAGACTGCACCTCTCTCAGCAGGATTATTTGTCTTTGAGTCTTCTTTTGTGAAACCTTGTGTAATGTTTCTCATGACACACAAGAGGCCTTAGAGTAGAGTTGAAGGGGTTAGTATGTTTTAAGGAATCCAGACTACCTCACGAGCAAACAATTGCTGTTTTAAATCTATGCGGAGAAGTAAATGACTAATTTAAATAAGTGTCTTTGTTAGCATCTCTGTTGCTGTGGTAATACATCCAACTAAAAGGAACTTGGAGAAGAAAGCATTCATTTCTTCTTAGAAGGTACAGTTAACGTCCATCATCAAAGAAAGCCATGACAGGAGCTTGAAACAGAAACCATAGAGGAATGCTGTTTTCTGACTTGTTCTTCCTGGTTTGCACAGCTTTCTTTCATTTATTTATTTATTTTTTTAATTTTTGAAAGTGTAATTTAGCTGGGCGGTGGTGGCGCACGCCTTTAATCCCAGCACTCGGGAGGCAGAGGCAGGCAGATCTCTGTGAGTTCGAGGCCAGCCTGGGCTACCAAGTGAGTTCCAGGAAAGGTGCAAAGCTACACAAAGAAACCCTGTCTCAAAAAAAAAAAAAAAAAAAAACCAAACCAAACCAAACCAAACCAAACCAAACCAAAGTATAATTTAATTACCACATTTCTTTCCTTTTCCTCTCTTCAAATCCTCTCATATCCTTCCCCACTTACCTTCAAATTCATGATCTCTTTACTCACTAATTGTTATTGCATACAATTTTGTATTGCAGTAATATATCATTAGACCCTCTCTCTCTCTCTTTCTCTTATCTCTTATATCACTCATTATCAATGACCTCAGGCTCCATTCTTTCTTATGAAAGAACAATATAGGTGGCACCAAGGGTTAATAATTTATATATATATATATATATATATATATATATATATATATATATATATATATGTATGTATACACACATATATATATTATACACATAACATACAAACAATAATATATATTCACACATGTATTACTATATAAAACCAGTTGAGTCTTTTTTCTGTTATTTGAATGTATATGTTTAGGGCTGACTGGTTGGCCCTGGACAATCAATTGTATTTAAACCTGTACAAAAGGAGAAAAGCCATGCTTGGTATTGGCAACCTAGCTAACTACTCAGGGATGATGCAGACACGGCTATTGGAGGAGAATATACAATTGGTCATTTACTAAACAAGCGTAATGTGCAGCGTTGTGGAGCCCAATCCTAGTGGATACATGTACAAAATATTTCTTCACTCAGGGCTCTTAGAACAGTGCAGAATTCCTTTGTATTGCTGAAGGGAATAGGCAAAGTAGCTGAATTTTGGCCTGTGGGTAAAGAAAGAAAAGGGGACACAGAAGGGCGAAGAGGAAAGAAGAGAGATAAAAGGAGGGATTGTGAAACAGAGATGAAAGGAAGAAAAGGATGGAGGAAGAGAGGGGAAAAGAATGGATAAACAGGGGGTTAGATAAGAAAGCAGAGACTAGGGAAGAGAGGAGGAGAGATTTTACCCAGTTTACTGTTAATGACTGTTTTTTTTGTTTTTTTTGTTTTTTTTTTGTTTTTTGTTTTTTTTTTTTGTATATTTGAATCAGCTGTGTCCTTAAAGTAGTTTGGAAGTTTTGTATGCATCTAGGGCCAGGATTATATTCTAAGTGAATAGTAAAATACAAGTCAGAGAAGGGTAGAACATGGTGCATCATCTCCCTTGGCCATTTAAGGAATTTGAAGAGACTCTGATTTAACTTTGTTCACCCAATAGGCATAGAATTTAAAACTTTGAATTTTTGTTTGAACCATGTGCATCTTTTCTAGATTTATTTTAGAATTTCATGGTCTTTAATACAACTCTAAGGATTTTTTTTCTTTCTTGTAGTTTATTATATTATCCCTTCAACATTTGAGCTGGTACTAGTTTCTTTTCTATTTATTTACTTAAGCTATTGCACACACATTTTATATGTTATACAATCAATAACTGTTGTATAAGGTTTAAATTAGGATTATCCAGAAAGGGATTTGTAGCCGAAGCCTTTTCTCTGTCCCACTTGGTCCCACAACAGCTTATGAAATAATCTTGCAGACACTTAATATTAATTACAAACTGACCTATGGCTCAAGCTTATTATTAGCTAGTTCTTACATCTTAAATTAACCCATTTCTATTCATCTATGTATCACCATGTGGTCGGTGGTTTACCAGTACTTTTACATCTTGCTTCTTGGGTAGCTTGCTGGCATCTTCCTGACTCTGCCCTTCTCTCCCTGTATCTCTGCTTGGATTTCCCACCTGGCTATATCATGCCTTGCTATAGGCCAAAACAGCTTCTTTATTAACCAATGGTAATAAAACATATTCATAGATTAGAGAAAGACATCCCCCAGCAGGGATTTTACTCTATCAGATTTTATAGCTTTCAATTTAAGTGACTCAGAGTTGTCAAACAAGCTGGACTTTGTGAACTTCATTTGAAAATTTTGTTTGCTTGTTTTAATTTTTGATACAGTCTCATTGTATAGCCCAGGTTGGCCTCAGGAATACAACAATCCTGAGTTATCCTTGCAAATTCTAGTATTTCAAGCATATAACACTATACTTGGCACTTTGAAAAATATTTCAGTTAATATTAACTATGCATACATTTTTTGTACAGTCATTCAAAAATTAACATTTTCAGAACATGACAACTCAGACATATGCAATGCATGCCTCTGTTTATTCTCTAATCGATGAAAAAATATGGGAAGTTATATCTATGTTTAATATATAAAATTGATTTTTGCATCTCCACAATATTGTTCTCATTTGTCTTTACCATGATTCATTGCTAATACTTTTAGAGACACTGATGTTTTAGGTATGCATTCACGGTTAAGTTAGTGTGACACTAGACCTATCAGTTCAATAAAAGAATGAAATGCCTCTCATACATTTAGATGCTTTCTGGTTTTGTTCCTCTCAGAAAGTATGTTAGAGGCTTTTCTATCATCTGGGAAATGATTACTTTTATATTGCCTTCTTAATTCATGCTTACCTTGCTTAAAGGATTTAAGTTTATGGTTGAATAGTAATTATTGAGCAAATAATAAATTAAACCTTACTGTTCTATTTCAAAGCCAATTCACACAGTCAGAATTTGAATTTTCAAAGAGAACAGATCTTTACTTTAATAATATGTGGAGTTAGAATAGCTGATCAACTACACAAGACTTCCTAAGATTTATCAATGTTCTTATTTCTATACATAGAAATTGTCTGTCATTCAGTACAATATATGGAATACTTTTCTAGGCACTCAGGATATTGAAAAATGTTCAAATGAGTTGCACAATCTGGTTAAATTGGGAAGGCATGGAGAAATGGAACATCATATAAAACTAGCTCATTTTAGTTTTCCAGTAAACTGTCAATTAGATGAAGATAAGTAATTCATGGAATTTGGGGAATGATGATGTTGAAAACTAATAGATGGAGGGAGCAGGTTTAACAGTATTTTTCAGACTCAGAGACTTATGAAAAAATGGTAAAGATTGTGGTGGTATTGTGTTCCCCAAAATATTGTGCACCCTAATAAACTTATCAGAGACAGAACAGCCACTAGATACAAAGGCTAGAAAATGGTGGCATTCACACCTTTAACCCTAGCATTCCAGAGGCAGAAATCCGCTGGATCTCTGAGTTTAAGGACACACTGGAAACAGCCAGGCATGGTGACACACGCCTTTAATCCCAGGAAGTGATAGCAGATAGCAGAAAGGTATATAAGGCATGAAGACCAGGAACTAGAAGCATTTGGCTGGTTAAGCTCTCAGACTTTGGAGCAGCAGTTCAGCTGAGTTTCATTCTGGATGAGGACTCAAAGGCATCCAGTCTAAGGAAACAAGATCAGCTGAGAAGCTGGCCAGGTGAGGTTAGCTGTGGCTTATTCTGTCTCTCTGATCTTCCAGTGTTCACCCCAATACTTGTGTCTGGATTTGTTTTAATTAATAAGACTCTCTAAGACTCATGCTACAAGTGATAAAAGAGTGGGAGAAGAGAATATCAAGGGAAGAGAATATCAATATATGTTGCAGTTCCCATAAAGACCTGGCAAGACAAATGTGGATATTTAGAGTGTAGAGTGTTAATTTTAGAACTGTTAAACAGAAATGGCTTTGTCTTATAAGTATAGGCATTCTTACTGGTTGGCTACTTTCTGCATTTGGAGAAACTGAAATCTGGCTAAAAAAGCACAGGCTGGTATTGAAGGTGGGGTATGTGATGATTATACATAACTTGTAGCCAATCAATTTTTTTTTCCCAGAGAAGATCTTTTCCTTTGGACAAAGGAAAGATCATATTGTGTAAAATACAGGATAGCACTATTTTAGGTAGATAATGTAAAACACAAAATTACTCCTAGGGCCATTCTGCTGTACCAATTTTTCTGTGACTTGCTCAGCCATCATCAGAGAAGTTTCTTCTTGTAGTAGATAGGAACCAATACACAAACCCACAACTGTCCAGAGTGTAAGAGATTTTTGGAGTACTCAGTCCTAATGGGATGTTCTCATCAATCCCTCTTCTCAGGCATGGATCTATGTATAAGAGGAAGCAGAATGATTGTAATAGCCAGGCATGATATATGACTCCAAATAAGCACTGTCTTCCAGACACAACAGGACTGATGCACATGTAAACTTACAGAGACTGTGGTACCTGTAAAGGAACTTCACAGATTCAAGCCACATGAGCTCTAGTCCCTAACTAAAAAGCTATCTATAATTGACACCCATTTTAAAAAAAAAAAAAAAAAGAACGTCCTCTCCAGTAGAGTACTAATCACATTTCAGGATTAACTATTTACTTCAGGGTAAGCCCCATGCTCAGGAGAAGGGCTTAAAAAACAGTATTGCCAGGCGGTGGTGGCGCACGCCTTTAATCCCAGCACCTGGGAGGCAGGGGCAGGCAGATCTCTGTGAGTTCGAGGCCAGCCTGGTCTCCAAAGCGAGTTCCAGGAAAGGCTCAAAGCTACACAAAGAAACCCTGTCTCGAAAAACCAAAAAAAAAAAAAAAAAGTATTTATAAACACTTCTTTGTCCCATATTGGTTTGTTTGGGTATTTTTTGCCTTTTGTCTTTTCTTTTGCTCATTGATTTTGGTGTCCAATTTTGTGTTTGGTGGTGGTGGTGGTAGTGGTGATGATGGTGGTGGTGGTGGTGGTGGTATGTGTGTTTTTCTTGTTTTTTATGTATACCCCAAAGAGAGAGAAGGAAAGGGCATGAATAGGTAGAGAGGTGGGGAGGATCTGGGAGGAGTTAGATAGGGGCATGATCAGAATATAATGTGTGAAAAACTGTCTTTCAATAATAAAAGGCAAGATACATTCAAAAGAAAAAGAAGGCAAAAACTAAACCAAAACCAACAACAGCAAAAGAAAAACAAAACAAAAAAAGCAGCCATAACATCATTGCTTCCTAGTTGTTTTCTCCAAGTTGAACCATTCTCTCATGGAGTGGACAGGGAAAGGTTCATTAGTCTCCAGAAGTTCAAGACATGAGCTTTATGAGACTCACAAAGTACCTTACCCCTGTTTTAATGCAAGCAACAACTGCTAGTAGAAAAAGGACTCTTCATCAATAACATTTCCATTGAAGCATCCAATGAGGTTCTGTAGGGAACTCCATTGAGCCTGAATCTGTGAGATATCACCCATGCTGCTGTGGATTTGTGGTGTTGTAGGTGCCTAAGTAACTCAAGTTCCTTTAAGTGTTCCTAGTAAACAGTGGCTCACCAAGCTGGAACTAAGCTGAATTGTTTCTTCATTCTATTGTTAGTGTCACTAATATAAGAATAAACAGACGTTTGTTCACATGCTCCCAGAAAAAAATGTTACCCAAAACACTTGATACCCAAATAAGGACCAAAAACCTTGTTTGTTTTTCTACTTCTGTGAAGAGACACCATTACCAAGGCAACTTATTAAATATATATATTATTGGGCAGGTATGGCACTGGAGCAGTAGCTGAGAATTTACATCCTGAAACAGAGAGAGGCACAGAGAGAGAGAGAGACAGAGTGAGAGAGAGAGAGAGGGAGAGGGAGAGAGAGAGAGAGAGAGAGAGAGAGAGAGAGAGAGAGAGAGAGAGAGAGAGACAGACACAGACACAGACACAGACACAGACAGAGAGACAGAGACAGACAGACAGAGAGAGGCACAGAGCAAGTGAGACACAGAGAGAGGTAGAGGTAGAGACCTAAGTGGGATGATATTGGCTTTTGAACCCTCAAAGCCTATCTCCAATCACACACACACACACACACACACACACACACACACACGCACGCACACACACACACACACACACACACACACACACACACACACCCCTCCTGCCATACCTCTTAATCATTGCCAAACAGTTCCACCACCAAACATTCAAATAGATATTCTATGGAGGTCATTCTCATCCAAACTACCACACCAACAGAAACAAAGTTGAACTACAGAGGATCAGTAGCATAGCCTATAATATGGGTGATAAGACATGGAACTGAGGTTTACCTTAAGATGGAGGAGCATTTACTGGGACAATCAGATAGGGCAAATTTCCCTGAGGGTGTGTGCTGGTACATCTCCTTGCTGTAGATTCCACGATGGCCATTTTCCTCTACATGGTTTGGAGTTAATACTCTTCTTTGATGAATATGGTCTTACATGCACATAAAGTGATATTATCAAGATGACTGAGTAACTTCAGAATATATTACAATCCCTAAATATGGGATATATGAGATGCCACTATAAGTAGGTTGTGGTGGTTATTTCAAGGCCTCAGTTATGGGCAACAAGACACATGACTGAGTTGAGATTTCTGCCCCCTTTCCAAGAAAAAAATCTTGCAGGAGAAAAATCAGAATAATAATGTTAAAATGTGTGGAGTCTGTCTTCTGCATCAGTCTTTGTCCTGGAAGGAAAATAGGGGAAAAATAAGGATTGGATATAACTGAGTTCTGTACAAATTTGATCTGTGTAAAAGAGCACTTATTGGGATCCAAAACTTAGAAGCCAAAGGAAGAAATAGACTGTGAAGAGGGAAAGGTTTTGATGGAAATGATAGAAGATGTCCTTCATATTTGATTTTTTTCCCTAAGACTGGGCTTCTCTGGCTGTCCTGGAAATCACTCTGTAGACCATGCTGGCCTCAAACTCACAAATATCCACCTGCCTCTGCCTCCCTAATACTGGGATTAAAGGTATGTACCACCACTGCTTAGCATAATTGATCTTTAATAGATTGGAAGAGAAAAATAATACATGATTCAGCATGAAGATAGTCCCTTAGTAACATCCCCTACAGGAAACCATGATAATCAAGTAATTCTCTGCATCTGGATTGAATTAAGATAAACCATTAAACAAGAAATTAAAGAGCTGCTAAGCTTGTCATGTGGTATTATGGTACACAAGGACAGACACCACCAATCTGCTGTTGAAATTGAGGAGCCAAGAAATAGAGCCTCTTCATATTGCCCCTAGAGTCAAAAGCTGCATAATTCAGAGCATTAGAAAGTAAACTCCATCCTGACAGAATGACTTGTAGGGAACTTTAAGGGCATACAATTATTACTGATTGACTTTCTTATAGATATCATGAACTTCAAACCTGAAAATCATACTTTTGAGCTGTTAAAATATTCAAGAGGCAATGTTGAAATTCTCAAAGAAAGTGTATGAAAATTATGGAGACTGTTTGGGTCACTCAAAAGCAACAGGAGCAAGGTTAGTGTCAAGTCAGAGTTTCTAAGGAGTAAATATGACAAAATGCCAGACACCATGCTAGCCTAAACTTGTCAAAACCTAGAAATCAGCTTGAATACCCAATGCGGTAGTGAGAAAGGATACGTTTCCTCTTTACCGTGATCCAGGCTCATCAATATGAACAACCTCGCCATCTGTGTCACTATACCTAACACTGCCCTTTTAATGAAACAGCAGATAGATGTGCTGAGATCTTTTCATGATGAACTGGAAATTAAAACATGTCTTTTTATACAACTTTAAGCCCTGAATCCCAAACCATTTGCATTTGCTTGGATGGGGCACTGAGAATAGGAGTGGTCTTGCAGAAATCATGTCTATCTTCCAAAAAATGATTTTACTATGCAATGCTATCTCTTGGTTATCTTGTATAATTTGAAAAACATCTGGAAGCAGAATAAAAACAGCAAAACATTTGAATGAAATGATCCTGTATGGTTACAAAGAGGGACTCCAAGAAGTTATAAGGTTGCTTTCAAGATGGACTAGTCATCTAAGGTGTTGTACTCAGAATTCACACATTTGTCTTATGAGATGTTGGCCAGGGAGGCCACTAAAGGTCACACAGAAAACATGCTTCTTATTACTGCTGGGGTTACACTGAAGAGTTAGGTGGTAAATCCCCATTGCTGAAGATGTTGCAAAGAGATGCCTCAATGTTAGCTCTGAGTTAGAGATTTCCTCTCTGCTGCATCACTTTCATGGTGTAGAAACCACTATGTTGACCCCCTCGCAGAGACTAGTCATTGCCAGTCCTGTCTGATTATGCAAATGGCTGAGAAGATAAGCCTGGTCTTGCAATAGTGACTTGATTGCTATGGATAAGACCAACTACTTTACAATTGGGTTTCAGATCCAATATACAGTGATAGATACTTGGTCTTGTAAGCTAGGGAAAGAAATCTATGGCTGGGGAGGTAATAGAATTAATTAGAAATGCTACTGCTATTGTTTGGTTAGATGGATATGATATGCCTATCAATTTGTCTCCTAGACATTTTTGTTAATGCTTATAGATTTCTACTGCTTTCTCTCTTTTTCAGAAAAGCTTGTTTGAGAAGACAATCATTACTCCAGTTTCTTATATGTCAAACTGCTGAGAATACATGAATGAGCATTGCAGCAGGTAAGCCTTACACTCCGCAATAATGAAAGCAAAAATGAACAAACAAACAAAAAACCCAGACATCTGTATATTGCCCTTCACAGATCAGAGAACATTGTGTAACAAATTAGAACAAATATTAAGTGTCAGAGGAAGAAGTTAAGTACTAGGCAGCTGGTTCCTCCACACTGAAATATTCCTTTGTGGAGGGAAGCAAGAAGCAAAACAAAATTCCAGAAACTCACAAAACTCAAGGATTTCCTAACCTGACAAGGCTTTCACAGGCCACTGTAGCTGGAGAGCAGGTCCTGCCAAGTCCCAGCAGTCCTGTAGCTCACTTATTAAATAAACACACAGACGCTTATATTATTTAAACTGTTTGGCCTAATGATTCAGGCTTCTTGTTAACCGTTCTTATATCTTAAATTAACCCATTTCTATAAATCTATACCTTGCCATGTGGCTTGTGACTTACTGACATCTTCACATGCTGCTTGTCATGGCGGTGGCTGGCAGTGTCTCCCTCCACCTTCCTATTCTCTCAATTCTCCTCTCTGTTAGTCCCGCCTATACTTCCTGCCTGGCTGCTGGCCAATCAGTGTTTTATTTATTGACCAATCAGAGCAACACATTTGGCATACAGACCATCCCACAGCAGACCATCCTTCAGGTGACACATGATATAAACAATGAGTAGTTGTTGGGGGAGAGAAATCTAAACTGAATGTGACACAGGGAACTTCAGAGATGCAGCTGTGTGTACCATTACCAGAGTTTCAGTGTTTTTCATTTTTGTTTTGAAGCTCACTGAATCACCATGTTGCAGTAAGTAACCATTTACTTCTGACCTTGTAAGTATCACCCCAACATTCACATTAAGCTAAACTTAACTGTAATCTGTGTTGATATATTGTGTACCCTAATACACTTGCCTGAGGATCAGAGGACAGAGCCAGTCACTAGATTAGAAACAGATCAGACAGTGGTGGCACACACCTTTAATCCCAGCACTTGAGATCTCATGCCTTTGCTTGGGATGCACACACACCTTTAATCCCAGGAAGTAATATGGCAGGGCAGAGAAAGGTATATAAGTCTTGAGGAAACAGGAACTCATTCTCTTTAGGCTGAAGATTCCGTAGAGGTAAGAGCTTATGGCTGGCTGCTCTGCTTCTCTGATCTTTCACCCTGGTTCTGGGTTTTTTTTTCTTTTTTTTTTTTTTATTAAAAGTTCATCTAAGATTCAAACAACAGTAATCACTTCTTTAGTCTGTTATTTTCACCCAATCTAGGATAAGTAAATGTCTCTTTACTTCTTCCTGGGGTGAGGAGGGAAATCACACAACACTAATTTGAGACTTTTTAAGGGAATCAAATTTGCTCAGGATTATTAAAGAAATCTATGTTGAAGTAGGAATATTTCAAATTGCTTGATGTAGAAACATTTCGTGATAAATGATTTTTAAAACAGCTATCCTGAATGAGTGTTTTTGTACACCCTTTCCACGGAGTTAGTTTAACATCAACCACACTCAGAGTGAGAGAGAGGCCTTGACTGAAAATGTAAAAACCTAGGATTGATTCTCAACACAATCAATCAATCAATAACCAGGGAATTCTTTAAGATGAAATCATGGGTTGTAAGGATGAATCAGATTATAAAATATCCTATGAAATATCTGTAATTATTAGTGCTTATTGCAGTCAGGCATTGGTGGCACACACCTTTAATCCCAGCACTTGGAGGTCAGAGGGAGGTGGTTCTCTATAAGTTCAAGGCTAGTCTGATCTACAGAGTGAGTTCCAGAAAAGCCAAGGCTACACAGAAAAATCCTGTCTTGGAAAACAAAAGCAAGCAAGCAAACAAAAAAAAAATGTTTATTGGACATACTGACCGATGGTTGAAAATAATCCAAAATATTCATAACAAGTTATAAAATTACAATGCAATGAAAACAAAGTTTCAAAAATTATATGGAAGAAGATTGAAGGTATTATGGCACATGCGCACCCCCAATAAAGGGAGATTACAGTGAGTACTGTCACTCACCATGGCACTATAGAAAGATCAATTGAATCAAAATTATTGAATTAAAACACTTAAATCAGTAATGATTTTAACAGAAATAAAACATGAATGAATTCTTAATAACCAAAAAGTGGGAGAAATTTTGCTAAATACAACTTAGTATTCAGAAGCAATAAAAATCAATCATTTTGATTACATATACTTGAAAGAGAAGAAAATCGTGTTGCCTGTACCAAATAAATGAAAATACATATTACACACTTCCATGTTTGAATCCAAATACAAGTTCCCTTAAAGGGAAAAATTACACATATTTCAAAAAGAGATTAAATCTACAAATAGTTGTGAGCCACCATATGGGTCCTATGTGGAAACTGAACCCAGGTTCTCTGAAGGAGAACTTAACCTTGGAGTTCTCTTAACCTCTGAGCCATCTCTTCAGCTCCCTTAAGAGCTTTCGAAAAAGTGTAAATATCTTCATCCTCGAGAATTAAAATCACATATAAAATGAAAAACAATAGCATCTTGTCTCATTTTTCCCTCCATCTCCTCCAATATCTCCCAAATATGTACCTTTCCCAATTTTGTATTTTTATTTTGAGAAACCATCAAGTCTATTCAGTGTGTTGCATCTGTGCATGAATTTGGGACCATACACTGAAGCATGATGAATCTATCCATGGAAATACCCTCAAGAAACAATGTTTCTCCCTCTCTGGGCAACTATTAACTGCCAATAGTTCCTGACTAAGGGACTAGGATCCCAATAACCTTGTCCAGGGTAGACACTGTGTGCCATAAGAGTGAGCTGCTCATTGTTGCAACCATGGCACCATTGTTTTTTAAACTGCGTTATGACTAGATTTAGGCCTATTTATCAGGAGGAAATGCCATGTCTGGTACTGTAGTCCTGGTCAAAAGCCCATGAATTTAGACAGAACCTATAATTGTTATTTTCCTGGAGTGACATTGTCAACTTGTCTTATAAATATTTATGTTTATAACCATAGGCATGGGCTCCTCTCAACCTTGGTTAGAAAAACTGCTTTTTGGAGTAGCAATTAATAATGCAAAGATACATAATTGGTCAAAGTGATGAGAAGAAGAGGCTCTATGTTCACCCTGAAATAGGAGACACTCCCACTCTACCTCCTGTTGAACATGTAATGGCTATCATACTCATGATCTGCTGGAATCTGGAGATACCTATTCAAGACATGCACAAGATCAAGCTAATCAAAATTTGAGCACAGGTGAAAGAAAGTCTCCAGGCCCTAATGTTAATGAGAAGATTATTTTTTAGTTGTGTGTGTGTGCATGTGTATGTGTTTTATGCATGTGTGTGTATGTACACCTGTGTATGGAAATCAAAAGTCAATGTTAGGTATCGCCAGTATTCAATTATTTTAAACACCAAAATATTTCTAAAATGGAGGACAATATCTGAACATTACTTATAGAACATGAATACTCTTTAGAGAATACTGAATGGACATTTTCTGATTTTAATATAAATTTAAACAGCATAAAGATAGCATATCAAATCTATTTGCATGATAACACTTTGGAAAGTTCAACAACGTATTCTGTTATTAAATTAGCATGGGATCAATACTTTTACACACACTAGTCACTGTATGTAACAAACATGAATAATGCAGAAAATTTATAAACAAATGATATAGATATATAGGATATAGATATGATAGGATAAAAGGGTAGATTAATGAACCTACTTTTAAAGAACAACAACTTGTTTAAAATGTTTTACATTGGTATAGATTTTAGTTTATTGATATAAGTTTAAACTTAATTTTGTTACACTGTATATATATTTCTATTCTCATTTGAGATATTATGTTTATGTAACTCATTTAGATTGTAATGGGTAATTAAGAAATACAGATTAATAATTAGTCTTCTATGATAGTCAAACTTGTAGCCATGTTAGCTAAGTTTTCTAGGTATACATAGATATACTTCAGATAGATAAGTAATCTTCAAACACTTCAAAGACCTACAGAATATGGCATTTAAAATGTTTTAAAAATTTAGACTTTCTGGACAGTGAGACATGTCTGCTCCTGGCAACATCGGATTTACTTCAGAGAGGAGGATGGGCATCGAAGACGCTCTGTATGGAGTTTATCTTCTTCTTAGCAAAAATAGCCATTTGTGCAAAAAACTGTCCTATATAAATACTGTTCTATATAAAAACTGTTTTATATAAATAAAACACTGATTGGCCAACAGCCAGACAGGAAGTACAGGTGAGACTAACAGAGAGGAGAATTGAGGAAACAGGAAGGGAAGCGAGACACTGCCAGCCACTGCCATGACAAGCACCATGTGAAAATGCTGGTAAGCCATGAGCCATGTGGCAAGGTATAGATTTATAGAAATGGGTTAATTTAAGATATAAGAACAGTTAACAAGAAGCCTGCCAAGGCCATACAGTTTGTAAATAATATAAGCATCTGTGTGTTTATTTTATAAGTGGGGCTGTCGGACTGCCGGGTCTTGGCGGGACCTGGAGAGAAAACTCCAGCTACAAACAAATAAGCAGTGTTCTTGAAGGACGTATTTTTTTTCCAAAATAATCTAGGTGGAAAACTGCTTAGACATATCTCAGAAATCTGAGGGCTAGTTAATTGCAGGCTTTTAACTAAATAACTTGATCCATTGTCTTTTGGGGAGCCATTGTGGTTTGTTTTTCCAAAAGGTCCGAGCAAATTTGAGCAAGGTGGAAAACAGCCATCTTAAAAACACACCATTGTGTCCATTATGCTGCTTGTGTCTTGTATTCTCTCCATGTCTTTTTATTCTCATAATCAACTCACTCTTAAGCCTTCTGACTGTGGCTCAGTTACTGATTTTTAGAGCACCTACATTGAAACACTAAACAAGACCCTGTATTTGTGGACATTTCTCCTTGGTTGCTGCTCTGTACGTTCATCCTCAATAAATTGCTCATTTATGATGGATGTGTCCATATTGTTGCTGGTCCATCAATCAAGTAATACGTATATGACAAGTTAAAAAAGATCTGATCATTTAAAAATGTCTTAGGTGTTAATTTCATGCTTTACATTCTAATTATCTCATGTGTGAGTATTATTATTATTATTATTATTATTATTATTATTATTATTTTTAATAACACAGTACTTGGAATACACTACCAAACAACCATTGCATTGTAAATACTCATTAGCTGAAATTTTTAGTGGCACATGATGACAGGTGGATGGATTTAAATGATTTATTTTCTAAACTGCTCTTTTGTTACACAATTGCTTACATACAATGTTAGTTTATACTTATTTATTACCTTGAATGGTTTGTGTAATCCTTCAAGCTTCCAGAGATTAATCCATTAAACCACAATAAATATAATAATACCCTGCATTGGCCCCAGGTTCGGCCTAGGAGGAGGGGACTGGACCTGCTTGGACTGAGTCTACCAGGTTGATCTCAGTCCTCGGGGGAGGCTTTGCCCTGGAGGAGGTGGGAATAGGGGGTGGGCAGGGGGGGAAGGTGAGGGGGGCGGGAGGGGGGAGAACAAGGGAATCTGTGGCTGATATGTAGAAGTGAATTGTATTGAAAAATAAAAAAAATATAATAATAATACAACAGTAAGTTATTCCATGAATAAATAGCTATTTCACCTTATAGATTTGTAAGCAAGACTTGGTTCATGTATCAGGACCTGCTATCCTGTACATTGTAACTAAGTAAAAACTTGATCTAAGTCTCTCATGTGGACATTCCAAACTACTTACGTTATGTACATTTTCCAAAATTGTTTGCTCAACAACTATTTGTATAAATTTACTTATTTAATAGGAACAATAGCAGTATTTCATATCATTAATATTCTTTTCTTTAGTAACAATTATTTTTCACTCAATATAGTTTGTTTTCATTTGCATTATGTATTCCAATTATCTTAACTGTAGAAACACTTCTTTCATTAGACACATTTAGAAAACATTTATTCATATTTTTGAGCTTCATGAATTGACTTCATACTTCTTATTTTGAAAGTTAATGAAAATTTGAGCTTCAGCTATTGATACCCTTCATTTTTCATAATAAAATGATCCCAGAGTTTCAATATTGTGTATATAAAGAAGGTTTTTATTTATTCATCATTTTCATTATGAGTAATCATCATGTTCAATATTTTAGTCATCTGAATAAGCTGAAAAATTATACTGTGCAATGTCATGTAAATGAGGTTACTTTGTATACAAGTTAAGAAAAAAGGCTGAGTTTGTGAAACACTACATATGTAAAAGAAAAAAGATTGGTTGATGAAAATAAATCCCACTCTCTAAAATATATCTGTAAATTAAAACAGAGAACATCCATTGAACATGGAGAGGAAAACCTGTAGTCAAATGTAAGTGAAATTTTATTACATATGATATTATCACATCACATAACAGCTGGTCAAAAAAGATTGTGATTCCTGCCAAGGTCTCTAAGATATAGCAAGAATCTTTAGAAAGTGTGCTGAGCATTCCGGGGAAGACCTGCCCAACTTGGCCACAGGTTCTGGCCACCAGGCAGGTTCCCTTCTAGCCCCACCGGGAAGGATCCCCTTCTCCAAGACTCCTGGCAGACCCTGCAGTCTCCACGCCCTGCCCCCACGCCCTGCCCCCACGCCCATCCGCCCAAGTCCCAAGCCTCTTCCTGAGACTTAGAAAGCCAGAAGGACCTGGACAGATGTAATGCAGACACTAAGAGACCATGGATGTCAGCCTAGACTAATATATCCAGCAAAACTTTCAATCATCATAGATGGAGAGAACAAGACATTCCATGACAAAGCCAGATTTAAACAATATTTATCCACAAACCCAGCCCTACAGAAAACACTAGAAGGAAAATTCCAACCTAAGGAAGTCAGATACACCCTCGAAAACACAATAGATAAAGCCACAGCAGTAAACCCCAACGAAGAAAAGTACACACACATCACCACTAAAAAATAACAGGAATGAACAATCACTGGACATTAATATCCCTCAATATCAATGGACTTAATTCACCTATAAAAAGACATAGGCTTACAGAATGGATACGAAAGCAGGACCCATCTTTCTGCTGCATACAAGAAACACATCTCAAATTCAAAGATAGACACTACCTAAAAATAAAAGGCTGGGAAAAGACTTTCCAATCAAACGATCTTAAGAAACAAGCAGGTGTAGCCATCCTGATATCCAGCAAAATAGACTTCAAACTAAAATCAATCAAAAGAGATCAAGAAGGGCATTACATACTCATCACAGGAAAGATCCACCAAGATGAAGTCTCAATTCTGAACATTTATGCCCCAAACACAAGGGCACCCACATATGTAAAAGAAACATTATTAAAGCTTAAACCACATATAAAACCCCACACATTAATAGTGGGAGACCTCAACACCCCACTTTCACCACTGGACAGATCTCCCAAATTGAAACTTAACAGAGAAATAAAGGACTTAACTGATGTCATGACTCAAATGGACTTAATCGACATCTACAGAACATTCCATCCTAACAAAAAAGAATATACCTTCTTCTCAGCACCCCATGGAACTTTCTCTAAAATTGACCACATACTTGGCCACAAAACAAATCTAAACAGATACAAAACAATTGGAATAACCTCCTGTGTTCTATCAGACCACCATGGTCTAAAGTTGGATTTCAACAACAACAAAAACTACAGAAAACCTACAATCTCATGGAAACTGAATAATACCCAACTGAATCACCAATGGGTTAAGGAAGAAATAAAGAAAGAAATTAAAGACTTCCTAGAGATCAACGAAAATGAAGACACCACATATCCAAACCTATGGGACACTATGAAAGCAGTACTAAGAGGGAAATTCATAGCACTAAATGCCCGCATAAATAGGCTGGAGAAATCTCACACTAGTGACTTAACAGCACACCTGAAAGTTCTAGAACAGGAAGAAGCAAAGTCTCCCAGGAAAAATAGATGCCAGGAAATTATCAAAGTGAGAGCTGAAATCAATAAAACAGAAACAAAGAGAACAATACAAAAAATTAATGAAACAAAGAGTTGGTTCTTTGAGAAAATCAACAAGATAGACAAGCCCTTATCCAAACTAACCAAAATACAGAGAGAGAGCATCCAAATCAAGAAAATCAGAAATGAAAACAGGGACATAACAACAGACATTGAGGAAATACAGAGAATCATCAGGTCATACTTCAAAAACCTCTATTCCACAAAACTGGAAAACCTAAAAGAAATGGATAATTTTCTGGATAGGTACCACATACCTAAATTAAATCAAGACCAGATAAACTATTTAAATAGTCCAATAACCCCTAATGAAATAGAAACAGTCATTAAAAGTCTCCCAACCAAAAAAAGCCCAGGACCAGATGGTTTCAGCACAGAATTCTCCCAGATCTTCAAAGAAGAGTTAATACCAATACTCTCTAAATTGTTCCACACAATAGAAACAGAAGGAACATTACCAAACTCCTTCTATGAGGTTACAATTACCCTGATTCCTAAACCAAACAAGGATACAACAAACAAAGAGAACTACAGACCAATCTCCCTCATGAACATTGATGCAAAAATACTCAATGAAATACTGGCAAACAGACTCCAAGAACACATCAAAACAATTATCCACCATGATCAAGTAGCATTCATTCCAGGGATGCAAGGATGGTTCAACATACGAACGTCTGTCAATGTGATACACCATATAAACAAACTCAAAGAAAAAAAACACATGATCATCTCACTAGATGCTGAAAAGGCATTTGAGAAAATCCGACAACCCTTCATGATAAAGGTCTTGGAGCGATCAGGAATACAGGGAACATACCTAAACATAATAAAGGCAATTTACAGCAAGCCAACAGCCAACATCAAATTAAATGGAGAGAAACTTAAAGCAATTCCACTGAAATCAGGAACGAGTCAAGGCTGTTCGCTCTCCCCATACTTATTCAATATAGTACTTGAAGTTCTAGCCAGAGCAATAAGACAACATAAGGATATTAAGGGGATACAAATTGGAAAGGAAGAAGTCAAGCTTTCCCTATTTTCAGATGACATGATAGTATACTTGAGCAACCCCAAAGATTCCACCAAGGAACTGATACAGCTTATAAACACCTTCAGCAACAAAGCAGGATACAAGATCAACTCAAAAAAATCAGTAGCCCTCCTATATACAATGGACAAAGAAGTGGAGAAGGAAATCAGAGATAAATCACCCTTTACTATAGCCACAAATGACATAAAATACCTTGGGGTAACACTAACCAAGCAAGTGAAGGACCTATATGACAAGAACTTTAAGTCCCTGAAAAAAGAAATTGAAGAAGATGTCAGAAAATGGAAAGATCTCCCATGCTCATGGATAGGCAGGACTAACATAGTAAAAATGGCAATCTTACCAAAAGCAATCTACAGATTCAATGCAATCCCCATCAAAATACCAACACAATTCTTCACAGACCTGGAAAGAATAATACTCAACTTCATATGGAAAAACAAAAAACCCAGAATAGCCAAAAGAATCCTGTACAATAAAACAACCTCTGGAGGCATCACGATCCCTGACTTCAAGCTGTACTATAGAGCTACAGTAATAAAAACAGCTTGGTACTGGCATAAAAACCGACATGTGGACCAATGGAATCGAATTGAAGACCCTGACATTAATCCGCACACCTATGAACAAATAATTTTTGACAAAGAAGCCAAAAGTGCACAATGGAAAAAAGAAAGCATCTTCAACAAATGGTGCTGGCAAAACTGGATATCAACATGTAGAAGGCTGCAAATAGATCCATATCTATCACCGTGCACAAAACTTAAGTCCAAGTGGATCAAGGACCTCAACATAAATCCAGCTACTCTGAACCTGCTAGAAGAGAAAGTAGGAAGTAGTCTTGAACGCATTGGCATAGGAGACCACTTCCTAAATAGAACACCAGTAGCACAGACACTGAGAGAAACAATCAATCAATGGGACCTCTTGAAACTGAGAAGCTTTTGTAGGGCAAAGGATATGGTCAACAAGGCAAAGGGACAGCCTACAGAATGGGAAAAGATCTTCACCAACCCCACATCTGACAGAGGACTGATATCCAGAAAATATAAGGAACTCAAGAAATTAGACATCAAAATGCCCAACAGTCCAATTAAGAAATGGGCTATAGAACTAAACAGAGAATTCTCAACAGAGGAAACTCAAATGGCTGAAAGACATTAAAGGAATTGCTCAACATCCCTAATCATCAGGGAAATGCAAATCAAAACAACTCTGAGATACCACCTTACGCCTGTCAGAATGGCTAAGATCAAAAACACTGAAGACACCTTATGCTGGAGAGGATGTGGAGCTAGGGGAACTCTCCTCCACTGCTGGTGGGAATGCAAGCTTGTACAACCACTTTGGAAATCAATATGGCGATTTCTTAGAAAATTGGGAATCCATCTCCCCCAAGATCCAGCTATACCACTCTTGGGCATATACCCAAGGAATGCTCAACCACACCACAAGAGCGCTTGTTCAGCTATGTTCATATCAGCATTGTTTGTAATAGCCAGAACATGGAAACAACCTAGATGCCCTTCAACTGAAGAATGGATAAACAAAATGTGGTACATATACACAATGGAATACTACTCAGCAGAGAAAAACAATGACATCATGAGGTTTGCAGACAAATGGATGGATCTAGAAAAAAATCATCCTGAGTGAGGTATCCCAGACTCAGAAAGACAAACATGGTATGTACTCACTCATAGCAGGATACTAGATGTGGAACAAGGATGACTGGACTGCTACTCACATCACCAGGGAGGCTACCTGGAAAACAGGACCCCAAGAAAGACACGGGGATCACCCAATGACAGAGAAATGGAATGAGATCTACATGAACAGCCTGGACATGAGTGGGGTTAGTGAAGGTCGAGGGTCGAGGGAAAGAGAGCTTGGGTGAGCGGGAGATCCCAGCTGGATCAACAACAGAGAGGGAGAACAAGGAATAGGAGACCATGGTAAATGAAGACCACATGAGAATAGGAAGAAGCAAAGTGCTAGAGAGGCCCACAGAAATCCACAGAGATACCTCCACAACAGACTGCTGGCAATGGTCGAGAGACAGTCCGAACTGACCTACTCTGGTGATGGGATGGCCAAACACCCTAATTGTCGAGCCAGAAACCTCATCCAACTACTGAGGGATCTGGATGCAGAGATCCATGACTAGGCCCCGGGTGGATCTCTGGGAGTCCAATTAGTGAGAATGATAAGGGTTTATATGAGCAAGAATTGTTGAGACCAAGGTTGGATAAAGCACGGAGACAAATAGCCAAACGAATGGAAACACATGAAATATGAACCAGTGGCTGAGGGGTCACCAACTGGATCAGGCCCTCTGAGTGGGTGAGACAGTTGATTGGCCTGATCTGTTTGGGAGGCATCCAGGCAGTGGGACCAGGTCCTGTGCTCATTGCATGAGTCGGCTGTTTGAAACCTGGGGCCTATGCAGGGTCCCTTGACTTGGCCTGGGAGGAGGGGACTGGACCTACCTGGACTGAGTCTACCAGGTTGATCTCAGTCTGTGGGGAAGGCTTTGCCCTGGAGGAGATGGGAATGGGGGGCGGGCTGGGGGGAAGGTGAGGGGGCGGGAGGGGGGGAGAACAAGGGAATCTGTGGCTGATATGTAGAACTGAATTGTATTGAAAAATAAAAATTAAAAAAAAATTTAAAAAAAAAAAAGAAAGTGTGCTGAAAATGAACTCACCAGTTAGAGTTTAGGGCATCTTTCAGTGTTCAATATAAACCCACTTGAATTCTGTTTCTGCTATAATCTTGAACTGTAAATTTGGTTGAAGTTTTTGTACAGTAACAGTCACACTGAAAAATAATTGAGTCAATAAAAATCTTTGTATTATCAAACACACTTGTAAGGAACAAAAACTTTTGTACTTGAAGAAAAATCTGACTTTTTTTATACTTTTAAGTTCGTATTTTGAAAGAGTATCTTTTTAATGCTAAATGTACAGTTAATGAAAGTAATCTGAACAAATTGTTGTTTCCTACATTTATTAGAGACGCAACTTAATTGTACTTTTCAAGTAAATTAATTTTGTCTTGGAATCCTTATATTTATGGTGGTAAAGGAAAGAATGCTGGTATCTTATAATATCATTATTAATAAAATGTCACCTCGACAGAACTGTACAACTGACCCATTAGCTTCCCTGCCTATAGCCCTCCTCCTCGCCACGTCCCTAGTTAAGGAATAAGATAAAGTTTATTAATTGTATTTACTGCTCACATGTTGCAGTAGGTCATCAGTCTTGTTGGCAAGCACCTTTGCCCATTATGGCATCTTAAAACCCCACAAAATAATATTATCTTGAAATTAATGTCCATGACCTTCTGGCAAAGCTACCAATGAGCATATGTCAAGGAACACAATCTTTGTGGCATATATCCACTTAATATACAAATATACTTCCAATGAGGTTATAGTTTGACTGAAACTGCTGTAAAGTTCATGATGTTCTATTTCTAAATCAGGTTTTCCATTACTTATCTTTAAAAAATAGGTTAGCCCTTTAGGCACTAAAATAGAGGAGTTTAATTGTGGATTGACTTTTCATTTTTCTGTATCTCCCAGCAAAATGTTTGTTTTCATGTTGGGTCCAAAGTTGGGTATTTTGCTTGAGGTTTCTGTAAAACTCTTTCTTTAGTATTTATATAATTCCTCTACTTTATTAATTCAGGAGTTTTATAAATTATTCTGGACAAGTTATTTCATTTATGTAGGTTTTGAAAATGTTCATTCTGTGCCCAAGGCCTACTTTGTCATAATGTTAATATTGCTCTCTGATGACAAAATTTTAATTTTAATGTACTCTTATTTACTATTTTTCTTAACATTGCTGTGTTTCCTTTTGAAATCTTTATTGTCCCCTAAATTGTATAAATATCATCTTTCCTAACTTTTATTTATTATGTCTACAAAATACACTGAAATTGAAATTTTATGCATCAAAGATTAACAGCAAATATATTTAACCACATAAATATCCAGTTGAAGCATTTATTTCCATTTATGAAAATAAGATTTTTGTCAAATATCCACAATGCCACGTTATCATAATTTTTCAGTTTTTTTACCTTCTAAACAGGGTAGTATGTAGTTCTGGCTGTCCTGGAACACAATATGTAGCCCAGTTTGGCCTCTAACTAACAGAGATCCTTCTGCCTCTGCCTATCAAGGGCTGTGATTAAAGAATGTGCCACTATGCCTGGCACATTACCATAATGTTACTGTGTCTTTGTGTGGATATTTCTGGACACTCTGTCCTGTTCACTGGCCAGTCTCTTTGTGTATGTGCTGATGGGACATTGCTAGGGGTGGCGCTCCTTACTAAACATTCCCCATTGGTGATATATAAGTATTCACAATCATCTAACATTGCCTGAAAAAGAAAGCTCACTGTAGTTTTGATTTAAAATGTTCAGCTTATATATCCCTATTAAGGGAGAAGTGATACCTAAAATAATTATCTCTAATATTTCAGAATGTCATATTCTTCCAATTATCACAACTTTCAACAGTGGCTTCTAGTTTATCATGCAGAGGTTTGGATGATTTTTTTTTTAATTGGAGTAAAACTATTTTTTCCAATATGATATTTTTATTCATTTTCTGGGTATTTCACATAATAGACCCCAATCACAGTTACTTTCCAGTCATCTCAGATCTGCCCCCTTTGTGACCTCAGCCCCACCCCAAATAAAAGGAGAAAGACAAGAAAAGGAAAACTTAAAACCACAGTAAAGTTTATGTTGATCATTTATCCACTAGAGCATGGTCAAAATACCAGTGGTCAACATCTTGAAGAAAATTGATCCTTTCCCTACCCACGCCTCCAGAAGCCATAAGCTGTGGAGAGAGCTACACTACAGCATCTTTATCACAATTTTTAAGAGTTTTCTTAGATGGTTTCCTGTCTAAGCTGTTACTTTTGGGGGGACAGAAGACTTCTATGAATCTCTTTCTCAACTGTGAGTCTGAAGTAATCAATACCTACAAAAGTAGCTTCCATGTCCTTTACAGTCACCAGGAGCACAATTCATGGACTTCCATATAATTTGTAGCTATGGTTCAGGTCACACACAGCCACATGCCCTCTGAAACAGCATGTGTCATAGCTCTCCAAAGGCAGTACAGACACACAGCCCCCTGCTATAGGACTGGCCACCAACACCATCATAGCCCTGGGCAGCAGCCTGGCCCAAGGACATCAACATGACTCCAGGTGGCAGCACAGGTTACAGACCTCTGACTGGTCTTTAGTGGTAATAGGGATCACAAACATCAACATGACCTAAAACTACAGGACCCCAGATCCAACCTGGCCCTTGGTGACAACAAGAACCATTGACATCATCATAGCTTCAGGTGGTAGCACAGACCACAGACATCCATGTGGTCTTCGTTGATTTCACTGGCCATGGACATGAACATGGCTCCCAGGTGCAGCAGGATCATGGGCCTCAACACGGCCCTCAGCAATAGCATAGGCCACAGATATCATCAGGGACTCTGGCAGCAATCCAGACCATGGACAGTAAGGTGGCATTTTGTGGTAGCACAAACTACAGATATCCTCCTTGCCTCTGGCCATAGCGTGAGCCACAAACACAGACATGGATACCACCAGCAGCTTAGACCACAGACATCCATATAAAACTCAGTCTTCAACATGGCTTGGGTCAACATCATGGACCAGGGATAAAAACATGGTCTCCAGGGGTAGCATCAAATCTGTGGGAGTCTGTAGGAGACTAGCTCTGGCCTGCTTCCACCTTTTGAAGGGCTCTTGGGTGGAGTAGAGAGGGATGAAAATATATTAGGTAGAAAGATAGTGATGAGTGTAGCTTAAGTTTTCCTGCCTGGCCCACAGTCAGGGCAAATCTCTTTCACCTGCCAGTCCCACAGCCTCTCAGACCCGACCAAGTAAACACAGAGACTTATGTTGCTTTCAAACTGTATGGCCATGGCAGGCTTTTTGCTAACTGTTCTTATAGCTTAAATTAATCCATTTCCTTTAATCTATACCTTGCCACATGGCTCGTGGCTTACCGGCATCTTCACAGGCTGTTTCTCATCGTGGCGGCTGGCAGTGTCTCTCTGACTCAGCCTTCCACTTCCCAGCTTTATTCTCCTCCTTGCCCCGCCTATACTTCCTGCCTAGCCAACGGCCAATCAGTGTTTTATTGATTAATTAGCAACACATTTGCCATACATCCCACAGCAGATGAGGAGAAAGACAGACACAGGATAGCTTCAGGAGGGCCCTGAGTCAATATCCATACAGCACAGAGCTTTATTCAAAAGGCTTTTTATAATATGCCACGGGGAGAGGCAAAAGACCTCCCCCTTGCAAGATCAAAGCACACCAGACAGCTAAATGTAGACCATTCCAAACACCTGGTAAACAAGCCCCTAGCCAGATCATCTAATTATTCAGCCTTGCTGAGTAAAGCAAACTCAGATTCTCTGACCCTGAGTAAAGTCTCACTAGGAAGCCTCTATGAGCCACCACACAAATCTAGAAAATGAGTCATTCTTCATCTTGGTCATCCTGTCAATGCTCAGATCCAGGGCTATCATCATGCTGCTGGGAAGAGTGTTTGGGGACTGAATCTGCACACACCCCAGGCTACTTCACACCACTCTGCCAAACCTACTGGAAGACTACATGTTCCCTCATCCACCATAGCCTTCTCTCACACAAGTCAAGATCTCTGTCTCCCAGCAGGCCAAGCAGCAAGAGCTACAGCTGTAGTGGCTCCATGCTGGGAGCTGCCTGGCAGGCCTAGGACCACCCTTATTTGTTAATGATGTCTGGTTCTGCAGGGAGGGCTCCTCCATGCTCTCTAGAACCTCTTAGGAGTAGCTATTGTGGTGGAAAATCTCAAAGTGCTGAATCTGGGCCTGGATGGCGGCAAGTTTGTCAGTTCCAACCTTCCGGGGCATTCTGCCACAATGTCAGCCTGCATGGGCCTTCCTGGATTAAGAATTATACTTAAACAATAGATACAATGCTTTATAGCGGACTTTTAGAACTTATTAGTTGTGTGTAATTTAGTTATTGTACCCATTGGCCAGAAGTTTTCGTTTTCCATTTTCCCAACTCCTAATAAGTATTCTTGGCTTAAATGAGTTTGAAAATTATAGAAAGCTCATCTAAGTAAATTAATGCTGTGGTCATCCTTTGGTGACAGGTTTGCTATATTTTGCATAATGACCTCAAGATCATTCTACTTTGTCATGTATGTCAGCGTCTCCTTATTAAATGATGGATAATATTTCATTTTATGTAATAAGAAAAGTTTTCTTGTCTATACCCTGATGAACATTAAGTTATTTCCATATCTTGACAATAGGTAAACAGTTCTGCAATGATCATGGAGATGTAGATATCTCTTCATGATATCTACTTAATTGTAGTTTCTTTGAATATTTATCTAAAAATAGAAACATTGGATATTACAATTTATTTTTAAGATTTTTTTTAGGAAATAAAATTGTTTTTCTTTAAGAGTCTGAGGATTGCTGAAGACTCTAAACTCAAATAGTACATAAGCACAAAGAGCATTTATTCTGTAGAAATAGCCAGCATGCAAGAGTTGGTCATCTACAGAAAATAGCAATGATGACCAGGGACAAAGGCATTCAGGCCCTTTTAACAAAGGACTTTGCCCATTTTGAGCATGGTGATATAATCTTTGTTCTAATTGGTCCGTCAAGGAGCAGTTTCATGGGGCGCATGTTGTAGATGGGGCTAGTAAAAGTTCCACCCTTTGCAAGCTTTTTAGTCACATATGGTCAGTAACAGCCGTGTTCTGTGACTTTGTAGACTTTGCTCCGCCAGCCCTGCCCACAAGACTTACAAGGCCAGGTTTGAAGCTGTTTAGCTGATTGGCTAAACTTGGCTTTAGGTCATTATTTACAATGTAGTTGTTCTGTGTCTAAGAGGGAGTCACATTCTGGCCCATTCATTTCATAATGATAGAACCACTTTAAATATCCAAATAATACTCAAAGGTTCTATATGTCTTCTTTTAAAAGTACATGGCCTGCGGGGTGGTGGTGGTGGCGTATTCCTTTAATCTCAGCACTTGGGAGACAGAGGCAGGCAGATCTCTGTGAGTCTGAGGCCTGTCTGGTCTACAGAGTAAGATCCACAAAAGGCACCAAAACTATACTGAGAAACCCTGTCTCAGAAAAAAAAAAAAGTACATGGCCATACAAACACTTACAGCATAATATGTCTGGTGTTTAAAGTTTGTTTGACATGATATTTAGTTATTTTGAATCGCTCTACATTAACTTACTGAGAGTTTGTATAAATATTTGAAAATATGTCAGTTATTTTAGTTTTATTTGGTTTAGTTTGACTTTGGCTATGTTTCTCTGCATTTTGAAGGGGAAGTTGATTGGTTTTGTTTATTTACTTGTATTTAATAGGGAGTTTTATAGTCTTTTTACATATTTTGCATTTTAATCCACTGGCAACTATATAATTTTTAAGAAACAATGGAGCAGTTAAGAGTGCTTTTGGTTCATCCAGAGAATGAGAGTTCTGGTCCCAGATCCATGATGGGAAACTCACAACTGCCTATAACTCCAGTTCCAGAGCATCTGATGCCCTCTTTTGGTCTCTTCATAGCACTTCATATATATATACACACACATACACACACACATACACACACACATACACACACACATACACACACACACACACACACACAGAAAGAGAGAGAGGCAGAGACAGAGACAGAGGCAGAGACAGAGACATACACAAAAAATTAAAAGAAATTATAATATAATTAGCTTTCAAATATCTTCTACTATGGATTCCTTCAAATTGCTCCTTTACTTTTCAAAACAAAACCTTTGTTAGTTTAATGCAGTCTTATTTTCATAACATTTACATTTTCAACTTACTTTCTAGTAATCAATATCAAATATAACATTCGAAAGCTTGCTTTTTTGTTCCTCCCCTAAGAGTTTTGTGGTTAGAATTTTATATGTAAATATTTAATTTATTACATTGGATTACGTAAAGCCATTTTCATACATCTACATAATGTTGTACACATTTCTGACCATTTCTTAATATCCTCCCTTTCTCATCCCTTGCCTAGTTAGTTGACTTTTATCCTCTATACAGTTTCACTTTTTTCGTGTCTCTGTGTATATATAATTTTATGTGTTTATATCAAAGACCCACAAATGAGAGAAAAGGCAGCATTTGTCCTTCCTAAGACTGACTTAATTCAGTTGATCTTTAATCAATGTTTATTTGGTGGTTGTGCATGGTGAAAAATAAGGCTTTAATTTTATTCCTTTATATTCAGATATCTAGTTTTCTAAGCATGATTTGCTTAACAGAATTTTTCTTCCTCATTTAACCTTTTTAAGATGCTTGTTAGAATCCATTGTTTCTATGTGTGGGTTGCATCCTGGGCACTCAATTCTGTTCAACTGACTTCTTTGTGCAGGCTTATTTTAAATTATTATGTTTTGACTACTGAAGTTTTATTAAATAAATTCCATAAGCGTGACTTCTATACCACTGTTTAACATGGATGTTTGTGAATCCTTGTAAATCTTTAACTTAACTTATATATTATTGTAAAATAAAATAGATATTATAATTTTGATAGGAATTGCATTGAATTTGTAATTTTTATAGATAATATTGATAGCATAATTTAATTAAAGTCTCTAATGTATAAACACAAAATGCCTTTCTATTTATGTCTTTTTTATTTATTTATATATGTATTTAATATATAACTTTTTCATTATTTTATAAACTGATATGTAGTTATTGTTGTTTTTATTTTTATTCTTTACTCTTTAGAGACCCATCAACTAGCTCCCAAATAAATATATGGAGGCTTATTTCTATCCAGTTTTCTTATCTTAAATTATCTCATCTATCTTCTGCCTCTGGGCTTTTATCCATCATACCTTTCTTTACTTCTTTGTCCGGTGGCTTCCTGTGTAGCTGTGTTGCTGGTCCCTGGAGTCCTCCTCCTCCTCTGGATCCTAGATTTTTCCTTCTCAGATTTCTACTCCTATTTATTCTGTGTCTACCAGCCCCACCTATCCTTTCTCCAGCCTGGCCGTTGGCCATTCAGCACTTAGACCAATCGGGTATTTTAGACAGGCAAAGTAACACAGCTTCACAGAGTTAAATAAATGCAATATAAAAGAATGCAACACATTTTTGCATCATTAAACAAATATTCCACAGCACGAAAAAGATCTTACATACCTTAAAATAATATTCCACAATATTGATATATAATTTTTATTTTGTGTAAGTTCTTCGATATATTTTTACATCACTCTAAACTGTATTGTTTTTAAAATAAAATTTTAAATTTCAGTTTTTATAATTCTATGCTCCAGTGTGCATTTATATGGGAAGTAGAGTGGCTTTTATTTTAATTAAATGCTATACAAGATATATCTCATTAATTAGTACATGATAACTGAACAAATATTAAGCATCCAACTTAATATGTTTTGTATACTTATATGTCTATATCATTCCTATGAAACCAGTATAGATATTGACAAATAATCCAGATATTTGACTAAGTTACCTTTCATTACTTGTCTTAGTTACTTTTAATTACTCAATATTTTCAAACAATTCTTTAAGCACATTTAATACATTTAACCTACCTTACCTTTTTTGAGTATTGTTGTTTATTTTACTTCTACAGATTATACACACTTTGATACTGTGCATTATATTGTCTTTCAAAAGCAGATAGTCACACATAATAAGAAAAACTCTTTCCTCTTCTTATATTCTTTATGCTTATTAAGGCCATTTGCATCTGTAGATTTCCTCAACCTATTAAACTGCAGATATTATTCCACAAAGTGTATCTAATGTGCTGAGTTCAGTGTTTGGTGTGAGAATTTACTTTTTATTGCCCTACTTTTAAAAAAGATAAAAGTATGCAAAGTAATAAATATTTATAAGTAGAGAAATTAGACTCAAAATGTTATAGAAAGGGCAATAATCTAAATCTTTGATCATACAATGTATAAAAATAATTATATTTCTTGTTTCATAGTTTACTCTTCTTAATCAAAAACACTTTAAATGTCACAGAGATATGAAAATGTATGTATTTTCTAATGTAACAATTACATCTATGATAAATATTCATACCATTTTTCTCAAGCGTTTCATACTAAAATAAGGTATGTGTAAACAATAATTAAGATCATTGTGTATCAAATGAAGACAAAACATAACTGCTTTTATGGGATCAGAATGTCCATTCAACATTTACAAGTTGAAGGTATAAACCTCCATGTGAAGACATTTGGAGATGGAGCCCTTGGAAAATACAGAGTTTTAGATGTGGCTATGAGTGTGAGCACTCATTGGCTGACCAAGAGGAAGAGGAACCAGAGTCCAGCTTACTCTGTGAGAATACAACTAGAAATTGGATCTACAAAACGTAAGTAGGGCCTCCCACTGGATCTGCACTTCTAGATATTTTAAACATATCCTCACCAGAGTCTTGGGATATGAAAAATAAAAATCTGTTGGTTAAGTCTCTAGTCTATGAGCCAAAGTTGTCTATGTAGATTAACATTGATTATGCACTGAGAACAGATGCTGCCTTAACAGAGATCTCAAAACATGGAAATGGCATTGTAAATGAGGGATAGGTGGAAAAATGAAGAACTGAAGTATATACTACAGATATGGACATTAAAGATGATTCATTGGAAAACTCATAAAAATTTGTGAAAACAAAGTTCATTTTCCTGAAGTAAAAATCAAATTACTACTCTATACATGAACACTTGTTCCAGGAATCCTGAAACATTTTTAATGAAGAAATCATGAAATAATATATTTTCAAAACACTAAGATTTGTTAATACAAAATAAACTTACCATCCCCTTATAGTGTAATATTGAATTATTAGAAAATCAAGACAGTGTCATTGTTAAGGGACACAAAAATAAGGTACTATACAAAGCATACAGATAACTGCAAAGCAAAATGAGAGTCTCTATATTTAGAGTAATTTAATATATTAATATAAATCTATCACTAAGACATATTTCTCAACATTTTTGCTTTCATATTCCATGTAATTACAAACACTATTAAAATACAGTAGTATTGGAAAGACTTTGTTTCTGAAATGGCATAACAATGGTATTTTAATTTTTCAGCATTATGTCAAAATACATGACATTCATAATTCAAGAAATTTATTTTGTGTGATGTTTTCAGGGGTTTCAGTCAATACTGATGGAAACATATGGGAGAACAATGTCCTCACCTCACAGAAATCAGAAAGCAAAAAGAGAATGTCTGTACTAGTGGTCTATTTTCTTCCTTTTATATTGTCTTGGCTCTTAGTCTAGGTGGTGGTACAGCCTGTATTCAGAGCAAGTCTCTAGAAAGCTACAATATACCACTGAAGAAAATTGTGTTACATTTCTTCATTCAATCAAAGAATATGTTCATATTTCAGTTAAGAGAGTATAATATTGGTATAGGAAGACACTGAGATGATCTGGAAACAAATGCAGAAGATACTAATAAATTCTATGGTATACTTAATCACTGGAACAAAGGATGAACTTTACCCACTAGTGCATGAGTTATTTATTAACCTTATGGCAATTATTACTGAAAAGTTTAGAAAGATTTCTTTAAAAATTTAAGTTTAAATCTTCATTCAAGACACAAAAAAATACTGAATATTTGAGGACTCTTATGTACCAAAAGATTTAAGATTCTAAACACAAGGTAAACAGAAAGTCTAACACTAATTCAAAATAAATTCATGATAAAATATTAATGTTCACATTCTAAGGATTATATTCAATAAAAATAGTCAAATGTATTAAGCATGTACCTTATGGAGCAGGGGTTCTTAACCATATAATATTTGATGGCTCCTCTTCTATAGTCTCAAGATAGGATTTGCTCAGAAAATAACATGTTTACAAAAAGAATCAATAAATATAAAATAATAATCAAGGATAGTAAAATAAATACAAAATGAAATACTATCTTGTACCCAGCAGATCATCAACAAATGTGTGCTATTTTGTGTTTAATTGGACTTATATACAGTAGATAGCATGATCAGCTAACAATAGAGATAACTCAATTATTGAAATTCAAAGAATGAAATTGTTTGATGTATATTGCTGGATATTTTCTATTTATTCAAGTTAAAGAAAGACTTCCAGAATGTTATTTTTCTCCTAAAATTAGAACAAATCATCAATATAAATTCTTTTTAAGTTTTGTATTTTACTTTTAACTATGCATATGTGTATATGTGCACGTATCTGTGTGTGAATGATGTCTGCATGTGAATGTGGCTGCATGAATGCTCTGGCATTCTCAAACCATTCCACTAATTGGGGACCAAGATTTCAAACATACAAACCTACAGGGAGCATTCTCATTAAATCATAACTTTAACCTTAGACATTTAAAGAGTGGCTAAGCATTTCCAACTGAAATACTTATTGATTGGAAATGCAAGAAGTTAAATAAAATTTAGTGTCCATTGTGAATATAGACTTAAAAGTCATGTTAATAATACTAGCCAATAACAACTTTAACTTGAGTAGTCACACATGACTTAAATCTTTAGGGCTAAAACCAACTGATTCCTTTTCTTCTTTCTCTAACTTAATTTAATTTAATTTCTCTGCCAGTTATGAGAATTATTCTAGCTCAAGTATAGAGGTTTTGCTTCATTTCTTATGCCTAAAAGCATAGACTATTTTTTAAATATATTTTTAATGGATTACAAAAACTAAAATCCAATATGGATCACTTTGACAGTATGTCTGAAAAAATTAGAAAGGTGCAGGGAAGACTATCAATACAAGGTCACATATGAGAGTGACACAAAAGTTTTAAATGTTTCATAGTTTTAAACTAGAAGCCAAGTAATTTAAATAGTACCTTCATTTAGAGTCCTATAGAGAAGATTAAGTTGAGAACGTCTCAGGACCTAAAAAGAAGGTTGAGGAATGATCAAATTCAGATTTTAATGGGGATAGGGGACTTGAGATCAGATCACATAAGAATTGTAGGACATAATGATGTCTTTTAGATACATTTGTGCTTTTAAATAAAATTTCACTACATTCTTTAAGCTAAACACTTTAACAAACAATAAAAAAGATCAAACTTCTCCAAAGCTCAGAGAATACTATGGAAGAGGGGGAAAAGGTATGTGAGAGCAATTGAGAGATGTGAAATGAAAAAGACGTATTCTGAACATCAGATTGGTGTTCTACCTTTATACTCACTGTAGCTCTGGTTATCTACACAAGCCATGCAAAGGATTTAGACTGTCTTCATTTTGTTGTCAGTCACAGAGGAAATGATGTGCTGTGGGATGTCTTTCTGCACACTATGAATATGTATTGGTCTGATTGGTTGATAAATAAAGCTGCATTGGCCTCTGGCAAGGCAGCTTAGAGGCAGGCAGAAATCCAAGCTGATAAACAGGAAGAGATAGTAGAGGCAAAGAGATGCCATCCTACTGTCCAGGGAGCAGCATGTAATGGCACACAGGTAAAGCCATGGAACACCGTGGCAATATATAGACTAATAGAAATAGGATGATTTAGTTATAAGAGCTAGCTAGCAAGAAAATTGAGCCATAGGCCATGGCCATGCAATTCATAATTAATATAAGCCTCTGTGTGTTTACTTGAGTTTGAACGGCTACAGAACCAGGTAGGACACAGGAAAACTTCTGACTACAGTGATGAGGTCCATTCTTGTCTCAGGGACTACTGGAAGATAATGGTTATAGGGGAAGACGTATCACTTTCTTCAGTGGAATAATGACTGATAAGTCTTTCTTGCTCCGATAAATAGCTTCTCATATATTCTCAGGAAAGAATCTATTGAGTTCTGTTGGTCACACACAAAAGGAAGTCATGAAGTGGGAGGTGGACTTTGTAAGAAGAGTTTCAGTTGGAGCAGGGGAGTCTTTTGGAGGAGAATGGGGGTGAAAATTAATAATATTTTACAGATAAATGAAACAATCAAATAATAATAAAAATTTTTAATAGAGATAATTTTCTTTAATCTAGTGACATTTGGTATATCATCAACAATCTAGGGCAGGTACCTTGATAAGGAATAGTTGGTTGATACAAATCATCACAATCCATGAATTTTTTTTGTTTTTGTTTCTGTTTTGTATTTCCTAAAAGAGAAAATAAAACTTGAACTTTGAGAGAAGGATCTGGGAAGAGTTGAAGGAATGAAAGAATATGATACCAATATATTGTGTGTACTATATGTGATTATCAATTAATAAATAAAACATTTAAAAAATGAAAAAACATATAACACAATACATGTAGACATGGGAAATAAAAATGAGGAGAGGGAAGTCAGGACAAAATACTAAAAGCACTGACCACTTGGGACATAGGAATCAAGTAATTCAAGCTGGATGTAACCAAAAACCTCTTTGCTGGATATTTTTATATTAATTTGATATAACCCCATGTCATCTGTGAAGAAGGAATATTAATCAAGGAAATACCTCCATAATATTTGGTCTGCAAGTCTATAAGTCATTTTTGTGATAGATGATTGATGTGAGAGATCACAGCTCATTGTGGAAAGTGAAATTTCTGGTGGTAGTTCTGGGTGCTAGACATAGAAAAGCAGAGGAAACTGTGAGGAGCAAGCTTGTATGCTGCAGTCCTCCAAACAGACTTCTGTTTCAGTTCTTGTTTCCAGGTTCTTGCTTTTACTACTATTTATTATAGACTATGATCAGTACATGTAAGCTGAAATAAACCCTTTTCTCCACAAGTTGTTTATGGTCATGGTGTTTTATCACAGCAATAGAAAGCCTCCTTTCTGCAGTCTAGCTTCCAGAGAATCAGAAACTACTATGCAATCCTCAGAGGAGAGAAGCAATTGAGAGTCCTGCACGGTTTCATTACCTGTGAACCAGAACCAGAACCAATAGGGCAATGGCACAATGATTTTGGTAATCAATAGCTGTCTAATAAGACTTAAGGCCCCACTTACAGATAGAGAAGTCACTCCTGGTACTAGAAACCTAGGCAACTTCCAGGGCTATTGATGTTTTGTTCCATAAGAAAAACTCTATTATTGCCATTTTGCATAATTCTGTACTACATTCTGAATTTTATCTTAAAACTCACAAATAAGTGCAGATATCACCCTCATCAAAGAAGCTTCTCTTTACAGTAAGTGGAGACCATGGCAGAAAAGAAAACCTGGACACAATGCACAGATCAAAGCATGGTGAGGAGAACAGAAACATCAAATGTGAACATATCCATGTCATATTGTAGGTACCAGAAGTACAAAAAGATGAATAGTTTCAAGCATATGTAAAGACATAGAGCACAGAAAATAAGCAACACAATAACAAGGCCACAAAAGCTAAACCCTCAGAGGGTGGACAAGCAGATAAGATCTTGGAAAGAACTTGATTAATTCCATCAGCCATGGAACTCTGAGATGAACAAGGAAAAGGAGAGCAAAAGTTATTTTAATTATTAAGAAAAGAACAAAATAGCAAGGTGCAAAATCTAACACATTTAATTAATAATACTAATTGTCAATGTTATAAATTTTCTATGTAAAAACTGTGAACTGCATGAATTGTACTAAAAATGGCACACATACACACACACACACATTTCTGTTTGTACAAAGTTAGCTTTATTAACAAAAGAATATACACATTGAAAAATAAAGGATAGAAAATAACATTTCCAGAGAATCCAAGAAGAATCAGAAATAGATGTAACTTTCTCACTGTCCAGAAAACTAAATTCCAAGCACAAATTAGTGTAAATCAGGTCCGCTCATACAGCAAAATAAAAAGTCTACCAAGAAGATGCAACAGTTGAAATATGTGTATCAAATATAAGAATATCCAATTTTATAAAAGAAACACCACAGGATTCAAATAGATAAATTCCCCCAATATAAAATTATTTATTGGGTAAATTCAATACCAGACTATTACTGATAAATCAGTCATCTAGACAAAAAAACTCATCAAAGAAACATAAGAATTATATTAGGTTATAGATCAATTGGACTTAACAGTCATTTAACAATATGTTTTCCAATGATAGCAGAATATACATTCATTTCTACAACACATGAAACATTTTTTTCAAAGTAGATCATATTTAAAACAATAAAGATAATTTATTTTTGTATCTTTTGAAATATTGATAGAATGAAACCAGAAATTAATGACACTAACTATAGAAAATATACAAACACTGGGTTGCCATTGAACAATGTATTTTGGAATATCAAGGAGTTTTTGAAGAAATCAGGATGTTAAGAATTTCCTAGGACCAAATATAAATGAAGAATGAAATTCTGTGAAAGCGTGAGAGGAAAATTCATAGCTGTGAGTGCCCACATTACAAAAAGATAAAAGGAAACCGATTCTCTCCAATATATTGCTTATGAATCTCAAGGACTTCAAAAAACAAGAATAATCCAACATTTAAAATTAAAAGGAAAGAAATGAAAATGATCAGTGCAACAATAACATCACGAAGACAAAGATAACTATGAAGAAGACACACCAGAACGAGGCTTAGTAAAAGAGATGGTTCTTTGATAAGAAAAAAAATTGAAAAGTCCTCACTAAACTAATCTAATGAAGAAAAAGAAGAGCAAGTTATTACATGGTCATCTATAAATGGACAGAAAACTCTGAAATCCAGGAAATCATTGGGGAATATGTTAAGGCATGTGCTTACAATTTGGTAACTCTTGTGCAAATGGAACAATTTCTAGAAAAGTATGATCCAATAAAATTTAAACTTAAATTGTGAAAAACTCAAGTTGATCCACAGCAAGAAATGAAATAGAATCTATTATAAAATTTCCTAACAAAGAAAATGACAGGGCCTTAAGAAACAAGAGTGCATTTATTTCAAAGAAGAACTGACACCAATATTCTTGCAACTATTTCATGGTGGAGCAGGAAACCCTCCCAAATGTTTCCAAAGCCAAAGCTGGCATTATGTGTTGACAAAATCACACACATTTGTGCTGAATAATTTCGTGTCAACTTGACACAATCTAAAGTTCTCTGAAAAAAGGCAACCTCAAACAAGAAAATACCTCTAAAAGATCTGGCTGTACAGGGCCCGAAGGTTGAGGATGCCATCCACATAGCCCACTGAACATAGAGACATCAAGCTGCTGCCTGTATGGAGCCTTTACTCCTACTTTTAGTCTCTTTGGCACAAGAAGGTACACTTACAGGCTGCAGAAAGAGAAACCTGGACACCAGTTCAGTTACAAAATCCTCAAACTATAATCTGTTCTGCCTGTAAGATATACTAGGGCACAGAACTTGTTGGAGAGGCCAACCAATGTCTGGTTTAAGTTGAGCCTGTCTTAGTTTGGGTTTCTATTACTGTGAAGAGAAGCAATGATGACAGTAACTCATAAAGGAAAACATTTCATTTTAGTGGCTCACTTACAGTTAAAAGGCTTAGTCCATCATCATCATGGCAGGAAGCAGGAGAGCATGCAGGCAGAAACAGTGCTAGAGAGGGAGTTGAGAGTTCTTACATCTTGACTCACAGACAACAAGAAGGGGTCTATCTTACTCTGTGGCTTAATCGTGTAGGAGACCTCAAAGCCCACCTCCATCATGTCATAATTTCTCCAACAGGACCACACCTACCCCAACAAGGCCATACCTACTAATAGTGCCACTCCCTTTGGAGAGCATTTTCTTTCAAACCTCCACAGCGACCACGAATTATATTGCCTGGATAGCCAGAAAACAGAGACTGGATAGCCCAGAGACCTAGTGTAGAACCAAATACAACAGGCAAAATGAAAAAAAAAAATCTATGAAATAATTCCTGATTCCTAATGACATTGTGCTATATTCATAGATCAGTGGGTGCCTTGGCCAGTTGTCATCACAGAGGCTTCCTCTTGCAGCAGATGAGAGCAGGAGCATAGTAAGGCATTATTCAGAGAGAGTTTAAATTAGAGGTCTTCATCAGGTCCCACTTCTCAGGGACTGAGGCAACCCATGGAAGAGGGGGAGGAAAAATTGTAGGAGTCAGAGGGGATGAAGGATTCCACGAGAACTTGGCCTATGGAATCAACTAAGCAGTGATTACTTGGGCTCACTAAGATTGCAAGTATAGGGCCTGCATGGGTCAGCTTCAGGCCCTCTGTATGTTATGGCTGTTTAGTTTGGTGTTTATGTGGCACTCCTAATAGCAGGAGCAGGTCTGTCTCTGATTCTCTTGCCTGCTCTTGGAACTTTTTCCTTCAATTGGGTTGCCTTGTCCATCCTTGATATGAGGGTTTTTGCCATGCCTTATTGTATCTTGATTTGTGTAGTGGGTAGCCATTCCAGCTTTGATCTGGAAGTTCCAACCCCCATTGAGACTTCGGCAACTGTCACGCCTACAAGGCGGGGCCAAGTGAGGCGCCTGGAGACCCAAGATCTGGATCGGGGAGCTGGCTCTTGGTTCTGGGACCCTGGATGGTGGAGGTGGACCTAGCAGAGCTCCAGAGAACACCGCTGGACTGTGATACACCTTCCCCAGACCCCGCGACCTACCTATCCCTTAATTTGTAAGTTACGCCAATTATTAAGGCCACTCCACGTAGTTAAAAGGAGATTTATTTAATGGCGTAAGTTACGCCAATTATTAAGGCCACTCCACGTAGTTAAAAGGAGATTTATTTAATGGTGTAACTTACAAATTAAGGGAAAGGGAGGGAGGGAAAATTGGGAAGGGGGTTGGAAGAAAGGGAGGGAGGGAAACTTTGGTAAGCATGTATTGTAGCAGAGAAAAAAATCTGTTTTCATTATTATTTAAAAGAATCTAGAATGAGGAGCAGGAAAGATGGCTCAGTTGTTAAGAGTGCTTAGTGCTCTTGCAGCATCCTCAGATTCAGTTCCCAGCACCCATACAAGGTGGCTCACAATCATCTGTAATTCCAGGTACAGGGAATCTGGTGCCTTCCTCTGGCTGTATGAACACCAAACATGCATGAGGTGGTGCATATACTCATACATGAGTAATGTGCATATATGTCCATGCCCATAAAATAAAGTAAATTAGTATTTTTTTACAAAGAATCCAGAAGGAAGTGAGTAAAGTAAGATTTGCAGCACAAACCATATGCTTATTATCATCTGTCCATCTGAACCTGTAAGACTCCCCCATTGACCATTGACTAGTCCTCAAGATGTCTGTGTCAGACTGGTTTTTCTACTTCTGATGAAGGATTGGTACCCATTCATTCTTGTTCAGCCTCTTCATGGTCTCTGCCTCTGTAGTGTATCATTTCAAAGTTAGGTCCACATCTAAAATCTGACAGGAAAATAAATAAATAAATAAATAAAAGATCCAGCTGTAGGATATTTTCTTAAATAATGATGATGGGAGAGGGCTCTGCTCACTGTTGTTGGTTCTATCCCTGGATTGGTGGCCTTGAATTCTATAAGAAAGAAGATTGAAAAAGCCATGATTAGTAAACCAGTAAGCCAAACCCCTCAATGGGTGCTCTATAACTCTTACCTCTAAGTTCCTGCCCTGCTTGAGTGCCTGCCCTCACTAATTTTGATGAACTGTTGTATAGAACTGTGAGTGAAATAAACCCTTTGCTATTCAAGTTACTTTTGTTCATGGTGTTTCATCAAAGCTATAGCAACCCAAACTAAGACATTCTCTAGAGAACTATAGGATGATTGTTTTATTTAACTTAGACATAAAAACTCTTCAATAAGATGTTGTCAAATAAAATTCACAAAATCAAATGAACACTTGTTTTACCATATGTAAATTAGCATATATATTATAACATATGAATAGAGTCGAGAATAAAAGCCTATGACTAATGCAACATTTGGAAAATAATTAGGATTATAGTCAACAATCTTTCATTATAAAGGATTATACATCAATATAATAAAAAAGTTTCTATGACAAGCCTAAGTCCTGTTTACTCAATGTTGAAAAACACAAACAAATGCCTTTTCAGCATCTAGTGAGATGATCATGTGTTTTTTTTTTTTCTTTCAGTTTGTTTATATGGTGTATTACATTGACAGACTTTCGTATGTTGAACCACTTTTGCATCCCTGGGATGAAGCCTACTTGATCATGGTGGATAATTGTTTTGATGTATTCTTGGAGTCTGTTTGCCAGTTTTTTATTGAGTATTTTTGCACCAATGTTCATGAGGGAGATTGGTCTGTAGTTCTCTTACTTTGTTGCATCTTTGTTTGGATTAGGAATCAGGGTAATTGTAGCCTCATAGAAGGAGTTTGGTAATGTTCCTTCTGTTTCTATTGTGTGGTACAATTTAGAGAGTATTGGTATTAACTCTTCCTTGAAGATTTGGTAGAATTCTGTGCTGAAACCATCTGGTCTTGGGCTTTTTTTGGTTGGAAGACTTTTAATGACTGATTCTATTTCCTTAGGGGTTATTGGGCTATTTAAATAGTTTATCTGGTCTTGATTTAACTTAGGTATGTGATACCTATCCAGAAAATTATCCATTTCTTTTAGATTTTCCAGTTTGGTGGAGTAGAGGTTTTTGAAGTATGACCTGATGATTTTCTGGATTTCCTTAGTGTTAGTTATTATTTTTCCCTTTTTATTTCTGATTTTGTTAATTTGGATGCTCTCTCTCTGTCTTTTGGTTAGTTTGGATAGGAGCTTATCTATCTTGTTGATTTTTTTCAAAGAACCAACACTTTGTTTCATTAATTTTTTGTATTGTCCTCTTTGTTTCTATTTTATTGATTTCAGCTATCCAGTTACTCTGAACCTGATAGAAGATAAAGTAGGAAGTAGTCTTGAATACATTGGCATAGGAGATCACTTCCTAAATATAACACCAGTAGCACAGACACTGAGAGAAACAATCAATCAATGGGATCTCTTGAAACTGACAAGCTTTTGTAGAGCAAAGGACACGGTCAACAAGACAGGCCAGGACCCAGGTAGAGCTCCAGGAGTCCAATAGGTGAGAAAGAGGAGGAATTGTATGAGTGAGAATTGTTGAGACCATGATTGGAAAAAGAATAGGAACAAATAGCCAAACTAGTGGAAACACATGAACTATGACCCAATAACTGAGGAGCCCCCAACTGGATCAGGCCCTCTGGATAAGTGAGACAGTTGATTAGCTTGAACTGTTTGGGAGGCACCCAGGCAGTGGGACCGGGACCTGTCCTTAGTGCATCAGCTGGCTGTTTGGAACCTGGAGCCTATGCAGGGACACTTTGCTCAGCCTGGGAGGAGGGGACTGGACCTGCCTTGACTGAATCTACCAGGTTGAGCTGAATCCCCAGGGAAGTCCTTGGCCTGGAGGAGATGGGAATGGGGGGTTGTTGGCTGGGGAGAGGGTGGAGAAGGAAGGGAGGAGGGAGGACAGGGGAATCCATGGCTGATATGTAAAATTAAATTAAATTATAAAATTAAAAATGATTATAAAAAATCAACAAAAATAAAATAATAAAAAAAAGAAAAACACAAACAAAATTTTCTCTAAAGTCAATTAAAAGGGCACTCACACTCACCATTCTGTTTCTCTGACAGAATATGGCACTTAAAAGCTTAGAGTAATACAAGAAGAGAAAGATATAAAAGAAAATAGGCAAGATTGAAGTAAGTCAAGTTATCCCTGTTTACAAATGATATGAATCCACACATTTAAACTCTAAAACTCTTCCTGATCTGTAACATGGTCAGCAGAGTAGAAGGTCAATATGAAACCACGCTCTTTCTTATACTCACTAAAAAATAAAACAGGAAAACAACTCTAACAAGAGCCAAAGAAATAAAATACCTTTTATTAAACCCAACCAAGATTGTAAAATATCTCTATACTTAATATATAAACACTGAAAAAAGGAAGGAATAGGACATTAACAATTGAAAACTCATCATATATTTATGCATAGGTTGAAAAAACTGTTAAAAATGTTATTTCAAGCTATTTAATTCTAAATTAAAAAAATTCATCTTACCACTTATTATGACCATGGTTCAGATGCCAAATGATTGTCTCAATTTTCCAGTAGATATTTTTGAGATTGTATTAATTTTCTTTGAGGTAAATTGTGATTTTTTTCATTTGAAATTATCCTGAGAAAAACCTTAAAGTTTTAGTATGGAATTTCATTAATATTGGATTGATATTGATTTGTGATGAAGACAAATGAATTCAATAGAAATGATTTGTGAGTTAAAACAATATAATCATAACAAAGTTATAGTGTATAATTTCATTAATAACATATATATATATACATATGTATATATATATATATATATATATATATATATATATATATATATATATATATATAAAACTAAAGTAGCCAGAGAGTTAACTAATATTCTAATTATAGTGGTCTAATTTATTTAATGTTGTCAAATTATTCAACCGTAGAAAGAGTTCCAGGTGTTTAATTATACTGTCAATAATATCAAGAGGTCATCCAGTATTGGATAAAATTTAAAATTCCAATATATCTATTACATGGTAAGTCAAAAAATATTAAAGAGATTCAAGTCAATACAAAACATTTCTGGCCGGGCGGTGGTGGCGCACGCCTTTAATCCCAGCACTCGGGAGGCAGAGCCAGGCGAATCTCTGTGAGTTCGAGGTCAGCCTGGGCTACCAAGTGAGTTCCAGGAGAGGTGCAAAGCTACACAGAGAAACCCTGTCTCGAAAAACCAAAAAAAAAAAAAAAAAAAAAAAAAAATTTCTGGAGAATAACTACTAACTACTAACTGCATTAAGGAAACTATACTTCACTTGAGTTTTAGGATATGAACTACTGCACAACAGTCTTAAATGATTGTGTATTCAAATTACAACATGAATCACTTGAAATATAAAACTTCAGGCAATTTATATTTATATAAGACATTTGTATATGGCACTATTATAAAAATGTAATTGCTGAGAAGTACATTTAAGTTTGAAAACCTTACTATGGTTTTCAGCTCACTATAAAATATTCTTTATGCAATGTCATGAAATCTGATGATGTTTCCTAAATGAATTTGTATTCAGTCGTAAGAAGTGGAAGTATTTTGGGTAACATGAACTGGTAAACATTTGAGGAAACAGGGTGCTGTTAGTGAGATATGGTTCCATGATGAAGAGGCTAGCCTGCATGGCTTAATGTGTCTTTCCATTTGTTGTTCTGGCTATGCGATTAACAAATGCTTCATATTATTTTGTTTGTAGAAACATAGGCCTCTTCACCATGCTCAATTTTAATTTAATCTCAACCTATATTTATTATACTTCCTTAAATATAATTAAAATATTAAGTCACTTTTTGTAATTTCCTTAATCATTTATTGTGTCATAAGATTTACATGTACCTGTTTCACAGGTAAATTAATTCCACACTTAACTGCGCTGAATGCTTATACTATATGTTTGGTTGCTGTGAAATACTCTTTCATTGAGAGAGATTTTGCAGTTTTTGGTCCAATCATGACTTCAACTTTAGTTATCTCCTAAGTAGTATATATTTTTAAACATACACAGATTATAGGTTGTAGCTATTTTACACTTAAGCAATCCAGGAAAGAAGTAAGTATGGGGGTGTGGATGAAGTTCTGACTGAATGTGTATTTTTGACATGAGCACAGCCATATCAATAATCCCAAAACTTCAAATCCATTAGAACGTCAAAGCCTTCCACTAGTTAGATTCTAAGGAAAGGACTTCTCCTTATAGAGTGCACTTTCTCATTCTGAAGGTTGACATTTTGTACGTTATAGCTCATAGTCAAGAGAAGCCAGAGTAGGCAAGAGTTCAACAAGGAAACCTGGAGGCAGAAATCATGGGAAAATCTTTCTTCCTCTCTGGCTCCCCATAGCTCTAACAACTTTCGTTTTTTTATACAACCCAGATTTCTACTTGGTGGGACCTCCTACTGTAGAGTGACTGGATTCTCCCACCCCAATAATTAATCAATTAAATGCTTTGACAGACTTTTCTACAGGGCAATTTGATGGAGACAAGTTTTCAGTTATGGTTACCTCTTCCCTAATAACCCTAGTGTGTCAAATTGACAAAATAGTAATGATAATAATAATAATAATAATAATAATAATAATAATAATAACAAACATAACAGCATATGTTTACATTATTTCCCTCTATAATATCTCAAATTCCATATTCATAATGCTGTCAACTACTAACCTTTTGTTAAAAAATCCTCTAAAATCACAATACTAAAAACAATATATATGAATTCAGTTCTACTCATGTGAATGGTAGGGTTCTCTAATAGCTTTTGATTTAAATTAAAGGTCTCTCATTATGCACTAAATAGTGAATGGTTTAATTATTCCTGGTGTTTTTAATCTATAGTGTCTTGCAAATGAAACACACAATAAAATTGTTAGCTAAATAAGTGAACAAATTAAAAAAAAATGTGAACTCTTTACCTATGTTCTTCAGTGCTGGCAGTGGTCTACTTTTCATTTCTTCAAAACAGCTTGATTGATTTGCAAGCTTTAATTATTCATATAGGCCGGTGACCCAATGCCTCTCTGACATACTCCATTACATTCATGTATTTGTGACATTATCATTATGTATAGAGAAGTATTTTCTTCTGGTTCCATATCCCTGCTATTGCTCAGCCTTTCCTTTTCCTGTGGCTTCCAAGTCAGTAAATAGGCCCATACCCAGTTGTATTCTAGAAGTATTCTGAAAGTTTCCAAAACAATTCCCTTCACTGTCATACTCAAAATATTTTATGTGTCCGTGTGCATGGGTGAGCTCATACATGTGACATGTATATGTGTGTGTGTGTGTGTGTGTGTGTGTGTGTGTGCATCTGTATGTGTTTATGTGTGTATGTGGTGTATGTATGCAGTTCATGTATGTAAGTATGTAAGTATGCATTGCCTGTGTACACTCTTATGGTAACCAAAATAGGAAAGGTGTATTCATCTATTGCTTTCTGTCTTATTTCCTTGAGACAGGGACTCTCACGTGCTGGAAGTCAATCATTTGGGTTAAAATCACTGATCTGGAAGGTCTCAGGATTTTTCTTGTCTATACCCACAATTCTGGAGTTTCAGGCACCCATACCTATAATTGGTCTTTACATGAGTGCTGCGGATTTGATTCGGATCCTTTTACTCATTGAGACATCTCATTAATACCTCAAATCCATCATTTACCACTGTGTTTTAAATATGTAAACTCATCCAGTTCATATTTTCTCCACTTCAGTAGATACCACACCGAACTCAATGTTGATCACCTTTTATGGAATAAAAGACCACATCAATTTGCAGAGGCACCAGTGTGCATATGAATATGCATGGTATCATTCAGGATGACATAATATGCTATCATAAAAAAATATCTTGAGTCTATTTTTTCTTAAATTTTCCCTACCAATCCTCTAGACAACTATCAGTCTGATTTCTATTACTGTTTAGCAGTTTTTCTCATATTGGAAGTTAACATGACTGAAATCATAGGGAATTATTTCCCTTTTTATTGTTTCCTTTGGTTAGCAAAATAAAAATGTTTCTATCCATCTGTGCTTATAAGTGGTATATTCTTACATTTCTGAATAATATTCCATTTTAACATTATGTGAAATTGTGTCAATCTACTCCATCTTTTTGGGTTTTCAAATTATTTATAATCTATTACAACCAAAGTTATCATGAATATTTGCATGTAAGTTGATTTCTGAATATTTGATTTAATTATATCTACTAAATATCTAAGTGTAGAATTCTTGTTATATACATTTAGTTTTAATTTAATTTTGTATGGATTGCTATTCTGACTTCATCTTTAGCTTTACAATATTATCTACCAAATTGTAGTGGTCCTGCCCTAAGAAGATAAAGATTGAAATAATTGCTCTTAGACATTCAGTAACATTATATAATCCTGTGATTATAGTCCACAGAGCACCAACCACACATTTATAAGAATGTTCCATGTTTACACAGACAGCAAAATTAATATTTAGCTAAAGAAGATTAGGGCCTCCAATGGCTGTTCTTGTTTCCTACCAAGCAACTGACATTGAAAGAGAAGAGATATTTGATGAATCTCTTCTATTCTACTTAAAAATATATTCAAATATATTAATGCTAAGTACAAGAATATATCCTTCCTGATCTAAGATAAACAAGATTCTAGCACTGAGAAGGGAGGTAGACACAAACTCCCATCCCTCACCCAGAAGTCATCTCCAATTGAAAACCATTCACAAAAGAAAAATTAGTTTTCTCCAACAGAGTTTTGTGGTATATGCAAACCATACTTAAGGGCATCTACATCCCCAGTAGTAGATGGCCTGTACAAAATTAACTCAGTAGAATTTTTTGAGGATTTTTTCTTTGCATTTCACTACAGAACTTTTGTTTATATGTTATTATTTCCAATTTTGTGCCTTCTATAAGACTGTTATATGATTTCTGTATGTGGAGTGTTTGTGTCTCTATAACTGTATATTTCTTGTTTTTCTTTTCAATTTTTATTTGTTTTGTCCTATTCTCATTTATTTGTTTGTTTTAGTTGCTAGTTTGTCTTCTTAAAAAAAGAGCAATATAGGGTGTGGATTCAGGTGGGTGAGTAGAATCTGGGAGAAGTTGACAAGGGAAACCATCATCAAAATATATTGTATGAAAATTTATTTTTAGTACAAATAATAAAATTTAAAAAAGAATGGATCTTTCCCAATATGTGGATTATAAACATGTTAAGTTGTTGTGATTTAAAGGTGGTTCAAGAACTTTCTGAAGTCATTGCATATGAGCAAAGGCCTTACAATATCAGATGTAGTTCAAGAGGTAGAGGTAGTAATTAAGAAAGTGAAAGAAACCGGGCGGTGGTGGCTCACGCCTTTAATCCCAGCACTCAGGAGGCAGAGCCAAGTGGATCTCTGTGAGTTTGAGGCCAGCCTGGGCTACCAAGTGAGTTCCAGGAAAAAGGCGCAAAGCAACACAGAGAAACCCTGTCTCAAAAAGCAAAACAAAACAAAAAAGAAAGTAAAAGATTGATAGACAACATAATGAAATACCACAATTACGAACTATTTTTAGAACTGTTCAGTGAGAAATCTCCCTGGAAAAAAAACAGAACATGTTGGATTCTTTGGCTGCAAAATTCTTTAGGTCTCTTGACTTTATCAAGACAGTTTTTAATTTAAAACAAAATCATGGACCACTTACAGTCTAAACCAGTTGTTCTCAACCTGTGGTTCATGGCTTCTTTGTGGGTCACATAGAAGATATTTACATAGTTATTCGTAACAGTAGCACAATTACAGCTATGAAACAGCAACTAAATAATTTTATGATTGGGTCACTACAACATGAGGAACTGTATTAAAGGGCTCCAGCATTAAGAAGGTTGAGAACCACTGGTCTAAAGAGTAGAAAAGGAAATAATGCTTTGAGTCTTTATATTTATAAATTTGAAGATATAAAGATGTTTTTCTTAAGTATTACATTTTAAATTAGTCTATGAAATACCTCTTTATAGAGCAAAGTATCTGTGAAAATCATGCGTACATTATACTCATGCAGTTTGAGATTTAGTGAAATTTTAATTTGCTTTGAAGATAACATTTCTTCTGTTTGTATTTGGAGAAGTTTTATTTTCTTACTCCACATGCTGGTTATAAGATGTCTCATTTTCTTTAGGAGAAATGCTTCTTTCCTCAATTCTCTCACATTTGTTTCCTAGGTACATTTCAATCCACAACTCTAAATGGCTGAAAAACAAATCTGTGCAGGTTTTGAAGTTCAAAGGTCACCACAAACTTGGTATGAAATCAACATTTTAGTTCACTATAGGGAAGGTAGCATGCATGTCAGGAAGGACTGCTAACTCCACAATGGGTGACCTCACTAGTAATTCTACTTTTTTAAACATTATCTGCAAATACTTTCTTCTGCCTTTTCTAAAAGGCATAAGGTAATTGATCACTTTGATATCACCTTTATCTTCTTTGTTGGAAATGGTTTTGAACTTTCTCTCAGATCACATTTGAACATTTCTATGCATCTTTCAAAGAAGTGTCTATTCAGGCTTTGCCCATTTACTGGTTGGGTTGGTTTTCTTGCTATCAAGTTGCAAAATGTCCTTACATAATTTGGAATCTTGGCTTCTTCTCATATGTATATTTAAGTTTAACAATTTTTTCTTACAATCCGTAGAGGCTTCAAAATGATTCTTCCCTTTACTTAGCAAGAGTTTCTGATTTTTCTGTGTGGTTACACTTGCATTCTTTCTTAGTGGTGCTAAAGGTTTTTCCATTATTTTACCTAAATAATCAGCAACCATACATGCATGGAAAATTTTTGTATTAAATATTGTTAGTTTAAGTCTGCTGGTATTTTGGCATCCAATGTTTATAAAGAATATTGGTCTTTGATATTTTTGAACTTTCTTTTTCTTGTTTGGATCAGAAAAAAAAATGATGTTTTAAAGGAGGTTTGTCTTCCTGTTATGTTTTTAAAAGAGTTTAAAAGAGATTGATGTAGCTTTCATAAATTATTAGTCCAATTCAGAAGAGAAACAATTTCTAGCATCTCATAGACATGAAACATTACATCTTCAGTGTCTTTACTTGTTGCTATTCTGTTTAAATTTTCTACTTTTTATGCTTCTCTTGGAGTTGGTGTCTATAACTTTATCCACTCTTCCGTTATTGAATTTATTGGCATAGAGTTTGTTGTAACAGCTATGCTGGTTGGTTTCTATGTTAGGATAACAAAACCTACAATCACTTGAGAAGAAAATTTTAATAATGAATTATCTAGTTCATTTGTTTGTGAGCATAGCTCTAAGGGATTGTCTTGATTTGCTTTTTTCTTAAGACTTCTTTTATTTGTAATTGTGTGTGTGTGTGTGTGTGTGTGTGTGTGTGTGTGTGTGTGTGCATTTGTTCATGTGCCTGAGGTGTCCAGAAGGAGATGTCAGAACCCATGGATCTAGAGTTAAAAGTGGTTATGTATAGCCCCATATGAGTGCTAGAAACAAAAAGATCCTCTGCAAAAGCAGTAGACATTCTGAAACAATGACCCATCTCTTCAGGATCTTGATGGTTAAGATGAAGCCTGTGTGAGCAACATCATTCCCTACATAGCAGGTCCAGTAGTGTAACAGTAGGAGGAAATTAACTGAGAAGAGCCAAGCAAGGAATAGACATGTATTCTTTCTCTGCTCTTGACTATGAGTATGAAGTTTTATGTTCTTGTCTTGACTTTCCCACAATAACTGACTGAAACATGGAATTGAATGCCAAATAAATTATTTATTCTTTCAGTTGGCTTTGTAAAGATATTGTATGATGGTAACAAATTGAAACTGTGGCAGTAGTATTTCTTGATCCTTTAAGTTTCTGAGTTCCCAGCTACATTACTACCTTTTTTATTTACTTGACTCACTCATTTTTTTATTTATTTATGCTTTTCCTGCATTTTTGTCAAATTTGTTTGTTTTTCAATACATAAAATTTTACTGGTAATTTCTACATTTGGTCTATTTTAAAATTTAGTGTAAATTTCTTTTAATTCTGTTTTTGTGCTTATTATTCAGTTAATTTCTTTTATGAGTTATTTTTATTCTTAAAGTTGTTTGTTGAAGATTTTTCTTTATGTTTTAGTAGTTTTTATTATGATAAGCATCATCTTTGCAATGGTTTTTGCTCTGTACTAGAAGCACTGTGTTATTCGTTCATTTTAAATAAATTCGAGATATATTGAAATTAAGATTCAGTTTCAATTTGATTCATTATTCCTGTTCATATTGCTTAATTTCTTGTTACTTATATATTTTCCTAAACTCTTGATGACTGATTTATAGTTTTGTAACACAGTAGTGGAAAAAGATGTTCATATGATTTCAACCTTTGCAAACAGATTTGTCCTTTGACCTGTCTTGAGAATATTCCACATGTGCTTATGAATATCATGTAACCTGTAACTTTTGAGTAAAATGCTTTTAATGTTTGTGTCATGTCTAATAGTAGTATATGACTATCTTAGCAAGGAATTTTATTGCTGTGAAAAGACACCACGACTATGGCAACTCTTACAAAGGAAAACTTTTAATTGGAGATGGCTTAGAGTTTCAGAAGTTTAGTTCATTATCATCATTGTGGGACATGGTGGTGTGCAGGAAGGTATGGTGCTGGAGAAGGGGCTGAGAGTCTTACATATTAATTTGCAGGCAGAAAAAGAGTATCTGTGTGTCACACCAGGTGTAGCTTGGGCACATATGAGACCTCAAAGCCTGCCTCCACAGTGACACACTTCCTCCAATAAAGTCATATGCTTTTCTGTCCCACCTGGTCCCACATTGCTGTTAAAATAATCACTCAGGGGCTAAATATTAATTACAAATGTTTGGCCTGTTGCTCATGCTTATGATTAACTAGCTCTTACAACTTAAATTAACCCATTTCTATTAATCTATGTTTTGTCATGTATCTCGTGGCTTTACCTGTGTTTTAATACATCTTGCTCCTCCAGCAGTTGGCTGGTATCTCTTATGACTCCAAGCTTCTTCTCCCTGTATCTCTGCTTGGACTTCCTGCCTGGTTCTATCCTGCCTTGCTATAGGCCAAAGCAGCTTCTTTATTAACTAGTAAGAGCAACACATATTCACAGCTTACAGAAATACCATCCCACAACAGCCATAACCCCTAATAAGCTACTTCCTATAGGCCAAGCAGTCAAACACATGTGTCTATGGGGGCCAAACTTATTCAAACCACCACAATGATCAATGTTCCTTGTTGGATGTTTGAATAATCTCTTGATAAATCATGCATGTAAAAGCGCTACATCATTATTTCCTACAGCTCTTCCTTCAGGTTTATGAATATTTCCTTCCTCTATTCAAATACTGCAAATTTACTGTGTGTTTGTTACAGTTGTGTACACTGACCTCTTTAACACAATTTTTTTGTTTCATTTTACACTTTTTACTTAAATCTGTTCTGCTTAATGTATGTACAGTACCACCCCTCCTTATTTTTTGGATTTCTACATGTATTTCTCATACTTTCACTTTCAGCATAGATGATGACTCTTTTGTTGTTTTGCTTTATTTTGTTTTTCAACACAGGGTTTCTCTGTTTAACTTCCCTGGCGGTCCTGTAACTAGCTCTGTAGACCAGGTTGGCCTTGAACTCATAGAGACCCACTTGCCTCTGCCTCCCAAGTGCTGAAATTAAAGGCATGTGCTACCACCACCTGGAATAGTTGACTCTTCATAGGTGGAGAGTCCTACAGGGAGTACATAGTTAGAACTAGGTTGCATGATCAATTTAGGCTTCTATAATTTTTTATTGAAAGATTTTATGCAATTGAATTTAAGAAAATCATAAATATGTAAGGATATAATTCTAGCATTTTTTAGATTCTTTCTGTGTTGCTTTGTGAATCCTTTGTTCCTTCATTCTTTCCCACTTTCCTTTGTGAATAGGTACATATCTGTCATGAGGCTCATATTCTCCATTCCACAGAAGACCAGGTCATATAATTTAGTAAATGAAAGCAGGTTTATTCAAGATCAGTCATGAAGAAGACAAAGTAGATGCTCCACTCCAGATCATATGTAAAATTTCTGGTTTGTAACTCTTCTTCTACTATCTTTCTATCTGCTTGTCCCCACATTCCCAATGCTTTAGATGGGCAGTTAAGACACAATTTCTAATTTTTTGTTTTGTTTTAATTTACTTTAAATTATTGTTTGTATATTTTTATTAAGAAAAAAAATATTCATTTTAAAAAACGAATCAAAGATCCCTGTCTTCTCTCTTCCTGTCCCTACAGCCTCCCCCTCCAAACCCAATACCCATTCCCTCCTACAAGAAGATAAGTCCTCCCATTGGGAGGTCCATTTAGTAGAGGCAGGACCAAGCCCCTCTCCTTGCCTCAAGGCTGTGCAAGGTGTCCCATCATAGGTAGTGGGTTCCAAAAAGCCAGCTCATGCACCAGGGATGGATCCTGATCCTACTGCCAGTGGGCTTCTTAAGCAGATCAAGCTTAAGAAGATCATATGTAAAACTGATCCACTGTATCCCTATGCAAAGGGCCTAGTCCAGTCCCCTGCAGGCTCCACAGCTGTTGATCTAAATTTCATGAGTTCCCTCTAGTTTGGTTTGGTTGTTTCTGTGGGTTTCCCCATCATGATCTTGATGTCCCTTGCTTATAGAATTCCTCTTCTCTCTTTTCAACTGGACTCTTGGATCTTGGCCTAGTGTTTGGCTGTAGATCTCTGCATCTGCTTCCATCAGTTACTGGAGAAAAGCTCTATGATGGCAGGGTATTCACTGATCTGATTCCTGGGGTAAGCCAGCTCAGGTACCTTCTACACTATTGCTAGTAGTCTAAGCGGGGATCATCGTTGGTGATTCCTGGGAACTTCTCTAGCACTCGGTTTTCCCTATCCCCATGATGTCTCCTCTATCATCTCTTTCATTGTTCTCCCACTCTATCCCTGTTCCAGCTCGACCATTTCATTCCCTTATGTTCTCATCCCCCATCCTCTACCCTCCATTGCCCACTGCTCATCCTCAACTTACTCATGGAGATCTCATCTATTTTCCCTGTCCAGGACAATCCATGTGTCAGTCTTTGGGTCCTCCTTGTTAGCTAGCTTCTAATTAGCAGCAGAAAACAATGACATCATAAATTTGCAGGGAAATGGATGGAACTAGAAAATATCATCCTGAGTGCGGTAACCCAGACTCAGAAGGAGAAACATGGTATGTACTCACTCATAAGTGGATACTAGATGTAAAGCAAAGAATAAACAGACTACAGCCCACAGCTCCAGAGAAGCTAGCTAACAAGGAAGGCATGATTTCAGCTACCTTTCTCATCAATCTGATGGCAAGCCTTCCTCACCAAAAAAGACTCTTCCTCTGGAATTGTAAGCCCAAATAAACCTTCTTCTTCAGTTGCTCTTAATTGTGCTATTTTATCACAACAGAAAAGCAGCCAGTGCAGAACTTAATACTGAGAGTGGGGCTGGGGCTCTGAAGACTTGGCTTTTCTATTGTTAATTATTTTATTTTAATTTTAAAAACTAAAAGAATTAAAACTAATAGAATGGTTGAATACTGTAAACAGATTTAATGAATCTCTGTTTCTCTTCAGATATGGGGCAACTCTCCCATGCCTCCCATGGATATCGGCCAGCCATGGTATGACAAGTTGCAGTGAGACTAGGCAACCCTTCTTCTATTAAAGCTGGATGAGACAATCCAGTAGAAGGAATAGGTCCCCAAACAGGCAAAACAGTCAAAGGCAAATCCTGATTTCACTGATAGACATCTCTCTAGAAGAACAAGTTATGTGACTGTAACATACACACAGAGGGCCTAGGTCAGTCCCATGCAGTCCCAGGTTTTTTCAGTCTCTGTGAGCCTCTTTGAGCCCAGGTTAGTTGATGCTGGTGTTTTCTTGCGGTGCCCTTGACACCCTGGATCCTATAATCTTTCTTCCACCTCTTCTGCAGGATTCCCTGAACTCTATGTAATGTTTTGCTGTGGGTCTCCCTCCCAGGACATGGGTCTCCAGAAGGGTCATTCTTCAGTTCATCACTCCCACAATTTCTGTGTCATCTTTACCCTAGCACATCTTGTAGGTGGGACAAATTGAAGGATTTGTGGCTAGGTTGGTGCTCCTCTTCCTCCACTGAAAGTCTTACTTGGTTACAGGAGATGGCTGGTTCAGGCACTGGAGCCCTTATTGCTAGGAGTCTTGTCGGGCCTGCAGACAGTCAGCTGGGTAGCTGGGTAGGGGCGTGCGGATTGAAGAGACAATGAAGACAGAAAAGAGTCGAGAGGTCTGCCGGTCAATATTGGATAGCTCCAAGTTTATTTCACAGCCAGATTATATACAGTTTTGAAGGACAGAGGTAGAACAATGCATAGCACAGGCATTCAACCACTGTCTATCCTGCCTTGTGTCAAGGAGCAGGGAGTTACATTTTCTATCTCAATGTACCTGTGGCTGGCATCAGCAGCCTACATTTAGCTAGATAGTGTGTTCCTTCTTGTGGGCTAATCAGGACTTTCTCATAGCCCTTCAAGAAGGCTCTGTGGGCTAATCAGGACTTTCTCACAGCCCTTCAAGGAGACTCTGTGGGCTAATCAGAACTTTCTCACAGCCTTGGAGCAAACAAGATTGAACCCTATTGACTCAGAATAGACTTCAGATTCAAACTGGGAAACTGAGTCAGTTGTTGGCTCCCACAGAGACTTAGCTAGGTTCACCCTCAAAGATTGCTGGGAATTTCCATTGCTCTAGGCTTTTAGCTCATCCCAGAGATGTCTTCAGATTCCACTTGTCTCTTCCAGTACTCTCTCTCCTTCGTCCTCCCACCAGATTCCCACAGTTTGCATCCCCAACTACCCTTTCAGCCTCCTCCTCCTTCTCCACAGGCAATGTCCATTTTATTTCCCCTTCATAGTGAGATTTATGCATCCCTCTTTGAGCCCTCCTTGTTACTTAGTTTCTCTGGGTCTGTGGGTTGTAGTTTGGTTCTCCTTTACTTTACTGCTAATATTCTACTATAAGTAAGTGCATACCATATTTGTCTTGAGTATGACCTGGTGAGTTTTAGTACCTTAATAAGTGCTTACATTTTGCAGAGAAATAATAGAAAGTGCAATGGAGAATATTTAAGAATATGCAGTGGTTATTAAAGATATTTAAGTGCTCAGCTAGACCTTCTACTAAGGATAGGCTCCTACTAGGTAAATTCTTCTATTTTGGTTAGTAGTTTGGAGATAGATGGATGAATATTCCCAAATATTTTGGTTCTAAACTCTTCAAGTTTTTTGTTTGTTTGTTTGGTTTTTTTTCAAGACAGGGTTTCTCCATGTAGTTTTGGTGCCTGTCCTAGATCTCTTTCTGTAGACCAGGCTGGCCTCGAACTCACAGACATCCATTTGGCTTTGCCTCTTGAGTGCTGGGATTAAAGCTGCCATCCGGCTAACTCTTTAAGTTTTGAATAGTCCACTAACATTGTTTTGAAATGTTACTTCTAGGTAACAAAATGGCATTTAAAACACCCCATCCCTCCTCCACAGAAGAGATATTTTATTGTGTTATTCTTTTCAAATGTTCTTCTAGCTTCCATCCTGTTAGGAATCTAAATATGAATATGAAACAATTTGAGACATGCTGTCTCTAAGGAGGCAGAAATAAAAAATTCATTATGAAGATGTAAAATGAGAGGGGAAATAGTTGACAGTAGGATAGAGTTGATGGGCAAATTTGTGTATGATTCAGTAAAGAGAACATAAAGTGTAGGGGATATTTAAAATCTCATTGATTTGGTATACTTTGTGAAGGCACGGTATATAAGATCTAAGAACTCAGCAGACAGGACAAAACTCTGCCAAGGTGACCTAGAAACCTGAATTGAAAATTATCTTTTTTCTTTTTTTTTAACATTTACTGAAGCAGAAATTCTCTCCTTTTTCCTTCATGATTGTAGAAACTGTATGGTAAGGCCAGAAGACAAGTGTGATAGCTGGAGGACACATCATTTGTCTTCACTGTGTCACTGAGAGAAATACATCTTAGTGCAGTACAGTACTGATCAAAATGTATGTTGGGATAATGAGAGACTAAAGTAATAGAGACCAAGAACACACACGGATGGAAAGGCCTCAACAGATATGAACAATCATGGAGACATGCATATAGTAATGGTAATGGATACATATATGGTAACCCATGAGAGTGTTTCTCAACATCCACAACAAAAGCAGAAGTGTTTTAGTCCCTTAGTCCATTTTCTGTTGCTAAAACTACATTTATAGGATAAAGTCTTTATAAAGAAAATATATTTGGTTAGCAGCATTTGAATCTAAAAATTAAAGATGAAGTGGTCCCATCTGCTGGGCTTCTAATGAGAGACTCATGGTGGAGGGCATCAACATGGCAGAAGTGACCACATGTTCAGACAGGAAGAAAGAAAGATTCAATGGTGAGGCTTGCTCTTTTTGTAATAACATCGTTGTAGTAAGAACTAACCATGGTCCTAAGGAAACCTTCTTAATCTTATCTGAAATTGATGTTGCCTCCCGTGAGGATGCACCTTTTAAAGTTTCACCATATCCAAATGTCACCAAACTGAAGGCTAACTTTCCAGGATGGGGCCCTATGGAGGATTCAATGAAATTTGACCTAAACTGTTGTATCAAGAATGGAAATTCAGGGAGTTCTGTGAGATTATGAGAAAAAAAAGTCACTATGCTTCAAACAATTCCCAGAGAAACCTGATGCAGACCTGAAACAATGAGAAAGAAGAGGGCAGCTGTCAAGAAGAAGATTTTGAGAGTTCTCTTGCCCTCTGGAGAAGTATTTGTGACAACTCAGTTAACTGTATGTTAAGGACATTAGTGTATCCTGGTATTCTAGGGAACACCGAGGAAAATGCTGAGTCAATATTTATGGTCAGAGCTCTGAAGCGTCACAGAATTACTCCAGTGGTAACAGAGGGCATACGGGTATAAAACAAATCTAGGAGTAAATCTGTAGAACCAGAAGCAAATGAATTTGGGAGGAAGGGCAGCTGAAAGTGCTTCTGAGAGGTGATCAGACAATGACAGTGACCACTCTTGTAGTCTGCAGGATGGGACCCAAACTCTCGTATTTGCTTGTGATGTCTGCTAACATAATGGGGGTACATCGAGTAGACTCCTGTGAAATTTTAATAACCATTGTAGATAAAACAGTAAATAAGTCATTTCATTTTTTTCTGGTGAGAATAAAGTCCCATTGGCACTGACTATTAGGCAAATAACTATTATCCCATAACTCAAATGGCTTCTATAAAGCTATAGATCTATCACTCAGTAATGGATAATTCAGTAAAAATTAATTATTTCAACTTCTTCATTGTATGATCTTATTTTGATTTAGGTTCAATAAAGTTCAGATTCATAAGGAGTTACTGAACAAAGTCATTATGAAATGCATGAAGAATCTTCTGACTCACTCAGAATGAGATAATATTGATAAATAAATAGGTTATTTATTATTATTGTAATACTAAAGCAAATTTTTTTCTTACTTAATCCTGTGTTGACTTGAAATCAACTATTTTATGTGTTTGTTTTATCTTTTTCCAACAAGAACACATGCTACTGTTTACAGTTCAAATTTCTTCATTTCTAAATGTGATGTTATTCATTTCTGACTGGAAAGGATAGAAACAGTTGCAGCCAAAGAAGAGAAAGCATTCTAGAGTAGCCCAGTGGGGATGTGTTGGGAATGTATTCTATCCAACCCCAACAGGATGAGCTTTAAGCTGAGTCCCTAGTACTTCAGAACAGTATCTCAGTTGTAGATAGGGTCTTGGGATATAAATAAGCAAAGACAAAGCCTTAGATATAAACTGTAGTCCAATATTATTCTGGCATAAGCACTCTGACACCAATGAGAATGGAAAAGGAGAGATTTCACTGGTGGACCAAAGCCGAAATGTTTGTTGAACACTATCTGATCCAGTTTTCATTCCCATTTTATACTCTAAACTCAGAAAGTTGTGTGAACAAGCAATCAATATTTTACAAAAGTATACATTCCAGTCAGCAGGTTGTTAAGAACAGCAATCCATGGATTCAGCTATTTCTCTAGGTTATTTTGTTCTAGATAGCAAGTGAAGTCATTCTTGGCAAATAGTCACCACAATAAGTGCTTTAAATAAATCACTAAATAAATCAATAAAGCAGTATGTAATCATTGGTCTTTTCTACTTTCTTCTATTACTATGTGACTAGTGTTCTTATTCAAAGGGGAATTTGGGAGACAGAGATGGACTTGAATATGAAAAGATACAGGTAGAAGATGACCATAGGACATACAAGAGATTGGTCTCTTAGTGTTCTGATGAACTAACCCTGCTAGCCATCTTTGTAGACATCTGGCTTCTAAAGCTGTGAAACAATACACTTCCAGTTTTAAAGAACTCATTTTGTGACATATGTTACAGTAGCCCTAGAGGACTCATACATGCCATATGAGCACACATGGTGTGCGTGAGTATAAAAATATAAAGCAGATCTAATAACTAAATTTCTGGTACAATGATAAAGCCAGTATGAATACCCACACAGGTTGAGTACTCTAATTGACACTCAATAAATTCAAACTTTTAATACTTCTTGAACTATAGTTTGATGAATTTTACTATTTCTTCCAATTTTCAGGTGCAAACACAGAAACAGCCTCAGAGAAGCCAGGTCACCTGGGTAAAGCTAAGTGAGTACTGAATGGAACAATAGTTTTAAACTTGCATTTAAATTGTCATATTTTATTTTTACCACTGCTTACACTTAGAGATGGAATGCTCATTTTAGGAGCATTAGCCTATAATTCAAAGTGGCACTATATGTTCAGAAAACAGCTTCTCAGACAGCAAATTTCATAATCAAGTGGATTGTCAAAATGTTGCCTTCTGTATTCTTTGAATTAGTGAATTGAGTATGTATCTTAGGATACTAAAGTTTTGGTGATTTCTGTGGTAAACAAAAATAGAAAATGAGCTAAAACTAATATCCCATACAACCAAAATTATTAAATATTAAGTCTAACGTTTTCAAAGATTGTTTGATTATCAAACTGGTCAGAAGGTCTTTGGCTAGAAATAACAAGACTAAACTCAAAGTAACTCAAACAGTTGGGTGATTTATTATTACTCAAAACAAGGAAATGTAGATAGCATAGCTTGGAATCAGTAGTTTAACAAACTATCCAAATTAGGAAGTATACAAGAGCATCTTTCTTTATAGTTTATCAGCATCTATTTCCATTTCCAATTTATGGTTACAGTTTCAGTTGAATACCATAACATCTCTCAAAACAAGTTTCATAAGAGAAATTTAACTCTGGTGGTAGAAGAAGAAGACAATACCAAAAGTGAACAAAGATCTTAACACCAGGCAGTCCCTACAAGCCCAGTGTCAAGCTGGAGGCACACATTATATTTGGAATGTAGCTAGAAAGAGTAAATTAATTTTTATAGGATAGCCACAATACTCTGTGCATTACATTATTTACAATATGAAATATTTAGTATCCACATAAGTGTCTACAAATAGATGAGTGGATAAAGATAATATAGTGAAGTATGACATAGCCTTAACAAAAAAAGACATCCTTGTTATGTATGATAAACATCATGGAATCTAGAAAACACTATGCTTCTTTTATAAGCAAAAAAATACAAATATCACATAATCTAACTTCTTATAGAACTCAAACAACAAGTTATTGAATAAAGGGGAAATAATGGGGGTTTTAGTTGAAGGATAAATGTTGTATTTATTTATGACATGTAAGTTCTGTAGAGCTAATTAGAGAATGGTGGCATTAGTTGCTAATGCCTGCTGGTATGCTAGAAATCTGAGAAGATAATACATGTTCCCATTGCACTTCAAGAAATGATAACAAAGGGAAGTGATAAGCATAGCAATTAAATTGACTGAGATCACTGTTTTGTATTGTAAATGATTATTTAAACATTACACTGAAAATAAATTATATATATTTATATATATATATACACATATATGTGTATATATATATAACAAACTATCCAAATTAGGAGATATATATATATATATATATATATATATATATATATATATATATATATATATATATATATATATAATGTTGTTGTAGGACTGGGACACCAATCCAGCTGCAAAACCTCCAACCCATAAGCTGTCCCACCTGCAAGATGTGCTGGGGCAATGGGGGCTCAGAGCTTCAAGGAGCAAAGCTGATCTAACTTGATGTCCATGACAGAAGAGGGAGCCCATGCCCAGCACTGCCTGTATGGCCAGGTACTGAAAGGTGGATTTCTCAGAGATCTAGGGTAGAACCAAACACTAATGGCAAAGAAGAAAAAAAAAAGTCAATGAAATGATTCCTAGTGATATTCTCATAGGATCGGTTCCTGGGCCAATAAACATCAGAGAGGCTTCCTCTGGCAGTTGTTGGGAGCAAAGGCAGAGGTCCACAGGCAAACATTAGGAGAAGCTGGGGAAACACTGTGGAAGAAGGACAGGAAGGATTGTAGGAGCTAAAGGTCTCTAGGACACCAGGAGAACATGGCCCACAGCTTCAGCTCATACAAACTCACAGAGACTGAAGTAGCAACCAAAGAGCCTTCATGGGATCTGCACTAGGTTCTCTGCATGTGTGTTGTGGTTGTTTAGCTTGGGGTGTTCAAGGGACTCCTAAGAGTGGGAGTCCTAACAGTGTCTCTAACTCTTTTGCCTAGTTTTGGGACCTGTTTTCTCCTGCTACATTGTCTGGTTCAGCCTTGATCTGAGGGTTTGTGCCTAGTCTTATGGAATCTTGTTATGCCACAGTGGATTAGTATACTTGAAAGGCCTGCTCTTTTCTGAAGGGAAATGGAGGACCAGTGGATTTAGAGGAGAGGTGAAGTGTTGAGGACAACTGGGAGGAGTGGAAGCTGTGTTGGGGATGTACTGTATGGCAGAAGAATAAATAAAAAAAAGTTAATAAAAGAAAATTAAACAACAAACATGTTCATGCTTTATTCATTTGCTATACTTTAATAAACTATAAATAAATACGAAATAATTTAAATACAAGTTTTTTTTCAAATATCAGGAAAATTTTGGCTGAAAAATACATTTTCATGTGTATTATATGTAGTATTATTGTGGGAAATGTTCTATTCAGATCAAACAAGTGTCAGGTGGCCACATCCTACTTTCCAAACTTAAAATGTTATTTGGTGTATAATGTAAATCTAATTCATATTAATGTTTAATTTTAAGATATTTAAAGAATACTGTGTCAGCTCCATATCAAAGAAAGAGCATTTCTAAATGACCAGGGGCTAGAATTGCTTAAACTTTTAATGGTATAATTTATTTTATGTCTTAATTAAGAATTTATGAGTAGTTTTGCATTTCTGAGCACAGAGCAGAATCATGAGACAAAGAATTACTTAAGTAACATCTGTACTTTGAAATTTCTATCACAATTGAAAATTGTGGATCCTCTTTACTTCTCAAGAATGGTGAATATACCCTTCATCTTTCTATTACTATCACAAAATACCAGATATAATTAATTTATGAAGGTAAAAGATTAGATTTGAGTAACAGACTTGAAGGTTATAATCCATGATCAATTGGTCCCATTGCTTTGAGAAAGGAATGAGATAGCATGTCATGCTAGTAGTATATCTTGAAGCAAGACTACTCATATCTAGAAAGTAAAGGAGATAAAAATGGGGGACCATAGGTCCTACAATCTACTTTGGAAACACAGCCTCTATAATCTAAAGGCACATCTTCTAAGGCCATTGTCTCATGTCTCTCCCATGTCCAAACCTTTAACACAAGGATTTCCACCAAAGTTGAAACAAAAATTATAGTGAGATTCCTACTGTATCATTTAAAATTACATATGGCAGTAGGTATGTTAATAACAATAACAATCAAATTACAATTGACTTTCCTCGTAGATGATTCAGCAATTCTATGCTGCCATCGAGGATCCAGGCTCTACCTTACCAAGATCCCTGGCACTGTTTGTTTAAGATCAATAGTGAAAGGCAGCTACTTGCATTCCCAGCAACTATGGATGCTCAAGGAAGATACCACAGGAGTATTTGTGATTTGATAGTATTAACCAGGTAGAATTTTTTTAATTAAAAAAGATACACTTTTTAGAAACACAGTTATAAATAAATACTTAATTATACAGAACTGGATCATTCATATCTTTAAATGATGGCAAGAAAAACATGGAACATAATTGTTTTAGTTCTCTTAAAGTAATTATGATCTAATGTCTTCAATTCTTCATACTTACACAACAAAATGAATGAGGTTCTGAGAAGAAAGGAAGTTAATTTTTCTATGTCTGTATATATGACATGAAAGTAGATCCACAATTATCTAGGGGCACAAATGAGACTAGAGGGAAGATGGGTGATAAATGAAAGGGTGGAAGGTCAGAGAATCTGTTTAATGTACATTATATACTTCCATGAAAATGTCCTTATGTAATTCAGTGTCACATACAGTGAATATATACATTGGAAATGAGAAAAAAAGAATTTTGGTTTTGCTTCAGCAACACTGTCTGTAATGCCTTGTAGTTCTCATTATCTAATACTTGTAGGAAAGATGCATGAATCCAATTCAGATTTCATCTCTTCCTTTTGTTTATTAGTGATATGACCTTGGACAAATTATTTATCAAAATGCTTCAAGAACTTAAGCAATCAGAATAAAAAGCTTGTGATGCCCTTACCACCGTGTCCTCTCACCTGCGCACCCACAAATTCCTCCTTTCTGACACTTTCTGGGATTATCTGCTTTCCTGTATAACCCCCTTTCCACTTTTTCCTCAAGCTCTTAGTCATTGTTTACTCATTGAGGCTGTCATTCCAGTAAACTTCTCCAATTATGATTGATACCACTAATTTTTCATTTTTCCCAAATTATTCTCATTAACAGCCATAATTTTTCTCACATTTTCTTTTACTTGAAAACTTTTACTGTACTTCTTTGTCACTTCAAAAGTAACCTATATTCACATGTCAATTCTATAACTTCTTGTAAAAAAAGGGTTACAACTGTAAAAGCAATGCCTCTGTGTGTTTGAGTCAAAATTCAAAGGAAAAGAAGTTCATAATTTACCCTGTCTGCAAAGCAAGAATATATTTCTCCTTATGAATTAATGACAGAATTTGATTTTATGTGATTGCTACATATTAGGAATAGGATATTCATAACTGTATTATGATGATAGGGCAAGATTCTCCTGCAAAGCACTGTGAGACAAAAAAGCAGTAGTAATGAAGCAGAGAAAGAAGGATAGACATTGAATAGCCTATCTATAGTGTTCAATATTAACCATTGTGTTTCTGATAACCTCCTCAATTGAATATGTATCAGCTATGTATTAAGCCACACTGTGGACATAATTTCAGGTAAAGCATTTTCCCACTAAAATAACAGCAACGAATGTCACAAAGCACATTGGTGTTCCGTGAAACACAGTCTAGAAAGCACAAATAAGTGCTATAGTTTTTAAAGTCACAATGAGGATTAAAGACAAGTTGTGTTAAGTCTTCAGTAAATATTCAGTCTTAGTTAAACATGAATTTATTTCACAAGTGAAACAGTGAAACACTCATAGAAAGCAAATATGTTTTGAATATAAAATATGCATTGAAGGCAAACTTGAAACTAATCTACTGACATAGAATTTCATGTCCTTTTGAAAGTAACTTAAAAAAACTGTCTGCTTCGAAAGGATTTTTAAAATAATAACAGCGTGTAATGACTGTCATTTCTTAGGACTATGTAGGAAAGTTGCTCAGATAACCATAGCTTTATAACCATGGAGTGAAAGTCTAAGTTCTTCTTGTCTTACAGTGACATACAATTGCCCCTTTGTATCACTATAATCACCCTATAATATTTATTTCTAACTTTATAAGATAAATTTATTCTCTGGCCCTTGACCTCATTAAAGGTACAAAGAATCTACACAATATCTGATGTAGAAATAAATGCAAAACAGTAATAAACACTCAATTGTTTTCCTTATTTTGTTTGATAATTTCATAGATGCATTTAATATATTTTGACCAAATCTGTCCCCTTTTTTTCCACTCTTAATTCTTCCCTTATCTCCTCTAGCACTTCTAACCTTCAACTTCAAGTGCTCAGTTTTTATACCTTCTTAGTATACTCTGCTGCCTGGATCAGCATGAGTGTATGGCCATCTTTGGCAGCATAAGTAGCCTCTGAGGGGCTGCATCCTTGAAGTAAATATGAATCATCTTCCCCCATCAGCCATCAAGTGACAATAACTCCTTAGATGCTGGTGGGAATTCATGAACCAATCTCTGACCCTTGCTGGGATTTTGATTGGACTGGGTTTTGACAGGTCTATGTGTGCTATTATAGCTACTGTTAGTTCATGAAAACAAGGGCCATTTCATTTCTGTAAACACACACAGCCTTTGAGTATCTTTTCCCCTGTTGACTCTAAGACTTGTGTGTATATGGTAGAGGGAGGTGTGTGCTCTAGATACCTTATGAAGAATTGAGCACAGAACGCCTCCTCTTATTCTCTGCATATTGGCCAGTTATGAATCCCTGTGCTAATCTTGAGAACTCCAATCTTTCATCAGCAACCCTACTGTTGAATACAAGTGTGTTCACATGAACTCTGTGGCCTCCTAGACCTATGAGACTTCTATTTGCATGAATTCCCTACTTGAGGTGCAGATGAGCTCAGCAAAGTCACTTGGCAGGGCAACCCTGAAGAAGAGTAACTAAATTCAACATTGCTCTAATTTTTTTTTCCCCCTTTGGCCTGTTGCTTCGAGAAGGAGCCATGCCTTTATTATTGTGGAATGGTATGAACTTTTTTCTCTGAAATATACATATAATTTAGCTTGTCTGGAGTCAGAGGGCGAGGCTAGCCATTAGCTAACCAAATTAACCATACAAGTTTGGAGGACTGTAGAGAGAGGAGACAGGAATTAGTAAGGTGGGGCAGAAAGAGGATCTATGCCCTTTTGGAACGAGGAACCGAAGAGTTAGGAAGTGACTGTGGCTGCTCCCCTTGCTTCTCTGGTCTTTCAGGTTTTTACCCTAATATCTGACTCCTGAGTTTTTATTGATAAGATTAATTAGATTAACGCTTCACCTGGTGTCCAACTCAGAGTGGGAATTCACCAGATAGCTGCTTGCCCATGGCTTTGCAGCTGCTGGCATCAGCCAGAGCTGAACATGGAAACTGTACCCAGTGGAGTGAACCACCAACTGGCTTTTCCTTTTCTTCCCCAAGTCCTTCAAGCGAGTCTGGGATTTTCCTGTTGCAGCATGTCTACAGCAATCTCCACAAGTCCCAAACTCCACAGGTGCCTGGGCTCCAAATGCCAAAAGAGATAGCCCCACACCACGGGCCAGCGCTGCCTTCAGGCAGCTCTGTGCTCTCACTTCCTGCTCAAGCTGGGCAGACATGCTGCTTTCACATGTTCCCTGTGTCTGCATTGTAGATGGCTGGCTTTTGGGTTCCTTTTTTTCCTGTGGGCTGTAGGCTTCCCCTGGACCCACTCCTCAGGCCGAGGACATGTGATCAGTGGCAGCTGTCCTCAGCCAGTCTGGGCACCACCTGTGTTTTCTGCCCAGCTGTGGTATGCAGCAGCAACAGCAGCTAGCCTCACACTCCACTGTCATTGTCCGAAGATTTGGTGAGACAACTGGTACTTCTTAGAGGGGGGAATTAGATAAAAAAGAGAAAGAAGAAGTTGAAGAGGGTTTTTTTCCCCACAATAAAAATGTGAAACATTAAGATGCATTGAGTTAGGTCTCTGTATAGTTCTACAAAGGATGGTTTGAAAATGGAACAATTAAATGAATGGAGAATCAACTTAGCTGGGATTGATATAATGTCAATTATCAATTTGGTAATTCTTATTTTATCCTTAAAAAGTTGTTTGATATCAGTGCCAAATGTGAAAAGTTAACTGATAAGATAAAATCCTCAGAAAAACAGACTAATAGAACTAAGGAAAATATTCACACACAGACAGAGGAGTTGAGAGAAGTTACCACACCAGGACATTATGAAACTTGAGGGAAATGGACCAAAGTTATTAGAAAACCAACCTTAATTTATCCAGGTACCATTCAAAAACAAGTAGAGGAGGACAGGCATCCCCAAGGCTATTTAAAAGTTAACTGGGATTCTATAGAAATGTTAGATTTGAAGAGATTTAAGGAAGCAATAGTTTCATATGGTATGCATTCACCTTTTGTCAGGCAGATGACAAATTCAAGGTCTTCTCAGAACAGAATTATTCCACAAGTCTGGAGAGATCTAGTTACAGCATTATTGGAATATGGTCCTCAGCTACAGTGGTACGCTTGGTGGAGAGATGAAGCTAGGGCCATCGAACAGCAAGGTAGGTTTGGAGATTCTGAGATTTCCCAAGATCAAATGCTTAATGAGGGCTGTTATGCTGATGTAGAAAGACAGGTTACATTTGATGATCATACCTTGTCCATATGCTATACAAAAGTTTTGAATACTTGGGACAAGATTCATGAATCAGGAAGCAGGATTGAGCCAATTACTAAACTTATACAAGGCCCAAAAGAAGCCTTCACTAAATTTTTGCAAATATTGACTTCAACTGTAAATAGAACAGTATCAAATCCAGAAGTTAGACAAATATTAATTGAATCTCTGACTTTTGAAAAATGCTAATTCACAAGGCAAAGTGTAATTTGGCCTCTAAAGACAAGATCAGCAGTCCTAGAGGAATTGATCCAATGTATAGCCGATACTGACTGTCATAAACATGATGACACTTGGATAGGAGAGGAGATTTCTAAAGGCTTGAAGAAAAATCAAGGTGTCAAATGTTTTAATTGTGGTAAACAAAGTCATCTAAAAAGGATTAAGGCAGGGTGTTCCTAGAAACAATGTTTTTTCTAGAGATAACCCAAACAGAAGGCCCTTACCTTCTGGAGTATGCAGAAGGTATAGCAAAGGCCAACCCTGGATCCATGAATGCAGATCAACAAGGGACAGATAAAGTAACCCTTTACCATTGGGAAATGCCTTGGGAGACCTCTCAAAGGCCCCCATATCAAATTCTGTCACAGTGGGGGAAACTTCTCTTCAAAGCAATTAAAGGACCTAATGCTTATTGTAAAAAAAAAAAAAATACTGCTCTGGATGATAGAACATCTTTAGAAGATAAAACAAAAATTTCAGGAGAAACCATACAGCAAATATTTTGGCAAATTTCTATAAATGATAAAAGACCAAAGTTAAAAATACAAACAAATGACATTGTAATTGATTTTTTTAAACACAGGAATAGATGTAACTATAATTGCAACAGAATCTTGGCATCCAAATTGGCCCCTTCAGGAGATAAATGTTTAGATTTTAGGGACAGAAACTTTATCTCAGGTAAAACAAAGTGAAAGATGGGTCAAGTGTATGGGGCCAGAAGGACAGAGAGGAAAATTAAAGCCATATGTGGCTAACATGGCAATTAATTTATGGGGATGTGATTTGTTATAGCAATGGAATACCCAGATTAACATTCCTCAAATCTCAGAAATAAACAATAAATTTATCTACACTTCTGGGGAAAATATTAAAAGGTATTATAAAGAACAGTCACCAAATGTTTAGGTTGTACATACAGAGGGCATAGCTTCTGCTCTTTTAAAGGTACTAACAGCCCTACCTCTAAAACGGTTAACTGAAAAACCTGTCTGGATGGAACAGTGGCCTTAACATCTGAAAAATTACAGGCCTTATAACAGTTGGTACAGGAGAAGTTAAACACTCAAAATATTGAAGAATCAACCAGTCCTTGGAATTTTTCTGTATTTGTTATTAAAAAGAAAATGGAGTTTCTAGCACAACAATTAGGGTGTTTGGCCATCCCATTACCAGAGTAGGTCAGTTCGGGCTGTCTCTCGACCATTGCCAGCAGTCTGTTGTGGGGGTATCTTTGTGGATTTCTGTGGGCCTCTCTAGCACTTTGCTTCTTCCTATTCTCATGTGGTCTTCATTTACTATGGTCTCCTATTCCTTGTTCTCCTTCTCTGTTCTTGATCCAGCTGGGATCTCCCGGTCCCCCAAGCTCTCTTTCCCTCGACCCTTGCCCTTCATTACCTCCACTCATGTCCAGATTGTTCATGTAAATCTCATCTATTTCTCTGTCATTGGGTGATCCCCATGTCTTTCTTGGGGTCCTGTTTTCCAGGTCGCCTCCCTGGTGATGTGAGTAGCAGTCTAGTCATCTTTGTTTTACATATAGTATCCTCCTATGAGTAAGTACATACCATGTTTGTCTTTCTGAGTCTGGGTTACCTCACTCAGGATGATTTTTTTCTAGATCCATCCATTTGCCTGCAAACCTCATGATGTCATTGTTTTTCTCCGCTGAGTAGTATTCCATTGTGTATATGTACCACATTTTATTTATCCATTCTTCAGTTGAAGGGCATCTAGGTTGTTTCCTCCCTAATTGTCATGCTAGAAACCCCATCCAATGACTGAGGGAACTGGATGCAGAGATCCACGGCTAGGCCTCGGGTGGAGCTCTGGGAGTCCAATTAGCGAGAAAGAGGAGGGTTTATATGAGCAAGAATTGTTGAGAACAAGGTTGGATAAAGCACAGGGACAAATAGCCAAACAAATGGAAACACATGAACTATGAACCAATGGCTGAGGGGCCCCCAACGGGATCAGGCCCTCTGAATGAGTGAGATAGTCGATTGGCTTGATCTGTTGGGGAGGTATCCAGACAGTGGGACCGGGTCCTGTGCTCATTGCATTAGTTGGCTGTTTGAAACTGGGGGCCTATACAGGATTGCTTGGCTCCACCTGGGAGGAGGGGACTGGACCTGCCTGGACTGGGGAGGGGGACGGGAGGGGGGAGAACAAAGGAATCCATGGCTGATATGTAGAACTGAACTGTATTGTAAAATAAAATAAAATTAAATTTAAAAAAAGAAAATGGAGAATGGTAACAAACTTAAGAGCTATAAAGTTGTGATGGTATTGTGTTCCCCAAAGTATTGTGCACCCTAATAAACTTATCTGGGGTCAGAGACAGAACAGCCACAATATTAAACATGGAGGATAGGCAGTGGTAGGACACGCCTTTAATCCTAGCATTACAGAGGCAGAAATCCATGTGTTCAAGGATACATCCAAGCATGGTGACTCACGCCTTTAATCCCAGGGAGTGATGGTAGAAAGCAGAAAGGTATTTAAGGCGTGAGGACCAGAAACTAGAAGCTTTAGGCTGGTTAAGCTTTTAGGCTTTGGAGCAGCAGTTCAGCTGAGATCCATTTGGATGAGGACTCAGAGGCTTCCAGTCTGAGGAAACAGGATCAGCTGAGAATTGGCAAGGTGAGGTGGCTGTGGCTTGTTCTGCTTCTCTGATCTTCCAGCATTCACCCCAATAACTGGCCTCAGGTTTGACTTTATTAATAAGACCTTTTAAGATTCATGCTACATAAAGTAATTCAGCCAATGGGCTACTTACAGTCTGGAATTCCCCTATCTTCTCTATTATCCAAAGTATGGTCTGTTATGGTAATTGATTTAAAAGACTGTATTTTCACTATACCTTATAAGAACAGGATATACAAAAATTTACCTACACAGTGCTACTTATAATAATTCTCAACCCATTGAAAGAGTTCTCCCATAAGAAATGTTAAAGAGTCCAACCCTGTGCCAATATTTTATACAACAGCCTTTGCAAATGATTCATAAATTTCCTCAACCTATAATTTACCATTATACAGATGGTAGCTTTCTGCCTCAAATGTAGATGCTTTAGAGAAAATGTTGGAAGAAGTAAAGAAAATATTGCATTGTTGGGGATTAAAAATTGCTCCTGAAAAAATAAAAAGAAGAGATTCTAATAATTACCTAATGTATAAAAGAGTTTACCAAAAAATTCAAACCCAAATGTATAAATCAGGAGAGATTAATTGTGAACACTTAATGACTTCAAAAATTACTGGGAGCTATTAACTGGCTACAGCCCACAATTGGATTGAAAACTCAAGAACTAAGTAATTTATTTCAAAAGTTACAAGGTGATAAGGACTTAAATAGTCCAAGAAAATTAGCTGAGGCTGAGAGAGAATTGGTTATGTTAGAAAAGAAATTAGGGGAAGCATGTGTGGATCCTTTAGACCCACAGCTTGATTGGATTCTGTTTATCTTGCCCTCTATGAATTCTCCTACTGGAATTCCAATGCATAGAAAAGATAATATTTTAGAGTGAATATGTTTACCACACAAACAGAGCAAAAAAATTAAAGACCTATGTTGTGGATGATTGATTGGTAAATAAAACACTGGTTGGCCAGTAGCCAGGCAGGAGGTATCGATGGGACTAACAGAGAGGAGAACTGAGAGAACAGGAAGGCAGAGAGAGACACTGCCAGCCACTGCCATGAGAAGGGAGATGTAAGGTACTAGTAAGCCACGAGCCACATGGCAAAGTATAGATTAATAGAAATGGGTTAATTTAAGATGCAAGAACTAGATAGCTAGAAGCCTGAGCCATTAGGCCAAACAGTTTAAATAATATAAAAGTCTGTGTGTTTATTTTATAAGTGGGCTCCGGGGACTGGCGGGGCTTGGCGGGTGCTGGAGAGAAACTCTCCAGCTACAGACCTATGTAGAAAAAAATTCTGAGTTGATTCTAAAAGGAAAATTGATACTTGGTCATTAGCAGGAATGGACCTATTAGAAATTGTAGTAACTGTTATCAATTCTGAAGTGTGCTCTTCATGGTCAGAAAATGAACACTGGCAAATAGTCTTCTGTAATTTTTTGGGAAAGATTAACAACAAATATCCCCAAAGCAAGAGAATTCAGTTTATAAAGAGAACTAACTGGATCCTTTCTTACATTGTGGAGAACACCAATGTCTGGAGTCCCTACATTCTATATTCATGAAACTATATCAGGAGAGGCAGGTTGTAAGTCAAAAAATTTAAATAATGTGGTGGTTCAAAGTCCTTATGATTCTGTTCAAAAGTCAGAATTGTATGCTCATCTCATGGTATTGTTAGATTTTCAATAAACACTTAATACTGTTCCTAATTCTTAATATGCAACAAGAATTGTTTTACATATTGAAATAGCTGAATTCATTCCAGATGATTCAGAATTGATTTTGTTATTTGTTCAATTGCAAGAAATAATCAGAAATAAAAATCATCCCTTATATATGACACATATCAAATCCCTTATGGGTGTACTGGGCCCTCTAGCACAAGGTAATGATGAAATTGATCAACTATTGGTAGGAAATGTGCTAGAAGTCTTCGACTTTCACAAGGAACGTGATGTCAATAACAAACCTTTGAAAAAAGATCTCATCACTTTGCTAGAAGCTAAGGAAATTATAAGGAAATGTCCTACTTGGTCTTTGTATAATCAAACTCCACTACTTGCAGGAAGTGACCTAAAGGGTACTCAAAGAAGTGAAATTTGGCAAATGGATGTGTTTCATTTTGCAGAGTTTGGAAAATTATAAGCACACCATATCATAGATACACATTCAGGATTTTAATGAGCAACTGCTTTGAATTCTGAAAAGGCAGATTCTGTAGTTACACATCTATTAGAAATCATAGCCATCATGGGTATACTTATACAAATTAAGACTCACAATGCTCCAGCATATGTCTCTAGAAAAATGAAAGAGTTTTTTGCATATTCTAACATAAAGCGTACTACAGGTATACCACACCATCCTACAGGACAAGCAGTTATAGAAAGATATAAGTGAACTCTAAATGATATACTTAATAACAGAAAGGAATAATAAATTGAGATAAACTGTACAATGTAAATAAACTGAGAGATGATTGTACAATGTTGTATTAACTTTAAATTTTCTAAATGCTAATGAGAAAGGAAGGACAGCTGCAGAGAGACATTGGATAATAGAAAAAACTGCTGAATTAAATAATCCTGCATAACTTAAACACAGATTGACCTCAGAATGGAGACCAGGATATCTGTTATGTTGGAGAAGAGGTTTTGCTTTAGTTTCTACAGGAGAAGAAAAGCTATGGATACCATCAAAGTTGTTAAAGACGATTTGAACAAGAGAGACCTCTTGATTAGAAGAGGTGATAGTTCATCAACCAGCATGACCTTTCAATCTGAACTAATTTATAAGACTAACAAACACTTTTCATTTGATCATATATAACTTGCCACATGGGGAACTCCCCAAAGTTAGGGTTGGAGCAGGGTTTTGTTTTTATTTTTCCTGGAAAATGAAGGCATCCAACTAAGGAATCTGAAGACCACTGGACAAATGAGACATCTGAAGAAAAAGGACAAATCATTCCAGAGAAAATGTCATAAGAGAAAGAGTAAATTGGCTTATTGGTATATCATATTTCCAACAGGATAAAGTTTCATAAATCTTCCCAAATGTTTCTTTTTTTTCATTTTTCTTTATTAAGAAATTTTCTACTCACTCTACATATCACCCACATGTCCTCCCTCCTCCCTCCTCTCACCCCCCAGCCCTCTCTCCCAAACCACCCCACTTCTCTACATCCCCTAAATGTTTCTTTTGGTGTTCTCTACAGACATATAATGCAAATGGCCTTTTTGTAGTCTCAGTTCAATTAAAACTTAATGCCGGCTTTGTAATTGGAGCATGGCTCTCTCCTTCTCTAAACCCAAGCATGCTTGTTAAAAGGAAAATCCAGCCGGGCAGTGGTGGCACACACCTTTAATCCCAGCACTCGGGAGGCAGAGCCAGGTGGATCTCTGTGAGTTCGAGGCCAGCCTGGGCTACCAAGTGAGTTCCAGGAAAGGCGCAAAGCTATACAGAGAAACCCTGTCTCAAAAAACAAAAAACAACAAACAAAAAAAAACAAAAACAAAAACAAAAAAGGAAAATCCAAAATCTCTGTGTCATGTTAGAAGAGCCACCTGATATGGGACAGAAGAAAAACAAAAATTGAGAAACTATTCTATTGCCACTATTCTCATAGTTCTTTGGTTTTATTCTGACTCTTTAAAACTTTTCTTAAGGTATAAATATTATCTCAAAATTTATAAGATTAATATATAGTTAAACTTTTTGTCATATTAATGATCATATAGAGTAATAACTAATTCTAGAAAAAAAATTCATCAAGCTTCCTGTACATGATTTTGGGTTTGTATCTTTATCATGTAACTTGAAATCAAGTTTTTGTACTCTGGTTGTACATAACAAATAATGATCCTTTAACCTCTTCGATCTGCTGCATATGTTAAAGTTTTCTTCAGTGAACCTAATAGAAATCTTTGAAGTCTCCAAAAGAAGAATGGGGCCCTACAACTATGATTTCACATGGATTGTGGTAATGCCCCTAAACTGACAAATACCACCCAAAGATTGCCTTTGGACTAAAAACTGCTCAGGAAATTTCAAGGTGGCTAGCTGGGATGATCCAGCCATACAAACTACTCTAACTAGGACTTGAGATAAATCCTGCACTTTCCCATTATACAGGGCCTGGACAGAAAATGATACACCTAGCTCTCCCAGGACTTGACAATTATCCCAATTATTTTTCAGGGTAACATAAAGATGCTGTCATCCCCACAGAGCAGGAAGTAATTTTAAGAACATGATGTTCACATTCCTAAGAGGTTGGGTGGGTAGTTTTAGGCCATGCAGTGGGTTATGGATATTTACTATTATTTAGGGGAGGGAGTTGGTTACAGGTTGTTATTGGTAATAATCAAGAAAAAGTCTGAACAAAGGACATTAGATTTAAGGATCTCATTCTAAAAAGAAAAAATGGGAAAATAGAAATAGGATAAAAAGGTAGATTATTGAATCTACTTTTAAACAAAAAAGCAATTACTAGTCTTAAATATTTTACACTGATATGGATTTTTGGATACTGATAAAAATTGAGATTATTTTTGTTATACTGGGTATATGTTTCTACTCCTGTTTAAGATATTTTTGTATATTGGTACAAATTTAAGGTTATTTTTGTTTGAACTTGACCTATGTTTCTACTCTTGTTTATTGTATTGCACCTATGCAGCTTATTTAACAATATAATGTAAATTTCTAGTCCTTGAAAATTATTATTACAAAATAGTTAGGAAAATAAAGAAATGCAGGTTAGCAGTTAGTCACCTATTACAATCAAACTTGTATTCATGTTAGGTATGTTTTTGAGGTCAAATAGAGATGTATTTTAGATAGACAGGTGGTTTTCAAATACTTCAGAGATCTATAGAATTTGGCATTTAAAATGTTTTAAAAACATAAGGTTTTGTTTTGTTTTTTATGACAACGAGACATGTGCTCATGGCAGCATTGAAGAAACTCCATATGGAGTTTGCTTTCTTTGTGGCAAAAGTTAGCCACAAGAAACTGCCCTTACTTCAACAGTTGACAGTATGCTGTCCAAATTAGACAAGCAGGAAACACACAAAAAAGTGACTGTCCAATGTTGCCAAGACAAGGTGGGGCAGTCCTTCAATAATCCTACCTCCCAGAAAAGTCTGTCAGATATTCTAGGCCTGCAAGCTAAAGAAGGATGCCACAACATTACAGAGGAACCTTGAGTGACTATCCAGGCAGCCAGCTCTTTCTGTCATTTCTTAGTTTTGAAAAGTGTTTGCTATGCACTTCCTGTTTACTCAGGTAATATTATATCCTTCTCAGATCTCTGATAGATTTGAAGACTAGATAATTATAGTTTTTCTTGTTACCAAACTCAGGAAAGAAACTCACAAAAGAGGTGTAAATTGTGTAAGGTTGAGAGAAATAAAAAAAATAATTTTGGGTTGGAAATACAAGTCAAGATAGAAAGTGAATTAAGTACAACACTTTGGATTTACCAAGATAGGATAGATAATGGAGTATTTTTTCTGAATTTGACAAATGCAAATATACTGGACATTGTTAATGTAACTCTTGCCTGTGTATATTTGTATATAGTTATTGTACTTATAATAATATAATTTTACTTTGTTTGTTAAAACCTTTGCCTTTTATTTAGACAGAAAGGGGGAAATGTGTGATACTATGATTGTATTCTGACAAATGAAGCTTGTCTGGAGTCAGAGGGTGGGTCCAGCAACTTGCTGACAAAAATTGACTGGTTTGGAGGATTTGGAGGACTGTAGAAAGAGGAGAAATGAAGTAGTAAGGTGGGGCAGAGAGAGGATCTCAGCCCTTTTGGACGGAGGAACCAGAGCAGTAGAAAGCAAGTTTGGCTGCTATACTGCTTCTCTGATCCTTCAGATTTTTACACCCATATCTGACTCTTGATTTTTTATTAACAAGATGAATTAGATTAACATTTCAAAATATACATAATATTTGTAGCAAATCCAGAAAAACTTAGAGGCCCTTTTTCAAGACAGGGTTTCTCTGTGTAGCTTTGCGCCTTTCCTGGAACTCGCTTTGGAGACCAGGCTGGCCTCGAACTCACAGAGATCCGCCTGCCTCTGCCTCCCCAGTGCTGGGATTAAAGGCGTGCGCCACCACCGCCCAGCTGTTCCGAGAGTTTTAAGTCATGTTATGTCGCCCAAATCACTGTATCAAATTTCTTAATCGAAAAGGTGAAATAAATGTACATGTGTTTATCTCATGTAACTAGACACATAAATATACATTTCTAAATAATATCTACCAAAAGAAGACTTTGAGAAAGAAAATCAGTTTCCCCAAGTTCCAAGAAGGACTGTCATTGGGTTACTATGTGTCTGACAGAGAGTCCTCTGTAAGGCCATTGCACCGCATTCACCAGCATATGTACACAGAACCTTGAACTTTGTATTACTTATGTTTACCAGAGCATCAAGAAAGGATGTTTTTAAAATTCATCATCAAATGGTATTCCTTTAATTTCAGTTGTAACAACTAAGAGCCCACATACTTAATCTGAAGATCAAATAACTTCCCCACAAATTCCAGGTTGGAAAGTGTTCACTGGAAGCAAATATTTAGGATTCTGAGCTACCCTGCAATGAGTATGTGCAGTGAGCTGCACCTGGAAGCAATTAAACATGGGCCTCTGTGAGGAGTGCAGGTGTTCTGGCAAGCACAAAGTGGCCATTCCTACAACCAGAGAAAGAGTCTGATTAACTAATGATGTTTAGCCTCAAGCAATGTCCACTGAGGAGCTACAGCAAAGATGGCAAAGGAAAGCTACCTACAAGGAGCATAATAAAACCATTTTATCTTTGTGCAGAAACTCATTTAAGCAATATATATATATATATATATATATATATATATATATATTTATAAGGATAGATATGAAAATTTTACCATTATTTTTGTCTCTTATGGATACTTTTCTTCTAACTCTCAGAATAATTTAGTAACATAATCAACTTTATATTGGAATGATAAATATTCAACTAATTTGAAAAATAATATCCAATAATCTGTTCTCATGGAATTTTATAGATACCAATTTTCTTCATGTTCTTTTAATCTGTGGTATAGAATAGAATATGACTCTGCCACAGAAAGGAGATTAAAACAAATCTCTGAAATTAGAGCTCTAATTTCAGAATGATTCCACTGCAATAAAACAAGCAAGAAAAGAAGTCAAACTGCCCCTATTTGCAGATGAACTGATTCCTTATTTAAAATACATTGTAGAGTCTGCTAGAAAACTTTTGGACCTACTAATTACCTAAAGTTATAGGCAAAATCAATAAACAAAACAAATCAACCAAACAAAAAGAGGAGCCATAAATATAGAAATAATGTACTCCCAAAGAGAGGGAAATTTGGAAAATATTTCTATTACAGTTACTCCAAAAATAACTTTTTAGGATTATACCTAACCAAAGAAGTTTCCACATATTGAATAAGGTAATTACAAAAGATAATACACAATGTAAAGACATCCCAAACACATGGATTGTTAGAATTAATATTTTGAAAATGCATATACTAACAAATTAATTTAGAGATTCAAAAAATTACACATCAAAATTCAATTGTCTTATTTCAGAGGGGAAGGAAAAGCAATACAAGAATGCATATGAAAGCAAAAATTGTAGGATAGCCAAAGCAATCCTAAGGTGTAAGAACACTCCTGGAGGTACTACAATACCCTACCTCAAATTATACTATAGAACTATAACAAAGATGGACTAGTACTGGCTTAAAAATTGACAGGTGGACAAATGGAATAGAATATTGGATCCAGAAAGAAAATAGCAAAGCTTTGCCTCCTTAATTTTAACAAAGGAAGAAAAGGCATATATTGGACAAAACATAACCTATTCAACAAATGGTGCTGGATAAACTAGACTTCTATCTGTAGAACAAAATTAGCTACGTATGTTTTACTTTTCATGAAAATAAGTTGACAATAGATCAAAGGCCTTAATTTAAAAGCCAAAATGGTGAACTTCTTGAAAAAATCTTAAAGAGTACCCTTCAGGATATTAGAGTAGGCAAAAACGTTTGAATAAAACTAACCAACACAAGAACAAACCCTAAGTATCAGCAGATAGGACTACATGAAAATAAAATATATGAACAGCAAAGGAAACAATCAGAGAAAACAGAAATAGAATGGAAGAAAATCTTTACCAGCTACAATCTGCAGAAAGGGTTAATATCCAAAATTTATACTGAAGTACAGAAACTAAATAGCAAGGAAATAAATCTGCAAGTCAGTAAGTAGGTAAATCAATTTAGTAGACATTTCCAAATAAAGCACAAATGACCAATAACTATTTCTTAAAAATTATTCAATATCCCCAGTCATCAGAGAAATGGAAATTAAAATTATTTTGAGGTGCCACCCCACCCCATTCAGAATAGCCATCATCAGGAAATCTCACAACAAATGAAGAAGATATGGGCAGAGAGGAATCATTAGTCACTGTTGGGAGAATGAAAATTAATTCAGCCATTGTGGAAATCAGTTTTGATACTTCTTAAAATTTTAAAGAACTATGATATGATCCAAATATTTCATTACAAATATATATTCCTACCCCATACCCTACCATATAAGTATTTTCACCTCAATGTTCATTGCTGATTTGTTCACTGTAACAAAAGAATACAACCAACCTAGTTGGCCACCAAGAGACAAACAGTTAACAAAACTTTGGTTCATATAAAGAATATTATTCAGCTCTAGAGAAAACATGAAATCATACAAATTTGAAGAAAATGAGTTACCTTATTTTTTTGTAATATTAAGCAAGGCCACACAATCTCAGAAAGAACAACAAAACACCTTTTCCATCCTATGGTGAACGCAGACAACAATTTACATATGGGTACATGGGAACAAATACACTTACAGGTGCAGAATAAAATACAGAAAGAAAGTAAATATTAGGGGATGGAAAAGAACTGAATGTAGGCAATGAGCATGAATCATGCCAGAGTATATAAAACCGTTATTGTTCTTCTAACTCTGGCACAGATTTTTTTTGTAGTTTTACAGGTATGCACTTATCTGGTATGCACTTAGAGAAGTGCATACAAGTATACTTGATAGCGGATGTGTAAAATCCAAGGCGAAATCTCATAGCTTCAGAATGTCAATTTGAACTGTATCAAAGTTCACTGAGTTGTACAGACTTTGTCTGGTCTATTTTAGTGAAGGACATTTTTTTATTTGCAAGTTCTTTATAATAATTTTTCTTTTAAAAAAGAGTTATTCCCTTTCCCATAAAAATCTAATTGATGAATAATACTTGAGGTGTGTGTGTGTGTGTGTGTGTGTGTGTGTGTGTGTGTGTATAAATATACTTCTATCCAGAGACTGTTGCTGGGATTATTCAACTCAGATAAAATCCTTAATAACAAACCCATAAATAGTTGATTGTCACAACTAAGTAGAAAAGAATTATTTTTATTAGTAGATCTAGATTGAATAGTTGTTTGAAACTGGCTAGAAACTTCGGAGAATGAATTCATTTTCTTATTTTCATATAAAGCTTATATTTAAAATATATTTACATGGCTGCCTTTCACTTTACTTCTTACCTTAATGATTAACGACGTTTGAAATAATGATATCCAAGTCTTGCTTTTGAATAATTTACATGATTATTTGTTTCCCTCTAGCAACTAGGCAAGATTCCACAGGAAAAAGTTACAAAGCACAGCCAAAGTTTATTCAAATAAAATTATCCATTAGTGAAGAACGCTGGGGCAAGTAAAAAGTAACACAGGTATAGATTTGATGTAACCCTCCAGTTTTTCTGTGACTTTGTCTCTGAAAGTTGAAGTACAGTGTGTAGACAACTTACCTCAAAAAAAGAAAGTGAAGCTGTGCACATACTAAGCAGAATCAGTGGGTTTAGTTAAGAGCACACAGCATTCAGAGGGAAAAGTTGGTGGCAGATGGAAACACATTGCATGCATGTATGAAAGTCTTGCGGGCCACAAGAATATATCATACAGATTCAGCTCTGTATTAAAGCTGAACTTTGACTGGCCAAGATTCTGTCAAAAGTCAAAGCCATTTATTATGAATATTTGGTGTTACCCAGCCTTTAATATTCCAGCTGTCTTCTGCTATGAAATCCTTGTGTGCCCAGACAAATTGGAAACAATTCAGCTCCTCTGACCTGCTGTACCTACTAAGTTACTAACTGCCCTGCTGAGCATAGGAGACAAGTTGGCTGGCAGAAGATGCCTAGCTTTGTTTCTTGTGCTAATGAAGCTCAGACCATCCCCTCACCTTGAGGAGGTCTAGTGATTCTCCAGAGAATTTTGACTGAGAACAAAAGAGGTTTTTGTTTTGTTTTGTTTCTTTTTTTGTTTTTTTTAATTTAATTTTATTTTATTTTACAATATAATTTAATTCTACATATCAGCCACGGATTCCCTTGTTCTCCCCCCTTCCCCCCCATTCCCATCTGCTCTAGAGCAAAGACTCCTCCCAGGATTGATATCAACCTGGTGGACTCAGTCCAGGCAGGTCCAGTCCCCTCCTCCCAGGTTGAGCCAAGCGTCCCTGCATAAGCCCCAGGTTTCAAACAGCCAACTCATACACTGAGCACAGGACCTGGTCCCACTGCCTGGATGCCTCCCAAACAGATCAAGCCAATCAACTGTCTCACCTATTCAGAGGGCCTGATCCAGTTGGGGGCCCCTCAGCCATTGGTTCATAGTTCATGTGTTTCTATTCGTTTGGCTATTTGTCCCTGTGCTTTATCCAACCTTGGTCTCAACAATTCTTGCTCATACAAACCCTCCTCTTTCTCACCAATTGGACTCCTGGAGCTCCACCTGGGGCTCAAGAAATTAGACATCAAAATGCCCAAGAGTCCAATTAAGAAATGGGCTATAGAACTAAACAGAGAATTCTCAACAGAGCAAACTCAAATGGCTGAAAGACATTTAAGGAATTGCTCAGTATCCCTAATTACCAGGGAAATGCATATCAAAACAACTCTGAGATATCACCTTATGCCTGTCAGAATGGCTAAGATCAAAAACAATGAAGTCACCTTATGCTGGAGAGGATGTGGAGTTAGGGGAACTCTCCTCCACTGCTGGTGGGAAAGGAAGCTTGCACAACCACTTTGGAAATCAATATGGCGCTTTCTTAGAAAATTGGGAATCAATCTCCCCCAAGATCCAGCTATACCACTCTTGGGCATATATCCAAGGAATGCTCAATCATATCACGAGGGCACTTGCTCAGCTATGTTCATATCAGCATTGTTTGTAATATCCAGAACCTGGAAACAACCTAGACGCCCTTCAACTGAAGAATGGATAAATAAAATGTGGTACATATACACAAAAGAGGTTTTTACATATCAAGGTGAGAGATAAAACAACATTCCTGAGGTGTCAGGGAACTATGTCCCCAGGGAAAGAAAAGGCAGGCATTTTCTGTAGACAAAGACAGAACAGCATGGCGAGAGAAGAGAGGACAACAGAGGTTCCATAGAGGGTAAGCAGATCTCAGGTAGAGTTTTCTGAGTGCCAGAAGTAGAGAGTAGCAGAGAGTGAGAAAGAGGATACAGAGGATAAAGATGAGACTGAAAGCACTGGAGTTAGTTGTTAGCTGGACTATGAGCTAGGGAGCTGGACAGAACTGCAGTTATGGAGACAGGATTTCATCCCAGAGAAATAAAGTAGAGGGATATAGAGCTTGGTATATCTAGAGTTATTCCTGCCTTGAATGCCTGGTGGAACTATAGCTGAATTGATGTAATTTTGTCTTAGAGGAATAAAGTTAACAGACATAAGAACATAGTGTATGTAGATTTTTTTCCCCTGATATCCCATGCCAAATATGGCAAAGCCCCCTTGAACCCTGGGGAATCAATATGAAAGAACATGAATTGGGTATGCTAGCTACAGTTTCTGATTTTACTTTAAAAAATATTAAATTATAAAAATTATATTTAAAGGAAATGTTTTGAATATTAAGAAATAAGTATAAAAGTGGCAAAGTCTTGATGAGAGTATTTTCTATATCTTGACTCTTTCGTATTGGTCTCTATAATATAGTATAATTAATTATAACTACCTTCTGTTGGTCATTATGCTGTGTCAGAAAATCTCCTAAAAGAGGTAGGTCTGATCAATATACTTTATATGTCACAACTGAAGTTTACTTTGTGTAAATTACATACCCTAATACAAAAGGAAACATTTAAAATATATCATTTACATATGATATTGCTATGCTACAATAAATTTCTTTATTTTTATTTTAAAAGTGAGAAAACTAAAAAAAAATTGTTTGAGTACCTTTCAAAAAACAAGTTAGGTAGAACTTATGGTAGGTACAGCATATTTCAGCTTCATTTATAGCACCCATGCACTTGCAATGAACAACATGTTAGAAAAACAAAACTTAATATTTTATAGTTCTAAAAGAAAAAAAAAAGACACATCTTGTAGTACACACCCATGATCTCAGCACCCAGAAGCCTGAGGCAGAAGAAATATGGCTATCTTATTCTGCACAAGCAATCTCTCAACAGAGATACATCAAAGTATAAAAATAAATTATGTCTCCTTGGTCTTTTTGATATCTCAGAATAAATAAAATTTGTAATGCTCTTTAATAAATTTATTCTATAATCCTGGTATGCATGTCTCAGTGTTCTAATACTTCAAGGAGGAAATTATACCATAGAAACAGCAGGAATGCTGTCCTTCTCCACAGATCCTTGGGTGGCAGTTCAATGAAACTCAGAAGCAGAATAAAATGGTGAGCACTAGAGTCTGGAGCATGGTAGAAATGTGGAGCTGGGAATCACGTAATTAAAGCTGTAGGTAATTTAAGTCTTTGGTTTCAAACAGAACTGAATACCCTCTGGCAATATGCATGGGGTTTGTCATCTTTAGGCCATGGTATGGTGATCAGCTGCAGGGAAAAGAAAAACAAGATTGGCAAGGAGAGGGAAGGATACTTCAGAATGTCAGAGGAGGACCTGGCCAGTCTTTGTAAGTTAAAGTACTTAGAGCATCATTTGCAGAAATGCATGCCACATTCTGACATTCATATTTTCCCAAAGTCACAACAAAAATTTTCAGAGTGTAAACTGAGCAATAGTCTAATTGGATAGAAATCATTTTCTTCTTTCTCAAACCCAAATGCAATAACACCCCTTTAACATAAACATTGCACTAATGATAAAACATCTACAAGTGTGGTTAGCTGCAATCACTGCTGTCTATTCAAATGCATTAGTTCTGCAGGGGCATCTCTGCACCTAATTGGATTTCCCCCTGAGCAGCACATGATGTGTTATTTGATGCCCTTCAAAGGACACGATTAGCCATGCTATAAAGTGTCTGATTTTATTAGCTTTGGTGGGTTTTATCAGTTTGGAAATGTGTTATTTTCTCTATTTATTGTGCCTATGGGACCCAGAGATAGAGTAAGCATCGAGTTAATATGTTGTGAGGAGGCAGCAAAGGCCATACCTTAACACTTACATGGTGTTGCGATGACACTGAAGTTGGAGTCAGGGAAACTGTAATGTCCATTTATCAAGGCAATTTTTCAATGCTGTAAACCTCAGGTCTAACACTGAATTCAAGAGTAGGCTTTTGTTGTAAATAGAGCCAAGTGTCCTTCAGATGTTGTGCTAACAATCCTACTTAACTAAATAGTGAGCAGTCAATAAGAATACAATAGTTCAGGTAGGAGGTCAAAAAAAAAAAAAAGAGTACTGTTGCATAAAGACACCGTGTTTAAAGTTTTGTGTTAGAGAAAAATTGGGTGTAATTTTACTTATGCAGGTTAAAGGGAAATTCTTGATAAGTTTAGTGAAGTCCCATTAGCTCTTTGCTTTTTTTCGAGACAGGGTTTCTCTGTGTAGCTTTGCGCCTTTCCTGGAACTCACTTGGTAGCCCAGGCTGGCCTCGAATTCACAGAGATCCGCCTGGCTCTGCCTCCTGAGTGCTGGGATTAAAGGCGTGCGCCATCACCGCCCAGCAGCTTTTTGCTTTTAATCTTAGTGTAAAACAGTGTACTCATTTACCCAGATGATTGACAAAAAAAAAAAAAACCAAACAAACAAAACAACAACAACAAAAAAAAAACCCACACAATTCAATGTTACATATTCAAAGGGAGTCAAGTCAAGTTACACAATCAGTAGTAGAGACGCTTGGAGTCCTCCCATGGCTTGTGGATTTTAGTTTCTACATTGTCCATATTGCCTTCCCTTTCCTTCCCAAGTGCTTTACCTTGTACTTGTTATCCAAGCAATTAATTCATTAAGAATAATGCATACACCTTTAATGCTTTTCTCTCTTTTTCCAATCCTATAATGACCATTTTCTTATATCATCTGGAATTCAAAAGAAACTCTGAGGTCTCCTCATACCCCAACACTTAATTATTTTACACATTGGGTTATTACTTACTGAAACACAAATATAGCTTGCAATTGATGTGTTCCAGTGATATGCATTAAAATAAATAATATTTGCTAAGCATCATTTTAATGTTTTTTTTTAATTTTGAAATTAAAATAAATTGCCCTGCTGTGTCCAGAAAACAGCTTCTTTGTAGTTGTCCACAGCTTCAGTCTCTTCTAATCTTTCCTTCCTCTTTTCCACCATGTGCTGTAGGCCACAGGAATATATAAGAACTCAGCTGGTTATGGCAAAGTCACTACCTGGAGGGATCAGGGAATGCCTCCAGAGGAAGCCAAATTCCAAGGAGTTTTTGGTGTTATTTGGCTTGTTATATATCAGCTGTCTTCTGTTATGAAAATCATGTGTGCCTTCATAGTTTTCCCAATTGACTTTTCCCTTAGAAGGGCTAACAGTGTGGAGTGGTCACTCTCTGGACATACACATTCCAGGAATTTGGAGAACAGCCTCAGGAAAGGCTTTCTCTGGAATCAGATTATCTCCCTTAGCCACTTTCAAGGACTAACAGGAGACACCACCCAGGTGGGCGCCCAACTTTCAAGGACTAGCAGTAATAACAGTCCACATGAAGGTCTCCTGATTTAAGATAAATTCCACAAGGAGACACCGCCTAGGTCAGGTGGACCTTAAGTAATAGCTTTACACAATTTAGCTCAGACTCTCCCTTCTTACAGCATTACTAAGTTTATAGACCTTTAACTCCTTACCTAACCACTTCTAGGAATATTTAGATAACTTTCTGTGCTGACAGCTATGCTCAGCCAGAACCCCAGTTCAAACCTCCCTGTAATTATCATCATTGGCAGCATCTGGCCAGGTCCATCCCCAGATGGAGGAAAGTACTTTATCAGAGATACCTCTGTACTCTCTAAGGACAGACTTAAGCATCCAGGCTACCTGCTTGAGAAGGCCTGACAGATGTGCCAATTAAGCTTAAATTCCTCCTTTCCCAAATCTTACCTCCAGTTCCAGATTTCCCTTTAACTATCACTAGAGGCATCTACCTGTACACAGGTTGCCTAGGGACTGAGCACACTTTCCCCCACCCTGCAGAAAAACAGCAGATAGCTTGGACAGATAGGAGCCACAGGAAAAAAGAAGACAGTTTTATTTTCTCCCATTGACCTAGCAACTTACAGATTCTTAACATTTTCTACCAATCACGTTTAAGATTATAGTTGAGCACATAAGAGCCTTCTTCTTAGATATTACCAGAATTTAGCCTTTAGTTAATTCATTTTCCCATTGGTCACTTCCCTTTGGGGTTGCAAATGATAATTAACGGTTATTGCCTCCCTATGTGATTCTTATCACCCCTCCGTTTGACCCTGGAAGCCTGGCATTGCACTGCGAAGGGAATACTGCTTGTAAGTGTATATATACCGGGACTCCCAGGGCACGTGGAGGACAGAGAAGAAAAAAGAGAATGGAAGAACTAGACGGGTAAGAACTTGAGAGGAACAAACTGAGACGGTGAAGAACTAGGTTGAAGGACTAGAAGAGAGTATTAGAGGAATGAGATGGAAGAGCCAGATGGGGAAGAACAAGATGAGGAAGAAGGAGATGGAAGAGAAGGAGATGGGAGAGGAGCTGATATGGGACAGAACAAGACGGATGAGAACCTAGAAGGGGTAGAACTAGATGAAGGAATTAAGACAGAACCTAGAGGGAACAGTAGATAAATACAGAGAGAAATCAGGCAAGAAAGGAGCTAAAAATGAGAGCAGAGTATAAGCTTGTAGAGAGAAAACTGACAGAATAATAAAATGTATGGACTAAGGAATTTCGTGTACATAGATTCATTTCTTTTCTTCAAAGATTAATTATCAGCTGGTTGTAGATTCTTCCCAGACCCTGGGAGGGGACTATCGAGTGGCTGGACCCCCCTAGTCCCCGATAACCATGAATGTTGTGCTTTCAGAGGATGAGTGTGTATAGCTGCCCCATTTAATTTTAGCATTCCAAAGTCTTTAATTCTCTGGTCATTGAACAAGTACAGGTCTCTTTAAAGTCAGAGATCATTAACAATTGGTCAAAATCTCAAAGTTGGTATTTCTTTTAATTCTTACTCCATTTCTTACATTGGAATTTCTTTTTGAGAACAATGACATCATGAAATTTTCAGGTGAATAGATGTAACTAGAAAAAATCATCCTGAATGATGTAACCTAGACCTAGAAAGACAAACATAGTGTATACTCACTCATAAGTGGATGTTAGCTTTAAATTAAAGGACAACCAGGCTACAGTCCACAGCTTGAGAGACACTAGGTAACAAGGAGGACCAAAAGAGGGATGCATGGATTTCCCTGAGAAGGGAAAATAGAAGAGATCTTCTATGGTGATATTTTATTTGTGCTGAAATGTGATTTTTATTTTTGTGTTAATAAATAAATTTGCCTTGGGGTCAGAGCTAATAGCAAGCCATAGCAGAAGCCGGGTGGTGGTGGCGCATGCCCTTGATCTGATCACATGGCAGGCAGAGTTTCTGTGTTCAAGGACATAGCTAGCCTGGAGACACATGCCTTTAATCTCAATACCAACCATAGAGACCTGGAGGTCTGTATAGACAGGCAGTGATGAGGAGGTCATGTGATTGGGTTTACAAACAATGAGAAGGCAGAACATAAAGTCAATAAAAAGACAGACACACAGGAAGTAGGTCTCTTTCTCAGGGGAAGGATGGCAGTGGCAGCAAGGGATAAGAAGGTGGTTTTAGTCTCAGCTCTTAGCTACTGCTCTGACCTCTTTGGCTTTTAACTCTGCATTTGGCTTTGTGTTTCTTATTTAAAAAGACTGTTACATCTACAATCTCCTGGGTAAACTGAGGGTGGGGGAATGGTAACATGAGGATTGGGTTGAACGGTTTGGGAACATGATGGAAGGAAAGTGTAAAGGTAGAGATGTCTTGATGGGGTCTATTTTGGAGATATGGAGAAACTTAGTGCTAGGGAACTCCCAGGAATCAATGGGGATGACCTCAGATCCTAGCAACATTGTGGAGGATGACTGAACTTGCCTTCTCCTATAATCAGATTGATTACTACCCTAATTGTCGTCAGAGAGCCTGTCATCCAGTAATTGATGGAAGCAGATCCAGAGATTCACAGTCAAGCACTGGGCATAGCTCCAGGAGTCCTGTTGAAGAGAGGGAGGAGAGATTGTATGAGCCAGGGGGTCAAGGTCATGACAGGAGAACCCACAGAGACAACTGACCTGAGCTCTTGGGAGCTCACTGACTCTGGGCTGACAGCTAAGGAGCCTGCATGGGACCAACCTAGGCTCTCTCCACGTGACAGTTATGTAGGCTGGTCTGTTTGCGAGGCTCCTAGCAGTGGGACCAGGACCTATCCTTGGTGCTTGAGCTGGTTTTTGGGAACTTATTCTCCATACTGAGTTGCCTCACCCAGCTTTGACACAGTGGGTGGAGCTTGGTCCTGCCTCAACTTGATGAGCCATGCTTTGTTGATTCCCATGAGAGGCTTGTCCCCTTTTTAATGGAGATGAAGGAATAAATGGAGAGGGGGGTAGATGAGAGGTGAGGGGAGGAAATGGGAGACCAAGAGGGAGAGGAAATTGTTGTCACTATGTAAAATACATAAGAAATTTAATTTAAAAAAAAATTTTTTTAAGGCTAGTCACGGTGATTTTATAAATATATTCCCTGATTCTAAGCAGATTAATCACTAAAATTTCATTTTGCACCCCATAACTTTTGAGGATAGCTTCTGTCTGCCTCATTCACCCCTACATTTTATAGCAATTTAAAGGTTGCTATTTTTGACTTAATAATTGAAGAATAGATCTATATGGAAGAAACTATAAAGGAAACATTGAAGATTTGGATATATGTGGAAATATGTGGTCCGTGAATGGCTGTAACTTAGGACAATAACAACTAATTGATATAAAGTTGGCCTGAATATAAATTATTAAGTAACTTTATATATAACAAAGTAGCATATCAACATATGGGATGTTAGAAAATAAAATGAGGATGCTCCAATTTCTTACTATGACACTCCAGTATTCTTAACAGTATAAATGAGGCAGATTATTTGTCTTGAAATACCGCTGTTAAAACATTACATAATGTTTCCTTTGTTTTACTTTGATTTTTTAAATCAATGTTTCTAAGTCTTTTATCTGCAAAAAGGGTATACTCACAGTAATCATCTCTTAGAATAAAACCAAATAAGACAAAGTACTAGATGTCTAGCTCATAAACGTGCTGTACATGAATTATAGTAGTACTCTTACTGTTTATTTAGTGTTCACGTCTTTAGAACCCTATTTAAAGTTTATCCAAGACTTCTTATCCTAAAGCACATGTTAGAAGTGATTGCAAACTTCTGTGAGCTCTGTTAAGTATCACTGTGGTTGTACAATTCTGGTTTAGTATTCCACCATGTCACCAGATACCCTATACTTACCCTAGGTGCTTGTGCACAGCTATTAGTAGAATTGAACCAAATGTTTCCTGATTGCATAAATTTCATGTTGGTCATCTGTATGCCCACCACATGCTGCAGTTCAGGAAAATAACCATGCTGTCAGTGTACACTGAAATTTTTGTTAATAGTAAAATTGTTCATCGATGTATCCTTTGATCTCTTTTGCTTTGCATAAGTATCTTTATAAGATGTAAGTGAACAGTTGTATTGACTGACCTGAAGCACTGATGATAAGTTTTCTTTAAGATAAAACTTGGGCAATTGGAGATAGTCTCAAAAGGAAATCAGCCTTAATACTGCATGCAATAGGCAAATAACTAAAAAGGAAACAAGTCTTCATTTTACAGGTATTAGGTATATAATAAATGTTTATGTTCTTTTTCTTGATAACAAGGAAATAACTCATTAATGCTAAATATCTTTTCTTACAGAGAAAATGAGTTGGAAAATAGAGGTTGAAATGTTCAATTTGGTAATTCTTCTTTTCTTGAAACATAAGCATCTCTAATACTGTAGCATAGTTTATCACTTTTCCTCAGGAAACTGTAATGAATCAAAGAAAATAATTTTCAATTTATTTTCCATGATTGGATCAGTAATGTGCCACCTTTTCTGAAATAAAGCAGTTACACATACTTCATCCAAATATAGTCATGTTCTAAAATCAAACATAAAAATTCGGTAGAACTATATCTCTACAGAAAATTCAGGCTTCAATCTGGGTTTTCATTTTTCCTACATTTTTAATAGGTTAAATTTTGATGAGAGTTGGTGGAAGTAGTTTGAAGTTATTGGTATAGAATTAAAGTATCCTGTATATTAAAGTGTAAAAAATAATAGACTAATATTGATATGGTGATCAAATTTTCACAGGTATGATTTTAGGGATTGTAGGAAACATCCTTCATGTACATTAATTAATTAATTTACAGAGATATAATGTTTTATTTTACTGAATTGCAGCTTAGGGACTTATTTATAAATCATTTCAGTATCTCAGGTAGGAATGATTCAGTTGGGGGTAATGTGAAATTTACTTGAGAGAAGTGATTAAATCAAAAATTATAAAAATTGGGCAATAAGAAATGAAGAATATCCATTATTCCAAAAGGTAAGCTGTTCTATCTATTCTGCTACTATTAAGTTTGTCTTATTAAAAGGGAGAGGCCCTGTGAAAAGGCAGCAAATGTCATCTTTCATATCTCATCAAAACTAAGTTTAGTATAAAGAAAACATTCCATTTACTTGGGAAAGAAAGATCCTGAAGATAAAACAATTGGGGGAGGGGAAGGCAAATTTCAGCTGTGTTTCTTTTGGTAAACAAACACACTGTGCAATATTTCTCAAGCAGTGAGAGATGTTTTGTTGTGTTCTTTGAACATGAACTCTTTCTTCACTTCAGTGTTAGCCAAAGAAGAGATCTGAAAAGTCTGCAGAGAAAGCATGTAGAACCCACAACCACATGTAACAATCAGGATAACTTAGAACTGGATTGAAGCATACTACAAGATCTTTATGTCTCTCTGAGTCTCATTCCCATTTTCTTTTCCACATCTGTCTCCTAATATTTATTTTATAGACTTCATCAAAGTAAACATGACTATGTTTCTAGCTTTAACAATTAACAGGTAATATTTTACAATACCAGTAAACGGTATACGTTTTGTAGGTTTATAATAAATCATTTGTTTATCCTATTCTGTTTTTTTGTTTTTATATTTTCCCTATGTATTTCTTGTATATGGGGAAGTTTCTGAAATTTATATAAAGGTTATTTTTTAAAAAAATAGAAACCAAAGTTCTTAATTTTTTTTCTTTATCAACATAAATGTATATAAACAGAATGAACACCTATAACACATTATTGAAACTTTCTAGCCAAGGATCTTCAATTTCATATAATTAAAGTAATTAATTGTTATCTCTGGGTTTAGTTCTTTATACATTTTCTGTGGTTGAACATAGAAAGAAGACATATAAAGATTTCTGGATATGTATTTCTCCAAGACATGCTGAATTTCTGTGTGATGGATGATGTTTCATAAACAAAAAACCCTACTCTTACACTCTCAAGAACCCTCTTGTACCAGAAAAGTTATCAGCTTATGCTCATATCTCAAATTTTATTACTAGTGATATTTATATATTTTTAATATTATATATTGAGCATTCTATAATTACATACATGTTATAATTACTAGAGCAAAATTTCCAGTTGAATACATAATTTCTTTCATAAAATTTATCTGAAGTATGAAATATAGAATGTGTTTATGAGCAAATATCAATTTAATTAACTATATATAAAATTTCATGTTATGTCTGTGTAAGCAAAATTCACACACTTAAATTTTCAATCTGTATTTGATTAATGTTCACTTTTTTATAATTATTTTCTTTGTATCCTAATTTTTTCTCCATTTTTATAAATCTTAAAATTCTGATTTCCAGTTTTACAACCTTTACTATGCTCATAGAATATGTGACCATGTTTGTTGTCTTTCTTTGTAACTGTTGGTGCCTTTTAAGCCATGGCTATCCTAATTAGCAACTGCTAGGAGCAGTGGTTTAGGCTGCATAAGCCACAGCCTGAGGGGATTCTGTATCCCATGCGTGGATTCTTTCAAAGTTATCAAAGGAACTTATCTAAATCTCTGTCCCTCTAAAGAACTCAAGATTCAAAGGTAAAGATTATAGTCACAATGTAATGAATCCCAGTTTATTTGTGTTTGACAAATTAAAAGAAAATTTCCATTATCTATTTGATCTTAGTGAATCTAAAGTTTATACCTAATTAATTCACTATCATAACTAAGGTAAACCATAGCTGTAACTATCTAGTTTTCAACTCCATCAAAGACCCCAGAAGGATAATATTATTTGAATAAAAAAAGTATATTGCAAACAACTTCCAAAACTCTAGTAATAACAGAGATATCTGACTGCCTAGACAGTCACCCAAAGTTCCTTCTGCAACATTGGGGCACCCATCTTCATTCTACAGGCCTAGAGTATCAGGTATACTTCTCAGTGAAGTAGGAAATTTGAAGGACTGTCCTGCCTTGTATTGGCAAAGTTCATCAGTCATTTTTCTCTATTTCCTGCAGAATATCTGACCAAAACCTCTGTGAAGCAGGAATTTTGAAGGACTGTCCTGTCTTTTTTGGTAAAGTTCAACAGTCTCTTTGCTGTGTGTCCTCCATGTCCTGCACAGTACATTGTCAGCAGTCAAAGGTAAGAACAGATATTTTGCCCAGTGGATAACCTTAACAAAAGTGAAAGCAAACTCGATGAGGAGTTTCTTCAATGTTCATCATCTCCTCTGAAGTAAATTGGTGCTGCCAGGAGCAGTTTTGTCTCATTGTCATGAAAAACTTTAAGTTAACAAAACAATTTAAATGCCATATTCTACAGGACTTTGAAGTATTTGAAGACCATCTATCTAAAATATATCTATTTAACATAGAAAACATACCTAACATATCTACAAATTTGATTGCTATAAATACTAACTACTGACCTATGTTTCTTGATTGTCCTATATAATTTAAAATAATAGCTTTGAAAAACTAGAAATTTACCTTACATTTTCAAATGAACTGCATAGGTAAAATACTTTAAACAAGAGTAGAAACCTATATACAATATGTGGTAACAAAAAACAACCTTAAATTTGTATCAGTATGCAAAACTCTTTAAAGAAGAGTAGAAACATATATATAGTGTAACAAAAAATTACTTGAAATGTATATCAATATACAAAAATCCATTAAAAACGTAGAAATATATATACAGTGTGTTGTACCAAAAATTTGTATCAATATACAAAAGTCCTTATAAGTACAAAATATTTGATAACAATAGTTGTCCCGCCGGGTGGTGGTGGCGCACGCCTTTAATCCCAGCACTCGGGAGGCAGAGCCAGGTGGATCTCTGTGAGTTCGAGGCCAGCCTGGGCTACCAAGTGAGTTCCAGGAAAGGCGCAAAGCTACACAGAGAAACCCTGTCTCAAAAAACAAACAAACAAAAAAAAAAAAAAAACAATAGTTGTCCCTTAGTTTATAGTAGAGTCATTAATCTACCCTATTATTTAAAGTAGATTCAACAATCTCCCCTTCCATCCTATCATTCCTATATGCCCTTCTCTTCCTTTTTTTTTTCCCCAAAGAGATCCCTGGACTGCATAATTTCCTCCCTTGTCTATATCAGTAACAATTACCAAATAACCTCCATAAATGAAGACAAGCATCCATATCCCACCAAATGACCAAATAGCATTCTACCTACCTCTTAAGAATGTGAGCATCGTGTCCTCAAAATTATTGCTCGTTGTCTGGAGATAATGATAACCCTGAAAATACTGAAATGTTTGTCAAGTCCTGAGTAAACCAGCTGCAACATTCGTTATTCACTCTTTGTGTAATGAGAAATTGCAAAACTTATCTGAAATCCTAGCTAAAGTTATTCTATGAGTCTGGACCCTCTCAGCAAGCAACTGAGGTGGCCATTCTGATATGAGACAGAGACTCTGGAATTTCTTTGAACAACATGCTTGAGTTTAGGGAAGGAGAGAGCCATAGTCCCACCTCAAAGCCAGCTTTGAGGTTTATAATTGAGTTGGGACAATAAATATTTCAAGAGATGAAAGGATATTCCCCCGTGGAAAGTAATTATACCATCATGGCAGATTGTTTCTTCTCTTGGTAACTGTTTCTGGACAGTTCTACTTTCTCCTTTAGATGTTGATCTGTCCAAAGATTCTTGAAGTCTTCAAGATGGATATTTTTATTTTTCTGTAAATACAAAAACAAAGTCCTGCCCTGACTATAATTGGGTGAGTTTTTCCTTTTGACATGTCAAATTACCACCTTGGTTAATAAACTATCACTTCTCCTGATCAAGAGGTCTCTCTTGTTCAAATTGAATCTTTTATTAATTTTGATGGTGTCCATAGCTTTTTCCACCTGTGGAAACAAAAGCAAAATGCCTTCCCCAATGTAACACATATCCTGGTTTGCATTCTGGGGTCAACACATCTTTAAAGTACAACGGCTGATTTAATTCAGTAGTTTTTTTTTTCTATTGTCCAAAGTATGTCTGCAGCTGTCATCCCTTTCTCATTAGCATTTAGAAGCCTTAAAATATTTGTCTTTAGACCATTCAATCCACATTTTAATTATATTCAATATACTCATATTCATCACAGAGTAGATATCAAATTTGATAGAATAGTTTACTGTAATTTATACATGCCTTAAACAAACATTGAGAACAATTGATATTCCAGGAAGAGATAGCATACTATCTAGGTACAAAAAATTGATTATTATAATAAAATAAGGAAAATACTCATGATTCAGGAGTGAAAGAACTTAAAAAAAAGATACAGTCACAGATGTTAAGTGTTGTGATATGGGTAGCTTTATATGATATAAGTAATGAGATGAAATGATCTTTTACTCAATGACACAGAACTCACATTCACAGCTCTAGCAGCTACTTCTAGTAAAATTCTATGTGACTATAAAAATCAGGAAAGTCTACCATGTTGAAACTTGGTAACAAAAGACCCTCTTAGCTGCAAGCAATAACTAATGAAACAAGGTATGAGTTTTCTTCCCTGAAGAAGTTTCTATTAATGGATTAGTAACCTGCTATACTTTAAAAACTTATACACTATTCAAATTAATACACAAAATAGAAACAGAAGGAGCATTGCCCAAGTCATTTTATGAGTCCCACAGTCACCCTAATACTCAAACCACATAAAGACTTAAAAAAGAAAAAGAATTACAGGCCAATTTCCCCTATGAACATAGATGCAAAATTTCTCAAAAGACACTTTCAAAGGAATTCAAGAGCATATAATAAAGATCAACCAGTATGATCAAAGACCACATGAGAATAGGAAGAAGCAAAGTGCTAGAGAGGCCCACAGAAATCCAAAAAGATACCCTCACAATAGACTGCTGGCAATGGTTGAGAGACAGCCCAAAATGACCTTCTCTGGTGATGGGATGGCCAAACACCCTAATTGTCATGCTAGAAACCCCATCCAACGACTGAAGGGACTGGATGCAGAGATCCACGGCTAGGCCCCGGGTGGAGCTCCGGGAGTCCAATTAGCGAGAAAGAGGAGGATTTATATGAGTGAGAATTGTTGAGACCAAGGTTGGATAAAGCACAGGGACAAATAGCCAAACAAATGGAAACACATGAACTATGAACCAATGGCTGAGGGGCCCCCAACTGGATCAGGCCCTCTGAATGGGTGAGACAGTAGATTGGCTTGATGTGATTGGGAGGCACTCAGGCAGTGGGACCGGGTCCTGTGCTCATTGCATGAGTTGGCTGTTTGAAACCTGGGGCTTATGCAGGGTCGCTTGGCTTGGCCTGGGAGGAGGGGACTGGACCTGCCTGGACTGAGTCTACCAGGTTGATCTCAGTCCTCGGGGGAAGCTTTGCCCTGGAGGAGGTGGGAATGGGAGGTGGGCTGGGGGGAAGGTGGGGTGGGAGAACAAGGGAATCCGTGGCTGATATGTAGAACTGAATTGTATTGCAAAATAAAAGAAAAAAAATAGGCCTCATCCCTGAGATACAAGTATGTCTCAATATATGAAAATCAGTAAATGTCATCCACCATATAAACAAACAAAAGAAAGAAAGAAAGAAAGGAAGGAAGGAAGAAAGGCATATTATCATCTCATTTGATGTACAAAGACCTTTGAAAAAATCCAGTACCCCTTTGTGATAAAAGTCCTGGAGAGATTAGGAATATGAAAGACATACCTCCCTTTATAAAAAGGCAGCTTATAGCAAACCCATAGCCAACATCATCTTTAATGGAGAGAAACTCACAGCAATTCAGCTAAAATGAGGAACAAAACAAGATTGTCAACACAATTACCTCCATACCTATTCAATATAATACTTGAAGTCTTCGGAGAGTAATACGACAACTAAAGATTATAGCCAGAAGTTTCTCTGGTCCTGCCTGGCTCGCAGTTGGTATAAATTTCTCCCACCCATGTCCTAGAGCTGCTAGGTCCCAAGTAAACACACAGAGGCTTATATTACTTAATAACTACATGGCCTATGTGATGCTTCTTGCTAGCTAGGTCTTACAACTTAAATTAACTCATATCTGTTCATCTATGTTTTGCCACGTGTTCCATGGCTTTATAGGCCATATGGCCTGTTCCTCCTTGGGCAGCAGACTGGCATCTCTCCCACTTCTGCCTCTCTTCTTCCTGTATATCTGCTTGGTATCTTAGAGGCATAGGCCAACGCAGCTTTATTTATCAACCAATCAGAGCAACACATATTCACAGCATACAGAAAGAAAACCCACAGCAGAAGATGTTCAAGGAATGCAAATTGGAAACAGGAAAATCAAAGTATATTTATTTGAAAATAAGATAGTCTACATCAATGACCATAAAATTCCACTACGAAACACTTACAGCTGCTAAAAATCTATCATCACAGTAACTGGGTACATAGTTAACTTAAAAAGTAAGTAGCATTCCTATATACAAATGACAGACTGACAAAGAAATCATGGAAGCAATATTTTTCACAATAACCTGAAATAATATAAAATATCTTGAAGCAACTATAACCATCAAGTGAAAGATTTGTTTGGTACAAATGTTAAGATTTTTAAGAAAGGAATTGAAGAAGATATCAGAATATGGAAAGATCTTCCTTGATTAGTGGGATTATTCTATTAAAAATGATTATCCTATCAAGAGCCATCTACAGATTCAAAACAAGTCTTATCAAAATTCCAACACAATTCTTCACACATCTTGAATGGACAATTCTCAGCTTCACATAAAAACACACATACAATAATAATTAAAACATTTTTAACAATAAAAGAACTGCTACAGGTATCACTATTCTTAAATATAAGCTGTACTACAAAGTAGTAAAAAAAAACAACAGCATACTGTTAGCATAAAAACAGACAGGTTGATCAATAGAATCAAATTGAAGATCCAGACATAAATCCACACACCTATGGGCATCTGATTTCTGATAAAGAAGTCAGAAATATAAACTGGAAAAAAAATACAGCCTCTTCAACAAATGACACTGGTCAAACTTGATTGTTGCATATGGAAGTGGATAATAGCCTTAAAATCATTGGCACAGGAGACTTGCTGAACAAAACACCATTAGCAGAGGTAATAAAAGCAACAAAAAATAAACCAGACCTCATGAACTAAAAAGCTTCAGGATGGCAAAGGACACTTATTTGGACAAAATGGCAACCTACAGAATGGCAAAATATTTTCACCAAATCAACATTGATAGAGAACTAAATTCAAAATATGTGAAGATCTTAGGAAGCTATATAAAATAAAAACAAAAAGAAATTTTAAAATATCTAAACAGAAATCTCAATAGAGGAAACTGAAATGGTTCTTAAAGGAATGTTCAACATTCTTAGCTACCAGGGAAATACAAATCAAAACTAATTTGATATTTCATCTTACACCAGCCAGAACTGCTAAGAACAATAACTCAAGTGACAGCTCATACTAACAAAGATGTAGAATAAGAGAAATATAATCTATTTCTGGTGGGAGTACAAACTTATACAACCACTGTGGAAATCATTGTGGCAGTTTCTCCGAAAGATGGGAATTGATCTACCTCAAGATCCAGCTATACCACTCTTGGGTATATACCTAAAGGGCATTTCACTTAACCACAAAGACACTTGATCAAATGTACGTATTCATCACTGCTCTATCCACAATAGCAAGATATTGAAAACAACTAAGAAATTCCTAAACAGAGCAATGAATAAACAAAAATCTGGTATATTTACACAACAAAATATAACTCAGATATTTAAAAACGACAAGAAATTTGCAGGCAAATGGATGGAACTAGAAAGAAATCATGGTGAGTTAGGTAATCCTAACCCAGAGAGACAAATATGGTATGTATTTGCTTGTACATGGATATTAGCTGTTAAGTAAATTATAATCAAGCTACAATCCATAGACCCAGAGAAGTTAGGTATAGAGGAAGTGACTAGAGAGAACCAATAGATCTCCCTGGGAAGGGGAAATAGAACAGATTTTATGGGTAGATTAGGGTTAAGGAAGACTGGATTTGAAGGATCAGGTAGGGAGTTGGAGGGAATGTGGGGAAGGACTGCCAGAATTGAGGGACATTTGAGGAGTTGTATGGAAATTAGTGCAGTGGGAGCTTCCTAAAATACATGAAGGGAATCCTAATGAAGTCTCCAAATAATGGAGGTGACAGAGTAACAACTGGCCATCTCTGTTTAGGAAATGAAGCTTCCAGTTCAAGACAATGTTATATCCAGTTGAGCTATTCATCAAAGGGGTTCCCATGGAAATGCCCAAACAACCCAGGCTGTTGCCAAGACAATAGTTTTCTCTCCACAACCTGATAGAAAGGCTCCATTGATGAAGAGAACACTCTATGCACTCAATGAACATGGAGAGGTCAAGTTGGTGCCTACACAGAACTGTTGCCTCTATGTTCTAGTGTCTTTGGTGTAAGAAAGTAGTCTGCAGGCTACCAAAAGAGAAATATATATACCAACTCAGCCTTAAAACCTTAGAGCTACAGTACTGTCCTGCCTTCAAAATGTGCTAGGGCAATGGTGGCACAAAGCTTGTGGGAGTAAACAAGCAATGTCTGATTTGACTTAAGGCACACTCCAAGAGATAAAACCCATATCTAATATTATTTGGTTGATCAAGAACCAGACACTAGATAGTCCAGAGACTTAAGGGAAAACCAAATCCTATTGATCATAAAAAAATGTAATGATCAAATAACTCCTAGCAACTCTGCTATACTCAAAATTCAGTGCCTTATTCAGTCATCATCAGATAGGCTTCCTCCTGAAGATGGGAAAAAGTATAGAGACCTACAACCAGACATTATGTAGAGAGTGAGAAGCCTTGGAGCACTCATCTCTAAGTGGAATGTCTCCATCAGGTCCATTCTCTTAGAGTTAGGGAACTCCACAGAACAGAAGACGGGAAAAATGTAAGAGCCAGAGACAATGGAGGACACCAGGAGATCACATCACGGCTATCTAAATCAACCTAGCAAAGCCCATTTCAATCTCACAGAGATTGAAACAGCAAAAATAGGCCCTTCACAAGTCTGTGTCAGGTCCTCTGCACATACGTTATGTTTCACTTTAGGTTTTTTTTTTTTTTTTTAAGGGACTGCTGAGAGTGTGAACGCATTAGTCTCTCATTTTTGTGACTACTCTTGGGCAATTTTTCTTCTTTATTGGTTTGCCTTCTCCAACTTGGAGGTGATTTTTTTCTTTGTCTTATTATTTTATTCTGTTATGTTTTGTTGTTATAACTTAGAAGCCTGTTCTTTTTTATGAGAGACATAAAGGGAGCTGACCAGGATGGGAGGGAAGGTAGAAAGGAACTGAGAGGAGCAGAGATGGGAAACTATAATGAGAAAAGAATCTATTTTCAATAAAGGGGGTAAATTCCTTCATATATTTTTCCTTTTGTTTTCTGATCCAGGATTAAAATTATATGAGGCTTTTTTAATATTATGAATTCCTAAGTAACAAATCAAATATAACACAAATTACCATAGTAGAAAATTCAATTTCACATTTTAAGTTCAATAAAAAGTAATTTTCCTAGGTTACACTGTCAAAAATATTATGCATACCAACTGTGATCTCTCAGTGTAACAGAGTTAGCACTACACTACAATTGTTTATTATCCTTGAAGTTTTCAAAGAGAATTGGCATGCCCTGTGGTTACAGTGACCAACCATGATGCCTTGGAGCATTGTGCTACTTGGTATTTACGGTCATTTGATAAGTACATAACCTTGCCTATATAATATAATCCTAGTAAATCTGAAAAATAATAGAGACCTAACAACTTCCCAACTATTGTGCAGTTAATAATGATCAAGTCATTACCAAGAATACAATGTTATTAGTTTTTCATGTGAACTAATTTACTGTGTATATAACTGTTAAATCAATATGATCCCATTACCAATCTAAAATATTTTTTGAGAAGGTGAACAACAGATAGATTCTTGCTTTGACTCACAAAAAGTAAGAGATGTCTAAAATAAACAGGATCAGAAATCAATAGAAAAATGTACAACAGTCATCAAAGAAATTCAGATTATATTAAGAAAATACCTTAAAAATCTGGTCCATTAAAAATCTAAAATAAATGGGCAAGTTTATAGATACATCTAAGCTCCCAAGGTTAAACAAAGAAGCTATGGACTGCTAAACGAACACACAAAAAAGAAGAAATAATTCTACAGTGAAAATTTCAATCTCTGAAGATGATGTTAAGGACACTAGAAAATGGAAAGATAGTATATCCATATCAGTTGGTAGAATTAATATTGTGGAAATGATGATTTCACTGTAAGTTTTTGATAGATCCAAAGCATGTCAATCAAAATTCTTATCTCATTCATCACAGTAATAGAAAAAAATCTTAAATTAATTTGGAACTGTAAGAGGCCCAGATAGCCAAAGCAAAGAGAACAAAATTAAGGAGGGTGGGCATGTTATCACTCCAGACTTCAAAATACATTACAGGGCTGTTGACTATAAAAAACAGCATGCATAGGCATTAAAAGCAATATGTAGACCAAAGAAATAAAATGAAAATCACAAACATTAAGATGAGTAATTACAACCATTTGACAATGATGTCCAAAACATCTACAAGAGAGAAAACAGCATCTTCAACAAACAGTGGAAAGAAAACTGGATGTCTGTATGGAGAAGAATAAAATAGAGCTATATCTATAACCTTACAAAAAAAAATCTAACACCAAATAAAACCAATACCTAAAGATTAAACTTATAACATTGAAACTGTTCAAAGAAATTATAGATAATACCTTAATTTAGGTATAGGAGATTTTGTGATATCTCATTTGCCTAGGAACTAAGGCCTACAATTGACTAATAAGGCCTCACAGAAATGAAAAGCACATTTACAGCTAAGGAAACAATCAATTGAGTGATAGGAAGCTTACAAAAAGGGAGAGAAGTTTTGAGAAGTACACATCTGATAGAAGCTTGATATCATGGATATGTAAAGGACTTAAAAAACCAAAGGCCAAAAGTTAAACAACCCATTTATAAAATGGACTATGAGTCTAAGTACAGAGTTCTCGGATCCAGAAACAAAAGTAGCAAAAAAAATGTTTCAAAAATATTCAATATTCTTAGCAAGTGAAGGCATACAATTCAAAACAACTTTGATATTTCATCTTAGCCCAGTCAGAAAAGCCAAGATCAACAAAATTAACAAAATTGACTTTTGGAGAAGATGCAGAGAAAATGAAACCTTCATTCACTATGAGTGTGACTGCAAACTGTTGCAGCTTCTAGAAACAGGTATGGGTGGATGACTCTCAAAAGGCTAAAAAAAAATATGACCCAGCTATATTACTTCTTGCCATATGCATAAAGGACTCAACATCTTACTTCACAGATACTTGCTAAGCCATGTTCATTGTTACTTTATTCACAGCAGCTATGAAATATAAGCAACCCAAATGTCCTTAAACAGACAAACGAATAACAAAGATATGGAACATTTAAACTATGTGATACTATTCAGATGTTTAAAACAGCAAAAAATATGATATTTGAGGCAAATAAATGGAAATAAGAAATATTATATTGAGTGAAATAACCAGAAAAACAAACACTACATGTTGTCCTTTATCTCTGCTTCTTAGCTCCAAATAGTCGTATGTGAGTGTATAATTTGAAGTAACTTCATAGACTGGGGAAGTAAGAAGACATTATGGGAGGACTGTGAGTGTTCCTAAAAGGTAAATGGTAAGATATTAGTGATCTGAAGGAGGAAATGCAAAAATTGGCTGGGGCTTTAACTGGGGAGAGGAGAAGGAGGTAAAAATCAAACAGTGAAGGAGGAAGAAAAATAACTCCACAGGAGTCTGAAAATGCAATAAGGAATGCTATTATTACATATTTACCTAAAATAATATATAATGCAAATAAGTATATGTGTATACATATGTAGTTTAAATGAACTCATCACACTTGGACTAACAGTACTCTCCTAGGGCCGTAGAACATCTAACAAAACCTCACTACAAGGCATGAGAAACCCCCTTTTGAGTTGTAGGAATTCCAATAGGCTACCAAAACCTACAGACTATTGCTGTTTCCCTTGCAGCCTCCCAGAGATTGAAGATAGTCCCTATTACTGAAAGTATCATGCAAATTGAACACAGGGCCAAGTGGATCCAAGCTGGAACTGACCTGAAAGCCTCTTAGAGGACTAGATTTCATTGCAACAGAATGTGCTAGTTACACTTCCAAAGGAGTAAAGAAACCAATAGTCTTACATAGCTGTGAAACCTGTGAATAACAACTGCCAGCATAGAACAATAGCCATAAGGGTATGATCACAGAAATAATATCTTGACAGCAAGCAACAGCTCTCCACTTGGAGTAAATGCCTGTTCAAAAGGAAGGAAATCATGTCTAGTACTAGAAACCTAGCCAAATATCCTAGCCTTGTGAGGTCCTGGATCTTAGAGGTGGACCTGCAGCCACCAATTCATTAAACCAATGTAATTCCCAACTGCATTCTAAATATTTACCCTTATACTCATAGATAAGTGTAATACTCACCTCTCATCATATAAACTTGTTTGTGCAACAGACTGAGGCCATTACGGAAAAACAAAAATGGTCAAAAGTCACAAAACCAGTGATTATAGGATGCCCAGCCCTAGTGGATACATATACAACACAACTCTTGCATCCGAAGCTCAGGTAATATTGAGGGAAAAAGGATAAAAAGGCTATAAGAGCCAAAGATAAGAAGGTATGTTGTGAGATTTTACGTCCTATGAATGAGATAGGAGTTGCACTCTATCTCTTAAGAGTTTCCATATGAACTCATATTTCATTTATTTATTTGTCCTTACTATTCTACAGGTTTCAATACTTCAATTATCTTTCCTTTTGCCATAACCTTTAATCTTTTGAGGACTAATTTTGAATGGTTGCTTTGTAATTTATAATGTTTGGATCAAGGTTATATATTTTTTTTCAAGAAAAAGAGAAATGACATTGGGTCCTTGTCATGGCATTCTATTACAAAGCTTGATGCTGATTTGTCTTTTTCTTGGGATGTTTTGACATTAATCTTTGGGTGGAAAGAGTTGCTGCCAGATTCCTTCCCTGCAAAATTCTTTTCCCTTTGTAGTCAGTAATTATCTTTATGGTGGGGGGTCTAGTATACTTTGTAAGTCTTCTTCCTTGTCAACATGTTCACATTAAATTTAGCACTCATCAGTAACTCTTGTTTGCAACAATTATTACTGCCATATTTGTCTAAGGTTGATTTTAGATTTTCAGTGTACATTTATTTATTAAAATTCTACTGCACAAAAAATATTTTTTTCATTTATTTTTAAAAACTATATCAGAAAGAATTCATGGGTTTCATCCTATTTTATTAGAATTTAGGAATTCATTCTATTTTATTAGGATTCTGTCTTTTATTTATATTTATGTGTATGAGTGTACATATATGAACATGCATGCAGGTGACCATGGAGGTCTAAAGAGGACATTGGATACCTTGGAGCTAGTGTTACAGGAGGTGCTGAGCTACCCAAATGGGTGAAGAAAATCAAACTCTGGTCCATTTCAAGAGCAGCAGGAGTTTTTACTCTCTGAATTGTCTCTCAAATCCCCTTATAGATATCTTATAATCGTGGGTTATATTACAGTAATATCAATACTTTTATAAAATTTTCCCATACTGAGATTTGCTTCCTGTGTTCTTTTGAAAATGTTCCTTTAAAAAAATGTTCTTTCTTTTTCTCCTTTAAGAAACAGTATAATCATCTAGAAATTTCTCTACTCCAAGTACCAAATTGTCCGGATCCTTTTACTAAAGAACAATGCTTTGGAATTAAGTTTGTTCACTGATAGATCTTCTTCTTGAACAGTCATTGCTTCTCCAACATGTCAAAAGAGGTGAGGCATGTATCCATGAATGTTAGCTCAAAACCTGCAAGTCTTCACAATTCTATTTCTTGGAGAATATAAAAATATTAGTGCTTGGAGATGCTTTAATCCAGGAAGGTTGGCCCTGATATATGCTTGGATTTGGTTAAGTTGATAACTATTAATAATTAAATCATTTCCATCTTAATAAAGGTATATCATTTATATATTATTTTTTGAAAAAAAAACTCATGAAAGTTACTCTTTCCAACAAAATAAAAATAAAGCTATTCTCTCACTTTTTATTACTTAATGAGAGAGAAGATTTTGTTTAAATACATAGCTACTGAAAAAAAATGCTCAAGAGAACAAATTAGCAGATTAATAACCACAAGAGAGTAATTACAGATGCCAAGGGATTCATCAATGCTGAGGCATATCCACAGAATGGAGAGGATGTCATTTTAATGGAATGAGGAATGTTCATTATGTGTTGTGTTGGTGCTAAGTGCTATACGCAATTGCATATATAGTCCTCATAACTAAGCTTTTATTTGCACATCATCGCTATCATCTTTTGTAAGAAGAGAAACCAAGATTCAGAGAAATTAAGCAGAGCTATCAAAACTCAAACAGCTTGGCCAATTGGCAATATGAACCATAGAATCACATCTGGAGGTACAGCTTCCATTCATGGAAGTTCAGAACATGGATTGAACACTGTGCTGATGTATCTCAAACAGAAGAAAAATGTGTATGTGTGTGTAGGTGATTTCTTTTCTTTTTATCAGTTACCATGTGCATTTATTCATAAATAGCAATGGACTTCCAATTTAGTATTTTTTTCTGACTTCCTCATGCTAGTCTATATACCATTAGCTTGGATCACACTGAAATTCTTCCTAAATCTACAAAGCAGTTGCATATTTAGAAAACACATTTTTAAATGAAGTGTACAAACTAAACTTTGACTCTAAGAAATCAAAGGGTTTGGGTTATATTCTGTGTCAAGGTGCTCAAATGATTTATCAATTCTCTAAACACTTAAAGGCATTGAACTTTAGTGTCTTGTAAATCCACAATGTGATATGTATTTCCAAACAACTCAGTACTCTAAACTATTCAATGAAACTTCTGAGTGTAATATTACAGCTTTACTGAAAATATAAATATAAAACGCTAAATATCATTTATATTGATCAGTTAATCTTAGCTAATAAATAATTATAACATTATAATAGAGTTGAAAATAGTATATCATACAAAGTGCTCTTAATTTAAAGAGGGTGTAATCATGAAATAATTCTGATAATTCTTTTTTAATGTCATGGTTTAAAGATATTTATAAACACATAAATATGTATTATTGCTATCTAAATCCATATCCATGCAGGTTTATGAATATTTTAATAAAAACTGCAAAGCTATTATCTCCTGTAAAGCAAGGATTTGTGTTTAATTCAAGATGAAGATGATCATACAAGGGAAGCAGATAGTCTTACTGCAGATCTTCAACTCTCCCTCTGATCCTCCAAATCCAATCCCTGAGTCTCATCCCTGGCTCTGTAGCAGAACTCCCATTACAGCTTTCCTTCTTCTCTGCTACCATCTCCAATTATCACACACATTTCCCCCTCCTAATTTCTCTCCTCAAATTCATTGCTTTATGTAAGACCACAACTTCAGCAGGCACTCTTGGGAGCCCACAGGACACTCCAGGCATGAAAGCAGGTAGGTTAATTATAGATCTTCACATCTCCCTCCATTCCTTCAAGACTAATCCTTCAGTCTTATCTCAGGGACTATAGCAGATCTTCTGCTGTAGCTTACCCTCACTCTACATCTCTATTCTAAAAAGACTACACAGACCTTCATGGAATACCCTGCTTTCTTCCTTCCTGTAGACCCACTCATCCCCCACCCATTCAACCCAACCCCATTCCTAATACACAGAAAGGCATAAACTGGAACTCCAAGTAGGCACACCGCCAGGATCCCAGAAGAATTTCCTACTCAAAAACACATAGCCGCTATACTCTTCTAAAATCCAGAGATGGCAACCACTACCACAATAAAAAGGAACAAAACACCCACCCAAGAAAGACAAGACCAGTTATACAGTTTTCCCAATCCCAAAATCAGAAATAATAAGGGGAATACAACAACAGACAATGAATAAATCCAGAAAATCATAAGGTCATGCTTTCAAAATTTGTACTCCATAAAATTGGAAAATTTTAAAAACATAGATAAATTTCTAAATAGATATCATGTACCAAACACAAATCAAGATCAGATAAAGCAATTTACACTGCTCTATGAACCCTATAAAAGTAGAAGCTGTCATTTAAAATCTTCCAACCAATAAAAGTCTAGGGCCAGATAGCTGTAGTTCAAGAGTTCTATCAGATGATAAAAGTAGAATTAATGCAAATACTCCTCAATTTTACCAGAAAATAGAAACAGAAGGAACATTGCCCAACTTGTTTTACTAGGCCAAAGTTACCTTGATATCCAAACCACATAAAGACCCAACAAAGGAAGAAGATCATAGACTAATTTCGCTTATGAACATAGATTCAAAATTCTCAATAAAATACTTGCAAGCAAATCCAAAAATATATAAAAAAGGTCATCCACCACAATCAAGCAGGCTTCATCCCCAAAACTCAGGGATGGTTTAGCACATGTAAATTGATAAATAAAATCCACTGTATGAACAAACTAAAATAAAACAAAACAAAACACATCTTAAATGGAGTGAAACTCAACAATTCCACTAAAATCAGAAGCAAAACAAAGTTGTCTTCTCTGTGCACACAATTCAATGTAGAACTTGAAGTATTAATTAGAGCAATATAAAAACTGAAGGAGATCAAAGAGATATAAATTGGAAAGGAAAAAGATCATTATTCTCAATCAGTATGATAGTATACATAAGTGACCCAAAAAAATTCCACTGGGAAAATCCTAGAGCCGATAAACACTTTGAACAAAGTAGCTGAAAATGTAATACATAAGAAGGTAGTCCTCCGCATGTCTTTAATCCCAGCACTTGGGAGGCAGAGGCAGGCGGATCTCTGTGAGTTTGAGGCCAGCCTGGGCTACAGAGTGAGTTCCAGGAAAGGCAGAAAGCTACACAGAGAAACCCTGTCTCGAAAAACAAAACAAAACAAAACCAAAAAAAAAGAAGGTAGCCTTCTAATATTGGAATGACAAACAGACTGAGAAAGAAACCATGGAAACAACATCTTTTAGAAGAACCTCAGATAATATAAAATACCTCAGGTTAACTCCAACCATTCAAGTGAAAAAATTAAAGACATTGAAGAAACTAATTAAGAAATATTACCAGAATATAGAAAAATCTCCCATGCTAATTAATCAGTAGGATTGCTATAGTAAAACTGACCATCCTACCAAAAGAAATCTACTGATACAATGTAATCCCCATGAAAATTTCAACACAATTCTTCACAGAACTTGAATGGACAATTCTCACTTTCTTATGGAAACTGGAAAAAATTAGTATAGTTAAAACAATAGTGGACACTAAAAGAACTGGAGAATTATCACTGTTCTCAATTTCAAGTTGTACTATAGAGTTATAGCCATAAAAACAGCATGGTATCAGCACAAAAAACAGGTTGACAAGTGGAATCAAACTCATGACCCAGACCTGAATCTACACACTTCTGAATACCTGACATTTGATAAATAAGCTAGAAATTAATACTGGAAAAAAAGACAGGATCTTCAACAAACTGTGCTGGTCAAACTAGATGACAACATGTAGAAGAATGAGTATAGATCCATACTTATCACCCTGCCCAAAACTCTAGTTCAAGTGAATCAAAGCCCTCAACATAAAACCAGATATACTGAACTTGAAAGAAGAGAAAGTTAGAAATAGCATTGAACTAATTGGCACATGAAAAGACTTTCTGAACAGATCACTATTAATGCAGGCACTAAGATAAACAATAAATGGGACCTCACAAAACCAAAAATGTTCTGTAAGGCAAAGGACATGATCATTCAGACAAAGGGGCAGCCTCCAAGATGGGAAAAGGTTTTTTTTTTGTTTTTTTTTTTTTTTTTTTTTTTTTTTTTTTTACAAACTCTACATTAGATAGAGGGCTAATATCCAAATTGTGTTAAAAAAAAAAAACTCAAGAAACTTGATATCAAAAGCACCAAATAAACCAATTAAAAAGTGGGGTATTGATCTAAACAGAATTTTCAATAGATGAATCTCACCTGGCTGAGAAACACTTAAATGTTCAATACCCTTAGCAATCGGAGAAATGCAATTCATAACTACTTTGAGATTCCATCTTACACCTGTCAGAATGGCTAAAGTCAATAAAACAAGGGACAACTCCTGCTGGAGAGGATGTGGGGCAAGGGGCACACTCCTCCGTTGCTGGTGGGAGTGCAATCGGTATAGGCACAATGAAAATCAATGTGGTGTTTCCTCAGTTTCTCAACACAAGACTTATACAACTCATTGCACATGGCAAAGTCAAACTAGTACTTCCCCCTATGTTCCAAGGTCTTTGGTACAGGAATATACTCTGCATTTATCAAAATAGAATTATAAACATCAAGCCAGCCAAAACCCCTCTAATAAACAGTGATACAAGTTAGGCTAGGTCAATGATGGCTCCAAACTTGTGGGAGGAACTGACAGATTTGATTTTAGGTCCACTCCACAAGTTTGAACCCATACGTTGCTTGAGTGATCAAGATCCAGAGATTAGGTAGCATTGGGACATTAGGTAAAACCAAATTCGACTTTGAAAAAGTAGCAATGTAGCAATAACATGACTCCTGATGATATTCTACTGTACTCATAGATCAGTGCCTTGTTCAGCCATCACCAGAGAAGCTTCCTCTTTACAGCAGATGGGAACAAATGCAGAGACCCATAACCAGATACTACGCAGAGAGTGAGAGATCTTGGAATGCTCGGCCCTTAATGGGATGCCTCTATCAAATCCTTTCCTTCAGTGCTCAAAAAACCCTGGGGAAGAGGAGGCAGAAAAAGTGTAAGAGTTACAGAGGTTAGAGGATACCACGAAAACAAAGCTCTATCAATCAACATGATCAAAGCTCATATGAATTCCCAGACACTGAGGCAGAGTCCCTGCACAGGTTTACACTAGGTTATTTGCGTATAGTACTGTAGCTTCTAGTTTAGTGTTTTTATCTGTTTCCTGAGAGTGTGAAAGAGAGGTTCTCTGATTTTTGTGCCTTCTCTTGGGGCCTTTTCCTTCTGTTGGATTATCTGGTTCAACTTCAATGTGATTGTTTTTATTCTATTTTATTATCATCCCTTAGATGCCTGTTGGTTTTGAAATGAGAGACAGGAAAAGGAGTAGAAGTAGATTTGGGAGTACAGGGCATGTGATGTAGAACTGGGAAGAGTAGACAGAGAGGAAACCATAATCAGGGTATTTTATGTGAGAAAAAAAAAACAATTTCAAAAGAAGAAAAAGGAAAGGAAGTGATCTTGCTTTATCTTTGTAGAGGAACACAGTAGTCTAAATAAATAGAATTTTACGGTAAACAAATGGACTGAAGAAAATATTTCACAATACTGTTCCTTCATAGTAAACATGTTACCACATCTTCAGAGTTAAACTGGAGTAAAATATTGCACATTTCAGATTCACTTGAGAAATATTATGCTTTTCCTCTACTTTTATAACTGAATCTAAGTACTTTCTGCAACATCTAATTGTCTTCTATCAGAAGATATTAATTAGAACATTAATTTAAACTACACTTTAATGTGATTTACACTACATAGTTATATTGCAACATAATCTTTTTTCTAGAGAGAAAAATTTAGTTCATAAACATTGACTAATAATTTTGAATTACAGTTAAAATGATGCTTATCCTAAAACATTTATTTTTCTATTGCTTTAATATCTGTTTATCAGCAATTCTTGGAATCAATTAAATAGTGGCAAAATAGAGAGTAATAAAATGAAGCTGCATTGCTAGAGCAGGCTATGATTTTCATAAGCTGAAAAGATATGTGGTGTTAATTTAAATATTCTATTTTTCATCACCAGAATTGCAAAAGAGACTCAATTAACACAGGAATTCTATGTTTCAGCTAGGATGAACAAGAAAAACTTATTATTCATATTCAGGAGTGCAAAGTGCAGAAATCACATTTCAGGATCCTCATATAAGTGAAATGAGTATCACGGTGTTCAAAGCTCCTCCAGGTACCAGATTCCTGTGCAGTTACTGGCATCTAGAAGAGACCTGTGACTACTCCAAATCCAAAGCTCTCAGAGGAAAATAACATTATAAATTATGTACACATATGTCTATGGGGGAAAATTAACAATAAGCAAAATATCATGGTGAGTCCTATTCGTACATTCATGCGGGAAGAAACTAATTTAAGCAAACTACTGAAACACAGCTCCACATGTGCTTGTGTAAAACAGCTGACAACCAACTAGGTTTCTCAACAGGTTAACTTAATATCAATTGTTTTGCCCTTTATGCACGTGATGTAACATTATTGCTCACATTTTTTCATTTGAGACAATTGTGTTTCCTACTCATCAGATGGGATTATCACGGTTTCTTTATACTGACTTGAGTCCTCTTGATTTTTACTATTAAACCTGAAGGCCTCTTTTAATACAACTAGAACTAATACAATTGCTCGATTGCAGATTTCACCAAGGCAATCAGTCATCCAACATGTCAGTGAGATTAGTTTTAATAACAGTCTAGCAAATTAAGGGCCCATAAGATTGATATAAACATACCCAAAAGGCCTACTTACAGTGTTCACATCACAGTGAAACAACGTTTATGTTCACCATCTTCTCCATATTATGCTACAAAAAAAGGAAACCATTTTTTCCTTACAGAGGTGAGAAGACTGTTTTGCATGTCTGTTCTGTTATAGTTAATCTTCTTCCCACAGGTTTATTCTAATATCTCACATTGGATTGAGTGCTTTTTCTAGCTGCTCTATGACTACAGTTCCAAACTTCTTATTTCTGTGATCAAAGTGTTCCTTTTAATTGGAACCCATCATGTATTCAACTTGTAACAATAAATGTTAAATGTTTATGAGTGATTCTGTATTAGTGACAAAAACCAGAGCAGTGCTTATAAGGAAGCCACATTCCTTGGGCCTCAGACAACTACATCATGAAGTTCTTATCCTAAGTGAAATGTGAATGTCACTTAGGATGCTACCATTTACTTCCTTCAAGGTACAGTTTTGGGCACACAAGTGGTAGAAAAAGGAGTAGTACCCATATCATGGAGTTAAAATCACACAGGAATAAACACAATCATGTAATTTTTTGCTGAATAAACTGATAAAGTCATACATTTTAAAGAAAGCTGTAATAAATCAAGTGTTTTGTTTAGAATATGAAATTCAAGAAACTATTAGTCAATATTTTGATGTAGAATTCTGGGTAAATGTTTAAGACAAACATATAGATTTGGGTTAGCTAATTTGTAAATTTTAGTTAAAATCCTGATGCATGTAGTCAGTTACATGCTTCCAATTTTACAGCCACAAGAATAATGATCCATATAACATTTTATCATAACTTAAATGATAAACATAAATGTACTTTGAAAGGGGAGTAAGATGTAGTTTTATACAGCATTAACGATGATGCTTTCTCTTTCCCTTCCTTGCCAATATCTTCTTCTTTCCTGCTGTTTGCTTATATTTTTTTTCCATCTGAAGTTGTTTCATGTTGACTTTTACTTTTAGCTTTGAAATAAATCAATCTATTCACTGGTTATATTTACCAATTTCAACTTATCAGGACAGTTTTTTTTTAAATTAGCATGAAATCTTGTGACAAAAATCTTAAAGTTTTTCATTTTTAAATTTCTTTATTTTGTTAACATATGTATTAAGAAACACTGTATATGTTTAAGCTGTTTTGATGTTGCTATATCTGCTCCTTAAAGGTATTTAAAGAAAAATTCTAACACATATTTTATTAATTCTTTGATAATTTCATACATTCATATTTTGATCATATTCACCCCCCTCCCTAATACCCACTCATCCATTCAATACTCACTAAAATTTGTATTCTTATATTTAAAAAAATTCCAATCAAGTCCTATTAGTGCTAGCTATGTATTTTTACTCTGTGTTTATCCACTGAAGTGTGCTCTAGTTACCAGACCTGCACTCTTAAAAAATCGAATTCTCTTTCCTGGAAAAATAGCTCTTCCTCTAGGGTTGAGGATATGTGACCACAGCCCTACACTAGGCTGGAATTTTGTCTTGCTTGAGCTTGCATTGATCTTGTGCATGTCATACCACCCTTACGTTGTGGTCATCAACTGCCTCTGGCCCTTAGTGTTTTCTATCTCTCCTGTACTGATCCCTGAACCTAGAAGAGAAGATATAGATGTCTCGCTTAAAGCTTAGCACTATACAGACCCTTATTCTCTACACCTTGACCAGTTGTGGATTTTTGTGGTAATCGTCATGTACTGCAAACAAAACCACCCTGACGAGGTTTGATAAATGCTGTAGTCCATGAACAAAATCAGTCATTATGAATCAACTTCGGACTATGTCTCTTACAGAGCACCAGAAACAAATTATCTCCTAGAACCTCTGACTGGTGGAGAGCCACAGGTTTTTGACCCTGATAATGACATCAAATAAGGGCTCCATTTTGTAGAGCAGTCCTTTGTTCCAATCAGCAAGTGCTTGGTCAGTCCCATAACACATGTACCACTATTTATTCAGTGTGCCTATTGTACCATGATGCTTATCATTGTATCTTAAGATTGATGATTGCTTTCAATAGCATGCACAGCACTCTCCGGAAGTGTGAAAGCTAGCCAGTGGAGGTAAAGTTTCTAGAATCAATACTACTTGAGATTTCCATTCTCTATGACTCAAGTATGTCATGTCTTGATTAATATGGTCTTACCATCAAGTTATAAAAAGCAATCAGGAGTAATGGTAAAAACTTATAAAGAATTCAGATCTATGGTACATCACTGGCCAATACCTCCAAAACAAGTAAGTACTGGGATTTTTTATTTGTGTGCCTGTTAAATCTAATAGGGATTTCATTTCTGCCATTGGGCTTTTTCATTTGTACCTGTGCTGTCTAATAGGACATCTTTTTCCACTTACAGGACACGTCAATATAAATCTTTTTTATGTATGCATAGGCTAATGTTTTAGGAAGCCTCTAAAGTAGTTTTTTTTTTTTTTTTTTTTTTTGGTTTTTCGAGACAGGGTTTCTCTGTATAGCTTTGCGCCTTTCCTGGGACTCACTTGGTAGCCCAGGCTGGCCTCGAACTCACAGAGATCCGCCTGGCTCTGCCTCCCGAGTGCTGGGATTAAAGGCGTGCGCCACCACCGCCCAGCTAAAGTAGTAGTTTTTAATACTTTTGTTGAAGATATTTATTGGTAACTATCCTTCCCCATAGTCCCCCCTCTAGCCTACCCTTCTGTTCCCATTGCATTTTGCCTTCATTCCCATTATTCCCTTTTCTACCTCTATACAACTATGTTCTTGCTTCTTTCCTTGAACAGATATTCTACATTGCCAGTTAGTAATTACTGACTTCTGTGAGTACTCCAAATGAAACTCACATATCTAAGGATCCAAAGCTAATATCCACAAATGAAAAAAAATGTGACGTTTATCTTCTGAAGTCTGTGTTACTTCATTCAGGAAGATTGTCTACAGCTCCATTCACTTACCTACAATTTCCTAATTTTATTTTTTAAAAGCTTACTAGTATTTCATTATTAATATGATACATTTTTGTTTATTTATATGTTGATGGGCATCTAGGCTGTTTCCATTTCCTGAGTATTGTTAATAAAGTATCAAAATAGCACGTATCTCTCCAGTAACAGATAGTCTTTTGGGCATATGACTAAAAGCGGTATAGCTTCTTGAGGAAACTCTACTCTGATATTCTTAGTGGTTGTATCAGTTTTTATGACATCTGAGAGTGAAGATGTGTTCCTCTTTCCCCAAATCTATGTCAGCATTTTTAGTCATTTGTTTTTATGAGCTTGGCCATTTTGACTTGGGTAAGATGAAATTTTAAAATAGTTATAATTTACATTTCCCTGGTGGCAAAGGATATTGGACATTTAAAAAAATAAAAAAGTATTTCCCAGCCATTGTATTTCATCTTTTGAGAATTTTCTGTTTAGTGTTAAGCTCCATTTTTTACTTAGATAGTTTATGTTCTTGATATTTAGATTTTTGTCTTCTTTATACAGTCTAGATAATAAACCTCAGTCAGCTGTTCAGTTAGTAACTTTTTGCTTGGTTCTTACTCTTCAGAAGGCTACCTCTTCACTTGAATGGCTTTGGCCTTTGCTGTATAGAAGCTTTTTAGTGCCGTGTAGCTGTTCTTAATGTATGCACTATATTGTCTGGTTTAGAAAGTCCTTTCCTGTGCCTGTAGGTATAAGCATATTGCTTACTTTGTCCTGTGTTAGGTTCAGTGTATCTGATGTGCTGATGTCCTTGATAATTTGCAATTGAGTGTTTGCAGGGTAAGGGATATTGAGCTTGGTGCATTCTTCTATACGTAGATATCTAGTTTGTCCAGACCATTTGTGGAAGAAACAGACCCTGGAGCAAAGATAATAACTGGTAATATCATTGCAAAGGTTTGCTCTCTGCTCTCTCAATCAGCATAAATCATTCCAATATTTAAGGACTGTCACATCTGTCTACACAGTGTAGTAGAGAGATTTGGTAAAAATAAAAATATAAAAAGATTTTTATACCTCATAGTAGAAAGTAATATATAACTGTTTTGCTTAAGGTTAGCTTTTCAAATTATCTAGTTGTGTTATCGCACTTTATGTATTTTGATTAATATTTTAGCAACTTTTTTCAACTTAATATATACTCGATTTTTCAATTATATTTCAAAATAAAATGTTGACCAATCTATAAATACGAATCAACTCACTAAGAAACATAACAAATGTAAAAGCTCTTGGTTTTATTGGCTTGCCTGGTCTATCTAATCTCAGAGCACAATTAAAATGAACATGCATGGCATCATCCAAAATGGTCCCAAATGCCCTTAATTCTAGACATCATTTTCCTCAATTATAGCTACATACAGACTTTTTTTGTGTTAAATAGGTTAGGCATTGCCTAGAGAATTGAAAATACAAACATTAAACATTTGAGTGTTAGCAACTGCCATGTTTAAATGCATTATGTGTAAAGTTAAAAATCCAGAAGTATTTAATAGTTATATTTAACATTTTCCATAAACCTGTTGATCATTTATATGTTTTCTTATAAAAAATTTTATATATTTACCATTTTTTGTTTTCACTCTTACTGTTTGAGATTCCTAGACTCTGAACACTAACCACTGATTCAACATCTACTTCTCTAGTAATTTCTCCATTCTGTATTCTTCTTCACTCTTGTTTCCTTTACTATCTAACGAACACATTTTCATTTCAACATGTTAATCTAATTTTATTTTACTTTTTGCCTATGCCTTAAAATTCTTATAAAAAATCTTTGCTCATACCAAAGTCATAGAATATGTTGACTACATTTTCTTCAAAGTGGTGTGAAATAGGTGTCTAGTATGTTTTTGCATATGGGCATTTATGTTTCCCATCATCATTTTTGAAGTGTAGGCCCATCTACTGGAGCATGCACCTCATTTTTGGAACTACAAGAGGTAAATTAATAGAAGAGTATAAAATTTATTCCAAGCAGCAGGGAAGCAGGGTCAATAGGTATAAAATTATGGTTATATAAGAATAAATAGTGGGTGTTCTGTCGAAAAGTATGATGAGTATGGTTATCAATGCTATGTGTATGCTGCAATCTAACTACACAAGATTGTGTTGTTATTTTAACTACAGTGAAATAATAAATATTTAAGGTGATGCATATGCTAAAAGAAATCCAGAAGTATGAGAAATGATTAAATGCTTACCTGGACCAGTGTTCTTTGGGCGAAAGTATGTTTTGTCAGTGCCTTTTTGGCTCTTCCCACACTCCAGCCACCCTGTCATTGACTGATTGCACCTGTGCCCTTTGTATGGTTTTGATCTTTCCCTCATAGGTGAACAGAATATATAGAAATCAGGCTACAATCGGATTAAATTTACTGTATATCCCTATCCTGTGTAGAAATGGAGGTAAAACTATAAAACAATTATCTTTTTTTTTTTCATATTTTTCCACCTTTGCTTGGATTTAAGCCGTCACAACAACCACCTCCACCACTAATATACATTTTGGATGCTGATACCTCACAGAAGGCTAACTGAGATTATGAAGAGACAACTGTTTAGCTCATTATAAAGTCAGATGTGTTCCTTGGCATTTGAGTGGACAGCAGAGACTTTGACATTCACACATGGCTCATTAGGAATGAATTTGAGTTTGGCCTTTTGCTGCACTTAAAACAAAACATCTATATAGAGAAACAGCTCTTTGAAAATGCCGATACAATCTCTTAAACACAGATAGCAGTAATTTAAAATGAAGGCATCACACCCCCCAGGCATTTGCCATTAAAAACATACTGAATGTCTTAAAATTGTGAGGAAAACAATGAAACAGCCCAAACTCCTTTCCATTTTATGTTTCTTGTTCCTAGTGACAAATACATAGACTTGTACCATCCCTCGTAACGACTGTCATGTTCCAAAGCTGTCAGTCATGTAGTATCGCCATGGGGTCATGTTCACAGCACTACATGGTAGTTAGTAGTCATGTACATTTCATTTTACAGCTCAGCTGATCCAATTTGCACAAGAATGAAAGCTGAAACATAAAGCATTTTCCTACCTTGGCTTACAAAGCAAATTGCTCTTTGATGGTAAGGCAGCTTGGTAATATCTATTAAAAGCAGTGTGCACAATTTGCAGTACATGCTTCTTGATCAGTTTTGTGCTTCTTTTAACATGCATCATTTGTATTGCTTCTGATGCTTTTCGTCCTCTGTGATAAAATACAAAATGCTTTAAAGAAAATTTAAACAGCAGTTTCATTAAATTGCAAACAAGGATACGTTATAATCAATTTCATTGCTGTGGGAATTAAATTGTAAAAATAATGGTGTTTTGTCGTTTCTAGACATCAAAAGTATATATCAAATCAGCTGAGAGAAATACATGTGCCAGATTTGTCAGCTATGATGAAAGTTACAAACTCTTTAAACTTTGAGTTGTGTTTTGTAGAAGCAAATGTGATTGATGCCAAGGATGGAGTACGTCTTTCTAATATTTTGTGGACAACATGACACAACTAAAGGCCTTAGAACTGGAGTGATGCTGAGACACAAAATTGGTTCATGGGGTTTTAAACTTTCAAGGTATTAAGTACAGCAAAGTTTCTTCTGAGGTGGAATCAGCATTTATGACTCACTGTATTGGTTATCACTGGTGGGTCTCCCACAAGATATGTGACACCCTGTAGATGACAGATGAGGATGGACATTATACCATGATCTTCCTAAAAGTGTGATCTATGTTTTTCTGAATTGCATCCTTACCAGAATCAATCCGTACTCTGCTTTGTTTTGACCTGCTTTCATGATTCTTCACAAATGGAAGATACCTATATGGATATTTTAATGACTAATCATACATTTGGTGTTTTGCACCTTTGTGAAAGCTTTGAGACTAAAATGATATAAGTGATCAAGCCTGAATGAAAAAAAATATGATTGAAAGAGAAGAAATAAAAACAGCTACATAGCTATTATCACTAAGTATAAATCAAGGAAAGCACTCTCTAGGTAGATACAAATTTTTTTTATCTAAATTTCACTTTTAAATCAGTAAAATAGAGATAATTGTATTTGCCTTTTCTAATTTTAATTTAATGAAGACTAAAGTACATAAAACATAGTAAGATTTTTTTTCTAAAATATAAATACATGAGATTTAGGAAATGTGTATTGAAACAAACTTTAAAAATAAAATTTTGAAATAATTTAGGAAATTTACTGAGTCTAATTGCACAGTGGAAAATGGGCTTCTTTTGTATATAAGTTGTGAGGAGTAAAGAAATCTATCTTTATTAAATATGTGGTAAACATCTCACTTTGCTATGTTTACTATGAACAGATCACAGCCACTTGCAAAGATAAGAGAATGTTGGGATTGTCACTTGAAATTACAAGTGTCCAACCTCCAGAGAGCACTGAAATATGAATGTCTTTAGAATTCTCCTAATATTTGCTTGCTTTAGGAAGCTCTAGCAAGCATGTTTATCCATTTGTGATTCTAACATGATAATGTTATTTAGAAAATTCATACTCAAGACCACAAAACAAAACTACAAAACAAATCTCATAATACTTTAAATAAATTAGCAATTTTGTGTCATAACTGTCCTTAGGAGCATGTGGACCAACGACTACAGGTAACCCACACACACAAAGACACACACACACACACATGCACGCACGCACGCACACACGCACATAGATGCATTCCTCAAATTATCACTAAATTAATAATTCAAATATTTTTATTAAGAAATTTTTTATTCATTTTACATACCAACTACAGATCCCCCTGTCTTCCCTCCTCCCAACCCCCCAAGCCTTCCTCCTCCAACCTACCCTCTATTTCTTCCTCCTACAAGGTAATACCTCCCATGGGGAGACAGCAGAGCCTGGTACATTCAGTTGAGGCAAGTCCAAGCCCCTCCCCCTGCATCAAGGCTGTGCAAGGTGTCCCACCATAGCTAGTGGATTCCAAAAAGCCAGCTCACATATGCACAATAGAGCAGTAAAAAAACAATGACATCAAGAGATTCGTAGGCAAATGCATGGAACTAGAAAATATCATCCTGACTGAGGTAACCCAGACTCAGAAAAATTACCATGAGCTTTTATCCAGTGACTGATGGAGGTAGATGCAGAGATCCACAGCTCGTACCAGGACGAGCTTCCGGAGTCCAGTCGAAGAGAGAGAAGAGGGATTCTGTAAGCAAGATCATCATGGGGAAACCTACAAGGACAACCGCACCAAGCTAGTAGGAACTCGTGAACTTTAGACCAACAGCTATGGAGCCTCCACGGGACTGGCCTAGGCCCTCCACATAAGTGAGACAGTTGTGTAGCTTGATCTGCTTAAGAGGACCCCTGGCAATAGGATCAGGATCAAATAACATTTTTATACAAACTATGCACGTGTGATGATTTAAAAAATGGAATAAAACAGGCTTGTCTTTTTCTCAGAAATTCACGATTTCTGAATGTAGCTAGTGACTTCACTTCTCTGGACACCTTTCTCCAAGGGCATGTGTGGTTACAGAACACCTCCTGATCACTGCTCACATTCCCACACTCTACTTGATCTTCCACAACCCCCAAACACTGAAGAACATACCAGGGAAAAGTTCTGCATAGCCTTTGTTCCCAAAAGGTATAAATGAAGTCAAGAAGGGATGAATCCAAAATAATTAGCATCACATAACAGGTTACAGTACCTGAATTTTCTTTTATGAGTATTCTTTCTGCTATCAGTACTATCCATCAATACCCCATGGGGTGAGATGAAGAAAACAGAATGGTAGTTGAAAACAAATCCTGCAGGGCTATGCTTTATGCATGAATGCTTCCCAAATCAGGGGATCAAGTTGATGTTTAACACACAGTAAAGAATTCAATTTTAAACTCCATAGTACCATTTCACGTGGAATAGGTTAAAAAAATAGGTCTTTAAAGATTTAGTTGAAAAGCAACACTGAATATCCCATGCTCGACTTTCTATTCCGACATGCGCTTGCCACATCTTTATATTTCATCTTGAAAAATGCTTCCCATACTTCAGATTTAACTTCTAAAAAATTGTTTGCCTCATTTCTCCAACAGGTGACTTTTGGTTACTGAATGCATATAGTAAAGAATTTGGTTACTGAAGAAAGTTTAGTACTGGTCATAGGATGTCAGGAAAGAACAAGACCCCACACTAACAGCAGGAAGGCTCTCTCTAGGATAGTCCTGTGTTGTATTTTGTTGAATTTGAGCCTGAGACATTTTATTCACCACCGAGACGCTTAGTCCTCCTGGTATATCATCACAATACACAGTCATTTACCTCCAGCAATGTGGTGCTGCCACCTATGTTTATTCTCATGGTGAGAATTAAAGTCATTTCTCATGAAATCCCTTAATAGATATCTCTACAACTCATTATTTTTTATTGTAAATAAGATGCTAGGCAGTAATAAAACATGAAAAAATATAAAATGCATTACTATTTCTATTAAATCTCAGGGTAGTACTTGTACATTAAACCATGTCTTTCAGAAAATGTTTTTTACATTAAATAGATAGTGCTCAAAACGATTTTATTTAATAATTGTACTTTCATGAGTATGTAAAATAAATGGAAAAGAATAAATTAAATGGGGGTTTAAGCATTAAAATATACTTCCTATAATTAAAATGTACTCCCTAAAGGAATATAAAGAAAAATTCGGTGAAATAAATGATCATTTTATTGAAGAATAAAACCTGATATTTAAGCATTGCATCTTAAAACTCAAGTAAGAGAATAAATTCATCAACTGTGAAATTATATATTTTAATGTCCTTACCCAAAATATATGTCATGACACCAACCTAAGTGCTCTGCATGGAAAACATCAATCCAAGTTGCTGGTCAAGGGAGTCCAAGAGAGTTTCAAAACAATGTGGGCTATTACCTTTGCCCTTTTTGCTTTCCATATCTTGAAGACAAGACCCTGTTGCTGAACTCACAACACACTTTGGAGGAATTAAACTAGAACTGACATCGAAGAATCCTCTCTAAGGACTAGATCTCATAATATCTATTCAAAAGTATTATGCAAGTTGCAAAGTGAGAAAAATAATCAATGGTATTACCCAGCTATAGAAAAAGAGATGTGCCCAATTGTGCAATAGTGGTCTTTTATCTTGGGAGTAACCTACAGCTGTCTAATTGTACTGAAGGTTTGGTGGATAGGAGGGGATTCATGCCTGGTACTGTAAACCTAACCAACTAACTATATCAAAAAAAGGCATAGATCCTAGAGGAGAACCCATGAACTGCCATTTCCTAAAATAAAATATTTATAATTATTTTTTAAATACTTATCCTTATATCAAAAGATAAATATAGCTCTTACTTTTCATCAAAGAAACTGCTCTTTGTAACAGATAAAAACATTTTCAGAGATCTGCAACACAGCATACATGTCTGGAAGTTTCCCAAGGTCAATTGATATATCTACAAGCAACCAGAATACTTCTGGTTCAGGAAACATAACAGAAGGGGAGAGAGATTGCCTGAGCCATGTCATTGTCAAGACATGACAGGGGTGTTGCATCCATAAAACAACAAAAGATTTCTCTAAACAAGAAATGCACAAGGACCATACAAGTTGAAATGGCAACAAAGCTGAGGATAATCTATAAGGTTCCATCCTTAGATGAAGAGCAACAGGCAACCAGGGGCTGCTGAGTGAGGGAGCATCAGTATTTCATGGACAAAGCTACTGATATATGTGAAACAATAGAAACAAAAGATGTCACGAATTTAAAAGGGAGTTAGGTAACATAGCGAAGTTAGGTTAGGGGAAAGAAATTATGTAAATACAGTGTCCATGTATAAAATCTTTAAAAACATAATTTATATTTATATCATTGGATATCAATACAGATGTGGATAAATTAAATTTTTTTGGTTCAGAATTCTTGTTTTTAATATGCTAAAATGAACTCTTTTGAGATAGCAGAAGGATTGAGTTCATTTTCAGTATAAGCTTAAAATGAAGATTATATCCTTTGATGGGACTGACATAATTTGCAGAATAAATGCGGTTTTGAAATGAGTGAGTGTAGTAAAGAACTGTCATGTGCCACTTAGGCAAGGATCATAAAACCAATTGGTTTCTTTGTTTTTGTAGGCTTAACCAGAAATGCTTCTATTGATCTTTGAAACCACTTATTGATGTGGGTAGATAGTCAGCCTGGGTTCACAAGTATTAGGTAACTGAGATCTCTTTCTCCCCAATGGAGACACCTAGTTTTGGAAAGCTATGTACCAATTTATACAGCCCTGAACTGCTCCATAAATTTTCTTTTCCCTGGAAAGTATATATTAATCAAGTGCATAATTTTGTCTTACATATGGAGAGGACCATCAGTATGATTGTTAGCATTAACTGTCAACTTGAATCTAGAATCTAGAATCACCTGGGAAGGGGAAAGGGATCTGGGAATGCCTATGGAGTGTGCTAGTTAGTGTTCACTGTCAAGTTGACACATGTAGCTGGAGGTTTCTCTCCAGGTCTCTCTAACCTGACAGTCCAACAGCCCACTTTGAAAATAAACACATAGACACTTACATTATTTACAAACTGTATGGCCATGGCAGGCTTCTTGTTAACTGTTCTTATATCTTAAATTAACCCATTTCTATAAATCTGTACTTTGCCACGTGGCCTGTGGCTTACTGGCATCTTCACATGCTGCTTGTCATGGCAGTGGCTGGCAGTGTCTCTCTGACTCAGCCTTCCACTTCCCAGAATTCTTCTCTCTCCTTGTCCCACCTATACTTCCTGCCTGGCCACTGGCCAATCAGTGCTTTATTTATACAGAATGATATCCACAGCACTTCCCCTTTTCTTTTTTTTTTTTTTCAAAACGGAAGATTTTAACTTTAACATAGTAAAATTACAGATAACAAAACAATTACCAAGCAAGAATTACAGTTATAATATCTAGTCTATTTATAATAACTAGTTTATTTGGCAAAATTAAAAAAAGATATCCTATCTATCTTATATTTGTGAGTCTAAAGTTTTATATCTAGCTTATCTTTTGTCATACCTAAGGAAAATTGTAACTATCTAGCTTCAACTACATCAAAGACCTTAGAAGGATATACTATTACCTGAGAAATGGGAGAAGGATGCAAGCAACTTTTGGGAGTCTTGTAGGGTAGACAGAGACAGCTGGAAGTCTGGACAGTCATCCAAAATTCTCTTATAAAGTTGGGGCATCTGTCTTCAGCCCACAGGGCTAGAGTCTCTCAGTCACTTTTTTTTAGTGTCCTGTAGAATGTCTGGCAGTTTCCTCTGTGAAGCAGGAACCTGAAGGACCATTTTGTCAAGCAAAGTTCAGTGGTCATCTTTCTATGGGTCTTGTATGTCCAGTCATCAAGCAGTCCAGGCAAGAACAGTTTCTTGCAAAATGGCTATTTTTGCCAAGGTGAAGATAAACTCCATATGAAGTGTCTTCAATGCCCATTTTCCTCTCTGAAGTAAATCAGTGCTGCCAGGAGCTGACATGTCTCACTGTCCAGAAAGTCTAAATTTTTAAAATATTTTAAATGCCATATTCTGTAGGTCTTTGAAGTATTTGAAGATTACCTATCTATCTGAAATATATCTATGTATACCTAGAAGACAACTAACATGGCTATGAGTATGATTATCATAGATGAATAATTATTAATCTATTTTTTAATTATCCATTACAATTTTAAATGAGCTGTACAAACATAACACCTTAAACAAGAGTAGAAATATACACACAGTATAACAAAATTAACTTTAAGTTTGTATCAATAAACTAAAATCTATACCAATGGAAAACATTTTAAACAAGTTGCTCTTTAAAAGTAGGTTTATTAATCTACCCTTTCATCCTATCATATCTATATCATATCCCCTTTTCTTCTTTAGAATGAGATCGCATTTATAATCAATTTGATTTAAATAAAATATTGATTTTTCTCTGTCCCACACCAGAGGGCTCTTCTGATTTGGGACATAAGAATTTTTTAACCTTTTTTTTTTTTTTTTTTTTTTTTTGGAATGAGCCAATTCCATCTCTAAAGCCAGCTTGGTATATTTGGGAATTTGGACGTAGCTTCTCTTACTACTTCCTGCTGGAGGGGGGCACTGTATCTTATGGGGACACAAAAAAAATTTTAGGATTATGGAGTAATCCGTGAGGGTGTATCATCTGAGCTAGTTACCCTGAAATGGTTCTGGATGTTGGATCATCTGGTCCTTGGTGTCATCAGAGACCTTTCAGGGGGTCTTGGCTGGTCAAACCTGATGTATCTTAATCTGGAACAAATCCATAGCCTCTTGCTTTCTGTGGAAACAAAAATAAAGCCTCCTTTTCAAAGCAACATATCCTTACATCCAAATTTTGAAGTCAAGGTATCTTTAAAATATATTTTTTGTTTAACTCAACAGCATTTACCATCAAATGTTTTCTTGCAGTTAAAAATATCAAAGAGAACATAATCCAGATTCTCTGTGTGATATCCACATTTTTACGTGGCTTATTTTTAATATTAGTTTTACTATCTCTTTAAAGACTTTGTTTTTTAAAAATATGTATTTGTTTATATAACTGTATATATCACCTTTTTTGTCTCTTTCAAGCTTACGTATGTTTTATACACATTGTAAACTATACTATCTTTTTAAAGACTTTGTTTTTTAAAACTATGTATTTGTTTATATAACCATATATATCACCTTTTTTGTCTCTTTCAAACCTACATATATTTTATACACATTATAAACTATTTTATCTGAATCTGTCTTATTGTGAATCTATTGCTTTAAACTGTAGCATTTGTAAGACTGAAATGGGTGCTGTGGCTGCTGACTCTGCCCACCTCAGCTCCCCAACATGGTGGTGGTACATTTACCGCCAGGTCTGGGAGCTATCGTGGGTCTATGTTTTTATCCAAGCAGCGTGTACTCCAGAAACCTCTTTTTTTTTTTATACTAGCAAAGGCTAAATCTACCACACAGCAGCAGCATAATGTGCTGCTTGTAGATGCCTCATTTCAGCCATACTGCAGGTCAAGTGCAAATGCCAGGAACCTGCCAGTAGCTCAAACCCATGTTTTGCAGAGTCTAGCTGCCCGTATGAGACATGAAGCAGGAACCTGGTTTTGGCTCTGTTTAGAATTGCTTATTAAGTATTCTCAGGTTTAAGGTAGAAACTCGAGCCCTTGGGCGCCATTTGTAGCTGGAGTTTTCTCTCCGGGTCCCTCTAACCTGACAGTCCAACAGCCCACTTATAAAATAAACACACAGATGCTTATATTATTTACAAACTGTATGGCCATGGCAGGCTTCTTGCTAACTGTTCTTATATCTTAAATTAACCCATTTCTATAAATCTATACCTTGCCACATGACTCATGGCTTACCGGCATCTTCAAATGCTTCTTGTCATAGCAGAGGTGGCAGTGTCTCTCTGACTCAGCCTTCCACTTCCCAGAATTCTTCTCTCTCTTTGTCCCACCTATACTTCCTGCCTGGCCACTAGCCAAACAGTGTTTTATTTATACAGAACGATATCCACAGCAGACACAATCGAGAATCAACTGAGAAAGGAGTATAGTAAGGAATTAACAAGATCACATTGGCCAATGGGTATGTGTGGAAGACTGTCACGATGGCTAATTGAGGTGTGAAGACCCAATCTGCATTTGCCATCATTTCATGGGCTGGTCTCTGGACTGTGTAAGGGAAAGCTATCTGAGTAGTAAGCCAGAAGCATCCCTGAATTTATTCAATCTCTACCCTTGACTGTAGAAAAACTCACTTTAATTGTTCAGGTTCCATACCCTGGGTAAAAGACATTGGACTAATAATAATAATAATAATAATAATAATAATAATAATAATAACAACAACAATACAAATACAAAATGAGCAATGCCATCCATGCATCCATTTTCTGTCTCCTGATTGTGGATATGACCCACAGCTTCAAGATTCTGATAGCATGAATTTCCCAATAAAATGAAACATAACTTGAACTATCAACAAAAGTGGACCATACCTCCATTATCCTGTTGTCATGTAATTTTATCACAGCATTAGGAAAGCAAACTGAGACAAATTCTCCTAATCCTAAGTGACAGACAAATGAAAATCTGCTAAAGATACCCTAGATATGACTTCATATGGTTATATAGCCATTTCACCATTTTGAGGAATACTTATTTTTTTGCCTAGCTTTAATTTATTGTTTGCTCATTAATATATGATCTTCATTTAGTGTATTACTTACTTAAAACAATTTACAAAAACTATTTTGCACCTCCATTTTTTACCTCCTGCTCTAATTTATATTTAACAGTATCACAGAAGTCTTTGTTGTAAGAGAGTCATGAGTTTTGCCATCATCAAGTGCTTTATGTATTTGAGACTGTGTGTTGTTTGCTGTTGTTTTGTTTTTAATAAAATAGAAACTTGGCTTATTTACTGGGAAAATAACACTGGTTTTACTAATTTCCCCTTAGATAGATAAAATTCCAATCCACACTAGGTGAACATTGTGGTCTAGAGAAAAGATTAAATTTCTTCTTAGTTTATAAATCATCCTTGCCTGAATATTCACAGGACAGTTTCTTTTTTTCTATATTGATAATGAAGAAAATAACCCCAAACAAGTTACATTTGCACAATAATTTTAATTATATTAAAAACTTATTAATAGCTACAGGTATCTACCACTTCTATTGGAACAAATAGAGCATTTGATCTGGATTCTGTTGTTGTTTTTTTTTTTTCTAACAATCACATCACCTCCATGCTCTTTAGCCATGTTCAAGGGCTTCAATCATGCTCAGACTACAGCACATTTGCCTTAATTTATCTACTGCAGTTGCTTACCTTACATAAGCTTATCTATTTCATTTTATTTGTTGCAAATAAGACAGTTTTCAATATGGACCCACTTTTTCTTAACTCAGTTTTTAGTTGTATGCATTTTAATGCCTACAGCTCAATTCATCTCACTTTTATGACTTTACTTAAACTTTGGTTCTCTTTCACTGGAAGTGAAACTTATTTATTATCATGCGTTACATTTTTCTTTTGACTTTTTAAATGTTATTTGCTTCATTTATCTTATTTTATGAGCTAGCATAGACTTTACCTAGGATTGTATTATATAAAATCCATGCCCATTAATTTGTTAGTTGGCAACCTTTGATTTGCTAACTTTATCTACCTTATTCATCTGTCCATAGGCAGATTTTATGATGTGCTTTCCTTATTGTAATAGACTGCTGAATAAGCAATGTCTAAGAGGAGTGACTTACCTAACATGATTATTAAGGGAATTGGAGGCAATACTAGAAGCAATCAGAGAAGTAAAAATGTTATATATGTATAATTGCACACCTATGTTGGAGGCCAGCTTCTGCTTTTTCCAAGGGTATTCTTGAGGAGAGAGGGATAAGAAATATTTAGATAGGAAGATAGTGTGAAGAAGAGACAGACAGAAACACAGGATAGCCTCAGGAGGGCCTGAATCAATATCCACTGGCTGCTTCTGTCTCTTCAAAAGCATTTTTTATAGGAATGCCAAGGGGTGGGGCAAAAGACCACCCCCTAGCATAGTCAAGTGCAGACCCTTCCAAACACCTGGTAACTACACACATGGTCAAGTCATCCTTTAACGCAGCCCTGCTGGGTAAAGCAAGCTCAGATCTCACGAGGAAACCTCTGTGCCCCACCCCACCCCCATATATATATACTACTATAGAGAAGATATAGCTAAAGAAAATATTAATCATTTAGGCCTTCTGCTGCATATATTTATAGATCAGACTGAGGATCTGAAGTTAATCTAGGATTAGACAAGGATAATCTAGTACTCAAAGTATTTGGTGTCAGATATTTTTAAATGAGTTTTCCAAGGCCACAGGTCTTGTGAAAATTGGACCTTATAAAATTTGTGCCTTCAGGTACGTTAGATTGTTTCTTTAATCTTCAGAATGTGTGTCTTGATTTCTAGTAAAGTGTTTTAGAAGGCACTAAGAAAAAGATGCATTTAAAAGAAAGAAGATAAGGAAAACAGATTTTGGAATCTAATGGAAGAGAGAACAGCAGAAGAATAAGTTTTCCAGTTAGGAGATAACATCAAAACAGGAAGTTAGCCAGGTGTGTGGTTCTGCTCTGTGATACCAGCACTACAGAGGCTGAGGCAGGAAGTCTCAAAGTTCAAGGTTGGTGTGAGCAACACAATGTGTTCTATGACAAGCCTGACTACATAGTGAGACCCAGTCTCAAATACAAAACCAAAATCAGAATGGGGAACTAGAGCTGGAGAAATCTGTGTGTTCATAAATCCTTTTTCAAGATACAGAATACATGGAGGGCCTATATATGTGGTACATAAATAAAGTTAGCAAATCAAAATGACCTGATGTGGGACCTCATGAAATGAGCTAGGAAAAGTGATGTGATGGTAGGCTTTAATGTCAACTTGCCACAGATTAGAATCCCATGCATAGGGAGTCTCGAGTGAAGAATTGTCTGATTGTGTTAACTGAAGCATGAAGACTCACTCAAAATGTTGGTGGCACATGCTGGCAGCAACTTGGGTTTGTAAAATTGGCAATGCAGAAGGAAGAGCATTCACCTTTTCCCCACTATGCATGGGCCTGGGGTTGACTTATCCTGTTGCTGCTGCTAATTCCTTTGCTGATTCTACAACCAATTTCCTCAGAATTCCATTGTGAGCTAAGAACAGTACCTCTACAGGAGCCTTCAGGTTTGGGCACTAGATCAGGGCTAATAAGGTACGTAGCTTCAAGGTCTGAGCAAATACCACATTGTCAGTCTAGCCAATGAGAGCCATACACAGTGTTACTATTCTGACTGCTCAGGCACAAACTTCAATGATCAAGTAGCTACCTGGTTCTCAGCCATTCAGATATGACACAGCTGTTGGTATTCAAGTATAAGATGATCTAATGAATTATATATATATATATATATATATATATATATATATATATATATATATTTATATAATATATAATAATATTAAAATGTATAATTCAGGCTGGGTGGCAGTAGCACATGCCTTTAATCCCAGCATGTGGAAGGCAGAGCTAGGCGGATCTCTGTGAGTTCCAGACCAGCCTGGTCAACAGAGCAAGATCCAGGACAGGCACCAAAATTATACAGAGAAACCCTGTCTCAAAGAACAACAACAACAAAAAAAATGTATAATTCTTTTAATACCTAGTATAATGTGTAATTCTTATTTTATACAATACAACACACATACACACAAACCACATATCCCTCCCCCCTCCACATACACACACACACACACACACACACACACACACACACACACACACACACACAATATTTAATTTACTGGGTCTGTTCTTCTAGAGAACCCTGACCAATACATGTGGTTTACAAACCTCTGATTTTAAAGACACAAACAGTACCTGATAATCTCAGCCTGGGGAGACTTTAGAACTAGAACAGTATCTTAGAATAGTCTAAGCAAATGATAGTTTGTGATTCCTTAACAAGTACAGTGGAGTAGGGAAGAAAATCTCTAGTCATTTGGGCCTTTTGTAGCTTTGGTAAAACAGCTATGCAAATATTTATGAAGTTGAGTTATGGTGAGAATGAAGCAAGTAGGAGGTAATAAATGGTCATGGAATTTTTGATAGGAAAGTTTTACATTTACTGTAATAACATCTTGAGAGGGTAAGTCATGAATCCAATATAATAGTCTCAGTTGAAATTAAATCTAATTAGAAATTGTATTTGCATAAAATATTTGTATTAACACTCAGAAATGTCATTGAGTGCTCCGAGCTTTGAATTTATGAATAAAATTATCAAATTTAATAATATTCCACTTAAATTTTTGTCAAATAACAATGTAAGACCACAAAGTAATCAAACTAAGAATGCAGAGAGAGCTCTGTTTGCAATGTATGCATATAGGAAATGACCAGCAGAAAAAGAACTATGGGAAATGAAGTAGGATATTCCAATACTACCAGAGAAAATCAACTCCACAGGATAAGTAAGATTACATTTTGAAACTCAGAGTAAATACAACAGTGTAAAATACTAGAGAGATAAAATATGGTTGAAAAATAACTGATAGCCATTAAGTATACATATCCATAAGCCATTAAGGGTGAATTATAATGAACCCAACAAATAAGAAAATCACATTAATTGACAAAAACTATGGTGACCAAGCAAACACATACTGTTTTGACAGTTAGCGAGATAAAGAAATAACTCTAAGGTTCTGAATGAAGACTTGGAGATACAAACAATGGAGTAGCTTTGAAAAACAGCCCTTCTCTTTCTAGGACAATGGCACAAGGAAGGAGTAGATATGTTTAAGATATAAACAGGGCTTTCACCCTCTCACTCTTTGTGTGTGTGTATGTGTGCGTGTGCATGTGCGTGTGCGTGTGCGTGTGTGTGTGTGTGTGTGTGTGTGTGTATTTTCTGCATTTTTGTGATAGACTTAAAGCATTTTCTATAGGTATTCTCAGCAGTTGCTTGAAACAATGAAAGTTTGATAAATGTTTGTCCCAGCTGTGTGGAAACTGAGATTTCAGCGCATCTTCTAAACTGGCCAAGTTTATCTAATAAATATCAGTGGTTGTTATAGCAACAAATATGACAACAAACAGCTTACTCCCTTAATATCAGGGCTGTTTAGGGCATAGATAAAAATGTGCTTAAGAAACCTCCATGTCTAAGTGTTTTCTCTGTTCTCTGAATTCTTCTTCTGTACATAATTCACATTGTTGTTTTGGTTCTAGACACTCCCACAGGTTTTTATTTTTCTTGCTTTGTATTTAAGTTACTATATGCCCTTCACCTTTCCTTTCTGTTGGGTTTCTAGGGTCTATACATTGTTTTAATATCTGGTCACATATTTGCTATCTTATTTCTTTATGACATAATTATATTCCAGAAGTTAAATCATCAGAGACTCTAGCTATCTTCCAAGTGGAAGAAGCCTTCACAGAAGTCTGGTCCTGTCAAAGAGCCTCCTCGTGTTCCAGGACTCACATAAAGCTAGCAGCTTTCCTTTGCAATGGAGTAACATATCCAAGTGGGGAATGTACTGCCTCCAGAATCCAAATAGGCCCACTAAGTATTGTGCTTATTTCTTGGTGGTGGGAGGGGCCAGGTGTATATCCTTGATGCAAAACTGTAAATGTTTACTGCCTTTCTAACTGAAAGCAAATTGCTTCTGGTGGTCCTTTTGGACAAGTACTGAGGAATAAGCATTTGCTAAATCAATAGCTTTATATCAAATACCAGGAGATGTGTTAATTTGCTCAAGTAAGGAAACTACCTCTGGTATAGCCGTTGCAATTGGAGTCACCACCTGCCTGAGTTTTTGATAGTCAGTCAGTTGTCATTCTTGACCTAAAATCTTTCTTCTGCACTGGCCAGATAGGAGAGTTAAGGGAGATGCAGTGGGAAATACCACCCCAGCATCTTTCAAATCCTTGATGGTAGAACTAATTTCTGCATTTCTTCCATGATTGTGATAGTGTTACTGATTCACTATTTTCTTTGGCAGAGGCAACTCTGAAGAGTTCCATTTAGCCTTTCCAACAATGATAGCCCTCACTCCACAGGTAGGAAACCAATGTGAGAATTCTGCCAATTTCTAAATATATCTACCCCAATTATACATTATGGAACTGGAGAAATAACAACAGGATGAGTTCAGGTACCTATGGGCCCCACGGTGAGTCAGACATCACCCAAAGCTCCATTAATTGCCTGGCCTCCATTAGCCTCTGCTTTAACTGGAGAGTCACAATATTTCTTGGCATCCCATGGAATCAGCATCAACTCAGAATCAGTACACAACAGACCCTGGAAAGTCTGATTGTTTTCTTTCCTCCACTGTACACTTACCCTTGTAAAAGGCCATAGGTCCCTCTGTGGAAGAACTGGAATAAGGCTAACTGCAAAACTTTTTGATGTCTTATTAGGATCCTTCCTCAGGGGAACCTGGCTACCCCTTCATTTAAGGGGTCCTGGGTCTGCAAACTGGCTCAAGTCTGGACATTGATTCACTGGCTGGGATTGTTTTTTTCCCACAATCCAATGCATCCTTTCTTTCGTTTGTTTGAGAATTTTCTGCTTATACAGATCAAACATAAATTCCATAGGCTTTTTAAGTATTTCATTACTGGAAACACCATGATTGATAATCCAGCACCAAAGGTTTGTACAAATCATGCCACTATAAAACTGGCCTTGCTTGTGCTGACCATGATGAGTTAGGCCATTATGAACATTGTTTGGTCTACGCTGCCCATTATACTAAGTAAGATCACCCTGCTCTTGGCAATTCAGTGCTGTCACCTGGCCCCTGCTACCTTGAGGTCCAATTAGACACATTGCATTTAATTTGTCCAATAGAGCAGCAGCACCTCCAACCCTAAGGTCTGGCACAAGGAAGCAGGCGATGACAAAACTTTTCAAATGTGCCGGTGCCCCTCTCACCATTTTGAGTCTTACAGGATTCATAAACGGCATGTCTTCTGGGTCTTCCCATTGTGAAGGATTAGGTTTTGCACAGCGTACCCACTCTGGCATTGCAAGTTCCCTGAACCTTAAAAATCCCTTTGTCAACATTAATCCAAGGAATATCAGGCATCTCCAACTCTTTTTCAGTAGGCCATCTCTTGATAAACGCTTCAGCCAGTTTACAGTTTTTTTTAATTTAATTTAATTTTATTTTACAATACAATTCAGTTCTACATATCAGCCACAGATTCCTTTGTTCCCCCCCTCCCGCACCCCTTCCCCCTAGCCTACCCCCTATTCCCACCTCCTCCAGGGCAAAGCCTCCCCCGAGAACTGAGATCAACCTGGTAGACTCAGTCTAGGCAGGTCCAGTCCCCTCTTCCCAGGCTGAGCCAAGCGTCCCTGTATAAGCCCCAGGTTTCAAACAGCCAACTCATGCAATGAGCACAGGACCGGTCCCACTGCCTGGATGCCTCCCAAACAGATCAAGCCAATCGACTATCTCACCCATTCAGAGGGCCTGATTGTAGCTAGAGTTTTTCTGTCTGGCCCACAGTCAGGACAAATCTCTCTCATCTGCCAGCCCCACAGCCGCTCAGACCCGACCAAGTAAACACAGAGACTTATATTGGTTACAAACTGTATGGCCGTGGCAGGCTTCTTGCTAACTGTTCTTACAGCTTAAATTAATCCATTTCTATAAATCTATATCTTGCCACATGGCTCGTGGCTTACCGGCATCTTCACACACTGTTTCTCATCATGGCGGCTGGCAGAGTCTCTCCCACCCAGTATCCTGTTCTCTCAATTCTCCTCTCTGTTAGTCCCGCCTATACTTCCTGCCTGGCCACTGGCCAATCAGTGATTTATTTATTGACCAATCAGCAACACATTTGACATACAGACCATCCCACAGCACCTGATCCCGTTGGGGGCCCCTCAGCCATTGGTTCATAGTTCATGAGTTGTTTGTTTTTTTTTTTTTAACTGTAAAAGCTTCCATATTAAACCTAGAATCTCCACTCAGAGGGCCCATGATACTCAACTCAGCCTGATCTTGTTTTATGGTTCTCCCACCATTATCCCACACCCTTGAAATCCATTCCCACATGTAGTCACCAGACTTCTATTTGAAAGAATTAGCAAAATCATCAAACTCCTCAGTAGTGTAGCATACTTCCGCACGGACTATACTTTCTACCTCCTTTCTAGGAGCCTGCTTTGCATTGATCTGGTTTAAGTCTAGAGACAACTATTGGTGTGCCCTGAGGGACAATGATATTGTCTTGCATGGTATTTCCTTCAGAAAAAAAAAATCACTGCTGCTTCAGCAGACACCAAAGGATTAATTTCTTCAGTGAAAGGTGAAAAGGGCAATATTTCAAGGTGTGGGGCAAAGGGTAATACTTCTTCAGGTGAGATAAACCCTTGAGAATCTGAAGGTTCAAAAGATTTCAGCTTGAATAAGGTACTTCCACACCTCCCCGTTTCAAGTTATAGGATCCCATTCTTTACTAATTAATGCCCTTACTTTCACCACTGACACTCTCTGAGTCTGAGACTTGAAATCTTGCTGTAACTCAGCCAACCTTATAATGAGGGCTTTGGTGTGATATTCTGTGATGTGAGCTCTGTTGCTGCTGAAGGGGAGATTTTCTTCCAGAGCACACTTATAAACCTTTAGACTGTTTATTCATATCTGGAGCCAGTCAATTTTATCACTAATTTCATTGTTAACATCCACTGTATTCTGAAGTTTGTTAATTTTATCACGGAGCTAATCCCTATCCATTATCAATTTTCCAGAGATATTAAGAGCAACCAACAAGCAGCAGCATTTTCCTTATTTTCCCCCAAACTCTCAAAAGTTTCATCCATTACCACTGATAAATAAAGATAATGAAAGGCATTTATTTCTTTAAGTTGGACATACAGTTTACACCATGAGCTTCCAGTACTTTCCGAGCTCCCAAAAGAGAATGACTGGAGAGCCTTCAGTAGCTGAAGTTGCTGGTAAATTTGAAGATGCTGGCAAATTAAAAAGCCTATTCCAGATATTGAAAGATTTATCTCTATACTTCTGCTTCTCTAGAACCACTCTGGTACCAAAATCTGAATTAGTCATGTTTCCCTAGAGTCACAAAACTGATAGATTGAATCTCTCTCTCTGTACATATACACACATATATATGTGTGTATACATATATACATACATACACATGCATATAAATAAAATGAATTTATTGGATGACTTACAGGCTGCCGTTAAACAATGGCTAGCTACGAATGGAAAGTCCAAGAATCTAGTAGTTGCTCATTTCCACAAGGCTGAGTTTCTATGCTGGAATCCCAAAGAAGTAAGCTCCAATGCCAGTGAAGGAGCAGATGGGCTGATAAGGTGAGGGCAAGCAGGCAAATAAAAAACAAATCCTTCCTCCTTTTAATGAAAAAGGAAGATATCATGGGGATAGGGAGAAACCAGTGTTAGGGAAGTTCCCAGGAATTCACAAGGATGACCCCAGCTTAGACTACTAGCAATAGTAGGGAGGGTGCCTGAACTGGCTTACCTCAATAATCAGATCAATGAATATCTTAACTGTCATCATAGAGCCTTTCTCCAGTAACTGATGGAAGCAGATGCAGAGATCCACAGCCAAATACCAGGCTGAGCTCCAGGAGTCCAGTCGAACAGAGAGAAGACAGATTCTATGAGCAAGGGGCATCAAGATCATGATGTGAAAACTTACAGAAACAATCAAAACAAACTAGTGGGAACTCATGAAATTTAGACCAACACTTGTGGAGCCTCCATGGGACAGGACTAGGCCCTCTGCATAAGCGAGACAGTTGTGTAGCTTGATCTGCTCAAGGGGACCCCTGGCAGTAGGATCAGGACCCATCCCTGGTACATGAGCTGGCTTTTTGGAGCCCACTACCTATGGTGGGACACCTCACATAGCCTTGAGCCAGAGGCGAGGGGCTTTGACCTGCCTCTTCCAAATGACCAGGCTCTGCTGACTCTCCATGGGAGGCCTTACCTTCTTGTAGGAGGGATTGGGGGGGGGTGTGGGAGGGTGGAGGAAGGCTGGAGGGATGGGAGGAGGGAAAAGGGAGATCTGTAATAGGTATGTAAAATGAATAAAAATTTCTTACTAAAAAATGTATTAATAAAAGATAAACATGCTCCGTGAACATTTACAATCCTTTTCAGAGGGATGTCCATGAGTAGGAAAGCAGAGAATTGTGTAAATAGTTTTAAAACTTACATAAACTAATTCACATGATTATGTTATTTTTTTGAACTTATAAAAATGAAATGAGCTGTTTGAGGTCTCTTAATGGGACTGTCACACAGCTCCTACATTTGTGAAAATTCCTCTCATTTTGCTGTTATTCATTCTGTAATCTGTGTTTGAGTCTGAGTTATTTTCCTTTCCTCACAGCATTACTGGATTTGCAGATGGCAATGTAAGTATGCTGTTAGATTTCCAATCTGAAAACTTTCCCATCATGTCAGCATGAAAACCATCATTTTCAAATGCACATTACAGGGGTTGCAATCTGTGTTCCATTTCCACATATGTTTCCTTAAGCTAGTTTTATTCATGTGCCTTTGATAAACGAAGTTGAGCACTTTAACCAAATCTGCACTGAAACATTAAGATGCCCCTGTCTGTTCACTAGTGTGTTTTAAGAATTAATTAGTTATAAGTTTTCAATTCCCTTGCCTTGGTTTTAGGCAATTTATAAGTGATTTCACAGCTTCCAGATAATTAATTCTGATACTCTTCTTTGATCTTTAATAAACATTTCTTATTCTTGTGTTTATTTCTAAAGGTCTCCTGCAGATTTTTAAATTTACTCTACTCCCAGTTTATCTTCAAGATCTAAAAAAAAAGCTTAATTTTCTAGGTGGAGCAGCAGGAAGGAAACACCTGTGCCTCTGCAGAAAAACCTCAGTAGAAAAATATGAAGAATAAAATAATAGAAAACTATGTCACTGGAAAAGCTGAAACTTCCTATTATAAGTGGTTGCCACCTTGTGCACTATTCTTACTGGAAATTACTACTCTCTAACAGATATTGCTACAACTTCACCAAAATTATAATTATGAAATATAAGATCTTATGATAATATATTAGAGTATATATAAATATATACAATGTTATATATAATATAGTATAATATATTGTACTAGTTATTATATATAACATAATAATATGCCAGTATTGGTATAATTTGTTATTATTGGTATAATTTATTATTATTGTCTTAGTATTTTTTTTCACTTAAAAGATCAAAATAAAGGTTTAATTTTCTATTGCAGGCAACAAACTGAAAGTTGGGACCAATTCCATTATGAAGATATTTATTCTTTAAAAGAATGTTTTACAGAACAGAATTTAAAGTAGCTTTTTTTGGTAGATATATCTCTTAGAGGTAGAAAATGTTAAACATAAACTCAGTCTGGGGAAATATCTCAGTCTACGAAGTGTTGCTCTTCAAGCTTGAGGACCTGATTTCAGGCCCTAGTGGCCACGTAAAAAGCCAGGCACTGTGCCTCATCCTTGTAGTCACACCACTGGTGAGCTTAGGCTAATCATTGAAATATTTTCCTCAAAATAAGAAAGGGAGAAAAAAAGAAAGGAAGAAGGAAGGATGAAAGAAAGGAAGGAAGTGGGGTGAGACAGTTTTAGATATAGTTTGAAAATGATTTTTCCATGCCTAGTTGCCAAAGTGTGTGATTTCCTTAGCAATAGAATATTGCAATGCAGGAAAATGTCAATAGCCCATGTTGTTTTGGAGAGTGCTGGGGGTTCCCTGACTAATAACTCAACCCTTGTTCTGAGCTTTTTGTTTATTTGTTTTTTGTTTAGTAACCTATGTCTGATGGAAATGAGCAAGATTGTACACCCATATAGGATACCTCAGTTTAAACTAATTTTTTGAAAGTTATAATTTAAAAGTAATTTAAAAGTAGATTACAACCTAATGGATTTCCTTAAATATTTTACATTATCCTTAGAATAGGTTAATTCCCCCACTGGGCCTTTCTCTCCTCCTTCCTCAGCTCCCATCCCTACTTAATCCGTCAACCCCAAATTATCTGCTCCGATTCTTTCATATCACAGGTATTCTACTACCCTTGCAATAATATATTTTAACTGAAATATGAGAGTGCTTGCCTTCTCATAGCATTTCAAACCCTTTTCTGTGGTTTATCCCTCCCCTTTACCCCTTCATTTCTGAAATATCTACCTCCCCAATGTAAGTCTTTGCAGCCTCAGTATCACAACTCACTACTTTCATTTTATAATCTAGTATTCCCTTTCTCTCAACATATTCCTCACAAAAGGATCCTCTTTAGTTCCCTGGCTTCCATTCATTGACTGTTGAATAAGTACATACATTTCAGTGTTTCTGTTGGTGTGCTGCTTTTTATTTGGTGTTTTGTTTCAGGCCTTTAGACTCCATCCTTTTTATCAGAATATTTTATAACAGACACAGGAAGGAAAATAGGTCAGCACCCAATAAAACACAAATATGAATGAATGAAAATCTTTAATTTTAATGGTCTCAAATAAACTGGCCCAGATTTTTCACACAACATTGTCTAGTTCCTATTCTTCTTCCACCCAAATGACTCCAACTTTGCAAAGGGAAAGCCAGTTAGATTTAGAATTCATTCTGTCTAGAGTTATTTTTTTCTCTATTTTTAATCCTTATGTCTGGACTTCAGCCTTTCAGCACCCAGATCCAAAATTGAGTCTCAAGTGGGCAAAGCTATCCTCCAGCTTTGCAGCTTAGCTTGAATTGGTGATTAATCAAACACACACTATCGTGGTTGCTCTTCAATACATGCAGAACACTTGGAAACAGAAGTTCTATTCCATAGCACTTTCAGGTATGTCCTTCCCTCATATCCCAGGCTTCACATAGACAATGCCTTTACTCCTATTTCCATTCATTGACTATGAACATTTTGACAATATTTGGTGCCTAACAAGGGTTGTCAGTATCCCACCTATTTCTAATAATTGCCAGCCCAGTAACTAGTAACCCATGGTTAAAACTGTCTTCCTGGAAACACTCTTGTCATCAACTTCATTAAAATGAGCTCTCTGTAATAGTTCCTGAGATGGTGATTTGCATTATGGGAATATCTAGAAAGATGATGTCAGAAGCATTTGCAGAAAATAAGGGAAGGTAAAATGAGGATAGGGAGATATACAACTGTTCTGTGTAGCAAAAGAAGTATCAAGAGCTTTTTGGTGTAGTGACTCACTTTATGCATCCCAAATTGTGATAAAGGAGATAATCAATGGTTACACTTGATATTTGATTTGCCACTGATCAAAAGTGAAAATATGACCTTAGTTGATATCACTTATTTCAATTAAGGGCATTTCCTAAAAATAACACATCTGGATATTGTCAGCAGCCAACCATATTTGGTAATCAGAACAAATTTCTTCTTGTTAGCACAAAGAAAGGACTTTCTTGTTTACATTTCGTACGTTAGAAGTCCGTATAATTTTTAAAATACAACACTAATGTATGTCACTGGAAATGGGAATAGAAAATAATTTAATAGAGACAGTTATTGGGACAGAAAATAAAAGGGATTTAGGTGGTGTTAGTTGGAAGTAGTATTTGTGTTAGGAGGAAGGGACATATGAGTGAGTACAACTTATAAAAATGCTTCAGCTACATAATGTGAATAGTATATTCTTGCACACATGTATTATTTCAATTTAATAATCATTTTGAATGAAAAAAGAAAATGGGTATGAATTTACAGTGGCCTATGGTGGAGCATAAAGAATAAAGAGAATATGTTGTTTACAGAAATTCAACACAACCAGAGACTGTTTTGTTAAGGAAAATTATGCAGACTCAGAGAGCCAAGGATCACATGTGTTTTTTGTTTTGCTTTGCTTTGCTTTTTAAACTATAAACAGAATTAAATAGAAGGGACACCGTGGGAGAATAAGATGAGGACCAAGGGTCAGAGGAAAATGGGATAAATGCAGAGGAGAATAAAGGTATAAATAGAACCAATGTAACTTTCATACACTGAAAAAAATCATAATAAACAGATTATTTTTTAAAGTTAATATATACTAATAAAAAATGCAGAAAGAACCCCCAAACTGTGATTAACATCTGGACATATATATTCCAAAATAAGAACAGAAAAATATCTTTAATGTAATCTTCATTTATACTAGAATATTTTCATATTCTTTATCTATAATGAATTATACTGTTTTTCATGGTAATGCAGTTTATTGTTGGAAGAATATTAAAAATTACCTGGATATGTGGCTAATTTTCACATATTTATCTAATGTTTAAAATAGTTTTTCTCCAAATTATTAAAATAAGTAAACAAGATGCCTCCAACAGAAGTCTCCTCCTCCATCAGAGGTCACACCAGCAGCCAGATCCACTGGTAAGCTTCCCTATCTTGGGCCACCCACATTCCTTCAGAATCTGCTCAGCATTACCCCAACAGCCTCTCTTCTTTTCTTTATCCTATCCAGCCCACACCTTGGGTGGAAGCCCCCTGTTTCACTAGAGGCCACACCAGCATCAAGAACTCCAGAGGAGCCACGACTAGACCAGAGACCACTCTGGGTGCTTGAATTCTAGCCCCAACTCCAGCAGAAATCCCCTGCTACATAAGAGGCTACCCTAGGCACCAGAAATACAGCCCCCATCTTGGGCAGATAACCTCTATTTAACCACAGGCTATACAGGCAAGAAGACCAGAGAAGAAACAGAAAGCAGGGAACAAAACAACCATTCCAGCAATAGCCAGGGCAATATGTCATCATCACAGCTCATCCATCCTCTAGTAAGCCCTGAAAATTCCAACACAGCTGGAGCATAAGAAAACAACCTTAAAAACAACTTCATAAAGATGATAGAGGGCCTTAAAGAAGAAGTGAACAAATCCCTTAAAGAGATCAAGAAAAACACAAACAAACAATTGGAGGAAATGAATAAATCCATTTAAGAAAGCCAAGAAAAAACACACAGTTGGATGAAACCAACAAAACTTCCTAAGACCTGAAAAATGGAAATGGAAGCAAGAAAGAAAACACAAACTGAGGGAATTCTGGAAATAGAAAATCTAGGTAAGCTAACAAGAATTACAGACACAAGTATCATCAATAAAATACAAGATAATGGAAAAGAGAATCTCAGGCATTGACAATACTGAAGAAGAAATAGAAACATTGGCCAAATAAAGTGTTATGTCTAAAAGTCCCAGATGCACAATGGCCAAAACATCGGGGATATCATGAAAGATAAAACCTAAGAATAATAGGAATACAAAAGGGAAAAGAATCCCAACTCTAAGTCTCAGAAAGTATTTTTAACAAAATCATAAAAGAAAGTTTTCTTAATCTAAAGGAGTACATGCATGCCTATAAAAGTACAAGAAGCTTATAGAACACCAAATAGATTGGGCCAGAAAAGAAAGCCCCTTGCCACACAAAACAAAGAAAGAATATTTAAGGCTGCAAAGTAAAATGGCCAAGTAACATGTAAAGACAGAGCTGTAGAATTACACCAGACTTCTCAATGGAGACTCTCAAAGACAGAAGGGCTTGAGCCGATAGGCTGTAGACTCCAAGAAAGCACAGATAAGAGCTCAGATTATTATAAGCAGCAAACCTTTCAGTCATCATAGATGGAGAAAATGAGATATTCCATGATAAAGTCAAATTTAAACACTGTCTATCCACAAATCAAACCCTAAAGAAGGCACCAGAAGGAAAGCAACAGCCCAGGAGGGTTAACTGCACACACGAAAATACAGGCAATAGATAATCCCAAACCAACAAACCCTAAGAGAAATACTCACAAACTCACAAACACAGGCACACACACACACACATACACACACACACACACACACACACACACACACACACACTACAACCACCACAAACAAAATAATGGGAATTAGCAGTCATTGATCACTGATATCTCTTAATAACAATGGCCTAAGTTCTCCAATAAAAAGAGATAGAATAGCAGAATGTATGTGTAAACAAGAACTATCTTTCTGCTGCATACAAAAAAACACACCTCAGTATCAAGGATAGCGTATGTCAGAGTAGATGGTTGGAAAAAGATTTCCCAAGTAAATGAAACTAAGAAACCAGCTGGTGTAGCCATTCTAGTGTCAAACAAAATAGATTTTAAATCAAAGTTAGTCAAGAGAGACAGAGAAGGACACCTCATATTTAAGGGAAAAATATCAATGAAGATGATTTTTTAATACTTAACATCTATAACCCAAACACAAGGGCACCAGCATTTATAAAGAAAACACTATGAAATATTAAGTCACACATCAAGCCTCACACATTGAGAGTGGGATACTTCAGTTCCCCACTCTCACCAATGGGCAGGTCATCCAAACAAAAACTAAACAGAGAAATAATGGAGTTAACAGGTATTATAAACCAAATGCACCTAAGAGATATCTACAAAATATTTCATCCAAACACAAAAGAGTCCACTTTCATATCAGCACCTCACAGACTATTAACCAAAATTTTCACAAAGCAAGTCTCAACACATACAAGACAATTGAAATAAACTCCTGCATCATATCAGACAACCATGGATTAAAGATGGGTTTCAACAACAGAAACACCAGAAAGCCTCCAAACTGTTGGAAAATGAAGTACTGTTATGTGGTATTTTGAAAGTGTTCTGACAAATAAACTTGCTTGGAGTCAGAGGGCAGAGCTAGCACTAGATGACAAAAATTAACCACAGAGATTTGGAGGACTCTAGACAGATAGGGGACAGAAAGTGGTAAGGATCTCAGCCCTTTCAGATGGAGGAATAGTAGAGGTAGGAAGCAACTGGTGGATGCTCCCTGCTTCTCTGATCTTTTGGGTTCTCACCCTAGTATCTGACTACCATTTTTTTTATTGATAAAGATTAATTTAGATTAACATTTCTTCTGTCATCCAAATTTGGGGACACAAATTCATGAGATTGCAACTTGTCTGTGGCTTGGCTGCTGCCGGCATCTGCTGGAGCAGCACACAGGAGCTGCACCTGTCACTGGCTAGCTTTTCCTTTTCTTCCCAAGCCATCTGAGTGAGTCTGGGATTTTCCTGTTGCAACCTGTCTACAGTAATCTCCACAAGTCCGAATAGGCACCTGGGCTGCAAATGCTGCCCGAGTTAGTCCTTTACCACTGACCAGCTCTGCCTTCAGGCAGCCCTGTGCTCTCACTTCCTGCCCATCACACATGATGCTTTTGCACATGTTCCCTGTGTCTGTCTTTTAGATGGCTGGCTCTTAGGTTTCTTTCCCCCTTTGGTTGTGGGCTTTCTTTGGACCCCTCCTCAGGCTGCTAACACTCGATCAATGGCAGCTGTTCTCAGTCAGGCTGTGCATCACCTGCATTCTCTACCCAGACAAGCTAGGCAGTGACAGCCAGACTTATACTCTTATACTTCACTGTCATCATCATCAGATTTGGTGAGAAAATTTGGAATTCTTAAAAGGGGAAGAGAGAGAGAGAGAGAGAGAGAGAGAGAGAGAGAGAGAGAGAGAGAGAGAGAGAATCCCACGTTAAAAATGGGAAAAATATTAAAATGAAGGGAGTTAGGTCTCTGTAGGGTTCCACAATGGATGGTTTGAAAATGGAACAATTAAATAAGGGGATAATTCAATTAGCTGGGATTTATGTAATGCCAATTATAATCACTATCAGTTTGGTAATTCTTGACTTATTCCTAAAAATGTTGGTTGATATCAATGCCAAGATACTAGCCTTAGAAAAGGTTACTAAAGAAAATAATGCAATTTTGACTGATAATTTACAAGCTTCAGAAAATCTTATTAAAACAGATAATAGAGATATTCAGGTACAGACAGGAATTTAAAAGAGAACCAGTCTCACCACTACATTATGAAATTAGAGAGGAAAATCTCAATATTATTTAAAAAAAAGCCTTAATTTAACCATATAGGAACAACCACCAAATGGCAGATGGAAGAGCTCACTAGATTCCTGTGGAAATGTTAGATTTGAGGTGATTTAAAGAAGCAGTAGTCTTAATGGTATGCATTCACCTTTTGTGAGGCAGATATTAAATTCATGGGCAACTTGTAACAGAATTATTCTACAAGATTGGAGAGACTTTGTTACAGCAGTATTAGAGCATGGTCCTCAATTAAAATGGAAGACCTGGTAAAAAGATAAGGCTAGGACCATTAAAGAATGAAGTAGGGCTAGAGGTATTGAAATTTCCCAAGCCCAACTTCTGAGAAAGGATGATTATGCTAATGTACAAAGACAAGAGCACCTTGTCTCTATGCCGTACACCAGCTTTGAATACTGGGAACAGAGATGAAGAAGTCAGAAGGAAAACTGAGTAATTTACTAAAGTTATATAGGTACCAAAATAAACTTTCACTGATTTTTTTTTACAAAGATTGACTTCAGATGTAAATATAACAATACCAAATCCCCAAGCTAGACAAATAATATTTGAATCTTTAGCTTTTGAAAATGCTGATTCACAATGCAAAAGAATAATTAGGCCTTTAAAGGCAAGATCATCACCCATAGAGGGATGGATCTGAGATACAGTCAATATTGAATCTTATAACCATGATGATGCTGGATAGAAAAGGTGATTTCTAGAGGCTTGAGGAAAACTTGAAATGTCAGATGTTTTAATTGTGGTAAACAAGGTCACCTAAAAAGGGATTGTAGGCAGGTCATTGCTAGAAACAATGTTTTTCTAGGAATAATCCACAGAGAAGGTCCCTGGTTTCTGGAGTATGCAGAATGTGTGGCAAAGACCAAAATTAGACCAATAAATGCAGATCAACAGTGGACCAAAAAGATAACCCTTTGTCATTGAGAAATGCCTTGGGGGCCTCTCACAGGACCCCATATGAAATTTGTTTCAATCATTCACATCACTTTGGGGGAAACTCATCCACAGAGCAATTAAAGAGCCTAATGCCTGTTGTGACAAACCATCCTGAATTGCATGATAGATAGAACAGCTTTAGAAGATAAAACAAAATTTTCAGGAGAATCTATAAAGCAAATATGTTGGCAAACTTCTATAAAATATCAAAGACTGAAGTTAAAAATATGCATAAATGACATTATAATTGAGGGTCTTGTAGATACAGGAGCAGATTTAACAATAGTTGTCCAGAATCTTGGCATACAAATTGGCCATTTCAGGAAGCAAATGTTCAGCTTTTAGGAATTGGAACTTTATCTCAGGTAAAATAAAGCATGAGATGGGTCAAATGTATGGGGCCAGAAGAACAGAGAGAGAAATTAAAGCCATATGTGGCTAACAGCAATGAATTTATGAGGACATGATTTGTTACAGCAATGGAATACTCAAATTAACATTGCTTCAATCTCAGAAATTGTCCATAAACTAATATATGTTTCTGGGGGAAATATTAAAAGGTAATATAAAGAATAGTCACCAACCATTCAGGTTGTACAAAAACAGGCCAGAACATCTGCTGATCTTTCAAAAGTACCAACAGCTCTAACTCTAAAATGGTTAACTGAGAAACCTGTCTGGGTGTAAAAATGGCCTTTGACATCAGAAAAATTACAGGACAAGAAAAGATATGGGTTTCATCAAAATTGATAAAGATCAGATTCAAACAAGAGAAACCTCTTAATTAGAAGTGGTGATAGTTTGTCATCCAGCTTGACCATATATAATCTTAACATATAAGACTAAAAAGTGCTTTTCATTTGATCAGGTATAACTTGCCAAAAGGGAAACTCCCTAAAGTCAGTGTTAGGGCAGGGTTTTGTTTTTATCTTTCTAGGAGAATAAAGGCATCCAATTAAGGAATCTGAAGACAACTGGACACATGAAACATCTGAATAGAAAAGATGAATAATCCAGAGAATATGTTCCAAGAAAAAGAGTAAATTGGCCTATTTGGTATATCACATTTCCAACAGGATACAATTTCATACATCTTCCCAAATGCTTGTGGTCTACAGACGTATATTGAAAATGGTTTTTTTTTTTTTTTTTTTTTTTTTTTTTTTTTTTTTGTAGTCCAGTTTAATTAAAAATTAAAGCTGGCTTTCAGGGTTGAAGTGTGGATTTCTCCTTGTCTGAATCCAAGAATACTTATTAAAGAAAAACCCAAAATTTGTGTCTCATAGCAGAAGAGCCACCTAATATGGGACAGAAGAAAAACCAAAATTAAAGGACTTTTTTATTGCCAGTAATCTCATAATCTTTTGCTTTTATTTTGACTCTTTAACACTTTTCATAATGTATAAATATTATCTCAAAATTTATATATATATATATATATATATATATATATATATATATATATATATATATTTAAACTTTTTTCATGGTATTAATGGTCATATAGAGTACTAACTAAAGCTTCTTCTAGATTCTTGTACATGATTTCAGGTTTGAGTTTTATCTGGTAGCTAGGAATTAAGTTTCGCACTCAGTATGTACATAACAAAATATGATCCTCTAACTTCTTTGATATCTGCTGCACATGATATTTAAAATGTTTAAGTTTTCTGCAATGAACCCTGACCATGCATAACAGTGACTTTTGAAGTCTCCAAAAGGAGAATGGGTCCCTCAATGATGATTCTACCTGGATTGGGATGATAAAACTATGCTGACAAACACCACTCAAATATCTGCTTTGGACTACAAACTGCTCAGGACAATTTCAGGTTGGTTAGCTGAAATTGTCCAACCTCACAGACTACTCTAGCCACAGCTTGAGATACTACTTGCACTTTCCCATTACACAGAGACTGGATAACAAGTGACACAGCTAGCTCTCCCAGGATTTGAAAATTATCCAATTATTTTCAGGATCCCCTAAAGATGCCATCACCCACAGAAAACAAAAAGTAATTTTAAGATCATAATGCCTACATTCCCAAGAGATGGGATGGGCTGTTTTTGGTCATTCTGTGGGTTATATATATTTGTCATCATTTAGGGTAGTTAGGTACAAATTGTTATTGGCAATGGTCAGGGAAAAAGCTGAACAAAGGAGACTAGATTCAGGGATCCTGTTCTGAAAAGAAAAAGGGAGGATATAGAAATAATAGGATAAAAAATGGTTCATTGAATCTACTTTTAAACCAAAAAAAAAAAAAAAACAAGTACTCATTTTAAATACTTTACATTGGTATGGATTTTTGTATATTGATATAAATTTGAGCTTAATTTTGTTATACTGCATATATGTTTCTAATCTTGTTTATGGTATTTTTATATATTGATACAAATTTTAGGTTATTTTTGTTAGAACTTAGTATACATACATTTCTACTCTTGTTCAAGTTATTGTACCTATACAGTTCATGTAACAATGTAATTTAAATTTCTAGTCCATGAAAGTTATTAATACAAATTATTTAGGGTAATATAGAAATGCTGGTTAATAATCAACTATTACAATCAAACTTATAGTCTTGTTAGGTATGCTGTCAAGGTCAGAGATATATTTTATATAGACAGGTGGTTTTCTAACACTTCAGAGATCTACAGACTATGGCATTTGAGATATTTTAATAAAATGAGGTTTTTTAAGACAATGAGACATGTCTGCTCCTGACAGCACCAATCAACTTCAGAGAAGATGATGGGCATCAAGAAAACTCTGTATGGAGTTTGCTTTCTTTGTGGTAAAAGTTAGCAACTGGGCAAGAAACTGCCCTTGTCTCAATTGCTGATGGTTACTATCCAAACTGGATAAGCAGGACAAAAAAGAAAGTGACTGCCAAATTTTGCCAAGACAAGGCAGGGAAGTCCTTCAAAAATGCTATCTCACAGAAAAGTCTATCAGATATTCTAGGCCTGCAGGCAGAAGATGGATGCCCCAGTATTACAGAGAAACTTTGGGTGACTGTCATTTCTCAGTTTTGGAAGTTATTTGCTCTACATTTCCTGTTTACTCTGGTAATTTGTATCATTCTCAGGTCTCTGATGGAACTGAAGACTAGACAGTTATAGTTTTTCTTGTTAGCAAATTCAGAAAAGAAACTCACAAAAGAAGTGTAACGTGTATAAGGTTGAGAGACATAAAAGAATAGTTTTGGGTTAGTAATACAAGTTAAGATTGAAAATAATTTATGTGCACCAGTTTGGACTCACCAAGATAGGTTAGATAATGAGGTATTTTCACTGAATTTGTAAAATGCAAATGTGTTGGGTCCATGTTCTTTGGTGCCATTTGTGGGAGACCAGCTCCCACATTTATTTACCCCAAGGACTTTTGAGGAGAGATGGATAAGAGACTTAAACAGAAATATAAAGAGGAGAGAAACAGATAGAAACACAGGATAGCCTCAGGTAGGCCTGGATCTTTATCCACCAACCCAGAACTTTATTCAAAAAGGCTTTTAATAACAATGCCAAGGAGCAAGGCAAAAAGACCTCCCTCTACTAGATACAACCAAGTGTAGAACCATCCAAACACCTGGCACTCAGGACAATGGTCTAATCATCCTCTTTTGCTGTCCTGATGGGTAAAGCCACTAGGAAACCTCAAGGGCTTCAACAGGTCCCCCTTCTTAATATTTTAAAGGGATCCCCATTAAGAACTCACAGAAATCTCCATAGCTGTTATACCTACAAGTACAGGAGTAAAGAATGATAAAGGTAGAATATACTTTTTGGAATTGCTCAAAGTCATCTACAGCAGTCTTAGCTGCACCAAGCCCTTTTTTAAAAGCAAGAAACCTTTGATGCAACCACATCAAATAAATTAATAAGCTCCAGATACAACTGCATCAAGCCAAAGTCTCTCTTAGCTTCATCATTAACAGGATAACATAATTCTAACATAAATATTGCTATACATAATTACAATTCTCTCAAACTTACATCTTAAAACAAACTCTAATTAAACCATTAACACTTTAAAAACTTTAGCAAAAGTACACTTTAAAACAATCTCTTAATAGAACCATTTGAATTTCTTGCTAACAAAACATAAGATAAACTTCTAATGCATTTGCAGCAAACTTAAATACTCACTTAAATTCACCAAACCATGGTGCATCAATATCAATATGTTAACATAATAACTCTAACATAAATATTACTATACACAGTTATAATTCTTACAAGCCTACATTCAAAAGCAATACTCTCAATACAACCATTAACATTTAAAAAATCTTTAGCAAAAATCTAAAAGCAATTTCTTAAGAGAACTATACAAAACATAACGTTAATCCACTCAAATAACAAGTAAAAATCTTTTAAATTAAATAGTCTGAGGAATATTAACTTCCACTTTTCTTTATAATTTTTTAAAACTAAATCCTGAGCCTAGTTAGAAAAAAAAAACCAAACTTCTTCATTTAAACAGTTCCATTTTTAACACAAAACCAGTTCCATAAGCAGTTCCATTTTTACATAAACAGTTTCATAAAACAGTTCATAAGTCATCACTGTTGATAGAGTCTATATGTGTAAGTAAATTCAAAATTGTCCCATTGCAATGAAATCACTCCTGTCCATCCCATTTCTTAAGTTCAAAAAGTTCAAAACAATAAATTCTGATATCATTCTTCCAAATATAAAGAATTGATTCTCACAACCAAAGACCTTTTGCAGTTAACAATGTTAATTCAAACACATCTCTGCAACTTTTGTTCTAATGCACAGAGGTACTTTTAGTTACAGCAGCATTTTATGGCAGTCTTTCCCTAGACATTTTTGCCTCAGGGTGAAAGCTATTAGCTCACAAGAGTGGGTTGATGCAAAGTTCCTCTCAAAAAAGACTTTCTTACAGCCAGCAAACAGAACTGCAAAGCGTTTTTCTGCTAGTCCTGTTCAGGCTTTTACAGTCCCAGTATGTCTATGCCTCCTATAACTGGGCCATTCCTAGGAACCCTGTATCCTGAGGGTAGAGGACTCTCAATTGCCTCATGCAACACAGGGTCAACATTCCTCCAGCTGCTATGAGCTAAGCCATGGTTGTCCTACAGCAACTCAGGCTCTGCGAGCAAACCAAGTTGCTATGAATTGAGGCTTCCTTGGGTTCCATTACCTGCTTCACCAGGGGACCACTAGGAGCTTGGATTGCATCAGTATCAGCAGTTCCTGCACCCCAGTTTGGCTGTTCAGCCTGGAGTATGGCTCTCACTTCCACAGCTCCCTGGGCTCCAGCATGTCTCAGCTACTCATCCAGCACTAACACTGCTTCTCTGCCCCTGGCAGCAGTCTGGTTGCCAGAGTCTCCACTGCTCATGACTGCTTGCTGTTCTCCTTTCCCACAATGTGGCATCTCTGCTAGGCTCTCCAAACTGTTGCCTGCCATTCACCTCTCTCACAACATAGCAGAAAGCTTGCAGACTCTCGCTGCATGCACTGTCGCAGGCATTTGCTACCTGCATTGTGTTGATGCTGCAAGGGTCTCAGCAGCCAATCCCTGGCTGCTGCAGCTTGTCCTGGCTCTAGCATCTGCCATTGTTGGTGACTTCCAGAGCTTCTGAAGCTACTCAGACTGCCAAGCTCACTGTCTGCTATGGACACTGCTTTCTGCTGTCCCAGATTGGGGAAAAAAAAACCTACTCTATACCTAAGTCTTATTTTACCCTATTATACCTAAGCCTACACAATATCCTTATGCCTAAAGCTTATTCTAAGTTTTTCCTTATGCTATATTCCTGCGTTCTACTTCATATTTTCTTAATTTTTCTCTATACTGTATTACTACCTTACCTTACATTTTTCCTTAATTTTTATAGATAGAATTTAAGAGAGAGATAAAAAGAAAGAAACCTAGATAGAGAGAAATCTACACTGCAACCTTGCTTTTCAACTTCAGCATTTCACCACCCAACCTTCACACCTGAGAATAAAATACCATCGCCTTTGTTTTTCAATTCCTATTCAGCATGCCTCACACCGACAACACCCCATCTCTCATTTCACCAAGCCTCTGGGTCCCTGTTCTTTGGCGCCATTTGTGGGAGACCCACAGAGGTTTCCTAGTAGCTTTACTCCCGCATTTATTTACCCCAAGGACTCTTGAGGAGAGAGGGATAAGAGACTTAGTTAGAAATATAGAGGGGGAGAGAAACAGAAACACAGAAAAGTCTTGGGTGGGTCTTTATTCTTGTCCAACAGCCCAGAACTTCCTTCAAAAAAGCTTTTTATAATAATGCCAATGGGCAAGTCAAAAAAGACCTCCCCCTGCTAGATACAGCCAAGTGTAAACCCTTTCAAACACCTGGCACTCAGGCCTGTTATAAGGTCCAATTATCCTTTTGTGCAGTCCTGCTGAGTAAAGCTACTAAGAAACCTCTGTGGGCTCCAACACAGGGGTCTTGCATGAGTCTTTCTTATATTTCTGCATATATATTATGGTTGCACAGCTTGGTGTTCCTGTGGTACACTTAACAGTGTGAGTGGGGGCTGTCTGACTCCTTTGCCTGCTTTTGGGACCCTTTTCCTCCCACTAGCTTGCCTGGTAAAGCCTTAATATGAGTGGATATGACTAGTTTTATTATAACTGGATATGCCATGTTTTGTTGATATGCCTGTGAGGCCTGTCCAGGAGGAGTGACTCTGGGGGAAAGGAGATGTAGAGGTGGAAGGATTGGGAGGAAATGAAGGAGGGGAAAGTGCAATCAGATTACAATATATGAGAAAAAAATAAATTAAAAAATAAGTAAACTAGGATAACAGCAATGACAACTGTTCTAAAATATTTTGATTTGGATATTTGAAAGTTATTTATCCTAGCTTTTTTCCTGAGGAAGATGAAGAAATGAAGTTGATTAAATTAAAGACAATGACAATTGTCATGTAAGTACCCTATCCTTACTGTATGAACATGTGATAACTCCTTTCCTCTAAAGAAGACCTCAGCTTGCATGATTTTTACTTTGGGGATATTATACATAATTATAGAGGACACTTCTGGAGAAAGAAAACAAACTGAAACTTAGTTTTGCTTACATATTTGAGATAACAGTTATACTTTCTTTGGATATGAATATATCACTGGTCCCTTCCTTAACTCATGATAAAATTGCACAAATGCCAAGGAGAAGAGTTTGGCACTACAGAACTTGTTTAATACATTAAATGTATCATTTTGAATTTATAAGAAATATTATAGCTGAGGAATAAAATCATTTATCTAAGAGCTGAGCTAACTGGAATGATTTATCATTATGATGGCATTATATCATTTTTCTACTGAAATGAACTTTACTGTGATACTGTATCAATTGGTAAGAATTTGTAGCTTATATTTCATGGTCATGAGAAATGCTTCTGGAGAAACCAGATTACATTTATTAGTATCCCTCATGCACATGTATACTTGCATGTCCAAGTCAATGCTAAAAATAGGTGCTTGTGCTTTAAATAAAAGTAGACTGTTCAACTCTGACCTACATCCTTAAAAATCATAATTTATATGCCTTCTCTACTTCTAACTTATATTCATAGGAAAGTAAGATACCATCACTCTCAGAAAACAGAAGAGGAAAATCTTGAAAGGAATCAGAGAACACAGAAAAGAAAAATAAGGTTGTAAATTGACTTAAAGTATCACATCATAATTTATGTGATTGTCCTCTGTGTCTAAGGAAGAATAGAATTGATCTTTGCCAATCCAAAGACAGTCTCTGCAGAAAGTTATACTCACTCTGACGTCAAGACTGACAGTAAATTCTTCCAGAAAGACACTCTGGGGTGTATATGTGAAAGTAGGTTTGTGCCCCTGAGCTGAAAAGTAGAGAAAAGAAGGAGTTGGATCTGAACCAATCTAGAAAAAAGTTCTAGAAAAGATTGTGGTAAGTGAGCCACACTTGATCAGTTCTTATTAACTTGAAAGATGCTGAGATGCTTCTGTGTATTGGACAAGAATATGGCTATGCCAGATCTCTTCCAGACAAAAAGAAATTCCTAGACCATACCCTGCTAGGTCTTCAAATAGGCAGAAATATAATTACCTTGGCATTGGAGGTATATCTGAATGATATAACATAGCATCTGATCCATTGCTTGGCACAGAGTGAAACCACGTCTCTCATATTCACTCTTTAGTTCCAACTGACTAGATAACCAAGAGTGCCAAACTCTAGGACTGGATCATAGACGTCTCCTGTGTGGTCGTCCATATCAGATTCTACAGATGGCCCAGTGGAAGACAAGTCTGAACACAGATTAACAGGAGAACAATCAACCTTGGATTCTGTATGGCCATAGTTGAGGTCACATTCTGAAAGGAGATGTAAAATTTATCTTGTGTTGATAAACTAAGACTTGGAACTATTTAATGTGGAAAGCTGGCTATACATGCAGTCAAAAATTTTTCGAGAACAAAACTTTGGTAATAAAAACAAAACCATTAAAATAATAATATTTAGAAAGTTGGAAATTCCAGTGATTGTCCCAGATCTCTTTTTCCATTAACACTTCATTCCCTTTAACACTTATAGTAATTTTATAACTCCTCACTATAATCAAATTGTGAGATACAATGACATTTTATAGTTTAATGATTCTGCAAAGCTACAAAGATGATTTAAGTTGAAATTTTGTAACTTGCATTTAAAATTCATCCCTAAATCCAGGAAATTCATGTACTAAAGGCTATGCACTTCATCATCATCATCAGAGATCTAGATTTGATTACATTTTCCTAACAAAGGTGCCTCTACTTGGAGGGCTTAAGTCCTTGCTGCCAACAAGGATATTGGCTAAAAACAATGTTAATACGCCTTTTCAGCACCATGGACTCTTCCTGTGCAGGGTCTTTATATAGAGACCCCAGACGCCTTTATATATAGGGCCCAGAGAAAAGGATTTTCATAAATTCTTTTCTCTTAGTTTCTCTAAAAAAATATTTATTGTGCTCCTGAAACCATTTTATGTGGTACAATGTAAGTAACAACTAGAGTACCTCCTCCTCCTGAAGTGACTCTCCTCCCAACAGTTGTCAAGTGAGTTGTGATGTCATACTGAGGACCACTGGGCATGACGAATGTAGAAGGGGTAGGTCAGTACAGCCAATAGATGGAATTTCTTTTTCATCATTTCTTTCTTTCTTTCTTTCTTTATTCTTTCTTTCTTTCTTTCTTTCTTTCTTTCTTTCTTTCTTTCTTTCTTTCTTTCTTTTTTGTTTTGTTTTGATTTGTTTTTTAAGACAGGGTTTCTCTGTGTAGTTTTGGTGCCTGTCCTGGAGCTCGCTCTGTAAACCAGGCTGGCCATGAACTCACAGAGATCTGTCTGGCTCTGCCTCCCAAGTGCTGGGATTAAAGGCTTGCACCACTGCTGCTCCGCTAGATACAACTTCTAAGAGTATGTATACGTAGCCATTATGAAAAAAGGTTTCAAGTAAAATTATAGCCATCTTGAACTTTCTTAAATCAATGTACTCTAGAAATGGTGCTCACTCAGGTTGCACAATCGACTTGATGTTGATTATACTTTAAGCCAATAAAGATAATTTGAAAAGTTTTTCACAACAGAAAAAGATGTAAAGAACCTTAAAATAGAAGCTACTTGCTGATAAAGAGAAGATACTACAGTAAGAGTTATGAAAAGCTATTACTTTACAATTTTTGCTCCCTCCCCTAAGAGGACTTGCTGTTTTAAAATATTGTATACACTTGGAAAACTGCACTTTAAGCACAATTACTATAAACATTTGTTTTGTGAGGGTTCGGGTGTACATACAATGACTAGGACAGATAAAAGCCAATTAAAGTTTAGTCCTATGGGCTTTTCATATATATGTTAATCAAATAAAGCAATATTCTTAAATAAAGGAGTTCTTAGAAGCCTAGAGTAAAACATAAAAATAACATAAAATTTTTAAAATATAAAGTCTCATAATAATTATTTTAACAGGCACTCATGATATAAACCAAGATCATTTGATCATTTTAAAGAGCTTGGATTTCATTGCTAATACTTAAAAAATTTTATTAGCATTTGATTTCCTTTGTCATGTCCTTTTTTAATGATGCATTGATATTAATCTTTTAAATACTGATGCTTCCTTAAACATAATAATTAAAAGTTCTCAAATATTCAGACACCATTTTAAGGGGAATAATAAGTCACCAATGTTGTAAATTCATGCTCTTCTCTTTAAAGAAGTAGGTAGAGGTTTTCTATTCTCCAAACACTTTGTGGTGAAGTCATTTTTAAAGGCACTTTTGTTGCTTATTCCTTTTTAATATTGTCTTGGCTTTGTAATAATTGGTTAATATCTGAGACCTTTAACCTGTTCAGTCCACAAACATATATGAGTTACAGGAATTCAGGATGCTTTCAGAAACAAAATTTAAATTTATATATACACATTCACAGAGTCTCTGATTAAATTACTACTGTTAAAAATGAGAACAGCAACTTCAATGCTTCTCATAAGAAGATATGGAACACCTATTACTTTACTTGGATGATTGCACAAATGCATTTCACGGAGAAATCACAGCTATCTGTTCTGTTCCTATCTATGCATTTTTAACTCTAAGCACGGTTGCATCTCACTGGGATTCTTCTATACCTTTACCGCATCAGATAGGGTAAGAGCAAGATGTAAATGTCTCTTCACTTTTCAAAGAATACAAAGCAGGGGGCTGGGAATGACTCTTTAAGGACAATATTCTTTGTATAACGTTGGCAGTGACTCCAGAGCATATTTGGCTTTGCATTGTTTTGCCCAGCATCCTGGTGGTTGTTCAGTCTGTGGAAATATATAAAGTACCATTGCTCCAGTGATAGTCTGAAGTCTTTCCAGGAAGTTACATTCCAAACATAATTAAAAATAATCCAGTGCCTCTAGACAAGCTGCATCCTTTTCATTTTAAATGATTATTTTATAAAAGAATACATTAATTTTCCATCAGAGATTTATTTACCAGTCAAATAAATTCAACCTCTTATCTATTGGGATATTTTAGAATAAACTTCTACTTTCATTTGAAAAATCATTAATTTAAATTTATATTACCCCTATTTATCAGCTCATGTTCTGCAATGTCTCAACCCTGATAAAGGCATCTAGAAACTCTTCACACTGCTCACCCTGATTTCCAAGTTAAGGAAATAGAAACCAAGTTGGAAAATGCCATGTTAGCCGCATTTAACAGTACAATGGTAATAGATAACATTATCACTCTTAATTGACTTAACAGAAGTGGAATATTTCCCAAATATCATCTTGATATTTTAGGTCTTAGTAAAATGGAGAGATGAATGCCTCCTTTTGAAGGTACACAGAAGAGTGTTTTTAGGAGTATTCAGATCATAGTTCTGCAAAGTGAAATTCAGTGACTGTGACTTTATTTCTCCCAGTCTAACCCCCACCCTTAATATTTGGCAAATTAACAATTCACATTTAGATGAAAAACCAATTAGAATGCTTATCATTCAGCTAACTCTTGCTAGCTGCTACCCCAGGTCTATTTTTACACTGTATTATTTTAGTTAAGCATCTTTGAGTAAGAAAGTCAGAGTAGCCATCCAGAAAACATCAAAGACTGACAACAATACACTAAAAACATAATCATTATGAACACTGTGGGGACATATACTAATGGAAGCACCTTAGACAACATAGGAATGAAGAAAATTATGTGTATATATACATAGAAATATAGATATATGCACAGATAGAGTTATACATATACCTACACAATTGGACTCTTGTTGACCATGAAGAATCCAAATATGTCATTTGAAAGAAAAAAGACAAAACTAAAGATTATCATGCTGTGTGAAGTCCTGTGGATTGAGAAGACAAATATCCTGTTTATATATAAGAAGACTAGTTTACCCACATAAACATATACACTATATAAAGAGAGAAATTTGTTATTCTTTTATTTGATATAATAAAAAATGTATTAGTTTTGAAAGCTGTGGTGACACACCTTGGTGTCTTCTGTTCAGGCTATCATGACAAAAGCGTTGTAGGAAGAGTGTCTTACCAAAGATAGATATGTGTTCTCCTCAGTTCTTTAGGATACATACCCACATTTGGGGCCCAGCACAGGAAGGGGTGACAATATCCCTTGAAGCATGGATGACATCTGTCCTTCCTGATTTCCACACATGGTTTAAAAGGCCCAGAGAATTATCTTAGACTCCCTTTTATAGGGCTACTCACTCTATTTACAACGTATCACCTCCAAGATATAATTTTATCCCAAAGGCCTACTTTGTAATGCCATGTTCTTTCAGGTTATGATTTGAAAGTGTGAATGAGAAGAGGCAGAATCCATCATTTGTACCAGCTTTTCACGTACTTTCTTTTATTACTATGGAATTAGGAAAAGTTGATCAGCATAAAACATAAAAAGAAAACATAATAGTCATAAAGAGTGTGCTCATGTGACTAACAGTTCATGACCCTTCTATCATATCCATTCAAATTCACTGTTTTTTTACATTTTCCTTTCTCTTTGAGGAACAAGTTTGAAGATTAGAATTAATCTACTCCAAGAAAGTTAATAAAGATTCATCTGCCAGACATCCCTTACATTCTGTTTATTCTCATTGAATAATTGAAACAAACTAAAGAGAAGTCAGATAAATCGCTCAGGAGTTAAGAGTACTAGTTGGTCTTCCAGAGGACCTGGGTTCAGTTCTTGGCACCCATAAACTGACACCCATCCATCTATAACTCTAGTTCCTAGGGATTGAAGGCCTTCTTCTGACCTTCTTAGGCACCAGGCATGCACAGGGTGCACTAAAATACATACAGGCAAAGCACTGCACACATAAAATGAAAATAATAAATCTTTTTAAAGAAAAGGAAGAAGGAAAGAATATGGTTGGTATGATGGCTCAGTGTGTAAAAGAAACTAGTGGTCCAATTTTAATGACTTGAGTTTGAGTCTCAGAATCCAGACAATGCATTGGAAAAAAGGAGCACACATCTGCAATTCCAGCACTCCTTTTTTTGGATGATTATGTGATTTTTATTAAGAAATCTTTTATTCATTTTACATATCAATCACAGCTCCCCCTCTTCCCTCCTCCTACCCCTCCAGTCTTACCACCCCCCAATTCCCTCCTACAAGAAGGTAAGCTCTCCCATGGAGAGTCGGTAAAGCCTGGTATATTCAGTAGAGGCAGGTCCAAGGCCCTCCCCCTGCCTCAAGGCTGTGTGAGGTGTTCCACCATAGGTAGTGGGCTTTAAAAAGCCACCTCATGCACCAGGGATGGATCCTGATCCTACTGCCAGGGGGCCCCTTAAGCAGATCAAGCTACAAGACTGTCTTGCTTATGCAGAGGGCCTAGTCTAGTCCTGTGTAGGCTCCACAGGTGTTGGTCTAAATTTCATGAGTTCCCACTAGTTTGGTTTGGTTGTTTGTAGGTTTCCCCATTATGATCTTGATGTCCCTTGCTCATAGAATCCCTCTTCTCTCTCTTCAACTGGACTCCTGGAGCTTAGACTACTAGCAATAGTGTAAAAAGTACCTGAACTGGCTTACCCCAGTAATCAGATCAGTGAATACCCTGTCATCATAGAGCCTTTCTCCTGTGACTGATGGAAGCAGATGCAGAGATCCACAGATCCCAGCACTCAAAGTGGGAAAACAGAAATAAAGTATCTCCTGGATGCTCACAAACTATGCATTGATTCTTAGCTGAGCCTCAAAAACAAGGAAGATTTTTGTTCAAAACAAGGTGGAAGGAGAGGCAACCCCAGAAAGTTCTCTGAACACAGAAGTGGTTGGTATGTGTACACTTGTATACACACACACACACACACACACACACACACACACACACACATATATATATATATATATATAGAGAGAGAGAGAGAGAGAGAGAGAGAGAGAAAGAGATGAAGTAGTTAAACTCTTTCACTTTTACAACTGACTTTAGGTTTCAGTTCTCTGAGAGGGGCAAACAGGTCTCTTCCAACAAAGGGCCATTTATCAAAAAATTACATTCAGGGCCAAGGGAGAGAACACAAACAAAGGCCTTCAGTCACCCCCACAATGTCTCAAGAACAAGTCCTACAGCCAGCCCCTCTTCTCAGTCAATGCAGACTTGTCCAAGCTTGTACAAATTTGCCCAAAGAGAAAACCTCAGTCAATTAAAAGTACACTAATGTAACTCTTGCTTAACCAATTATGTTTAAGATGACCTCACTGTCCCTGAAATGTAACACGAATTGATAAATGGTTTTATTAATAAAAAAAAACCCTGAGTCAGATACTGGGGTGAAAGCTAAAAGATCAGGGAAACAGAACAAGCCACAGCCAACCTCACCTCACCAACACCTCAGCATGCAGAGCGAGACTGCCTGTTTACTCACACCTTTCTGTGCCCTGCAATCTTCCTTCCTTCCTAGTGCTAGGATTAAAGGAGTGTATTTCCCAAATACTTGGTAGCAGAGGCATGAGATCTCAAGTCCTGGGATTAAAGATGTGTGTCACCATGCCTGGCTCTGTTTCCAGTGTGGCCTTGAACTCACAGAGATCCAGATGGAACTCTGCCTCTTGAGTGATAAGATTAAGGGTGTGTGCCACCACTGTCTGGCCTCTATGTCTAATCTAGTGGCTGATTCTGTCCTCTGATCTCCAGATAAGTTTATTAGGGTACACAATATATTATGGTACACAATATAGCACCACACTAAAACTCTCCTTAGCTGTGCTTAAAAGGATCATACACACTCCTCTCAGCGTCATTGCCATTTTATACTGTTGAATGACCCCGCATATACTAGTACAGAAAAATAAGCAGTCTTGCTGGTTGCATATGTGAATGGTGTCATTTACGGGGTGACACTTGGACCCTGTCTACAGACACATATAGACAGAAAGACTAAGGGAAATTAATTTAATAATAATTTTCAAAATTGAAAAGGCAAAACAAAATAAATAAAAGGTTTTATTTCCCATACCAACTTTGATAGTACACAAAGTGTTTTGTAGTTTTGGTGAAATTAATGCCTGTGACATCACTGGTGTGATTCACACTCACACTTCACATAGCAGGATTGCTACTATACTAACACATGGCAAACTTGCTTTTAGATTCTTGGTCACACGGTCTTTTTATCTAAAGGCATTCACATCCTCTAGTAATAAAACCTACTCCCACACCACCTACTCTATCAGAAGACTGCCTTCTGAATGTTTCCTTTACTTTGCTTCATTTCAGTTTCCATCTTTGGTTCTAAGCTCTCAAAACACGATAACCTCCTTTTTCACAAAAGCCCTAACTAGCTATGCCAGAAAAACCTTTCATTGCTTGGTGGTTTTCGTTGATCAGTCTCTCCTAACATGTTTTAAATACCAGAAGGATGGACAGCTTGATGAAATATGTGCATATTTTATTTTGAAGCAGAGTCAGTGTTTATTAAGAGCAGGTTTTAATATTGGTTTAAGCAAAGAGGTTACAAGAAAGAGATGCCTCCAGGGAAAGGATAAGACACACCTAAATGCCTAAATATGTAGCTTCTCAAGCAAAAGTGTTCGTATTCAAGGTAACCATGGCACCAGCCAAAGTGCCTGACTTTGAAAGGTTCTGAAGTTGTGTCTCAAAGTGTTGCTAAACCACTTAAGTAAGAACATAAGGTTTTCCTTCAAGTGCCTGGCATGCGGCTCAGCTCCGAAGAGCATCTGCTGCTCTTGTAAGGAACTTAGTTTGTAGCTCTAGCTCCAGGGAGTAAAACACACTCTTCTGGGCTCTTAGGGTGAATGTACAACACACATACACACACACACACACACAGAGAGAGAGAGAGAGAGAGAGAGAGAGAGAGAGAGAGAGAGAGAAGGAGGAAGAGAGATTCTAAAGGAAACATAAGGTAGTTCCTTAGTTCCTGATGGGTATTTAATAGGATTTCAGTTGAGAAGGTCAAATTCTAGGCTACAAGTTGTTCAGAAAGTAATGATTTTTTTTGTTTTTCTTGTATATTTGAGATTACAATATAACTAAATAATTCTACTGTTTTTTCTTCCTCCAAACCCTCACATATACCTATTCTTGCTTTCTTTCAAACTTGTAACTCTATTTTCATTATTGTTATAATATAATATATATTCCTAAATATGACCTGATCAGCCTGTACAGTATTACTTGTATGTATGCTTTCAGGGCTAAAAATAAAAGTTCCTAGTTTTGTGAGATTTCCAGGAAATGTCTAAGAGAGTTGTAGGGTCATATCCAAAGTCACATATGCTCAGTCCACAAGTATCATTGCTTACTACATAGCGGCTATGGATATGGCTCAGTTGGCAGACTACTTGCCTAAAATTCACAAAGCCCCGAGTTAACACCAGAATAGTATATGAAAGGTCACAGTGCCACACATCAGTAATCTTAACAATAGAGAGGTAGAGGCAAGAGGAACACAAATTTAAGTGCGTCCTTGGCTACTGAGGCCATCCTAGGATTCTAAAAGAATAAATACAGAAGAAATGGAGAAAGGAAAAAGTGAAAATGGATCTCTTCACTTACATATTCTTTCTGACAACAACCTTCACAGTAAAATTTCTGAAACTACTGATTCTTCTGGAGTGAGGCTCTGCCTTCTATTCCCATGTATTGTTCCAATCTATGCTGCCTAAATCTCCCACTATGAACTTTTGATCCCTTAATCTTAAGGATTGATAATGTCAGATAATCTGCTTCCTAAAATTTCTTCATTGCTGACAGGAGTCATCCTGACAACACAGGGAAAAGTCCTGATGGGTCTGATCTAACAGAGGACATGAAAAAGTTGGAGTTGGAAATCAGAGGTCCATCATTCTACAACCAACAGTAGCCCAGACATCATTTCATGTTCACCAACCAAGAATCAGTTTTAGTAGGGTGTACCTGTGATAGCTCTAAGCTGCCACTTGTAGCAGTTGGAGTGTTATCCATTGTAGATGGGCTCCTTTTCACTAGTTTTTAGCTTCTTTGATAGAAGAATTATAAAAAATATTTTAAAAAATCCAGTGTGAAGTTCTGTAGCTTCAGAATGGCTAATCTAACTCTATTGAAATTCTATAAAACATTGTGTAACAGTTTCCTCAGAGATTAAGCATTCCATCCTGCTGGCAAACTCCTTAAGTAGAAAGATAAACAACTCAAAAGACCTTCAGTTAGGCCTGAAAATGACCAGATTCACTAAACCCCTACTTGCAGGAGTGAATAATAAAAGCTGAGACAAGACCAGTTGCCTCATAAAAGAGGAATCAGCAGAGCTTCTTGAAAGACAATTAAACCAGAGTCACTTGGAAAGGGTACTCTCCAGACTGTTAAGCTGCCTACAGGCTGTTCAATATGCTCCAGATTTCCCAGCCTTTGTGAAAAATCACCCATGCTAAAGTGTACCTTAGAGATATAGCTGTCTTTGGATAATTTCTTCATCTTTAAGTAACCCTTCACCCATACTCCTGTAAGTAACCCCAATAATATTCACTGGTTCACCAAGTTGGCATTTGGTGATACCCATACTTTGGTCTATCATGGGATCCCTATCTGAACTCAGTAGACACTTATGTTGCAAATCCCAGGAAAAGTTTTGTCACACAACAAATGATTTCAGTCTGGTTAATTTTGGTATGTGATGACTTTTATTTGCAAGATTTTTTTTAAATTTTGTAACAAAGTGCTTTTAATAAAAGAAGCAAAAACAGGTGTCATTTCAATACATATGAATAGTCAGGAACCTTGACTGTGTCAAAGAGAAACTGCTTTCAACGTTTGCCTTTTCAACAATGATCTCATCCGCTGGATGGATACTGTGTGTTCACAAGCAACCTCTAACAAGAGGAATGGCTCAAGTTACTAGCTTCAGTTTTCATTTAGGAAGATGATTTTCAGAGAACTTTGTTCAGTGACTCAAAAACAGAAAAGCAAAATTAAGCTTTAAAATACTTTCTTTCACCATTTCTCAGTCTAGCTAACGAAAGCATTAATATAAAATATTCACGTACTGTGTACTATAGTCATATGTGTTTCTAAAAATTCTTTGTACAATTTAATTTTGTCATATTTTCCCCCTTTCAAAGTGAAAGACAGTAAGGGCATGCGATTCAAATAGGATTTTCATCAAGTAAGAGTGATCACAGAGCTATAATCTAAATTGTGATGGGGACTACAAAGGTACAAGAAACATATTATTGCTCTTTTACAAAAGCAAATCCCCAATAAACACACTGTTAACATTACATAACAAAACTGTGGAAATAAGGTTTCTTTTGTCATGGGTAAGCAAAAAAATAGGTTAGGTAATTGATACATGATAAACAACCAATAAGAACATGAGTAGGTGATAGAGTACTTGTTCATGAAAAGAAAACATTGAAAGGGAAAGGAATGTAGAATTGGAACATATGCTTTTCTTTCTTATGAGGTAATTTCAAAATGTTATAAATTCCTTGTATGATCTCCCTTCATTTTTTAACTGAACTATTGCTCTGATAATGCATTTTGTTTGAATTGGTTGTGAAGTTCAATTAACGTGTGCCCTGTAGCCCAGGATATTATAAAAAGCATCATAGCATGATAATAAAACCTCAGTGTATCTACACAGTGAAGTTAATCACCATCGTTACCATTTATACCTCATTTTGAGCACTGCTGGGTCTTGAAGCAGGAAAGGACATACACTCCACAAAACAAAAACAAAAACAAAAACAAGTAAAAAATAAAAAGCAAGAAACAAAAAAAATCCAAAAAGTAAAAAAAAAAAATCATTATATCCAGTAGAGAAAACCTGTGTACAATGCACAATAGCAGTCTTAGCCTAGATTTAACATTTTTATTTATAATAAAATATACTAAAAGTTACTCTAAGTAACTGTCATTTTATTATGCCAAAGAATTTCTTAACACACCAGTTTTATGCTGACTGGATTATTCTACTGAGTTTAAAATTGACATCAATCTTTTTTTCCTGATCAATTACAATCATCCAGTATTTAATCATTGGCAAGAAAGATAATTAATATTCCTACAATATATTTTAGTTCTAATTTCAGGAGTGCTCTGAAATTGCATTCTTTTTAGTACCTCTATTACTTCTGAAGGGACAAAGTCTTGTTAGTTGAAAAACTGTTAATAATGAAATGTTGAATCAGGGGTTAATGAAGAGCAATCTATTCACATGACACTTTTCATGCCCCTTGGATTCTACTTTGTGGTTTATTCCTAACTTTTCATTATTTGAATCCTCATTTTACAAGTCTTCCAGAAGATACCTTAGATCTAATATAGATGGGACACAGATAGTGAATGAAATGAAAGAAAAAATTACCCGATTGACTGCTTTTGATTATAGTATAACACATAGAATACACTACTGAGAGAGGTTAAAATTTTAAACAACAATATATTCAACTGTGAATTAGGTAATGCATTTACCTTGAACATTTCAGAATCTATAAGAACAAAATTACCAGAGAGACACAGTTCTTTAAAGATCTTAGAGGTGTCAGCTACAACATATCATCCTGGTGGTCAAAAGAATGTGTTTCAAGATAGCAGTAGTATTGGCTATTCTTGGTTGTCAACTTGATTAGATCTGGAAATAAATAAACCCCCAAAATGGCAGGGTATACCTGTTAGGGATTTTTGCTTAATTTGAAGTAGGAAGATCTACTTCTACTAGATCTTTGAGGTATGAAGGTATACCTCTAATCCACATATTTATGGTTGAAAAACAAACCTTACTGTAGAGCTCTTAAGCTGGGAAAAGCCAACTCTAATTGATGGGAGTATCTTTTTGTATACTGTGAAAATATGTTGCTCTGATTGGTTGATAAATAAAGCTGTGTGGCCAATGATGAGGCAGAATGGGGTTAGGTAGGACATTCTAACTAGAGAGGAAGAATGAGAAAGGCAGAACAGAGAGGAGACTCTGCCAGCCACCACCGTGGAGAAGCAAGATGTAAAGATACTTGTAAGCCACAAGCCACATGGCAAGGTATAGATTTATAGAAATGGGTTAACTGAAGATGTAAGATCTAGCTAGCAAGAAGCCTGAGCTATTAGGCCATATATTTCATAATTAATATAAGCCTCTGTGTATTTACTTGGGTCTGAGTGGCTGCAGACCGGGAGGGACTCAGGAAAACTTCTGGCTACATCTAATCTGGACCATGACTTCTTCTGAGGCATGTATAAGGACATGGAAAAAGGAAGCCCCTGCTGTTTGCTTGCTTGCTTTCACTTTTCTAGCAAGTCCATTCCTTCACTGGAATTAGAACCTTACATTTTGGGATTGTTGCTTACACTGAAGAGCAGCTGTGATGTTCAGCATTTTGGACTGAGCAACTACTGGATTTTTGGACTTTCTGCTTATAGACAGCCATTATTGGATTAGCTGGACCACAGCCTGTAATTAATTATAATAAATCCCTTTCCTATATGTAAAGGAAGATTCATTCATAAGTTCTGTTACTCTAGAGAATCCTGACTCATACAGCATTGCATTCTGGAACACTGAGAAAAACAATAGTTAGATTTTTACTAACCTTACTGAGAAATAGGGGAGTTAAAATATATTGTATAAGTTTGCATTTGTAATTTGTGTATGCACATGATAATCACAATAACAAATATATCTGTCACACCAAATTCCACATCAATTTTGAAATCAAATTCTCCATTTCTGTAACAAAAACCACTAAAATTTTGACAGGGACTGAATTATATCTGTAGAGTAATTCTGGAGACTATTACTAAATAATCTTTAAGTATTCCAAGCCATGCGTCTAGATAATCTTTCCATTTGAATATGTCTTTTTTAATTTCTGCTATCAAACACTACAGATTTCACTATATAGCATGTGTACTAACTTGGCTAAGTTTATTTCTAATTGTAGCTGTTCTTCATTGTCAAAGGGTTGCTTTGCTTTGTAAGCTCAAGTACGAATACAGCAAGCCCCAGGTACATTAGTTACTCAAAAAAAAATATTGGCACAGACTATGTATATCTTACTATATACATAAAGTAACATCTAGATTCTGTACAAGACTTTATACAATACAAATTCTATTATTCTATTTCAACTTCAAACCTTATTGTAGGCTATTTATAGTATCTAATATGGTATAGTTGTTATAATGTGCTGTTTAGAGAACAATAGATAAATAATATTAAAAGTTTAGCACAGCCAGGCAATGATGGCACATGCCTTTAATCCCAGCACCTGGGAAGCAGAGCCAGGCAGATCTCTGTGAGTTTGAGACCAGTCTAGTCTACAAAGCAAGACCCAGGACAGGCACCAAAACTACACGGAGAAACCCTGTCTTGAAAAACAAAACAAAAAAAATTAGCACCTATTTGTTTAAAAAAATAAAAAACGACATTTCCACATTTGTGAGTCCTGAGGATACAGAAGTTCAAATATATTTTATCCATTTAATATCTTTGTGAAATAAAAGTATCTTGTGTTCATTTCCTGTCACTTATTGATAGTGTATAGAAACTAAACTAGTATATATATATATATATATATATATATATATATATATCATGCAGTCACTTTACTGAATTTAATTAATTGCATTTGTGGATTTTTAAGGACTTTCTATATGACACATCATGTGAAAAAAAAAAAAAAATATATATATATATATATATATATATATATATATATATATATATATAAATTTGGTTGTTTGACTTCTTTTTCTAGCCCAATTGCTTGTTAAAACATTCCAGGATAATGCTCAGAACTAAAATTGCCTTGTGTAGGGTTGAGTCCTCCTGGGCTTTCCCTTATTCAGCTTAGCATGTCTGCTGCTGTTGTCCTCCTTAATCAACTGATGTTTAGGCAGTCATGTTGCTGGGTCTTATGAATGAAGCTTCTGACATTCCTAGAAGACACAATATAACAGCAAACTCCTTGTTCCTCTGGCTCTTACAGTCTTGCTATGCCCCTAACAATCCCCAAGCCTCAGGTAAAGTAGCTGTGTTATAGGTATTTCCATTGGAACTGGGCTCTACCTCTCTGCATTCTGATTGATTGTGGTTATCTCTAATGGTGTGCATCTTTTGCAAGGAGATTTTTCCTTGATGACCAGTGAGGACCACACTTTTCTTTGGAGATAAGGACAAATATCTTGAATTTACTTAGGGATCATTATGGTTAATAAAGTGTTGGTTGTAAAGTTTCCAAGATCCATAACTTCACTAGTTCTGGTTAGTTAGCTATATTTCCAGTACCCGACATTATCTTCCTTTTGTTGAATGGGTCTTATGGCCAATTAGAGAGCTGTTGGTTACTGCCAAAAATATGTGGGTCACTACTTCACCATTATGATTATCTTACCATACTTATCATTGTTGTGTTTCATAGATGTTCCAGCTGGATAGGATCGTCTGTTTTTTTCTCTCTCTTGGAAGCTTTCATGGTGCCTTCTGTTATCATGGCAGTTAATGTTCATGCAGGATTTCAGGTCAGTTCCAAATAAGGGGTGTTTGGGACACACATTTGAAGCTTGTGGTGTCTTCAGCAACAGGGACTTACCTTTCCAATACGGGGATGGGGACAACCAAAGACAATAGGAATAATCTACAGTGTTTTGGGTCTCTTGGATGGATAAACCCAACCAACAGTTTTAATATGGGTTCTCATTCCTGGTGTTGGGTTTCTGTTAGATGATATTTAGCTCATAAAGGGGGCACTGTCAGTTCAGAAAAGGAAATTTTATTTAAAGTACAAAGAGCAATTTACAAGTATTATAGTTTTATTTGGGGGGATAGATTGTTAACACATTCCTTCTAAGGTTTTACTGTCATCTTATCTTCCTCTCTTCTTCTTCCATATGTATATGCCAATTAATGTTTGGATTTGAAAGATGATGCAACTGGATATTCCTTGAATATCCTTTAGTCATGACACAGGATCTTTTAAACATGCTTTTCTTGTGGTAAATATTTTGCCTCCATATTCATATGAGCTTTTGATTCGTAGTTTTTTTCTCTTTGACATGTTTTTCTTCAGATTTGTTAGCAGAATAATTAGAATAAACTTCTGTTGTCTCATAACATTTTGAGAAGTCTTTGTATCAAGTTGTTATGAAATGTTTGTTAGAACTACTCAAAGTTTCATCATTGTCAATTTATTATAGTATATGTGTGTGGGATGGGGTGGGGTATGTGAGGAAGACTTTTTTTTTTTTTTTTGGTTTTTTGAGACAGGGTTTCTCTGTGTAGCTTTGCGCCTTTTCCTGGAACTCACTCTGTAGCCCAGGCTGGCCCCGAACTCACAGAGATTCGCCTGCCTCTGCCTCTCAAGTACTGGGATTAAAGGCGTGCGCCACCACCGCCTGGCATGAGGAAGGCTTTTAATACCAGATAATCTATTTAGTCATATATCTAGTCACAATTTTTTTGCTTTTTCTTTACTTTTTTCAATATTACATGTGATTCTGAGATTATTTTATTTAAACTTTTTAATTAATTTCTAAATAGTCTTATTAAATAGGAAACACAGAGCCAAATACAGAGGTGCAAGCCATAGAGATCAGAGCAATAGCCGCCAACTAACCTTAGCTTACTACCTCGCTGTAGCTTCCCAAGAGTACCTCTTCCTATCTAAGCTGTGCCTTTATTGCCCTCCTGTTCTGCCTTCTCATTGGCTCTAAGCCCAGCCATCTCACTTCCTCGTCACTGCCTGTCTATACAGACCTCCAGGTCTCTATGGTTGGTACTGGGATTAAAAGCATGTGTCACCATGCTTGGCTGTGTCTTTGAACACACAGGGACTCTGCCTGTCATGTGATTGGATTAAGAGCATGTGCTACCACAACCTGACTTCTGTTTATGGCTGATTATGACCTCTGATCTCCAGGATAAACTTTATTTATGAACATACACATAAAATATCACATATCAGCACAAATAAAATATAACCACAATAGATAGTCTATGTCTGATTTGGGTTTATGAAATTTCTGTCATTTGTTGTTGATCGAACTATCTAAGATTGCTAAAAAAAATCTTTTAAAGTACTAACAATTGATTTTCATCATTTTACTATTTTCAGGTACTTTATATATTGATATTCCATTTTAATATTATAGTATATTTGCATTGCATATAGTTTGCACCTTTTTACTTTTTAATATATTGAAATATTGTAATGCTAATTTGGCAACTCTTCAATTTTAATGCAGGAATTCATGATTATCAATATTTACCTTAGCAATAATATCTCTTCATTATGTAAATTTTAATATATATTAGTTTTGTTTTCATTTTTCTGATTTAATTTTTCTTATAACTTACTTTGACTCATTAGCTAAGAACAATTTTCACATATTGATGAAGTCTACAGATTTCTTGAACTAATGATTTCTTTTTTTTTTTTAATTTAATTTTTTTTTTAATTTTTATTTTGCAATACAATTCAGTTCTACATATCAGCCACAGATTCCCTTGTTCTCCCCCCTCCCGCCCCCCTCACCTTCCCCTCAGCCCGCCCCCCATTCCAATCTCCTCCAGGGCAAAGCCTTCCCCACAGACTGAGATCAACCTGGTGGACTCAGTCCAGGTAGGTCCAGTCCCCTCCTCCCATGCCGAGCCAAGGGACCCTGCATAGGCCCCAGGTTTCAAACAGCCAATTCATGCAATGAGCACAGGACCCGGTGCCACTGCCTGGATGCCTCCCAAACAGATCAGGCCAATCAACTGTCTCACCCACTCAGAGGGCCTGATCCAGTTGGTGACCCCTCAGCCATTGGTTCATATTTCATGTGTTTCCGTTTGTTTGGCTATTTGTCTCTGTGCTTTATCCGACCTTGGTCTCAACAATTCTCTCTCATATAAACCCTCCTCATTCTCGCTAATTGGACTCCCAGAGATCCACCTGGGGCCTAGTCATGGATCTCTGCATCCAGATCCCTCAGTAGTTGGATGAGGTTTCTAGCACGACAATTAGGGTGTTTGGCCATCCCATCACCAGAGTAGGTCAGTTCGGACTGTCTCTCGACCATTGCCAGCAGTCTGTTGTGGGGGTATCTTTGTGGATTTCTGTGGGCCTCTCTAGCACTTTGTTTCTTCCTATTCTCATGTGGTCTTCATTTACCATGGTCTCCTATTCCTTGTTCTCCCTCTCTGTTGTTGATCCAGCTGGGATCTCCCACTCACCCAAGCTCTCTTTCCCTCGACCCTCGCCCTTCACTACCCCCACTCATGTCCAGGCTGTTCATGTAGATCTCATTCCATTTCTCTGTCGTTGGGCGATTTGATCATACTGGGGTTAAAATGTTTGTTTTCAAATTTCAGCCTTTGATTTAGTTGTTCCATAGTCATTGTTTCGACACATGGTAACTCAATCAATTAATTTGGGCACACGAATAGTAAAAACATCAAGGGAGTTCATTCAGAAGCAAACTGCAAGGCAGAGAGATAAACAGCAAGGGAGAGTAGGTGAAAGTGAGATTGCTCATAAACTCCTCATTTCTTCTTGGGACTTTGTTATGTGTCCTGGAGGAGGAGATTTTAGTTGCTAAGATATGGATTGTTTCTGGCTCTGATAAACTTTAGATTTATAAATGGAAACACAGGTCTTCTGTGCAGGATGTACATACCACAATTTTAATCATATATATGTCTTTTTCACCAAATGATCACTATTCAGGCTGGCTCAGTTCAGTTCCTTTTGTTCCAGCATGTATTTGACAATAAACTAACCAATAAATAAATAAATTGAAAAAATGGTGACTGGCAAGGTTGGTAGTTGTTTTGTTGGGAAAAGGATAGGTGCAGCTCATCAGAGGTGCTTGCTAAACCACTCACATTAAGCATCTATTCTAACTTTTCCCTGAAAGATTTTTCCTCCCAAATTTGTTAGGAGAGCTGAATGAATGTGTACAATTGTTTGGAGACTCTATGCTTATTAGGATTGTAGATCTGAATATGGAAAAAAGTAATGTCTTCTACCATTCCTGAAAATTGCAATGCTTTTTAAGGTCCTGCTAAAGATCTTCTATGAAGCTCCTTGGCTCACTGGAGAGGGTAAAATTGGGGACCTTTTGGTCATTGTTATATAAGTCTCCTATTTGTTGGTCTTAGTGGCAGCAGTTGGAAGGAGACCATTTGTAATTGGACTTATCAGATTCTGAAATAGATCTGCTTGCAAATATTATTAAGAAAAGAAGAGCCAAGAGTGAGAAAGAGAATCAAGAATGGGTTGGTTATTATCAAGCACAGAAGGTTGATAATCAATCTCCAGGTCTTCCAGTCTGAGCTTCAAAGACTGCAGTTACCAAAGCTTTCAAATGAGTCTACTCTCAGAAGAACAAGTGAAGGGAGTTTGGCAAATGGCAGAAGAGATGTCCATGATGTGGTGCAATGGACAAAAAGAAAAATTGAGAACTATAAACATGACCTTATCACAAAAAACAGTCCTCTTTGAGAAATGTGTTTGATGTATTTGAAAATTACAGGAATACTCTCCTTCTAAGTCTTTTCATAAGGTGTCAGGAATCTCCAGCCTTAGGTCATCACTGGCACCTCTTTAAAAAAGATTTCCTGAATAATTCATGTCCTCTTCTATTGGGGGAAACTTTGGGTGTAGACAGCAGCTTTTAGTCACTTTCTAGTGAGGATCTTTGAAGAGGCATTGGCACATGTATTGTTTTTAAATAATGAGAGGGAAGAGAAGAGGAACTGTCTATGGCTAAAAGCAGAAGCTAGTGAGGTGTCGATTTTGGCAGACCACAGGTCCAATTGAGTAAATCAAAGAAGTGCCATGATTTAATAGTCCTTCTTGGAGTCTGGATAAGATATGGAAAGGACAGTTCATTAGAGGTTTCATTAGTTTCTTCCAGATTAGAAGAGACTTTTCTAACTATAGAGGAATTTTGCCAGCTTCTTTTATAAAATAGACAGGCTCCCAGGGTCATTGAATCCAGAAAATGTAATGGTCAATGAACGAAAGTCTGTTGTCTTTACCACTGAGATGTCTGAAGAAGCTGTAAAAAGCCAATACAGAATAAAGAACATAAAAATTGCATGTGATGATCTTACAAATTCTGGCCAAATAGATACACAGATTTTTTTTTTCCTTCTCCAGGAAATAACTCAGCTTCCCAGGTTTGTGACCCAGTTATCCTACCACAATGGAGTTCAAGCAATGGATGTCCTAATGGCTCTGAATTGCCAATCCAGTACCTGATGATTGATGGTAGATGGTAGAAGATTTCATGACAGGAGTTGCAGCTAGCCGAAAGGAGAAGACAACAAGGATTCCCACTAGGGTGCTTATCTTCTGTCTGACTCAAAAAAAAAAAAAAACATGTTAGCTGTGATTGTTATCTGGACTGGTTGTAATCCAAATTCTTGTCATCTTGTTTGAGTAATTGAAGACACATACATGACTAAAAATTAGCAAGGGATGACATTCAGAAGTGTTTTACTCAGCGCCCTGACTAGTGTTTTGTCAACTTGATACAAGAGTCATCTGGGGAGAGAAACTCAAATTGAGAAAATATCTCCATCAGATTCCCCATAGGAAAGTCTGTAAGACAATTTCTTAATTAATGATTGATCTGAGGGGCCCAGCTTACTGGGGTAGTGCCACTCCTGGGCAGATGGTACAGGCTGAGCAAGCCATGAGGAACAAGGCATTATGCAGCATTCCTTCATGGTGCCTGCTCAGTTCCTGACTCCAAGTTCTTGCCTTGAGCTCCTGCACTGACTTCCTTTTGTTGAACACTGTGAACTATAAGGTAAACCCCATCACCTGTATTTCATTTGGTCATAGTTTTTCTATCACACCTATAGAAACCCAAGGAAACACTTACTTTCCTTTTTAGCTGCTACAATCTACTTGACCAAAACAAATTAAAGTAGAAACAATTTACTTTTATGCAACAGTTCTAGGGGAAGTCTAGAAGTGCAGAAGGCATGGAGAGAAGTAATGGAGGCTGCTGGTCACACTGTACCACAGTCAGGAAGCAGAGACAGATAATGGTCAAGCTCACCTGTTTTCTCCTTTTATGCAGTCCAGAACACCAGCTCATGGAATTATGCCTCCCATTCTTAGGGTACCTCTTCTCATTGCAATAAACCAAACCTAGAAAAATCAGCACAGACATGCTCAGAGATTTGTCTCCAAGGTGATTCTAGATTCTATCAAGTTGGCAATCCATATAAACTTTCTCATAAAATAACAATACAAGGTAGGTGCACTTCAAAAGTACAGTGGTGTTCATGAGTCCTGAATTCTTTTGAAGGACCCTTTTTGTGTGGTCCTAGGGAAGAATAGTTGGTTGCTAAGGTGAGGTATGAGTGTTTCTATGCTCTGATAAACTCTTGATTGATAGATGAGAACTTGGTTCTTCAACACAAGTGAGTTCTACCTCTCAGAATTTTAATCATATATATGCCTAGTCATACATAAACATAACTTGCTAAATAGAAATTTTTTCCTAAATGGTCACCACAAGGAAAGAGAATTGTCTTTCTGCAGATGTACTTAAAAGGTGTTCAAGAGAGAATCTGGGAGGAGTTGGGAGTTGGAGAAATTATGATCACAATATATTGTATGATAATTTTTTTAATTAAAAAATATGTTCAGGCTGGATTCACCCACTTCCTCTAATTCCAGGACATGTTTGATCACCAATTAACCCAAAATATTGGAAGTTGTTACAGTAGAGTTAGGTATTGCTTTTACAGAAAAAAAGGTATGTATAACTCAAGGTAGGCAGGATCCTGGTAATATAATTTGTAATCTGTGGTTCATTTAGAGGTAGGTTTTGTTGCCAAGCATGTAGTCTATCCATATAACATCTCACTTGTGAATCTCTCCAGACTGGAATACTTTAGCCTGCTCATTTGTTTTCCATTCCTTTGGGAACTGATTTTAAGTGGAAATTTCAATCCTTTCCATTTAATAAGATCACCAGTAGAGACAAACTTTTTCTCCTTTTCTTTTCTTTCTTTCTTTCATTCTTTCTCTCTTTCTTTCTTTCTCTCTCTTTCTCTCTCTCTTTCTTTCTTTCTTTCTCTCTCTCTTTCTTTCTTTCTTTCTTTCTTTCTTTCTTTCTTTCTTTCTTTCTTTCTTTCTTTCTTTCTTCCTTTCTTTCCTTTTTGTCTTTTGTTTTGAGTTTTGTGCCAGGACTGAATCCAGGGACTTATAAGGGAAGCACTGACCTGAAAGCCCTTTTTGTTAAGTTCCTTGTGCCATCCACCTCTTATTCATGGGCTCTACTGTTACTGCATCTGTTTAGTTTTTTTTTTTTTAATTTTTATTTTTATTTTGCAATACAATTCAGTTCTACATATCAGCCACAGATTCCCTTGTTCTCCCCCCTCCGGCCCCCCTCACCTTCACCCCAGCCCACCCCCCATTCCCACCTCCTCCAGGGCAAAGCCTCCCCTGAGGACTGAGATCAACCTGGTAGACTCAGTCCAGGTAGGTCCAGTCCCCTCCTCCCAGGCCGAGCCAAGTGTCCCTGTATAAGCCCCAGGTTTCAAACAGCCAACTCATGCAATGAGCACAGGACCCGTTCCCACTGCCTGGATGCCTCCCAAACAGATCAAGCCAATCAACTGTCTCACCCATTCAGAGGGCCTGATCCAGTTGGTGACCCCTCAGCCATTGGTTCATAGTTCATGTGTTTCCATTCGTTTGGCTATTTGTCCCTGTGCTTTATCCAACCTTGGTCTCAACAATTCTCACTCATATAAACCCTCCTCATTCTTGCTAATTGGACTCCCAGAGATCCACCCGGGGCCTCGCCATGGATCTCTGCATTCAGATCCCTCAGTAGTTGGATGGGGTTTCTAGCACTACAATTAGGGTAGTGCTACTACTCTCATCACCAGAGTAGGTCAGTTCTGGCTGTCTCTCAACCATTGCCAGCAGTCTGTTGTGGGGGTATCTTTGTGGATTTCTGTTGGCCTCTCTAGCACTTTGCTTCTTCCTATTCTCATGTGGTCTTCATTTACCATGGTCTCCTATTCCTTGTTCTCCCTCTCTGTTGTTGATCCAGCTGGGATCTCCCGCTCCCCCAAGCTCTCTTTCCCTCGACCCTCACCCTTCATTACCCCCACTCATGTCCAGGCTGTTCATGTAGCTCTCTTCCATTTTGTTTAGTTTAACTTACATCATTTGTATTTGCCATTTTGACTCTGGTCCAATGTGCATTGCTGTATTCTTCTTCACTATTTCCCTGGAAGTTCAGTTACTTTAAATCACACCAATTTTATTTTAATTAAAGTCATGAAAAGTATTCATTTCTATACTACTTTATATCGCCCACTGTGTTGTTTTTTCAAAATGCATTATTTCCCACCATCCTGGGTTTGTGCTAGAACTTTATGTATTTCTATTTTAATTCATATAGAAAATAGAAAAATTGCAAATAAACCTGAGAAATGATATTTCTGCATTGGTCCATGGAATTTTGCTCTGTGTTACTCATTTCTCCATATGACTTAGATTACTGTTGTCTTTCAACTTCAACCCAAAGGATTTTCTTCAACATTTCTCATAAGGCAGGTATGCAGACAATATACTCTAGCCTGTTGATTCATGATGTTTTCATTTTCCCATCACTTGTAGCGCCTTTTATATGCCTGAATCAGAATTATTCTCTCTTCTAAGACGCCCTGTTATGTTGCTCTCCCCTCTTCCCTTCTCCTTCATCACTTCTGCTGTCATACAGTAAAACAGTTAATGTTGTTCATCAAGGTAAATGGACTCTATTTCTTTTTTTAAGTATTGTCTTTTTCCCTTTTCAAGTCAGATTGATCTATCCTCAAACTTTCTGATTCTGTTCTCTGCCCACCTAATATGTGTTGAAACTATATAGTGATTTTTTTTGTTGTTGTTGTTGTAATTCCCATCTGAAAAAAGTTGTTTTTTTTTAAATTTATTATCTTTTTGATAACTATTTTATTGATTCTTTGAGAATTTCATTCAACCATTTGATCACATTCACCCCCTAACTTCTTCCCTTAATTTCTCTTAAATCCACTCCTACTTTTCTACCCACAACCAACTTTCTGTCCTCTTGCTTTTTTGATTTTTATTTTTATTACAAAATAAGTCTAATTTTTGTGGTTCATATACTCCTAGGTGAGGGGCCCACCCCTGGAGTGTGGTCAACTCATCATGGACCACAACCTTAAAGAAAATTGGCTGCTCCTCCCCCAGAAGTCGTCAGCTGTCCATAGCTCCTTAGTAGGAATGAGGCTTCTGAAGCTCTTCTTACTCCATTCTGGAAGTTTGACTGACATAATCTTGTGCAGAAAGCCACAGCTGCTGTATGTTTATGAATGCAGGGCACCTGTTCTTTCCTGAAAACCTTGCAGGCCAGGGTAGTGGTGGTGCATGCCTTTAGTCTAAGCACTTGAGAGACAGAAACAGGAAGATCTCTGTGGGCTTGAAGCCAGCATGGTCTACACCACAAGTTCCAGGACAGCCAAACCTACATAGAGAGACCCTGACTCAAAAAAAGGGGGGGCATTGTTTTTCTGTACAATTTTATCTTTGTTATTGTATCATTCCCCATTTCCCTCAGCTCCCCTAGTTATTTTTCTACTGTCTTCAGGAATAAATCTTTATGAACTCCTTTTATGTTTCTTACAATTTAGTAGTGTTGCTAAAAACTAGACAGAAAACTGTATGTAGTAATTCTGGAAATCAGATTTTCTCCTTTCTACGGGGTCTTCTGTTTCTATGTGTTGTGATTGTTTTAGTTTACTTAGTGACTTCTCTGAGCTAAGTTTGTAAAATTGGTGTTATTATCATATTAGAGCAATAGAATCTTGGTTCCCTATTGTTTTATATTATTTTATGAGACAGGCATTAAGCAAACAATACAAGAGCTGACCCAAGAGAAGTTCAGAAAATAAAACTTAAAGCTCATTTCACAGGTACTAGAGACAGGAGGCCCATGGCACAAAAGGTCCTGGAGAACAACATGGGAAATACAATAGAGTGTATTGTGCCAAATGTAGATGTAACCAACTGTCTTATTAAATAAGAAACACAGAGCCGATTCAGAGAAGAAAGCCAAGAGGTCAGAACTAAGAGCCTTACCCTTCCTGCTTCAGTGATCCTGCTTCAGCCAAGAGAGCTCTTCGAAAAAAGGGCCTACTTCCTGTGTGTATGTCTTTATATAGTCTAGCTGTTCTGCCTTCTCATTGGTTGTAAACCTAAACACGTGACTGCCTTGTCACTGCCTGTATTTACCGCCCTCCAGGTCCTTAAAGGCGTGTGCCACCACCGCCACGCACTTGCTATGGCTCTAAAACTCTGACCCCCAGGCAACTTTATTTATTAACATACAATTAAAATCACATTTCAGTACAAGTAAAATACCACCACAGCCAGGATGTAGCAGAAGTGAATGATGGGAAAGTATTCAGCCAGAGCCATTATTTGTACATGAATAGCCAGACCCACAGCTGGGATTCATCAATTTGAATGAGTCTAGTGATCTCCAAGCTATAGATTATACTAGTTACTTGAAATTTGCTTTGAGATGTTGATAGCAGAGACCTGAATGTTGTTTCCTGAGATATATGGGCCAGATGGAGGAGGCATTGCTCCAGATTGTATTTTAGTAGCCAAATGAATGCTGCATTCTGAATCTTTCATTTTGAGAAAGATGCTACTTTGAAAATAGGTGCACGTATAAATATAGTCAGACAAGCAAAAGAAACCTTGTTGAGTATTTCTAGAATGATATATTGGAACACACCCTTCATTAGGTATCTAGGAAGTTTGAAAATCTGCCTTGGTTTTCACTCATGTCTGTGTGGGGCTTTCATGGCAGGTAAGACCAAATATGAAAACTTAGGGTCTTCTGAGGTCATGTTTGGCAAGGGTACAAATGTGACCAAGCCACTTTAGGTATAACTTCCTAAATTCCTTATGTGTGCGAAAATCAATCTCCATTATCAGCTTTACTGTCCTTGATACCTTTACAAGGATTCCTTTGGTGGAATGAAAATAAAGGAGAAAGCAAATAAGGCATGTTGATGCTGGGGATGCTGTGAAGGTGTTGCTCTGATTGATTGATAAATAAAATGCTGATTGGTCAGTAGCCAGGTAGCAAGTATAGTGTAGGCAGGATAAAGAGAGAGGGAAATTAGGGGAAGTGGAAGGCTGAGTGAGGAGACGCTGCCAGCTGCCGCCATGAGGACTAAGATGCCGGTAAGCCACAAGCCACATGGCAACTTGCAGATTAAGAGAAATGGGTTAAGATATAAGAACTAGATAGCAAGAAGCCTGCCACAGCCATACAGTTTATAAGTAATATAAGTGTCTGTGTGTTTACTTGGGTCTGAGCAGCTGCGGGCCTGGTGGGACTGGAGAAAACTCCAACTACATGATGATTCTTTGCTTTCTCTGCTTCCTGACTGTGGAGGAAATGTGAGCAGCTGTCCTATTCTTCTGCTGCCTAAATTGGTGGGACACAATATCAAACTGTGAGCCAAAGTAAACCCTTCATTGTTTTGTCAGTAGATGATTTTTGATGCTGTAATTTTTCCTTACATATCATTCTGCTATAACTTGTTTCTCTATTGTAATAAACACAGTGCCCAAAATCAACGTGGGGAGGAAAAGTTTTGTTCCAGTTTATAGATTATTGTCCTTCAGTGAAGGAAGTCAAGGCACAAACTTGAAACAGAAACCATGCAGGAATGCTGCTTACTGGATCAATTCTTCTGGCTAGCTCAGCCACTTTTTCTATGCAGCCATGGATTAACTTCCCAGGGATGGCACTGCCAATAGTGGTGTGTGCCATCCAACATATATTACAAATAAAGAGAATGCCCCCACAAATATCCCTATCAGCCAACCAGACAATGGTAGATGCTCATATTAGGTTTCCTTTTCTCCAGTTTTGTCAAGTGTAAAACCATGATTACCTATAATACATCCCCTAACCACTTTCTGCCCATGTCTTTTATTCTCCTTACTGTTTGCTTCTAATATTATTCTTAATTGCAGGTGTCATTGGTTAATTTAATTTGTTTTTAAATGATATCACCAAATGTTTCCCTATTACTTACATCAGACTTCAGTGCTGGGAAAGGTCAAATAAAACCAATGATTTAGAGACCCATCCTTGAACATCATAGCACATATTCACAATCTGTGAATGTGGGGACTGTATTTGTTTCTCTGTACTATCAATCTGCACCAAAAGCAGAGTGCTGCCAACGTTGCCTCAAAGTGGGAAGAGATTGATGGAGATAGGATGTGTTAGAATATCACATATTTCTCCTATGATAAACTCACCTTTTCCTCTAGGTTGTTATTGTATATCAACAGGTAACAAGAGTTTTTTTTTTCTAACAGTTTTGTTCATTTATAAATGATTTATAAGCTGGGGGGGGGGCGTTGAAATTATTCTACCCTGTTACTTTTCTGAGTGATGTAATAACTCATGCTTAAAAACTTGAACACAATTTATTTGAGTATTATTTTTTGTTTATTTATTGCCTCATTGCAGTGGTTATAACTTCTAGGGCATTGTAACATAAAACCAGTGATATTATGCCACTATCATTATTATAGGAATTCACAGAAGGAATTTAATGTTTTATTTATTGTAATGAGTTATCCAAATTTTCCAAAAGCAATGAAGTGCAATGAGTTCTAATGTTTGTTTGTTTTTCAGTTATACAATGAAAAGCTATATCACCTTTAGAAGATATCTACTGATACAAAGGCTGTCCCCTTAATATTATAGGAATACCTATCCCTCCTAAAAACTCTAATTCCTAGATTATAATAATTTCCCATAAATTGCCTTCATGTGGATAATTTATTTATATTTTATGCTTTTTCTTTCTACTCTTTAAATGATTGAAACTTTAAAAATACAATATATTTTGTAGCATGTGTTTGTGTTTGTTCCTTTATACTGTTAAATAGCATTTTACTATGAAGGCAAACTGGGGCATTTCTACTTTCTGATTATTACGAATCATGTTGTATGAACATGTGCATAGATAGCTGTATGAATGTACATTTTCTTTTGTCTTGTACAAATACTTAGACATAGAAACACAGGCAAATATAATAAAACTGTCAATGTTGCTAAAAAGTTGCTGACATATTTGCCATTCAAATATCTAAGAGGATTAACTTCATAGCTGGACCAATAGTTCCTTGTGAAGTTCTTGGATTTCTTTGAATTTTCATAGTAACTTACAATGTTCAGTATTTCTGACACCCTTATGGGACATTTATGGACTGTTTTAGCTGAAATGCCTATTAAAACATTTTGCACATTATAAAATTGTGTCATTTGTCTTACACCTGAGCAATGAATTATTTAAATTTCTAAAATAGAAGTCATATATGAGTATTGCTGATATATAATTTTGTGTGTGTGTCTTTTTAATTTAACCCTGACATCGTTTGAAGGTTTTTTTTTTTTTAGTTTCAGAAAGTTCAGTTTGTCAGTATTCTTTTTTATTGTTGCTAGGAAACGCTGACTTATCATAAGGTTCATATATTTTCCTATGTTTTCTCTAAGAATTCCATGGCTCACAGTCTTATGTTTCAATATGTTATCAATTTTACTTAGCCTTTATATATCATATATGATAAAGACCTACATTCATCTTTCTGTGTGTGGATATCTGATTGTCCTAGAGTTATTTCTTGAAAAGACTATTTTTATCCCCAGACAAGTCTCAACATTTTATCCCCAGACTAGTCTCAACTGTTTTTGCACCCCAATAAACATATTTAAAAGACTTCATAGGCTTGAGTTTTGTGATTTTTTTCATAAAGATTAGTATTATGATTATCAATATACACTACTGTGGGGGTCTCTTTTTCCCTCATGGCCTGTTGGCCACCAGTCCATAAGGGCAAAGGGGCAGAAGCAGAGTCAGAAAGCTTTTATGGGGCCGATGAGCACGAATGGAGACAGCCCTCCAGGAGACAGCCCTCCAGGATACTGCTTTCAGTGAAACAACTCAAATTTATTCCAGAATATAAGGAATATATAGGATTGGGGAGCCTGTGGACAAACCATATTTCGCATTAAGTGATACATTCCTACCATAAGGCTTAGTGTGTGGCAGTAGGATCGTATAGCAGGGAATCTGTGCCAAGGTTCAATCTAAAGATAAATCAGGTATCTGCCTTAGAGACAGGTTTCAAATAAGGTCAGTCCTCTAAGCCCGGGGACATTCTTCAAATAAGGGCAGATAGAGGCAGGAAGTTCTGCTGGAGGGGGAGGGAGACCCATGTTGCTGAGCTATTGAGATAAGCTATCCCATCATGAGGGACTGGAATATCGACCTGTCAGCAAAAACCTTCCAATACACTACAGTTGTAGTACTCTCTGAAAAGTTGGAGGTACAAATTTCCTGCTAAAACGTGAGTGTCTGGTAACAGGTCTTGAGGTTTTATAGTCCAGCCCTACTTTGCATGTATTCCCAAGTTCTTTTTTTATGGAAGTAACATGGCTAGCTGCCTCATTCTCATGTTACCATGTCCTCTAACATGATGGAATTTATCCCTCCTTAAACTGTAAGCCAAAGTAAAACCTTCTTTCTATGATAAGCTTCCTTTCAGGTATTTTGTCACAGAAATAAGAAAATTAACTAATGTAGAAATCTGGTATCTGAGAGCATTGCCATTGTCATGATAAACTAGGTAGTTCTTAGGTTTTTAAAAGTTTGTGGATAGAATATGAAGGGGTTTGCAAATATTGCCTAGAAAATCCCTAGTAATTTGGCTTAGAAAAATGTGGCTGCAAGTAAAGATTAATAGTAATCCTGATAGGATTTCAGAAGACCCGGATGACAGTAGTGATGTTGGTAACAAAGGCTCTTATGTTTCAGAAGGGACCATATACTCTATCAGGAACAGGGGCAGAATCTACTCACATTATTTTCTGGTAATAATCTAGCTAAATTCTCACTGTTTCCTAAGTGAAGCTGAATTTAATATAATGGAATACTTTGCTTTGCATCTGAAAATTCAATACAAGATAGCATTCAGCACGTGCTTGGCTAACTTCTTACTAATTCTTACCCAGATTTACATTAAGACAAATTGACAAATGGAAGAAAAAAACATGGAAATGTGCTGTTTGCAGTTGAAAGGTAGAAATTTAAAACTATAGCTAGGGAAGCGGAAACAGCTGCTATAATTGTTTTAGAGATTATACTGTTAAAAAATATCATAAGAAGGAAACCCAGAGGACAAAACATTACCTAAAAGAGATTCAGTTTTGTGAAAATGAAAATTCTTATGAAAGAAGCGCTCAGACAGAATGCTACCAAGAGGTCCCTTCCTAGAAACAATCACCTATGTACACAGAGTTCATTACAGATTTGATCTAAGGGAAGAAGTCTATGTCTCAAGTTGACAGCAGAACTTGGCAATGCTAGCCATATCATACAAGTTTTGCAGCCATGAAAGACGCAAAGTTGAAAGGTTCATGGAATCTGAAACCAAGGTTTCAGAAAGCTGTTGGGGTCAGGCAACATATGGTAGAGTTAGAATCTCAGCAAAGAGTGCTTAAAAGGCTACTGCATGATGATATGAAGGTAAAGCTCAAGTTTTAATGAAAAATTCAGAATGTTGGAGATATCAGGACCACAGGATATCCAAATATGAAAGCTAACTTCAAAGAGCATAGCCAGCTGAAAAGAGAGGTTATGGGCCTCTCAGGGGACTGCCTGAGCTTTTTGGTCCACAGGTGATTCCGTCATGAGTCACAGATGCTGGTCATGAAGTTGTTACATTTGTCATTTTCCCTGTTTTGTTCTGTTTTATTTTTTCTTGAGTTTTGTGTGGTAATTTGAATGAGAATGGCACCCACAGGGACAAATATTTAAATGCATGGTCCCTAGCTGGTGCAACTGTTTGAGAAATATTAGGAAATGTGGCCTTGTTGGAAGTGGTGAGTCTCTGGGGTGGGCTGAGGTTTTAAAATCCCATGTCATTCTCAATTCGTCTCTCTCTCTCTCTCTCTCTCTCTCTCTCTCTCTCTCTCTCTCTCTCTCCATCTAACTATTATCTGTCTGTCTATCTATCTACATTTCCCACTCCCTCTCCCTCTTTCTCTTTCTCCCTTTCTGCCTCCAACTTGCAGATAAGATCTACGTTCTCCCACTAGTTGGGTTTGAACGTCTGTGCAGGTTTCCCCATCATGAGCCTGATGTACTTGCTCATAGAATCTCTCTTCTCTCTCTTTGACTAGACTCCTGGAGCTCTGCCTGGTGTTTGGCTTTGGATCTCTGCATTTGCTTCACTCAGTCATTGGAGAAAAACTCTGTGATGACAGTTAGGGTATTCACTGATCTGATCACTGGAGTAAGCCAGTTCAGTTCAGTTACCCTCTCCACTATTTCTAGTAGTCCAAGCTGGGGTCATCCTTGGGGATTCCTGGCAACTTCCCTAGCACTGGGTTTCTCTCTATCCCCATGATATTTCCCTCTATCATACTATCTTTTCATTGCTTTTCCATTCCATCCCTGTTCCAGCTCAACCATCTCTTTCCTTTATATACTTATGAATGTTGGATCAATGGCTGGGTAGTCTTCAGGGGACTGGACTAGGCCCTCTGCATTGTTAGGTAGTTGTGCAGCTTGATCTGCTTGGGGAGCCCCTTGGTTGTAGGTAGGATCAGAATCCATGCCTGGTGCATGAGCGGGCTTTTTGGAGCCCACTACCTGAGATGGGACACCTCATGCAGCCTTGAGGTAGGGGGAAGGGCTTGGACTGGGATTATGGGTATGCGCCACTACCACCTGGCCCAGTAATGTCTATCTTTGATGTTAATGTTTATTTCTTATATGTAGAAAGATTGATGTTGTTTTCAAATCCACTCTGTTAGTCTGTGTTTTTTTTTATTGGGGAATTGAGTCCATTGATATCAAAAAATACCAAAGACCAATGACTGTAGTTCATATTTTGTTGTAATTGTTGTTGGGAGAGAGAGAGAGAGAGAGAGAGAGAGAGAGAGAGAGAGAGAGAGAGAGAGAAAGAAAGAAAGAATGAGTGGGTTGGTGTGGAATTATATATTGCCTGTGGTTTTGCATGTGTATTTAACCTTCTTAGGTTGAATTTTTTCTTCTAATATCTTCTGTAGGGCTATATTTGTGGATAGATATTATTTAAATTTGAATTTATCATGGAATATTTTATTTTTTCCATCTATGGTGATTGAAAGTTTTGTTAAATATAGCATTCTGGGCTGACATCTGTGGTCTCATAGAATCTGTAGCACATCTCCCCAGGCCTTTCTGACTTTTAGAGTCTCCATTGAGAAATCAAGTACAATTTTAATGTTTATATGCTACTTGACCTTTTTCCTTTGCAGCTTTTAATATTGTTTCTTTGTTCTGTGTGTTTAGTGTTTTGATCATTATGTGATGAGGGGTCTTTCTGTTCTGGTACAATCTATTTGGATTTCTCTTAGATTCTTATATTTTTATAGGCCTGCCCTTTTTTAGGTTAGGAAAATTTTCTTCTATGTTTTTGTTAAAAATATTTTCTGGTACTAGGCTGTGGATCTCTGCATCTACTTCCATCAGTTACTACATGAAGGCTCTATGATGACAGTTAGGGTATTCACTAATCTGATTACTGGGGTAGGCTAATTCAGGCACCCTCTCTGCTATAGCTAGTAGTCTAAGGTGGGGTCATCCTTGTGGATTTCTGGGATCTTCCCAAGCACCTGGTTTCTTCCTATCCCCATGGTGTTTCCCTCTATCATGATATCTCTTTCATTGCTCTTCCATTTCATCTCTGTTCCAGCTCAACCATCCTGTTCTCTTATATTCTCATCACCTATGCCCTACCATCCATTACCTCTAGGAGTTCAGTTGAATGAAGAGAGAGGAGGGATTCTATGAGCAAGGGACATTAAGATCATGATGGGGATACATGCAGAGACAACCAGACCAAACTAGTGGAAACTCATGAACTGTGGACCAATAGCTGTGGAGCCTCTGTGGGACTGGACTAGGACCGCTGCATAGGCGAGACAGTTACATAGCTTGATCTGCTTATGGGGCTCCCTGTCAGTGGGGTCAGGATTCATCCCTAGGGCATGAGTGGGCTTTTTGGAGCCCACTGCCTATGGTGGGACACCTAACACAGCCTTGGTTGCGGGGGGGGGGGGGGGTTGACATGCCTCAACTGAGTGTATCAGGCTCTGCTGACTCCCCAGGGGAGGCCTTGACTTGGAGGAGGTGGGAATGGGGTTTGGGATGAGGGGGAAGGCTGGAGGGTGGGAGGATGGAGGAGAGGGAATCTGTGATTGGTATGTAAAATAAATAGAAATTTTCTTAATAAAAAAGAAAAGAAAAAAATATTTTCTGGGCCTTTGAGCTGGGAATCTTCTACTTCTTCAGTTCTGTTATTCTTAGGTTTGATCTTTTTCACAGTGTCCCTGATTTTAGATTTAACGTTTTCTATGACTGATGAATCTATTTCTTCTTTGTGACTTCAATGCCTGAGATTCTTTCTTTTATCTCTTGCATTCTGTTGATGATGTTGTGTCTAGTTCCTGTTAGCTTTCCTAGATTTTCTATTTCCAGAATTCCCTCAGTTTGTGTTTTCTTTATTGCTTCTGCTTCCATTTTCACAATCTTAAACAGTTTTATATTTTTCCTTCAGCTGTTTGTTTTTCATGGCTTTTTTCGTATTCTTTAAGGGAATTATTTATTTCCTCCAATTTTTGGATGTTATTTTCCCTGGTTTCTTTAAGGGATTTATTCATTTCCTCTTTAATGACTTCTATCTTCTTCATAAAGTTGGTTGTAAGGTCATTTACTTGTGCTTCAGCTGTGTTGCTGAATATTTCAAGACTTGTAGTGAGATGACTATATTGTGGTGGTGACATATTGCATCTGCTGCTGTTGATTGTGCTCTTACACTGATATTTAGGAATCTGGATTTGGGATGATTATAGGTTAGGTGCCAATTTCTGGGTTTGTCTTTGTATGATTTTCTTCCTTGTTTCTATTTTCTGTCTGGTCATCTAGATGGAATGGCCCATGGTTGAGTAGAATGTTTCTGCTGGAGTTGAGACTGGACTTTTCTGATGGCCTGGATGACCTCAGGTCCAGCACAGCACTGCTACCCAAGTTGAGGGCTGGAGTTTTGGTGATGTATGTGGTCCATGACATGGCTAGGGTCTTCTATTGTTCAAGATGCTAGCCTGGCTTCTGGTGGGGTAGGAAGCTTCTGCCTGATTTTCAGAGAGCTGGCATGGATTCTGGAGTCAAGAGGTTGCCCTGGTTTCTCTCTCTGTCTCTCTATCTCTCTGTCTCTCTGTCTCTGTCTCTGTCTCTCTCTCTCTTTCTGTCTCTCTCTCTCTCTCTCTCTCTCTCTCTCTCTCTGTCTCTCTCTCCTTCAGAAAGCAGCAAGGCTTCTGTTAGGGTAGAAGGCTTCCTCCAGATGTGTGGGCAAGGACACAGTAATGAGGAGAGGAGGGACAGGTGGGGTTGGAGAGTGACTTACCTGTTTTTCAGGGAAATGGCCCATCCCCTGATGGAGTAGGAGACTTCCACCAAAGGAGTGAGCAGGATATGACCAAATATCCTATTTTGAAAGGTCCTGGCAATCAAGGAAATGGTGTATCATACCATAGCATGCTGTGGGATGGTCTGTATGTCAAGTGTGTTGCTGATTGGAATAAATAAATCACCTATTGGCCAGTGGCCAGGCAGGAAGTATAGGTGGGACAAGGAGGAGAATAAAGCTGGGAAGTGGAAGGCTGAGTCAGAGAGACACTGCCAGCCGCCACCATTACAAACAGCATGTGAAGATGCTGATAAGCCACGAGCCACGTGGCAAGGTATAGATTTATAGAAATGGATTAATTTAAGCTGTAAGAACAGTTAGCAAGAAGCCTGCCATGGCCATACCAGGCAGGAAAACTCTAGCTACAATAGCAACGTTATTAAAAAACTTTTCTCTATTTTCCACACACTTTTGTTCATATGTACAGATATTTAGACATCTATATGCACTTATACATACATGAACACACATAGGCACACAAAGATTATAGAGACTATGGAAATTAGAATAAATGATATTTTTAATTATTAAATAACCATGAGCCTATAAGAATCAGGGTGTTTTTAATATGAAATTTCTGTATTTGAGCTGTCACTCTCCAGCTGGTAGCTCTTCTTTGGGCAGTTGAATAACTTTAGGGAAATGAAGCTTCATTGGAAACAGGAGGTCACTGGGGCGGTTCTTGAAATTTTCTAGACTGGCTGATTTTGCTGTTCTTTTATGCTTTTTCATTGCAAATGCAATTTGACCAAGTGGCTCATACTACTGCTTTCATGACTTCCTCAGCACTATGGACTGTATTCCTCCTTTAACTATAAGCCAAAATATATCCCCATCTATTAAGCTGCTTCTTGTCAAGTATTGAATTTGCAATGTATTTTTATCATTTTTATTGCAGTATTTTTCTTTATTATATTATTGTGGACATGCCACTCCTTAAAATAATTTGATTAATTTGTTAGTTTTGCATCATAACCTCATTTCTGCAGTGCCACAACACAGATATAGTCTGTTCAAACTTACAAATTTGAATAGGATATTTTTACCTTAATATGTTCACATGATTGACTTACTTAACTATATATTTTATTATTGGCTTTTTTCAATGTTATGACAAAATACTTGACAGAATCAACCCAAGGCAGAGGCTGTCACAAACACAGTATTTCTGATCGAGTCTCATAAGTAGCTGTGAGTAGTTAAATGACCACATGACTATCTAATCACATAGATTTTAATTTGACATGTGAGTCAGAATAATTAGAAGTAAATAACATATGTTAGTATCATCATCTATTTTATTCAACACAATTTTTCAGTTACTTTCTCAATCATTGATATATGTTAATCAGTAAAAAAGGGTTTATCATCTACTTTTATAATTCCATAAGCTATACATTGTGAATCACGTGGGGGCCAGAGCATTCTAAATTCTCAAGTGATCTAGAATGTATTAGATATCTGTGTAGTGTAGTTACAACTTCCATAGACAGCTACAGTAATATATATTCTTTCAAATTGGTTTTTACAAACAGAAAAATGTTTTACATGTGTATATATACATATTCACATATAAATGTATGCTTATGTAAACTATGTGCACACACAATGAAAGAGACACAGTGAGGATGAGGCATATTTCTCATTTCACTGATGTTACACATTGTGTTTTAGAATCGTATGGTAGGTCAGCCTTTACATTGTTACTAGATACTTAAGATGGACTTTAGGTATATTACTCATAAGGAGGCTGAAACAATGTACACTTGAGAAAACATAGAACACTTCACCACACAAGATTTATCTCCAAGATGTGGGAAGATGTAGGTACTTCTCTGTTAGTGACTCTTAAAAATAGTAGTTATACATTACTTAGAACACAGAATCAAAAGGATCATTGTTCTGTCTCTGTTTTCACTGTGAGTACATTACTTGTAGGCTTTTAAGGGAGCAGTTATTCTTTGTCAGGCTGAGGGCATTCAAGTGAACCAAAAGGTCAATCTAATTAAAAAAGAGAAAGAACTTCAAACCACAAGGGGAAAAAAGATCCAGCTAAATGCCAAGGAATTTATATAACTGAATGCATGAGGTAAACAGTCAAACAATGAGATGAATGCACAAAGGTGTCAAAGAAGAGAAAAAGGGTATTCTGTGACCTTTACTTTATTATTTTTAGTAAATTAAATGATATTTATTCCTTGAAAGAAAAACAATGTGCATTATCTAGATTTAAAATATAATTAATTTTTATTATGGCTTAGTTTTATAAAGCTTTATTTTCTTCACATGATTCAAATATATATCTGTAAAGTGTTGAGCAGGGAATCTAAATGAAAAAAGTAGCATCCTGTGTGAGTAACTCTTTCAAAAGAAGTGATTATTTTAATTTTATTGCTGCACTCTAAAATTACTGGTCAAGTTCAGTTTCACTGATTCAAAATTAGAGTTCAAAACTTCACAGTGTTGGCATGTTTGAAAAGCAAAGCAGTAATGCTAGTTGTAGCTGGACCCTCTCATTCTCTTTTTCTTCTACCCTTTTTATTTTCTTTTTATTTCTAGTCACTATGGATCTAGAAGAAACTGTATTTTTTAAGGTTATAAACAATAGGGGCGATCTTTTTGTTTTTGGTAATTGATCTCCCATGCAATTACAAAGTGATTCAAACTCAAACTAACTTAATGAAATGCTCTGTGGTAGATGTCTGTTAATTACTAACTCCAAGTTTAGGTGGCAGAGGAAGCCTTTTATTAGCAATTATATTATCAGTGTCTTAACTTATTGCATCTTTTGGCATTTTGCCATTGGTTACTTGCAACACTATATTTCTGGGAATCAAAATAAAGTACATTGTCTCTACAAATCAATGATCTCCAGTTTGCCTTATCAACAGAAGATACTTCTTAACATTTTTATAGTCAAATCTTTCTAATTATAACAGGATTCAGACCCATTTCCCAAATGTGAAACTCAAGTTCATGAACACATTCTAAGAGAAACACCAAATCTCCCATTGATTTTATGTATGCAAAGCACAACTCTTACCTCAAGAAAAGTAAAGGGTCATTCATTCTTGAGCCAAATGTGCACGACTATGACATATTAACATGGATTCAGATTGTCATAAATGCTATAGTCCAGTGTAGAAATAGTTCTAAAAAGTATTTGCAGTTACATAACAAAAGAAATTCATGAACAATATCAAGTACATTGGTGAGAACATAACAATACAGAGAAATATCTGTTAGCATTTTCAGGTGCTACTTGATGATATTCTTAGTTTCTGGGTGAGTAGGAGATAGCGTGCTCTTTCACTATATTCTCAGGTGACTTACTTGATACTAACAAGTATTTTATATCAAACACAAATGTGAGATATAATTGGCTAGCAAGGATAAAAGGTAGTTCAAGACAATTATGTACAATTCGGGCAGCATTCCAACATTCCACAATCATGAAGTTCTTCTTAGTGTCAGAGATATTTTTACTCAAATATGAATGTTTTTGCTGGAAATTTCAGTCCACACTCTCATCCTTTCCTTCTTCGGCGCTATCTTCATCTTTTTATTCGTTATAGAATGCCCTAAATCTTAACTATAAAGGGAACTCAAACTCTGTATGCTAACAGAGTCAGACTATAATAACAGGGCAGCTCTTCTCAACAACCATAGCCTTGATGGTCTTTTAATTCTACAAGTGTCTCTTAGCATCCTGAATGTTGCCCACTAAAAGTCCAAATTATGAATGTGCTTAAATCCCAAGTTGTTTATGGTTGCTTAGATTACAGAAGAGTCCTCTATATCTCTTGAACATTTAGTGAATAGGCTGTGGTCTTACTTATAGCTATCTGTTAAATTCTCTGCTTGTTCCATTAGTGTTGTCAAAGCATTAATCCATCAGCATTTTCATCTTAAAGGCAAAACTATCAATTTCAATAAAAATGGAAAATAGTCATGAACTTACTAATTCTGTGTCTGCTTACAGTCCATTCAACTGCTCTCTGAACTACAGACACTTTTCACAGGATCTAATTTTATTGGGAGAAAAAAATAAAAAATTAAAAACTAATCTGAAGAATAGCAATTCGTTCGTGTTTATTCTTCAATTCATTTTAAAAACCAGAAGTGGAAATGTATATAACTTTAAAACAAAACTAGCCTCATGAGTAAAGTATAAAATGATATCAACTAGTGTTAATACAGCTTTGGGACCACGAGTTGGCTGGTTTCAGGAAAATATACAAGTGTGCAATCTCATTGGCCAAACTCAGTGGCTCTTGAAGAATTTGAAAAGCCTCATTTTTGCTATAAGTCTTAAAGTGCAAGTGACCTCTTTGAACAGGAGTAAACTAATGCAGGTATCAGAAATAAACAAATTGACAATGAGGTAGAATCCCAGTGGGACTGGTTTGTGGTGATATACAGCTGAGGCTTTCTGTTTTGTTTTGTTTTGTTTTTATTTATTTGTTTATTTTGTTTACACTGTAGCTAGATTTTTTTGTAGATAGAGTTCTTGTTATTTGTTTGTGTAAATATCCTAATATATTCACAATTACTTGAGAAGTAACAAGCCAGGCTCCTTACCGCTTAAAAGGCTTAAAGACATAATTTAAAGTCAATCTTATTTATTGTCACCAATGCTTAGGGTCTTTCCTTGCTGGAATTCCTATGAATGTAATTGAATGTCCTGAAAAAAGAAAATATAGTTGAAATAAGGGTATTACTTTATAATAAATTCACAAGATAGTTGTAGTTCTTTGTAACCATCATAACCTTTTAAAGGGATGGGAATGTGTAGCCCTAGTACAAGGATATACACAAAAAATAAGCTTCTTTTGAATATTCTTTCATTCTTCAACCTTAATATGTGAATATATACATAAATCAATACATATTTTGTGTGAATAATTACCTTTTGATATTTTCAAAAAGTTCATAGACTTAATCGTAAGTTCTGTATTAATATTATTCTGGGAATTTAACTTGCGTTGTCAATTACAGGAAGCAGTGACTAACATATAATAATTGTATTTCTTAATATATTCCTTTTAAAGAAGACAAGATGCTGTTTATCTAAAGTCTAAAGATAAGGAGAACTTGATAAAAATTCAGCAACTCCTAGAGGAGTATGGACCAAAATAAAAGACATTGGTATTTTAGTCCAACTGGCTTCCATACACCACATACTCGTAGAGTAGATATTTAGGCATCTGATATAATTGATAGTGCCACACATCTTCAAACACTGGCAGCAGTTGAAATAGAATTTGTACAGCTATCTTTCCAATGTTTCCTTTTCCTATACAATTGCTGTATAAGATAGAGGTCTGTGGAGGAATATAATTGATAGAATGCATAAACATTATAAAATGGGATTCAGATATGTGATGCATTTTTAATTGGATTATTTGGTTTTTTAATATATAGTTTCTTAAGTACTTCACATGTTTTTGATATTAGTCCTCTGTCAGATATGGAGTTGGTAAATATCTTTTGCAATTCTGTAGTTTGCCGCTTTGTTTTAATGAGAGTGTTCTTTGCTTTACAGAAGGTTTTCAGTATTATGGGGTTCTATTCATTTATTTTTTATCTTAGTGGCTGTGTTATTGGTATTCTGGTCAGAAAGTTGTCTCCTGTGCCAATGTGTTCAAGGCTGTTCCCCACTTCTCTGTCAGGTTCAGTGAATCTGGTTCTATGTTGGGGTCTTTGATCCATTTGGACTTTGGTTTTGTGCAAGGTAATAAGTATGGGTCTATTTTCATCCTTCTACACACAGACATACAGTTTGACCAGCACCATTTGATGAAGACTTTCTTTTTTCCAGTGTGAATTTCTGGCTTTTTTTTTTTTTTTTGGTTTTTCGAGACATGGTTTCTCTGTGTAGCTTTGCGCCTTTCCTGGAACTCACTTGGTAGCCCAGGCTGGCCTCGAACTCACAGAGATCTGCCTGGCTCTGCCTCCCGAGTGCTGGATTAAAGGCATGCGCCACCACCACCCGGCTGGGCTTTTTTATAAACAACAACAACAAAATAGTCTTGTGTCCATAGGTGTGTGGATTTTTACTTGGTCTTCAATTAGATTCCACTGAACAACATGTTTGTTTTATGCCAATACATATTTGGCTTTTATTATGATATCTCTATAGTACAACTTGAGATCAGAAATGTTGAGACATCCAGTAGTTCTTTTATTGTTCACTAAATTCTCTGTAGAGAAAATTCAAATAGCTGAGAAATACTTAAATAAAAGTTCAGTATCCTTAGCAATAAGGGGAATGCAAATAAAATCTACTTTCAAAGCCTATCTAGTCAGAATGGCTAAGATCAATAGCATAAGTGACAGCACATGCTGGTGAGAATGTGGAACATGGGAACACTTTTCTGTTGCTGGTAGGAGTGCAAACTTGTACAGCAACTATGGAAGTCAATATGGCAATTTCTTTAAAGACTTGGAATCAATTTAACCTCAAGATGCAACTACACCACTTTTGGGCATAAACCCAAAGGATGCTTTATCCTACCACAAGTACACTTGTTCAACCATGGTCATTGATGCTTTATTTATAATAAGCAGAACCTGAAAACAACCTAGATGTCCCTCAACTAAAGAATGGATTAAAAAAAGTGACATGCTTACACAATGGAGTATTACTCAGTGGTTAAAATAATTACATCATAAAATTTGTAGGCAAATGTGTAGAACTAGAAAAAAGAGTCATCCTGAGTGACATAACTATGACCCAGAAAGATAAATATGATATATATTCACATATATGTAGACATTAGCAATTAATTAAATGATAGCCAAACTATAATCCATAGACATAAAGAGGTTAGGTATAGTGGAAGGGACTAGCAGGGATGCAGGGATCTCCTGATAGGGTAAATAGAATAGATTTTGTAGGTGGAGTGGGGACAGGAGTAGGTGACAAGAACAGGAGGATCAGGTGTGGAAGGGCAGGGGAGATATAGTTGAAAGAATTGGGCAAAGACAGCTGGAATAAAGGAGAATTTGAGGGATGGTATGGAAACCTAGTGTATTACAAACTTCTTAAAATACATGAAGGTGATCCTAATGAGTTCTCCTAATAATGGGGGAAATGGAAAATCAACTGGCCATCTCTTGTCACCACATGTATCTTCCAGAAACCATTCTAACCGAATGAGTTCCATACAATTGATTTATTGGCCAAGGGGTCCCATGTAGATCCCCAGACAATCTGTTGCCAAGACTGTTGATTTTTCTCCTCAAACTGACAGCAGTGCCTTATTACCCAGGACAACACCCACACAACTCATTGAAAATGGAAAAGTCGAACTGGTGCATATATGTAGCCTTCATTCCTATATTCTAGTTTCTTTAGTCCAGGAAGGTACTGTGCAGGAAGCCAAAACAGAAAGGTAAATAGCAACCCAGCCACAAAATCTTTACGCTACAATCTGTCCCAGCTACAAGTTATGCTAGGGCATTAGTGGCACAGAATTTGTGGAAGTAGCCAACCCATGTCTGATTTGACTTGAGGCCCACTCCACAACACTGAACCCATAAATGACACTACTTGGTTGATTAAGAACTAGAGGCATGATAGCCCAGAGAACTAGGTTAAAACCAAATACTTCTGGTCTTTTAAAAAAATAGAAATAGAATTAATATGATTACTATGATGCCTAATGATATTCTGCTATATTCAAAAATCAGTGCCTTATTCAGCCATCATCAGAGAAGCTTACTCCTGCAGCAGATGAGAACAAATACAGAGACTCACAGTCAAAAGTTATACAGAGAGAGAGAGAGAGAGAGAGAGAGAGAGAGAGAGAGAGAGACACTCTGGAATACTCAGCTCTAAATGGCATGTTTCCATCACATCCCTCATATCAGAGCTCTAGGAATCCCAAGGAAGGGGAAGTGAAGAGTGTAAGGCTTCAGAGGGGATGGGGGGGTTCCTGGAGAACAGGATCCTTTAAGTCAACTGAGCAAACCTCATACAAACTCACAGACACTGAAGCAGCAAGCACAGGACCAAAACAGGTCTGTACCAGGTCCTCTGTGTATACATTATAGTTTTTGTCTTAGTATTTTTATGGGACTCCTAAGTGTGTGAATGAGTGGGCATTTGATTCTTTTGCCTGCTCTTGTGGCTCTTTTCCTTCTGTTGGGTTGCTTCATCCAGCCTGGAGTGATGTTTTGTGTTTAATCTTTTATATTTTATTTTGTCATGCTTGTATATCTTAAAAGCCTCTTCTTTTCTATTGAGAAACAGAAAGGGAGTGGATCAAGAGAGGAATGCATATGAGGAGGAACTGGGAAGAGTAGAGGGAGGAAAAACTACAATATGTGTATATTGTATGAGAAAAGAATATATATTCAGTAAAAGAAAAAATAAAGAAATTTAATAAATAACAAATAAATTAATAAAATGGGATTCATTAAATTGTCTAATGCAATTGGAGCTGGTAGTCCAACAATGGACATTTGTACACCAGAAAGGCTGAGAACCATGTAGCTGTTCAGCACATGAATCTACATATCTCAGAAGCCTTAATGAGATATGGACATTCTGCAATATTCTTGCAGAGTTGCTGGTATTATAGCCAAATCGTTAGTCCAAAGAAGCTCTAACTTTATATCAGCCATGAGTAACTACAGCAGCAACAAACATACTTACTTGAAAAGATGCCAGGTTGATTTGAATGAAAAAGGCTAGTGGGCTCATGTATTTGAATGTTTGTTCCACAGTTGGCAGAAATGTTTAGGAAGAATTAGGAGGTGTGGCCTTCTTGAAGGAGATGTGTAATTTGGAAATGAATTTAGAGATATCAAAGGATTACCACCATTCCCAGTATTTCTTTCTCTGCCTCCTATTTGTTGATCAAATTGTGGAGTTTCAGCTACTTCTTCAGTGCCATACCTGTTGCCAAAATCCCCACCATGATGGTCATAGACTCTAACTCTCTGAAATTGTAATCCCCAATTAAACTTGGTCATGGTGTCTTGTTAAAGACAGAAGTGAAGATTTCTATATTTTTTTTTTGCTGTGAAAATATCACAAGTTTTTTAGAAAATCACCTTTTCTCATTTTAAGCTCTGTCTCTACTTTCTTCACAGCTTATTTTTGTACACAGTAAGCATTTTTCATTTATAAAATGACAGATTCTGTCATATGGAGGCATCACAGCTCTGGGGAACATCCTGTGGTTGATAGTTCTCTATTGTAGCAGCAGATTTATCTATACCCCACTCTATACTAACATTTCAGGTAAAGAGTTACAGAGTTCTAGTATTGCTTTCCCAAATTCATAGGCTGTCATGTGTAACATATCCACCCTGGCTGTTATGTAATACTAAGTCTATAGAAATATTTAGAAAACATCTATATAGGTGACAAAAATACACTGTATTTTTCCTTTAGACCTTCTACTGATTTGAAATTCTAAATCACTTGTATCCTATTATATTTATTTGACAATGAGTTCAATTGATGGTAGTCAATTCCTGACTCACCTAAGAAAGAAACACATTTTTGCTGATCTCACCATCTTCCTATCAGATATAACTACAAAATAAAAGCAAAGCAATTTTTCTGGGGTCTAGAGGACCCCAGAGAAAAGGAGTTGAAAATATTCCTTATTGATGGTCTGGAATCACTAAGCTATCCATATATCCATATCAAGTCAAACTACTACAAATTCAATAGAATCACTGTCAAAAGACCAAAGTCATACTTTCCAAAAATAAATATAATAAACCAAAAATCATATAGAACAACAATAAACCCACAATGTCAAACTCCTCAGAAAGAACAAAATATAGTTAAAGGCATCTCATTCCATGATTATAAAGCTATAGTAATCAAGAGTGTCACACTGTAGGGGGGGACCCCAGAGATACACATAGACCTAAGGGGAGAATAAAGACTAGAAGTAAGCTCAGACATATGAAGCCAGTTATTTCATGAGAGTAGCAAGACGCTGGTGTTAAAGTATAAGGCTGTGATGTCACTCAACAGTGTGCCTAGCAGAGTCTCCACCTCTTCAGTGATTCCATTAAGAAGTTTAATGAGTAGAGCCAAATGAGAGGTTTGAGATCATTCAGAGCAGACTCTAAAAGTGGACTTTGGTCGCTGGGCACTGGTGGCACACGCCTTTAATCCCAACACTCGGGAGGCAGAGCCAGGTGGATGTCTGTGAATTCAAGACCAGCCTGGTTTGCAGAGCAAGATCCAGGACGGGCACCAAAACTACACAGAGAAACCTTATCTTGAAAAAAAAAAAAAAAAAAAAAAAAAAACCAAAGGGGAAAAAAAGTGTGCTTTGGGACTCTGATGTTTTATTCTAAGGGAATACTCTTCCTGGTGGCTTAGGTTGAGCTGGCTCTTATTTCTCCACCGCCACACTCTCTAAAGGAATGATTGTGTGCAGAAACTTCGAAACTGGGAGCTGAGCTATGCTCCCCTCTTTTTAAGTTCTTAGGTATTTCGTTGTCATGACAAAAATATGGCAACATGCAAAATGTAACAGGATTATTCCTCAATATTAGCACGAAAATTGGATATTTAAATGCAAAGAACTCAATTCACCATCATTTAACACCATATATAAATCTAGCTGAAAATAGATAAGAAGCTTAAAAATACAAGCTAAAATAGAAAATTTCAATCAGGAAATAGGAAAATTATCTTTTTTATTTGTTTTTTAAATGTTTTTTGGCCATGACATTAAAATTACAAGAACCAATAACTTTTAAATAAACAAGTGCAACTACACTAACTTGAAAAGTCTCTACAGACCAAATGACCAATGAAATGAAAATAACATGATAAATATGATGAAAATATGTGACACAAATATATATGACTAAGTAACATTTATTTTTTGAAAATTAAAAGGGCAAGATATGAAAAGGCAGCAAACTGTGTCCAGTAAGGGATTTTTCTCCAAAATATATAATGAATTCACACTATTCAAAAGAAATAAAAACTACTCAAAGGAAATAAAAAAATATTGAAAAAGGTGATAGTTGAAAAAAAGGTAATAGTCACCTAGATAGTTTTTTTTTTTTTTTTAATTTTTGAGACAGTGTTTCCTTGTATAGTCCTGACTGTCCAGGAACTAGCTCTGTAGACCAGCTTGGCTTCAAACTCACAGAGATAGACCACCTGTCTCCCAAGTGCAGTAATTAAAGGAGTGCACTATCACTGCTTGCACATTTTTTTTTATAAATTTCTTTTATATTTATTTATTTTATATGTATAAATGTTTCGCCTTCATGTATGTCTAAAGAAGGAGGCATCTGTTTCCCCCAAAATGGAGTTACAGACAGTTTTGAACCACAGTGTCCGTGCTAGGACTAGAACCCAGTTCCAGCAGAAGAGCAGCCAGTACTCTTCTAAACTATCCGTTCAGCCTAAAAGTTTTTAAATTAATTTGTCACACACTATATTTTGTTTACGTTTTACCCTCCCCCAGATCTTACTCATCTCTTCATTCGATTTTATGTTCTCTTTCTCTAAAATACAAGAAAAAATGTGCAAAAATATAAAAACAACCATCAAAGTAAACACGTGAAAGGCATGAAATAGCAAAACATAGCAACATGAAATTAAAGTCCACAAAAAATACCATTGGGTTTCTTTTGTGATGGCAAACGATACTTGGGGATGGATCCTGCTCTAGAGTGTGGTTGATGTATCTAGTAAAACTTCATTGAAGAAAACTGATTTCCATTTGCCAGCAGGTATCAGTAACGGATAGCTTCTTGATAAGGGGGTTAAACTCTGGGATCTATTCCAACCATCTGCCTGTAATGAATACTAATGTAATAGTGGCATGAATAAGATTAGAATAACCAATCACTTCTTTTGGAGGGGCAATGTAAGGTCTGTTTCATTAGCTAGAACCCATACTTAACACTGATAACACAGCCAAGGACCTGAGAGTGGATGGAGCATGGGCCTAGGGGAAAACAGAAAACTATTATTCAGCTAGGGAAATATAGCAATAAAAATGACTCCTAATGACATTCTGCCATACCAATAGATATGTGCCTCATTCAATCTATATCTAAGAAACTTCTTGTGTTAGATGGGCATTAACACAGAGACCCACAACTGGATATTGTTCAGTGTGTAGGAGACTTTGGACTACTCAGTACTACCTGGTATGCCTGCATCTAACCCAGTGGTTCTCAATCTGTGGGTCATGATCCCAGAGAGGTCACATCTCAGAAAGCTTGCATATCAAATATTTGCATTATGATTCACAACAGTAGAAAAATTTCAGTTATAAAGTAGCAACAAGGTGATTTTTATGGATGTTGGTAACCAAAACATGAGGAACTGCATGAAAGAGTCGCAGCATTAGGAAGCTTGCAAACCATTGATAACTCTTCCTCTCAAGGATCATGGATCTATGCAGATGAAGAAGCAGAAAGATTGTCAGAGGCAGAAGAGATAGATGATTCTTAGGAGAAAGTGTCTTCCAGACACAGGAGGACTGAACTATCAGAGACTGTGGCAGTATACACATGACATGCACAGGTTCAAACCAGACATTTCAGCATTGAGAGGGGAAGTAGACACAGCCTCAAATGTTTACTACTTTTCATTGATTTAAAGAATACTGGCATTGAATTATAAAATTCCTCTCTCTCTCTCTCTCTATATATATATATATATATATGTGTGTGTGTGTGTGTGTGTGTGTGTGTGTATATGTGTATGTATATAGATAATATATAAATGTAATTTATGTTTGCATTTAAGTTTATATATATATATGTATGTTTTTTTTCTTGGCTTGTGAAATGTTCTTTAAAGTAATTATAATAGAACTATAAAACAGATTTGTTATAATAAGAAAAAAGGTAATAAATTTTCTGTTGACATTTAACATTTAATAAATATTGCAGTGTTACCATTAATAAGTTATTATGTGCATAGACAGATAGATAAATAGATAAAAAGATATAGTGTTTTTAAATTTTTATTATATATTAGTTACTTTAAACCTATGCATCTGCAAAGATTGTGAAGTATAATATGATGAAATAAGTCATGGCTTCCACATGATGTCAGGGAATGTATAAGGGCCATCAAATTGCCATCACATCTGTTCTTCTATGGAGCTTTCAGTGAAATTTAATTCACAGGCAAAAAAGGCCTAATTGTTTTTTTAAAAAAATAGTAAAACTATTAATTACTGAAAAGAGTGTCTTATTAGCCTGGCTTCATAATATAGATTGTACAAATTTTAGACACATAGACAGGTAATAGATAGTGGTAGCCAAGGCATTGAAAGGAGTTCTCAAATGTTCCCTAAAACAGTGAAGTTCCAGAGATTTCTGTAACTGATGATTAGCATAATTGGCAAGTCCAAACTCTCTGTTTGCAAACAAGCAGCTTGCATTTTAAAATAGAAACACTGGAAGAAAAATAACAGTTTTGACTGTGAAAACCTGCTAATAAAAGCTGCTACTTATTTTTAATGCACAGAAACTGCCTTAGTACCACACTGAATTGGTGTTTTCTGTGCTTGGACTCAATGAGACCAAGAATGTAATTCTCAACCTAGCAATTCTTCTTAATGTTCTAATATTGAAGGAAGAAAATAACTATAGAACAGAAAGGTGGGTACACACACAATGAACACATGTCAAAACCATGTTCTGTTTATGTTATAAATTTCAGGAATATTCATAATATTTATTTTAAAACCAAGGTAATAAATAAGGTCATTAATAAAACCTTGCCACAGGAAATACTCAAGGAAATCTGATATATGAAAATGTTAACCCCATGCTGTAGTTAGAATGAGAATATAGTGGTGCTTTAGTTATAAATATTTCCTAAAGAAATTAGCTGGTATAGTGCACTTGATGATGTTGATACATGTATCAGTGTAGCAATACCTATAAAACTATACATAATAGCAATATGTAACTGCCTCCTAAAGATTAATGTGAACTCCAGTTTCCTATGTGTAGCTGTCTGGTAATATTTTAATTATAATAACATCATCATCAAAACCCTTAAGAGTAAAGCTTAAACAATTTGAATGTCATAAAATTTCCATAGTGTAAAAACTATTAGCATTTCCAATTTGCATCAAAGGAAAATATAAACTCAGAGACATCAGACAGGTTCACCAACTCATAATGAGAATATATTATGAATGAATTTAAGGTATAAAGTAAGTAATTTGACGCACAAGGAAATGCTTCAAATGATCTGACATTATCTCATTATTTAAAAATGCCAGCTCTTCCCCATTAATTATTATACTGGAAAATCCCTTTTCACTCTTTTTTTTTTTTTTCGGTTTTTCAAGACAGGGTTTCTCCGTGTAGCTTTGCGCCTTTCCTGGAACTCACTTGGTAGCTCAAACTCACAGAGATCCGCCTGCCTCTGCCTCCTGAGTGCTGGGATTAAAGTCGTGTGCCACCACAGCCTGGCTTCCCTTTTCCCTCTTAATTAGTAACTTTCTCAGGTTTCTCTGAATTTGAGTGGCAAAGTAAAACAACAAAGATAAAACAATACATTTTACTTATATATCAAAAGCAAGCACATATTTTTTGTTTGTGAGTATGATGAATAAAATATGTCTTCCTTCAAACAAATTCTCTGATGTTTGGAAAGCCCAAGCTAATGAAACAACAAAATGTTTGGGAGTTGAGGCGATGAGAATGAAACTTCAGGGTGTGAGAAAGATAAGTGAGAGAGCCAACTGTACTATGCTGCCATACGGTCCTTCCTCATTTAATCCAGTTTCACACAATGCAAGAGTCTGGCATATGGTCAAGAAGCAGAAAAGATAGTCGATTTATTAGTTATCTTTGTGAAATTTAGTGCTATTTTAATTTCAAGAAAAATAATGCATAGAAATAAATGAAACAATAGCTTTGAAATGCCAGAATAGTTATTGCTAGTACGGAATTTTATATCAAAATAGCATTAAAAAGTAAAAAAAAAATCAGGTCTAGTGAGACTGGACAGTGTGTGAAGACACCTGTCACCAAGTTTGATGACCTGACTTCCATCCTCAGAACACATATGTTGGAATTATAGAAATTGCTCTGCCAGGTTGTGCTCTGACCTCCATACCTGTGTTGTTGAAAGAATGGGCACTGAAACACACACACACACACACACACTTAGACATACACACATTCTGTCATAAACATACATACATATACATATATGCATGCACGCATCCTTACATATACACATACAAAAAACCCCACATGCACAAACAAGTAAATTTAATGACAACAAAAATCCACAACAGTGAAATTGATTAAAATTATCTCCAGATAAATATAAAATTGGATATTTTCTGACAGAAAATCAAACTTACTCAAATTATTTAATCAAGACGAGTGAAGGATGAAATGCAGTAAGCAAAGAACCTACAAAATTATATTGGTAGTCAATACTAAAGATAACTATGGGTAAAATATACAGAATTAAAATACATGGCCAACATTGCACAAAAAGGATAAATACAGACAAATTTCTCCAAGACTACAGGGTTGTCTCAGAAGTGTATTCTGACATTACTGTGATGATGTACATTATACACCTATGGTAACCACTGTAACAACTACAGTCTTCTGGACCACAATCAGCAAGTTCTTCCATACTATAAAGATAGATAAACCACTCTAGCACAATTTACTCACACTTTAAGGAAAAAGACATCATATAAAACACAGCATGACCACAGGTTAGGATCAGGCATGTATTTTCAGAAGGTATCAAGAACTCAGAGTCAACCCCTTCTTAAAAATAACTTTTTAAGATTATAGCATAATCACCTCATTTCTCCTTTCTCCTTCGAAACCCTCCACTGTATGCCCTTTGCTCTCTTTAAAACCCAAGGATTTTTTTTTTAATTGTTGTGGGGTGTGTGTGTGTGTGTGTGTGTGTGTGTGTGTGTGTGTGTGTGTTGGGCTCAGTCCATATAATTATTCTTTTCAATAAATTTATAAGATTGTAATATATATTAGCCAAGAAAAAAATCTTTAACTTAGACATCATGTGTTCCATCTTAGAAGGTTCTAGCATAAATCCTAGGTATCTTTTTGATTTATTCTTCATGTAAGTTCAATGAAAACCATGTTCCTACAGCTTGATAATCACCACTCTTCTGCAATTCTTCCACTCCAGTTTTTAATAGTGGAGCATTTCATTTGACACTTGAAGATTATAAGGAAATAGCTAAGTGAAGGTCAACCCAAAGTCAGTTAACAGGATAGAAGATTTGCAGAGACAACTGACCAGACTTTGTTGACTTCCAATAGGAGACCTTACCCTCTCTAAGGAGTGGATGGGCAGGGTTAGGGGAAGGTGGAGGAGTGAGTGGGAGGAGGGATGAAAGGAGGAACTGTGGTTGGTGCGTAAAATGGAAAAAAAAATAAAAAAGGAAAAAATAAGAAAGTAGATTTTTTAATACATACTCAAAGACTATCACACTGGGCATTACCAGAAGAAGAGACAATATGAGGAAGAAAAGAAGGATTAGGATAAAATATAAGATGACAGAACCTCAAGTAATTATGTCATTATAATAAATTTGAATAAACTAAATGTGTAGGGAAGAGTTGTGCAATAATTTAGACAACACTATATGTCCCACTTACTAGAACAAGGCTTTTGTATAACATGAAAAAATTAAATCTATAAGGAAAAATATATTATATTAGTACATTAAAAAAGAGAAATATTCATAGTGATCAACTGCTTAATGACAGAAATGGCCAAAGATTCATGACAATTATAAAAACTATAAAGTTAATGAAGCACAGTCCATTTTTTTGAAGTTTGACTTGTGCTAATTCAATATTGTCAAAACATCACTTACATTCTAAGAGTCTAGACCTACTTCTGGACCTCACAGTAAGGTTACTAATACACCTTGAGTTCACTTAGGACTTACGACTGCCATCCTACTATATAATTAACATGATTGTTTAGCCTGACTTAAGAGAACAATGGAACAACCATCCTTTGTAGCCTTGAATTTCTCATGTACCAACTTTTATAGCCTAAGCTAATGGATAGCTATAATTTTGTTATGTAATCTTTTATGGTTTTCACTCAGGAGTAATGCATATGTATTAGTCTGTGTGTTATGATAATCATTTGCTGAAAACAGAAAATAGTGGTTGAATGAAATTTTATGAAATCAGTATCAACCAGAAATTTTGAACACAATATACAGATAGTGGTTGATAAAAAATGATGTTTTTAACCCTGTTTGTTATCTAGGTCATTTGGAGTCATAACTTAGTTCATTATAAATCCTATGTTACAGATTCCTATAAATATCCATCATTTCTTTCTTATGTGATGCTTTCTGGACTGATAATAAAAGAGAGAGCAAAGCCCTTTGTTACGGACAGAAAAAAAGACAGAACAAGACATAGGAAGAGCAAAGCAGAGAATTCAAATTTTGCCTGGCTCTTGGTCTCTTGACACCAAGAAGTGCTTTGCTGATGCCTGTCATAATGTGACACCAACACATTATTGTTGACTCTGAGTTTATTACAAATGCTTTCAAACTAACTGCATGTTCATGCTCCATGTGAATAATCACTAATGCTTTAAACTTATGTACAAAATATAATAAAATACATAATAGTTAATCTATACTCAAAGCATAACTTCTTAGATTGCAGTTTCAATAATTGATAGCACTATCTACATACAGAGAACTACACAAAGCACTAAACAAAACAATAACTATAGGACAATTATTTTATACATATATAGAAAGATGACTGTATTATTTTAAACTGTGTGTGAAAACTTAATCATACCATGGCCAAAAATAAATCCATGGAATTTTTTAAAACTTGAATACTGTGGAACAGGACTTTTGAACACTGTGAAGATATGTTGCTCTCATTGTTAATAAATAGCTGATTGACTGATGATGGCTATGCAAGATTTTGGGGGTAGAAAGAATGCTAGGGAGAAGGAGGGTAGAGTTAGAGGAGAATCCATGAGACACAGAGCAAGCAGATGAGAATACATACACAAGGCAAATTAGCTTCAGGGCAGCACATAGAATAATAGAAATGGGTTAATTTAAGTTATAAGAACCTGCTAAAAACAAACCTGAGCTATTGACTGAGCATTTATAATTAATAATAAGTCTCTATGTGTTTTTTTTTTTTTTTTTTGGAAGCAGGCAGGTAGGACAGCAAAGTCCACCTACAAGTGGTACCCACATGTCCAGCACCTACATCCACATAGGACCTGAGAAAGCTTTTAAAAAGTTTCCAAACACACAAAAACAGAGCCAAATGTGCCTTCCTAGTTTCGTGTCTCTCATGCCAACCACAGTTCAGAGTCGCATCACCCAGTAGCTTTTTGCAGGATGGAGCCAGTCACCAACCTCCATGCACTAGTGACATTCACTAAACTGAGCAGTGCAGGCAACTGGCATAGCAGTTTAATATATGTCTCATGTGATCAAACATCAGTGCAGATGCTCAGTAAAGACAGATTCATATGAAAAAAAAAACTCTAGACAGGTTACAGTGTTTAAAAATATACATATTCTTAGGAAAGAGAAAAGGCATGTACATCCATAGACTAAAAAACAGTTTGAAAATAATAAAGTCCTAAAAAAAGAGGGAAGTAAAATAAAATAAAATAATAATAATAATAATAATAATAATAATAATAATAATAATAATAAGCCATTAAAGATTCAAAATACACAGAGTCTGGATCATATATGCTGTTATGTGATCTTTAGATTTTCTGAGTGCTAATGAAGGAAGGACAACTGCTAAGAGACATTGGATTTAAAAACTTGCTAGATGAAACCATCCTACATATTTTAAAAATGTCCTGAGTTCAAAATGGAAGTCAAAAGATACATTAATTTGGGAAAGAGGTTATGCTTTTATTTCCATAGGAAATGAGAGGCTGTGGATTCATTCCAGGTTGAAAGGGATCATGTTTGATCAGGGAATACCCCTAATACAGACATAAAGAAATAAACCTAGAAAAACTACAAAATATGGAATGTATATTTTACTTGCTAAAAACATAAAACAAAAAATCATCTTTGGCTAACTTGTGTACAAAACATAATCAATACTTATATTAATTCATACATGTATGTTACCCCTAAAAGTTTATGGATTTTCAGAGCAAAGGGACCAGATACCAATGAAAACAGATGGCCCAGGTGATCCAGAATTTCAAAATGCCTCTGTTACAGTTTCCTCAGAATTCTGCATCCAGAATAGCTGCAAGGATGCTGACTGAGATCATCCAGTGTCACAGATTATTCCAATCAAGACTTAACAATTATCCTGATTTTCTGAAGGCTCTGACAAAGATGCCAGCACCCACAAACTATAGGAAGTAGTCTTGAACAAATGCCCACATTCCCAAGAGATGGGGTATTGGCGGGTTTTGGTTATTAAATAGATTACGAATGTTTGTTATTGTTTGGGGGCTTGTTTGCAAGTTGTTATTGGTCATAGTCAGGAAAAAAGCTATACAAAAGAGTTAAATTCAAGAATCTCTTTCTACAGGAAAAAAGGGGAATATAATTTGCAAATAATGAGAATAAAGGGTAGATTAGTTAATCTAATTTATTCTAAAAACAAGTATTAATCTCAAAATATTTTACATTGGTATGGATTTTAGTTTATTGACACAAATTTAAAGTTATTTTTGCTACACTATATGTACGTTTCTATTCTTATTTAGGGTATTGTGTCTATGCAGCTCATTTAAAAATGTAATTTATAATTAATAAATACAGATTAATAGTCATCTATAATAGTTAAACTTATAGTGATGTTAGGTATGTTTTCAAGGTCATACACAGTTATATTTAGATAGATAGCTAGTCTTCAAACACTTCAAAGACCTCCAGAATATGACATTAAATATATTTCATAGCCTAAGGCTTTTCATGACAATGAGACACATCTACTCCTGACAGCACCTCTTTTACTTCAAAAGAGGATAATTGGCATGGAAGAAACTCCATATGGAGTTTGTTTTCTTTATGGCAAAAGCTAGCCATTTGAGCAAAGAAATTTCCCTTTCCTCAATTACTGCCAGTATACGGTACATAGTGGACCAACAGGATGCAAAAGAAAGGTGACTGCCAAACATTGTCAAGTCAAGGTAGGACACTCCTCCAAAATTCTTTGCTCCTCAAGAATGTTGGTCACATATACTAGACCTGTAGCCCAAAGTTGGATGACCCAATGTTACAGAAGAATTTTGGGTGACTTTCCAGATGGTCAGATGTTCCTGTTGTTAGATAACATTAAAACCTTCTGGGGTCTTTGATGGAGCTAAATACTAAAGAATTGGACTTAAAGCTTTTATTTATAATAAAAGGTAAATTAGATATAAAACTTTAGACTCAGAAACATAAGATAAATAATAAAATATCCTCTTTAATTTTGCCAAATACAAATGGACTGGATATTGTAACTATAATTCTTTCTTGTTACTATTTTTGTTGTATATAATTTGCTGTATATGTTAAAGTTTAAACCTTCCTTTTTAATTAGAGAAAGAGGGGAAAACGCTGTGGAATAATCTTTTTCTACACTGTTAAGGCACATCTTAATAGCTATGCAGCTCATTTAAAAATGTAATATATAATTAACATTATTGCTCTCATTGTTAATGAAAAGCTGATTGACTGATGGCTAGGCAGGATTTTAGGGGTCGAGAAAATGCTGGGAAGAAGGGCAGAGTCTGAGGAGATGTCATGAGACATAGAGCGAGCAGGATGAGAAGTACACAGTTGTGGTAAATGAGCCTCAGGGTGGCACATAGATGCTGTGGGATGTTCTGTATGGCAAATGTGTTGCTCTGATTGGTTAGTAAATAGAACACTGATTGACCAGTAGTCAGGCAGAAGGAAGCATAGGTGGGACAAGGAGGAGAAGAATTCTGGGAAGTGCAAGGCTGAGTCAGAGCCACTGCCAGCCACTGCCATGACAAGCAGCATGTGAAGATGCCGGTAAGCCAAGAGCCACGTGGCAAGGTATAGATTTATAGAAGTGGATTAATTTAAGATATAAGAACAGTTAGCAAGAAGCCTGGTACGGCCATACAGTTTGTAAGCAATATAAGTCTCTGTGTTTACTTGGTTGAGTCGGAGCGGCTGTGGGACTGGCGGGTGAGAGATTTGTCCTGACTGTGGGCCAGGCAGGAAAACTCTAGGCACACATAGATTAATAGAAATGGGCTATTTTAAGTTAAAAGAGCTCACTAAAATGAGCCTGAGCTATTGGCTGAGCATTTGTAATTAATAATAAGTCTCTGTATGGTTACTTGGCAACTAGCAGGCAGGGCAGAAAAGTTGGACTGCACACTTAAAATCACTATGAAAGAAAAACTAAAAATTTCTCATCTGAGAATTATCAGTGTATTTTTAATGAAACTGTGAATGGAAAAATATTCAATAGAAATTATGAATTTAAAATTAGTGCGAAATGCACAGCAAACAAAATTTTGACTGCAACAAAGCTATGACAAGAATAATTTGATAAGAAATAGTGTGGTAATTTTCTTATGCTTAGGACTCAATAGCAGAAAAAGGCTGAAAAGCTTACTCCATAAAGTTAGAAAAAAAAGGAAATTAAACTCAAAATATAGAAATAAATCATACAAATGTAAATTAATGGCTGATATAAAGTTATGTACATTAGATCAAATTACAAGAACGTTTTTTCAAAATATTGATGAAATTAGTAAAGATATACATTTCTAATATAAGAAAGGGAAAATAAATATCACAATATACCATATGATATATTAAAAATTTAATAATGAGATATTTATTAAAGGCATTTTTATAACATAGGAAATTTTGGAAAATTAACCTAAAATTCAGAAAAAAAAAATCTGACTGACACTTCATGTCAAAAATCAATTTTGTCAACTGAAAAGACTCGCACTAAGGAACATTTTAGGAGCTGAGAATTTAGCTCAGGTATTAGTGTGCTTTCCCAGCATACTGTGGATGTAGCAGCACACAAATTCAGTATGTCTGTAACAACAGAGTTTAGGAGGTAACAGCAGGAGGATCAAAGCTTCAAGTTCATCCTTTGCTACAAAGGGAGTTGGAGACCAGCCTGATATCCTATCACCACATCCAAAAACATACCTCAAAAGAAACTTACCTTAGCTCTAGATGTTTTCTAAAAAAATGCTGTTATTTACTTATTCTTGAGAATTTCATGTATGGTGTGCACAGTGTATTTTGAACAGTTCCATATCCTGCTTCAACTCCTCCTACCCACCTCACCACATCACCCTTCCAACTGCATGTCCTCTCCTTTGAATGCACTCTGTTCGATCAGTACTTTTAGTATGTGCAACGATGTGAGGGCACACACTGGAGCATGGGAAACCTTCCAGGGGCCATGTCTTTGAAAAAACAAAATTGCTCTTTCTGCCCTTACAGCCACCACTGCCAATAGCTGCTCTGCTAAGAGTAAGGATTCATGAGTTCCCTACTCTATCCATGCTGAAACTTTGGCTGGCTTGATCATGCAAGCTTTGTAGCAGCAACACCCACTATGAGTTCATATGTACAATAATCTTGTTATGTCTAGAAGATATGGTTTCACTGCAGTCTTCCCTAACTTCTGGATTCGGTGACCATTTGGCCCCTCTTCTGAGATGATTCCTAAGTCTTGGGGTGTGATATTGCTGTCTTATTTAGAATTGAGCACCCCACAACCTCCCATCTGCACATTGATCAGTTCTATATGTCTGTATAAATCATCATTACACTGCTAAAAAAAAAAAAAAAGACTTCTCAGAGGAGTGTTGAGAGATATACTAATTTACTAGTATAAAGATAAGTACATAGGAAACAGTTTAATTTAATTATGTCCATTCAGCAGAATAATTCTGGGAAGTCCTCCCCTAGGGCTTATGACTCATCTAGCTCTGGGTTCTTAGCCAAGGTAACAGAACTAGATAATAGTTTTATCTTCTAGATTGGGCCTTAAGCACAATCCGAAAGTAATTAGTCACTCCCATAGTATTTGTACCATAATTAAAACAGTGGACATATCTTTATAGATCAAAAGTTTGTGTTTTACATGGTATGACTGTTGTTACTTTACTCCCTTCACATACTATGTAGCACATTTTAGCACCATGAATGGGAGGTAGTTGGGATGAATTTTCCAGGACATGACCAGCTGGGATTCTCTTTGTCCTGTGACTCAAGTATATAGTGTATTCAATAATTCTTGGCAAAAGTTAAAGAAACATTTAAAAAATGTATGCTGAAACACAAAAGGCCCTGTATATACAAGAAAATAATGAACAATAAAAACACTGTTGAAGATACTATCAATTCTGACATCTACACTACAGAACCATAGTGATAAAAACAGCATGATACTGACATAAAAATAGACATGATGCTCAATGCAACATAATTGACAACCCAAATATAAATCCACAATCCCATAATTTTTTTTTAACAAAGAGGCCAACATACTAGTTGGAGAAAGACAGCATCTTCTACAAACTTTGTAGCTATACGCAGAAGAATCCTCTCACACTTCCCCCAAATAAACTTCAAATGGATCAAGGACCTCAACATAAGACCTGACATTCTGAATATATTAGGAAACAAAGTGGTAAATATGCTTAAACTTATAGTCACAGGAAAGGACTTTCTTTCTATCCCAATGTGATGATGTAACTGCTTTATTTGTAACATCTGAAGACCAAATGAATTTTCTAAATTTTATGAAAAGTAGAAGGAATAATTTGTAAATTATCCTACATTGATCTTATCAAATTTATATAAAGCTTTTGCAATTTGAAGACTATATTTCAAATATAGGGCACATAATATAATTGATGTGCACTCTACAAGATTTAAGTTTTAGAACATTCTTATTTAAAATATACAAGCTGCCCATCCGGTGCAGAGCTCCCATCCAAACCAGAGGTGAGTGTCTGGGGTCATACGGAGGGAGGCCTGCCCCTAGGTTCCAACCCTGGGCCTCAGCCATTCCCCGGGGAAGACCCGCCCAACTCTGCCCCAGTTCCCAGCCAGTGGACAGGGTTCCTGTGGGAAGGTTCCCCTTCTCCAAGACCCCCCCAGTGGACCCTACAATCTACATGTCCTGCCCCCACACTCATCTACCCAAGATCCTCACCATTTCCTGGGACTTAGAGACCAACCCCTAGCTCCCATCTTGCCCATAGCTCTCATTTGGCCCAGAGAGCTCTCATCCAGCTCCCATCTGACACAGGGAGCTCTCATCAGGCCCAGAGAACTCCCATCTAGCCCAGAGTACTCCCATCTAGCCAGAGTATTCCCATCTGGCCCAGAGAAAAAGAGAGCTCTCATTGGACAAAGAGCCTTCATTGGACCAAGAGTAAACTCAGGAGACAGGGAATCTGCCAGTCCTGATTAGACCAAGAGGGGCTTTCTGAGAAGTAGAATCTGCCACCTCTCAATGGACTAAGAGAGGCTTCCTGAAATGCCAAATCTGTCAGCTCTGACTGGACCAAGAGCCCTGATAAGACCAAGAACGAATCCATGAGGATATGGGCAGACATCAAGGCAGAAGTACATACAACAACATAAAGAGCAATACAGCATCACCAGAAACTAGCCCTCCTCTAACAGCAAGAACTGATCATCACAAGGTAGAAGAAGCAGAAGAAAACAACCTTAAGAATAGCATCATGAAGATGCTAGAGGCCTTTCAAGAAAAAAATCAAAAATTAAATTGAGGAAAAGATAAACAAAAAAGTGGAAGATCAATAAAGAAAATGAAAAGTCAAACAAAAAAATGGGAAGAACTCTATAAAAAACTAGAGGAAAAGACAAAGCAGAAAAAAACAATAAATCCCTTAAAGAAAACCATGAAAAGGCAATGAAACAGATGAGGGAAACAGTCCAAGACCTGAAAAGGGAAATAGAAACAATGAAGAAGACACAGAGGGAATGCTAGAAATAGAAAATCTGAGTAAACAACCAAGAAGCACAGATGCAAGCATAACCAGCAGAATACAAGAGATGGAAGAGAGAATCTCTGGTGTAGAGGATACAATAGAGGAAATAGATTCATCAGTCAAAGAAAATACCAGTTCCAAAAAATTATAACACAAAAAGTCCAAGAAATCTGGGACACCATGAAAAGAACAAACCAACAAATAATAGGAATAGAGGAAGGAGAAGAATACCAACTCAAAGGCACAGGAAATATATTCAACAAGATCATAGAAGAAAACTTTCCCACCTTAAAGAAGGAAATGAAGATATGAGATACAAGAAGCCTATAGAACACCAGAGTAGAGCCCCCCAAAAAGTCCCCTCGCCAAATAATAATTAAACAACTAAATGTACAGAATAAGGAAAGAATATTAAAAGCAGCAATGGAAAAAGACCAAGTGACTTATAAAGGCAAACCCATCAGAATAACACCCAACTTCTCAATGGAGACTTTGAAAGCCATAAGGACCTGGACAGATGTAATGCAGACACTAAGAGACCATGGATGCCAGCCTAGACTAATATACCCAGCAAAACTTTCAATCATCATAGACGGAGTGAACAAGACATTCCATGAAAAAGCCAGATTTAAACAATACTTATCCACAAACCCATCCCTACAGAAAGCACTAGAAGGAAAATTCCAACCTAAGGAAGTTAGATACACCCATGAAAACACAAGCAATAGATAACTCCACAGCAGAAAAACCCAAAGAAGAGAAGTACACACACATACTACCACCAAAAAATAATAGGAATGAACAATCACTGGTCATTAATATCCCTTAATATCAATGGACTTAATTCACCTATAAAAAGACATAGGCTAACAGAATGGATATGAAAGCAGGACCCATCTTACTACTGCATATAAGAAATACACCTCAAATTCAAAGAAAGACACTACCTAAGAATAAAAGGCTGGGAAAAGTCTTTCCAATAGAATGGTCTTAAGAAGCAAGTGGGTGTAGCCATCCTAATACCTAGCAAAATAGACTTCAAACTAAAATCAATCAAAAGAGATCAAGAAGGGCATTACATGCTCATCACAGGAAAGATCCACCAAGATGAAGTTTCAATTCTGAACATTTATGCCCCAAACACAAGGACACCCACATATGTAAAAGAAACATTACTAAAGCTTAAATCATATATAAAACCCTACACATTAATATTGTGAGACTTCAACACCTCATTCTCACCACTGGACAGATCTGCCAAATTGAAACTTAACAGAGAAATAAAGGATTTAATTGATGTTATGACTCAAATGGATTTAATTGATATCTATAGAACATTCCATCCTAACAAAAAACAATATACCTTCTTCTAAGCACCCCATGGAACCTTCTCTAAAATTGACCACATACTTGGCCACAAAGCAAATCTCAACAGATACAAAACAATTGGAAAACCTCCTGTATTCTATCAGACCACCATGGTTTACTGTTAGATTTCAACAACAACAAATACTACAGAAAGCCTACAATCTCATGGAAACTGAATAATGCTCTACTGAATCACCAGTGGGTTAAGGAAGAATAAAGAAAGAAATTAAAGACTTCCTAGAGATCAGTGAAAATGAATACCCAAGTTTATGGGACACCATGAAAGCAATGCTAAGAGGGAAATTCATAGCACTAAATGCCCACATAAAGAAGTTAGAGAAATCTCACACTAGTGACTCTAGAACAAGAAGAAGCAGAGTCACTTAGGAGGAATAGATGCCAGGAAATAATCAAATTGAGAGCTGAAATCAATAAAATAGAAACGAAGAGAACAATACAAAGAATTAATGAAACAAACAGTTGGTTCTTTGAGAAAATCAACAAGATAGAAAAGCCCTTATCCAAATTAACCAAAAGACAGAGAGAGAGCATCCAAATTAACAAAATCAGAAATAAAAAGGGGGACATAACAACAGACAATGAGGAAATCCAGAAAACCATCAGGTCATACTTCAAAAAACTCTACTCCACAAAACTGGAAAATCTAAAATAAATGGATAATTTTCTGGATAGGTACCACATACTTAAGTTAAATCAAAACCAGATAAACTATTTAAATAGTTCAATAACCTCTAAGGAAATAGAATCAGTCATTAAAAGTCTCTCAACCAAAAAAGCCCAGGACCAGATGGTTTCAGCACAGAATTCTACCAGATCTTCAAAGAAGAGTTAATACCAATACTCTCTAAATTGTACCACACAATAGAAACAGAAGGAACATTACCAAACTCCTTCTATGAGGCTACAATTACCCTGAATCCTAAGCCAAACAAGATGCAAGAAAGAAAGATGAAAGAAAGAGAACTACAGACCAATCTCCCTCATGAACATTGATGCAAAAATACTCAATAAAATACTGCAAACAGACTCCAAGAACACACCAAAACAATTATCCACCATGATCAAGTAGGCTTCATCCCAGGGATGCAAGGGTGGTTCAACATACGAAAGTCTGTCAATGTAATACACCATATAAACAACCTGAAAGAAAAAAAAAAAAAAACATGATCATCTAACTAGATGCTGAAAAGGCATTTGACAAAATCCAACACCCCTTCATGATAAAGGTCTTGGAGCGATCAGGAATACAGGGGACATACCTAAACATAATAAAGGTAATTTACAGCAAGCCAACAGCCAACATCAAATTAAATGGAGAGAAACTCAAAGCGATTCCACTAAAATCAGGAACAAGGCAAGGCTGTCCGCTCTCCTCATACTTATTCAATACAGTACTTGAAGTACTAGCCAGAGCAGTAAGACAACATAAGGAGATCAAGGGGATACAAATTAGAAAGGAGAAGTCAACCTTTCGCTATTTGCAGATGACATGATAGTATACATGAGTGACCCCAAAAATTCAACCAAGGAATGCATACAGCTTATAAACACCTTCAGCAATATAGCAGGATACATGATTAACTAAAAAAAAAAAAAAAAGTAGCCCTTGTATATACAATTGACAAACAGGCTGAGAAGAAAATCAGAGATACATCACCCTTTACAATAGCCACAAATGATATAAAATACCTTGGGGTAACTCTAGATAAGCAAGTGAAGGACCTGTATGTCAAGAACTTTAAGTCTCTGAAATTTAAGTCTCTGAAAAAAGAAATTGAAGAAGATGTCAGAAAATGGAAAGATCTCCCATGCTCATGGATAGGAGGATTAACATAGTAAAAATGGAAATCTTACCAAAAGCAATCTACAGATTCAATGCTATCCCCATCAAAATCCCAATACAATTCTTCACAGACCTGGAAAGAACAATACTCAACTTCATATGGAAAAACAAAAAACCCAGGATAGCCAAAAGAATCCTGTACAATAAAACAACCTCTGGAGGCATAACGATCTCTGACTTCAAGCTCTACTATAGAGCTACAGTAATAAAAACAGCTTGGTACTGGCATAAAAACCAACATGCAGACCAATGGAATCGAATTGAAGACCCTGACATTAATCCGCACACCTATGAACATATAATTCTTGACAAAGAAGCCAAAACTGTACAATGGAAAAAAGAAAACATCTTCAACAAATGGCACTGGCATAACTGGATGTCAACATGTAGAAGACTACAAATTGATCCATATCTGTCACCATGCACAAAACCTAAGTCGAAATGGATCAAAGACCTCAACATAAATCCAATTACTCTGAACCTGATAGAAGAAAAAGTAGGAAGTATTCTTGAATGCATTGGCACCAGAGATTACTTCCTAAATAAAACACCAGTAGCACAGACACTGAGAGAAACAATTAATCAATGGGACCTCTTGAAACTGAGAAGCTTTTGTAGAGCAAAGGACACGGTCAACAAGATAAAGCAACAGCCTACAGAATGGGAAAAGATCTTCACCATGCCCACATCTGACAGAGGGCTGATAGCCAGAATATATAAAGAACTCAAGAAATTAGACATCAAAATGCCCAACAGTCCAATTAAGAAATGGGCTATAGAACTAAACAGAGAATTCTCACCAGAAAAAGTTCAAATGGCTGAAAGACATTTAAGGAATTGCTCAACAGCCCTGATTATCAGGGAAATGCAAATCAAAATGACTCTGAGATACCACCTTACACCCATCAGAATGGCTAAGATTAAAAACATTGAAGACAGCTTATGCTGGAGAGGATGTGGAGCAAGGGGAACTCTCCTCCACTGTTGGTGGGAATGCAAGCTTGTACAACCACTTTGGAAATCAATATGGCGCTTTCTTAAAAAATTGGGAATCAATCTTCCCCAAGACCCAGTTATTCCACTTTTGGGCATTTTCCCAAGAAATGCTCAATCATACCACAACGGCACATGCTCAGCTATGTTCATAGTAGCATTGTTTGTAATAGCCAGAACCTGGAAATGACCTAGATGCCCTTCAACTAAGAATGGATAAAGCAAATGTGGTATATATACACAACTCAGTACTACTCAGCAGAGAAAAACAATGACATTATGAGGTTTGCTGGCAAATGGATGGATCTAGAAAAAAATCATCTGGAGTGAGGTAACCCAGACTGAGAAAGACAAACATGGTATGTACTCACTCATAATTGGATATTAGATGTAAAGCAAAGGACAACCAGACTGCAACTCCAAGGAGGCTACCTAGTAAAGAGGACCCTAAGAAAGACACAGGGATCACTCAACAACAGAAAAATGGATGAGATCTACATGAGCAAACTGGATGTGAGGGGTGTAATGAAGAGCAAGGGTTGGGGGAAAGAGAGCTTAGGAGAGTGGAGATCCCAGCTGCATCAAGAACAGAGAGGGAGAACAAGAAAAGAGAGACCCCGTGGGAACAGGAAGAAGCAAAGAGCTAGAGAGGTCCCCAGAAATCCACAAAGATACCCCTACAATAGACTACTGTCAATGGTTGAAAGAAAGCCTAACTGACCTACTCTGGTGATCAGATGGCCAAACACCCTAACTGTCGTAATAGAACTCTCATCCAATGACTGATGGAAGTGGATGCAGAGATCCACAGCAAGGCCCCAGGTGGAGCTCCAGGAGTCCAATCAGCGAGAAAGAGGAGGGATTGTACAAGTGAGAGTTGTTGAGACCATGATTGGAAAAAGCACAGGGACAAATAGCCAAACTAGTGGAAACCATGAACTATGAACAAATAGCTGAGGAGCCCCCAACTGGATCAAGCTCTCTGGATAAGTGAGACAGTTGATTAGCTTGAACTGTTTGGGAGGCCTCCAGGCAGTGTGACTGGGACCTGTCCTTAGTGCATGAGCTGGCTTTTTGGAGTCTGGGGCCTATGTTGGGACACTTTGCTCATCCTGGTGAAGGGAGGAGGGGACTGGACCTGCCTAGACTGAATCTACCAGGCTAAGTGGAATCCCCAGGGGCGTCCTTGCCCTGGAGGAGATGGGAATGGGGGGGTGTTTTAGGGGAAGGGTGGGGACAGGGGAGGAGGGAGAACAGGGGAATCCATGGCTGATATGTAAAATTAAATTAAATTATAAAATTAAAAATAATAATAAATAAAATAAAATAAAACTATCAGCCAGGCAGTGGTGGAGCAAGCCTTTAATCCCAGCACTTGGGAGGCAGAGGCAGGAAGATCTCTGTGAGTTCAAGGCCAGCCTGGGCTACAGAGTGAGATCCAGGACAGGCACCAAAGCTACACAGAGAAACCCTGTCTCAAATAACCAAAATATACAACATACAAGCTAACATATCAAATATAGTTAAGCTTTCACTATTAATAATTAATCTTATACAGATTTCAAAAGGAGTACCAGTTAATTTCATGAGTAAGAAACATAACTTTTTAAACTTTAAATCAATGTTTATATTCTGACATATTTAATTATTTTCATTGAGGTGTACTTTAGCATAAACCCAGGCAAGATGACTCAAATTAAGGAGTTACCAAACAAAATGCAAAGCTTTATTCTATTAAAATCCATCAAATCCATCATTCTGTACATATCTGCAGCTACTTTATGTCTGATTTCAATTCATTTTATTTCCATTACCTCACTCAATGTCAGAAATCAAGTGCAATGTACGTGAAGCAGTGCCATCAGACACTAGCCCTCATATTTTCTGCTCCAGTGATGCAGTGAATTAATTGAAATTGAGTGTATCTCAACATAAATTTTGAAATGCCTTTGCTGTGTCCCTTCTATTAAAATTTGCATGAATTAAAAATTCATTAAGTTCCAAGAAAGTTACTGTAAATTTTTTAAGCCTCTCAATTATATTGTGCAGTTTATGTCCACTCACCCTGATTTATAAAGATTATTGGTATCTCAGAATTAATGAGTCATCACAACTTATATAAAATCACATCTTCCCTGGGCCCATTATTGCTTTATGATTAAAACATTACATTCTGAGAGATGAGCTATAACATTGGCAATGTGAGTTTGGATATATACATCTTATTAAGCCAAGCGGATGTCAAGTCAAGTCATTTTATTGCTCTGCTAAGAGACTGAAAGACATGAAAAGGCCAAATGTGAGCAAACTAATGAAAAGAGATTATCTGTATCCATCTATTTATACTTTAATTTTACTTCAATAATTCCAAAGTTTTCACCTTAGGATTATCATTTAATTCTTGCCATTTGTTTAGTTTGTATACGAACAGCCAATATCTATTTTCTACTTTTCTGGCTTTTAATCCAAATCTATCAATGTCTACTAATTCATAATCAATGCACTAAAAATTTTACATTAGTTTGCTCCATTTGTTTATACTTTTGAACTCTCAGTTGATGATATTTTGTTCCCCAGATACAAAAATTCCTAGACTAATACTCATAGGTAAGCCTTAATTATTTCCTGGTAGACAACATAATTAGGTCACAAAAATAATAACCAAGTTCATTAATATTTACTTTTATTTCCTTATTGATTTTGCTGAGATTCTAAGATTCAATAATGTAAAGTATAGAGTTTGGTATTATAAAAACTCATTTTAATTACTTTTAATACATGAGTTAATATGTTATAAACTCATTAATGATTTTGTCATTTTATAATTACCTTTATATTATTTCATGAGTTATCTTCTTTGTCTTGAGTTAGAGATGCAGAAAAATTAAAAAATTTAGGCACATCTTTTGGTTTTCCACAGATGACTCAAACTGAAAACATCACAGTCTGATCCTAATCCTCATCAATAATGATGCTCTTTTATTAATCTACTTTTCAACTAATTCAACTAACAATATGTTCAGGCAATTCTATTAAGTAGAACCTTTATGTCACCAGTGACCTTTCCTTTCTTTCCAACATTCATGATTATTCAGGTAATAGTCCTGTAAACTTCAGGTTTTATTTTTTCTTTTCATCATAATATTTCTCCCATCTGTATTCTCATCTTTATGGTCAAAAGTCATTATCTCTCCATCACTGATTTGCAAATATCTCTTCACTTGTGCCTTGGCACTACTGTGACATATAATTCCTTTTTTCACAATCAATTTTTAATAATTCTAGTCTTTGTTATAAATATTCTCTGCTTAGACTCACCTAGAAGATGGTTGAAGCGTGTCTGCCACAAGGTCATAGAAATTTCCAGAAACATTTTCAAGGAAAGCATGAGTGTTCAGACAATATGTAATAGGTCAGTTTTTCCACTGGGAGTCACATGACATAAAGCTGTGAGGGTAAAGCCTAAGGTGTTGGGGACGGCCCATAATACAAGAGATTATAAGAAGATGCGATATCAGTCCAGAAAAGACACAACAAATAAGTGGGAACAGCTCAAGTGAGAGGTTAAATTGTTTTCAACCAAAGAGCATAGGGTCAGTTCAAGGTACTGGCTATAGAGCCAGAGGATTTGACATTTACCCCACTAAGTCAGTCTTGCTCGGGTCTCATACTTCCTTGATCCACTCTGCTGTTCCATTTCACAATGAATGGAGTTGTTAAGAGTTGTTCCAAGTGTCTTAAAGTTTTTGTTGTTTATCCCAAAATAATTTTTGAGGATATTATAAAAGAGATTGTTTACCTGATTTCTTTTTTACTACTTTTATAGGTATATAGGAAGGCTACTAATTTAAAATAAATGATGACAAATGGTGACAAGGACATGGTAAAGGCTATATTATCATTTCTGGGCATGTATCTAAAGAGTTCTGTATTCTACTCTACAGGTACTTTCACATATACATTTGTTGCTGACCTATTCACAATGTCTAGGAAATGTGACAATCCTAGATGTCTTTAATTTGATGAACAAAAAATGAATATGTAGTCAATATACAAAGTGGAATCTTATTAAGCTGTAAAGAAAAATTAAATTTATATGTACATGAATGGAAATAAAAAAATGTTTTACAAAGTGAGGTATCCAAAAAGACAAATAATGAAAGGTCTATCACATAATCAGATCTTAGCTCTGAATTGTTGGTTTTTATTAACATGTAGTGCCAAGAAATAGACATGTGTCACTGAGTAAGAAGTAGAGGAAGAAACCTTAATGGAGAGATATAGTAAAACATATATGTCATCTGAAACTAAGGTTATATGAAAAAGCCATACGAATTCATATGACTTGCAAATTAAAATATATTATAAAAAGAAATTTGAAAGACAGGACCACCACAAATGGGTGGGTAGTGCTGTTCCTCACACCCATAGGTCATCAATTCATATTTCCAGTGCTCAATATGGGCATACCTCCTTTTCAGTTTTTGGTCAGGGATGCCTCAGAACATCACAGTGTGTTGCCAATTTTTTCTGGTTCCTGGGCAGAACTAAATGACAAACCAATATTGCTAAAGATGTCTTATTCCTTGGTTAGAGGACATAAAGAAATCAAGCTGTAATTGAACTAGGAGTTTCTTCCACACCAGCTAACTTTTTTATTGCCAGAGGCTCTATCAGGGTACCAGGTGAGGAAAGTCATCAACCGTTTTGGTCAACCAGGAACCAGTGAGCTATATCAATTTGGTAAGGAAGAGGTGTCCACTGATGCAATGTGACATGACTGATATGAGAGTAAGCAACTGTACTCTGAAAGGATTTGAGGCCCACTGCGTAGAACAAATTCACATTTGGTTTTTGCAAACATCAAAAACCCATAGCTGGGAAAGTCGTAGACCAAAAGGGAAATCTATTACTGTGTTTTTTTGTTTGTTTATTTGTTTTTGTTGATTTGATTTGCTAATTGTGTGATGTTTAAACTGCCTTCAAAACATGTATGGCTGTATTAGATTAATGTTACTCTCAATCTTGGGCAATGGAGTTTTCTTTAGAAGTGGACAGTTGAGCAATAGTTCTTGTCATGACAAATACCTGGCAGAAATACTGAAAATAAATCCTTGTTTAATGCTAAGGTTTAAAGAAGATATTTATGTAACCCCCTCCAAAACTCAGGAAACATTGAAGAGGGGTAGGAAGAATCTAAGAGGCAAAGGATGAGGAGATATATTGTTAAACACTGTATTTTGGTTGGACAGTTGTGGTACACACATTTAATCCCAGGACTTGCAAGGCAGAAGCAGATGATATCTCTGATTTTGGGGCCAGCCTGGTCTACAGAGTAAGTCCTAAGGCAGCCAATGCTATAGAGAAACCTCTTGTCTTTAAAAATCCAAAAAAAAAAGAAACTTAGAAAAACTACTATTTTGGACATGACAAAGCTGTTGCACCCAAGAACAAACAGCAGCAGTGGCTATAGGCAACTACATAAGGCTGGGCACATCCACATTCCTCCATGGAAGAGAGTAACTCAACCAAGTTCTCCTTTTCCAGGTGCTATTGATAGCTCTTGGTGGCTGGGTGAAGAGAGAACAGACAAAACAAAACAAACCAGAAGACCAAAAACAATCAATAAAAAAAATTACACAGTGAAATTTTAATATTCTCTAGAAACTAATAAAAGTATCAGTATGCAAGAAAGAAGTACTGATGGATGTTAACATCATTGAGTAAATAAAAAGTAAATGAGATGTTTATGTGGTCACAAGTACTGGGATCAACATATTTACTAACTCTTGTGGTAGTTTTTAATTATTTCACAAATTATTGATACTCCTCCATGCAAGATAAAGAACTTAATCCTTTGCTCCATAAATTTGGTCAACCTGCTTTGCTATCTATAAGAGATTACAAAATCAGAAGGTGGTTAGAAGATTACACTAGAATGATCTGGAAAACTCCATTTAAACCAAGTGATTCAGGCTAAAGTTACTAGTAACAATTTATGCTATTGTTATACGGTCTCTGATAAAATGGGAAAGAAGGCCTCTTCATCCATTTGTTCTCCAAACTACTTTAGTGATAAGAGGATACTGCACAATGGAGAAACTAAAGAGAAACCAACTGAGAAACTAAAAGTTAAATCAGTATGAAGTAAAATTGACCGCTGGGTTTTCCATACAAACAAAAACACAAGCAGTGAAATAAACTCAAGGGAAGATACACAACTCTCACAGACTGGTGAAAACTCATAACACAAAAGGTAGAGCACCCCAAGATACCATGGATCCATCACTGAACAAAGTTTAAAAGGACAGTACAAGGGAGACAAGAAGAGCCCAGAGAACAGTGTAGCTAGTAGTGAGTAGTGCTGCACTAATGTTAGTTCCTTGGATTTAATAAACCAACAGATTACACAGGCTGTAAACTTTAGGAACAACTTGATTTCAGCACATGGGAATGCCATGTGCTGTCTTATCCACTCCATTAATCACAACAATTTCAAAATAAAAAAGTGTAAATAATGAAAAAATTACTACTTTTAAGCTGAAGCTAAGCTTCTGTATCTTTTATTTTCTGTCTACCATATGTTGCACTGTTTCTACTTTTCCAGAATATAACAGCATTTGAAAATGTGTTCATTTGTGTCCCATTATAAAATTTCTGACTTTTAAAAATTGACTTATAGTGTTCAAATGAAATTATTCCATGATCATTTATTTATGCTGCCAATGTCTCTCACATACAAGACCTTTGACATGTAATTCTTCTATCTAAATTCATACAGTGTTGATTATTTTTCAAAGATACATAAATCCCACTCTTGGAATTGACTGAGCTATATGCTGAACATCAGTATATTTCAAATGATTCAGTTCTATATTTTTTCATGAAAATAAGCACATGTAGAAGTAGCCTAAAATTTCAGCTGAGATAATACATACATTTCACTGATTTCAGTCAGACCTATGATCTCACAATTTGGTGGTTATTGTTTTTAGAAAAATAGACATAATTAAGCAGAGGAGAAAAAGTAAAATTGTCATTCTACCTCAAGTTGAAAGATTAGGAAGTATACTAGAACCATTGCCAGCTAATACCATGAGTCTAGACATCCTAAGCAAAGTTAAAAGAGAACTGTTCACTTATTTATAAGAATTACTTAAATTTCTCTTGAAAATTGAAATTAATTCTCCTCAATGTCTGGCTAGAACATGGAGAAGATTTAGAAATGTTGATATTTTCAAATAAATTAGATAGTCCCAGTAATCATTCTTACTCCTCATCTTTATAATAAATATCTAAATGTGCCTCCAGTACCTGACCATGCCAAGATGCTATCTATGGCCTCCACCTAGACAAGGTTACTAAGGAGCTGCACTTGCCAAAAGACTTATTCAGGGTAGTTGTGTATATCTTGAATTTCTACATGGATCCCTCTTTATTATATATCACATTATCTATGAGTCAGGTAAAAGCCTGTGTTTGGACCAGAGACACTGGTGTGTTAAGGATAAAAGGGTGACATTCAGGACCAGAAGGATGAAGAAAAATGTGGGAAAAAGAAAGCAGCAGACAGAAAGTCATTCTGATGACACAGATTAGCAACTTTGAAAGAAACAGAGGTCAAGAAAGGGCTTCTTCCTGCAGTCAGAAGGAAGCTCAGGCCAGGACCAATTTGGTCAGACTCAGATAAGGTTTTGGACAAGAAAAACTGATACAGCACATAAAAGATTAGAGGAACTCTTGCTGAAGTAAAATCTGACTTCAGAAATGTATAGAATTTTCATTATAGCTTGCTGAAGTAAGATTTGCTGAGTATCAAGATAAGGAAAATCCAGATGCTGAATTTAAGTTATTATCTTTTCCATAAAATATTCTGAAATGTTAAATTAACTATTTATTCACAACTGTGGTCTGTCTATACTTTTAGCTTTCCTCTTTTGAATGAAAGAACCAATAATACACCATCAGCCATAACTAAATCCACAGCCTGTTTCAAAATTCCTCATGCCCTTCCATGGTAAGTAGAAAAATCATCACATAAATGTGTGTGACATCTAAGCAATTTCCTTTATATTATAATGTATCCTCACCCATCATCATCATAAGACCTCAGTAATTTCTTAAATACTTTTTTTTCCAAAACATATTTCAATACTTAAATACCTTCTGAATGGTATTTTGCTTATAGAATATGTTTTAGCTTTAGAATAAATACATAGGTGCTCCTTAACCAGGCAATGCCAAGTGCCTCTCTGTTCATTTAGTATTTACTGACCTCTAGTAGGTCACATAGTCTCTATGATTCTCTGCATATTTTTATACAGCTATAACTTACTAGTCAATTTCTTCCCCCAAATTTCACTTTTAAATCCCCCATATTTTACAAATCAGCTTAAATGGTACCATGTCTAACATTACATTAAGAATTTCCCTTAGTAAAAAGTGTTCTCATTCTTCACGCTACTGCACATCATGTTTGCATCCTCACATTGCTGTAATCCCATTAAATTTCCTCATCAATTGATTTTGAGCTATTAAGGTGTGGAGCCCCCTCTCCTTCATCTTTGCCGAGCTTGACTCCTAACTATAGTGAATAATCATTTAAGAGTTAAGCTGATAGAAAATTAGAATGTGTGAAGAAAACTAGCAGACATCCAGCAAGTTGGTGGGTTGAAGGTGAGATTTTGAAACAAGTGAACAGCTTTTGTAATTTAGAATCCCCTGCAAAATATAGCCAACTTTTGCCGTGACACCTGCCTGTTTTCTTAGTTTCTTTTTCTAATCATGTGATCATCTCCTATTATGTAAGACACTTAAGAGGAGAAAGAGCTCACTGTGCCCCACAGTTGCAGAGTAAAGCCACGGTGACAGAGACATCAAGGTAGCAGGAGCTCGAAGAAACTGGTCCCATCACTTTCCCAGTCATGAGAAGAGATGATTGCATACTGCTGCTGGTTACCTTTCTCTAGTTTATATAATCAATACTCTGTCAGGGAATGACAGCACCCAAAGGGGGCAGGTCTTTTCAGCTGAATTAATTTGCTTAAGATAATCCCCACAGATACTGGCACAGGCTATCCTCAATGCAGATAGTCCCTCACTGCAGTGCCCTGAAGAGTACTCTCCCCCAGATAACTCTTCAAGCTGACAATTAACATTAACCTTCACACAATAGATACAAGTATATCAAGCAATAAAACTGATATTGAGAATCTGACCCTGAAAAACTATTAACTTGTGTTTATCAAAAGTGCCTCTATTTCTTAGACTAGCCAGGACTTTCCATATTTATTTTGATATAACATGTATAAGCTGTTATTAATGAATTCATACACATAGGATACTTATGGATGACATCTTAGACATCTTAGTAAAAGTCTGCTAAATGACTCATATATGCCAGGCACTTTCATATATATGCCAAAGTTACCATGATGAAAAGACTGTAAATTCTTTCTCCTTTTGGTATTTAAGGTTGTTATTTATGTAAGGGAATTGAAATGAGTGATCATTCTAACGCATCTCATTTAGCATCATTTGGTCCTATTGGAGCCACACCTACTCGGCAAAGCACTTGACTTTCTTCCCATTGTGCTAACTTGTACCAGTGTCGTCACACTTGCCTTATATTTGCCAGGCTGTGTTACAAGACTAAAAAAACCCCTAATATAGTGACAATTCTAAACATGGAAAAAAGACAGCCAAGCACTCCCCTTGCTTCTGCACCCTGAATGATGCTTAAAGCCAGTCTTTTCAATGTCTGTGATTCCTTCTTAAAGCCAAAGTTTCTGTTGGATTTTGTATTGACAAGCACTGGACACAGGATGGTGAGGCTCTGTGTGAGGCCACTTCCTAGGGCACTCAGAATCCAATTTTTATTTTATTTTACTTTTCCATGATGTTTTTTTTTCTTTTGTTTTACATACCAAGCACAATTCCTCCTCCCTTCTCTCCTCTCACCTCAGTTTTTATTTTAAATAGCAGTGAGTAATAATAATGAATATTACTTATGTAAATTAACAACATTCTGTATAATTTCCTTTCATTTGTTCCAAAGAAATCCCTTTACAATTGGATCAAACCTGCATCCATACATTCAGAAAGCTTCAAGTTATTAAGAACACTGTTCTATTTGAGTGACCAGTTACGCTTTTGGGGCTACGTTCTTTACTATGCAGTAACATTGAGGCTTATAAATCAAAACAAAGGAACACATTTGCTGTCCACCAGTCTATACATAGTTCACAGTATCTATGACCTTTTAAAACTGTGATCTGTCACAAGAAATATGTTTCCATAAATGCTTGCATATAGTACCATGTCTTGAGAATGTACTTAGGCTTATCAAAGCAACACATGCTTGTTAAAAACACATTTCTTTAAAAAAAAATCCACAAAAATAAATAAAACAAAAATTGCATCAATAACCATACTTCCTTCAGAAAAAAAATAAAAAGGAATCTATGCTTTTTGATAACTTATCTTTTTTAGGCCAACCATTGAGATAGTGTATTAGTTGCTTTTCTATGGAAATGATAAACACGTTGAAATTTGAAAATATGACTTAATACATATTTTTGTTAGCATTAAATTGTTGAACTTATATTTAAAAAGTGTACAGTATATATATACATATATATATATATATATATATATATATATATATATATAGTTTATATTGTCAGTTTACTTAAAGAGCTGATTTAATTCTAAGTTGGAGTTCCAAGAATAAATGATTTTCAATTTTAAAAGTATACACCCAGAGACAGTGTTTGCCTTGCTCCCTCCTCAAGGGCACATCTCGTTACTAGAAGAGTCAATGACTTCCATGTCAAGAGCAATAGATTCATTTTACAAAATTTTACACTGAACAACCAGAATATTTTTATAAAATTAACCATGTTAACAGGTCCTTTCAAAATACTCTATATTCTCATCCCACATCTGCAACCAAAGACAAAAGGTGACAATAGTCAATCATGTCAAATCTGTAATAAGCAATTTACCTTCAACATGGAACGAATTAACAAAGAACAACAAAGGTACCTCCTTATATCTTCCGTTGATGGACCAATCTCTAGGTCACCACATACTGACAGTAGTAATTGTATTTCTTAAGTTTGGTTTTTGGGAGGCATGTTTTCTAAAGCAAGATAACCAAATTAAATGAGCTTTAACAACAATAACAACAACAAACATCCACAATGATGAAAGCCAACTTCTAAAAGAAAGCTGATAATTGAGCTTCTGATTTCAGAGGGTTAGATTCTGGGATGGCAGAGCAAAGCGATTGTTGCAAGAACAGCTGAGAGGTGACATCTCAAATAGCACAAAAGAGCCAGAGAATACACTGGGAAGGACAGGAGTCCTTTGAAGCCTTGAAGCCTGCCCCAAGTAACATATTTCCTCCAGCTAGGCCACACCTCTTGATCTTCCACAAACAGCTGTGCACTAAGGACCAAGTATTCACTTACCTGAAATTTATGGTGTACATCTCATTCAAGCCACCCCAGTGGTAAGTATGGATCATCAGGTGTCTTTTGTTTGTTTGTTTGTTTGGTTGTTTTTTTTGGTTTTTCGAGACAGGGTTTCTTTGTGTGTAGCTTTGCTCCTTCCTGAAACTCTCTGTAGCCTAGGCTGCCCTTGAACTCACAGAGGTCCACCTGGCTCTTCCTCCGCCCGGCAGGATCATCCGTTTTTAAGTGTTGATTGTCAACTTGTCATAACCTGCAATTGACTAAGAGACAATTTTCCAGACACACAGGTGAAAGGGATTCCTTGATTAGCTTAATAGTGGGTTGCATTATTCCTTGGACATGGATCCCAAACTGCTTATGAAAGGGTAATGCTACCTAAGCATGAGCAGTGAATGCAATATGACCTCAAGCCTCTGTTCCATGCTTTCCCTGCCATGATGGACTATATTCTCAAATTTTGAGTCAAAACAAGCTTTTTCCTTATGCTGCTTCAGAGTATTTTCTTGTCACAGACAAGTGAAAAAGACAGTATTATAGTGATTGCTGCATGAAGCACCTTTTCCAATTATACTATTTATTCTGTTTTCTGTAGTCCTCAATCACTGCTGCCCCAAGCAAGTGGCCAATCTCCATCCCCAATCTTCCTTTCCCTCTCCCTCTTCTCATCACCTAATTAGATGGAGATAAATCTGTCCCTTAAATTCATTGTCAGGGCAGAAACAACATCAGCACCCACACATTCCATGAGCTTATTTGCATATAGATAAATATACATTTGTTACATGTCAAAATTTTAGGAATAGAGTTTTCCAATCTGCATGTTTTGTAACAGATAATAATGTTAACTATATAGTAACAATAACAGAGATAAATAGTAAATGACTTCCCACATCTACCTCTGAAATACTACCCAACTCATTTTTAACAGGAAAGTGTATGAATCTAGTAAACATTCAAATGAGAAGAAATAAAAGTGACTTGAAATCCAATAAATCTATGCTATAACATCATGCCTGCACTGACTGTGTGGCCTCGGGTATATTTTTAATCTTTTTGGTGTCAACTTCCTACTCTGGCAACTTCAGATAATACAATCCTTACAGAATTGCTCTAGGGCTATATAGAATAACTGATGTAAAGCCATAATTACTATCTTAAAGTTGCCTAACACAATTAGTTATTTTGAGATAAGATCAGGAGTATTTAATTAGTCTGATACTTCACATATGTGATTCATACTAGCTTGTAAATGCCACAGCTCCTAAAGCTGAAGCAGCCCAATTCTTTTGGATAGGGATACACTACTTGTGTGTGTTTTGTGTACATTTTGGAATGGAACACAATGTACCCTATTAAAAGTTTATGTCCTTTAGCTGTATCTTCCTTTCCTCTGAAGAACTCTTTCTTGAGAAGAATCATTGAGAGGAAAAATATAATGGGGAAAACATTTGGCAACTGGCCTCCTGGAGACCAAAGATTAAATAGCACTAAAGCAGAGAAATGACTTCGATAAAGATAAGAGTTATCTTTGTTCTTTAAAACAGATCTATAAAGAGCTGGCTGTGAGAGAAGGTGTTGAGATGGCTTGAATACTTGATATCTTCAATCTTATTAAGATCCTCGCTGTTCTTTAGCAAGCCTCTGTTTCACTTGAGACCCTTGTATAGGGCCAAGTAATAAAATTAAATTAGATTTGAAAAATAGCCTGCCTTCAGAAAGCTTTTTCTACACAGGCAGGAGGAGGTTGATACAAGATGAAATACTTGGAGAAATAAGAAGCTATATAATAAGGATGCTTTAAGCAGAGGTATTATCCATATACTAGAGGGGGAAATGATAATGAAATCAACCAATCAATGTGCAAAGTTCTAACCAAATAAATTTACGAGTCCTTCTCTGATCCAAGAAAGTATATTTGTGGTCGGAGGTGAAGGACAGGCAAGGAAAATGCAGTAAAGAGCATTGTTCTGGTTTCTCTTGAATCTTAATATCACCAGCTTTATAAAAACATTCCAAAATAGCATCCTACATCAAATCACTCTCTCAAGTCACAGAAACGTTAATATCAAATACTTTAAAGAGTCAATAGCCAGTGACTGAATCATTAAGCCTGATCAGTAACCCTCTCTAACCACATCTCTGATAGTGTTTTTAAAATTCCAGACTACTGAAAAATATAGAATATGAATACTAGCCCAGGAGACAACCCTATAAAATAAAATAAAGTTCTCAACATAGGTACACTTATGAAAAGTTAAGGTTGTACTTTTTAGTTTATTTTTGTTTTTGAGATGGGTAAAAAAAATTTAAAAAAAAAATGAGGGCAAACTCCTTGTAGGTGGCAAAAGAAAATACACATGCACACACACAGACACACACATTGACACACACTCAAACACACATACACTCATACCATTTAAAGTAAATAATATATTACCATTATGAAAGTATTCATTAGTGCATTAAAAAATATAAAAATACTGCGTAGTCTGTCTCAGTGCTTGAAAACCGCATCCACTTTATTGCACAATGGTGTCGTAGGAAATGACTATTGCAAGTAGTACGTCCATAGGCTCCGAATTCCCTTAAAGGTACTGTGGATGCTAAAATGATGCAGATAGAAGGGATTGGGGTGATGTTGTTTGATTTGTCCTGTGTACCGTTTGTCACCCCGTATAAAAGCAGAGCAAGGATCATGAGTAGGGAAGGCACATTTGAAATGCTACATTTATATTTACTAAGTTTTTATTTTTCCAGAGGAAATATCTCTTAGAAATTGAACTGTGGCTTTTTGAGAAGTCAAGTGATTAAAAGAACCTAATGAGGAAAAGAATCAATGGCTCAGAAGAACTGAAATTAGAATTAAGAATTAATTGATTTTGAAAAACCAAATTCAAAGGGAATATTAAATGAATTTCCTCTAGAACCATTAAGCCTGTAGTAATAAAACGGGTGAGTATTGCTTATGAATATTTTGATTAGATAACTTTCTAATGTTAAGAAATTGGTTTTGAAGAAAAATTCTCTGAAAGACATCAGTAACGTTCTACCTCACTGATGAAAGTAGCGTGAAGTCACTGAGGAGCAGCCTTTTCATAGAAAGGAGAGCAGACCTCAGTGTGGCATCATCCCTATTTTATAACCATACACAGACAGCCCTGCAATATACAGAAAAGAAAATGCCAGTTACAGACAGGAAAAACTGTGGGTCTCTGGGCATCTTGTCTTTGCAGTGCCATGGAGATTTTAGTAGTTTGCTTTTTCCTTATGAATCAGTGTTATTGTCTACATTAATGCTGTGAAAGGATTAAATCAAAGACTACAGCAGTTCTGAAAACTCTTCCATATTGGTGCCTCTTGGAAAATATAATCTTGCCACTGTAGTCTAAAATAAGAGAATATCTACAAGTAATGCTGTTGGAATATTAGACATCCCCCTCTAAGCAGCTTTTATTGTTTATGAAATACCTTAGATGAGCAGATGTGCTGATGCAATTTAGTGTGTTAATTTGTGCCAAATACAAAACTCCACACAATTGCCAAAAATAACAGGTGCTGTGTAAAGGAATCTAAGAAATCATTATTGAATTTCATATATTTATCATCCACAATCTAGGTATATATAATGGGATAAAATGTAGGCATTAATGAAGTACTGAGTTGATAAGCCTACCTTCAGCAGGCAAAGAAGAATCTCTTTAGATAAGAATGCATACTCTGGTGTTCTCTCTCTTTACCCATCACACACACACACACACACACACACACACACACACACACACACACATACACATTGCTCACAAACACATTGCTATGCAGGCTTATATAGAGCAGTAGCTAAATTCATGGCAGATTGTATATAATCACTAATGCAAAGGAGTCACTATATTAATAGTTCATGAAAATAAATTACTAATTCTACAGTTATTTATTGCAGATGCCAAAAGCTTATCTTAAATTCAGAGGGTAGCCAAAATATAGTTTAGAGTTATATTTCTTTGAAATTTTCTATATGAGCTTTCTACATCTGTGCTGCATGCTGAGCATATACAAAATCAATGTTAACATGAAATTTCCTTCACCACTAAAACAAAATTTCTTAGTTTTCAAAAAATCAACATAAACTAAAGTGAATACACTGGCAAGCCCAGCTTTACTGTAGCATGTCTTTGTCTCAGAGTGATGATAGTGATCTTGTTATGAGCAAGTGCCAGCTTTCACTAAATGTAGGCATCCGTAAGTTGAGCCTGCTTGTCACCACAACCAGAAGACATCAGATCCAGGGGATGAGGGAAGTTCTCAAGTAATTTTGAGGAATAAGATGATATTACAGAATTATATTTGGAGACCCATTTCACTAATGGTCAGTAAATACCGTAGTGGTGTGCTGTATATATTCGATGAAATCATCTTGGATATTTTCACTATAAAGAAGAGATGTATTCACACCAACAGATGTGTTTAACAGGATTTCATGGTGCATGCATGCATCAAAACAAGAGGTTCACTGTTATATACAACCATGTCGTTTCATGTATCTGTAAAAATCTACCGTTGCTTCTGCCAAACAGTTCAACGAAATTATGGTCAGAATCTGTGAAGGGATGTGTGTTTGTGTACATGTTTTAGATGATGCTGTGCCTACTTTTTCTGTTTTTGTTTTTTTTTTTCATTTTAAGATGTCTTCATTTTCTCATTTCTGCCTTCCCATATTGGATAGTCCCCCTAAAATTTCCCCTATAACTGGGTAAGTCTTTAACATGTTCCATTTTTTAATAAAATATTTTTTTAAATTTTATATGTGAGTATAGCATTTACAACATATTTACATTATTTCCAGCCCTCTCTCTGATTCTTCTCAAGGCCCCTTTCACTTTCCTCTATAACCTATGACCTCTTCTTCTTTAGCTATTATTGATAACACACACAAACACACATAGACACTACACACAGAAACACACACACAGTGTGCAGAACCCACGTAGTGTTGCTGTTATGTGTGTATGTTTAGGGCTGACTGCTTGGGATTAGATAACCTATTAGGATGCTAATCCCTGGAGAAGACTGATTCTCAGTCTCTCAACACCCACCCACTGCCATCTGGAGCTCTTCATCTAAGGATGAAGCCTTGAGAGATTTTCCCCACCTAGGCTGGCATGTCAGTTAGTGTTGTCATTGTGCTGGTCTTGTTTTTGGCAGCCATATTGTTAAGATTTCATAGTGGAGCTTCTCTATCACATACAGAACACATGATCTCACAAAAAGTGCTCTGGTCCTACAGCTCTTACAAATCCAATTGATATATCTAAAACACAGTCTCTCCACTCAGGCTCAGGAAACATCAGCGCTCTCACTTTATCAGGGAACTGTATGCTTATTGTCTCTTGCTCTAATGTGTGTATTAACCACTCACATGAAAGTGTTTCATTTTGTTATTGATAAAGTTATAAATGTCCTTGTGTGACTTCTTCCACTGAAAATTTTACTGTACCTCTCAATATCTAAGTGACTTTGGACAATACAGTCTTACTGAGACTCAACTCCCACTGGCTTAACGTGAGAACTAATAATTCTCCTTTATTCCCCAAAGTCTTCATCTAAAGTGAAAAAAAAAATAACAGTCTTGCTCGATTTTGTTATTTGTCATTTTATTTTCTATTTTTTAATTACGTTTATTTGTGTGCCTCTGTATGGAAATCTGCACATAATTATAGATACCTGGTGATGGAAAAAGAGGCCGTTGGATTCCCTGGAGCTGATTATAGGTGGCTGTGAGCCAGAAGATATTGCTAATGGATCTAAACTCAGGTCCTGTCCATGAGTAATTAATACATGCTTTTACTGATGAACTATGTCACCAGTCTTGAATGTTAGCTGTTATAATTATCATGTAATTATGCTCATAAATATCTAATTTTTTTCTTAATTTCCATACTTATTGTTCCCTCTATTGTTTAATATGTGCACATTCACTTGTTATCTGAAAATATTTCATGTGTTCTTCTGTTTTATTTTAAAAAAAACATACAATGTATTTGGATCATATTCTTTCTTTAAAAAATAAATTTAATTATTTATTTTACATTCTGGCAGCAGTTTGTCTTCCCTCCTCTCCTCCTAGTTCCTTCCGCCATACCCAATCTGTTCCCACCCCCAGTCCACTCCACATCTATTTCTGTTTAGGAAAGAGCAGGTCTCCCATGAGCATCAACAAAACACGGCATATCAGGTTGCAGTATGACTAAACACCTTCCCGTGTACTAAGGCTAGGCAAGGCGACACACAATATAAGGAGTAGAGTTTCAAAAGTCTGTAAGAGTTGGAGACCGATCATGTTCCCACTTTTAAGAGTCCCATAAGAGGACTAAGCTACACAGCTGTAGCATATATGAGAGTGACTAGGTCAGTCCTATGCAAGATCCCTGGCTGTCAGTTCAGTATCTGTGAGCCCTGGTGAGCCCTGGTTAGTTGATTCTGTGAATTTTCTTGTAGTGTATTTGACCCATTTGGTTCCTACAATACTTTCTCCTTTCTTCAGGGTCCCCCCAACTTCACCTAATGTTTGGCTATGGGTCTGCATCTGTTTCCATCAGTGGCTGGATGATGTCTCTCTGATGACAATTGGGTTAGGTACCAATCTAGTCACAGATGCTGTCCAGATCAGGCTGAAATATTCACTATTGATAGTAGTTTTAGCTGGGGTCTTCCTCACAGATTCCTGGGAGATCCTCTTGTACCAGGCCTTACATGACCTGTAAGTGCTCTCTCTTTTCAGTACTCCCCCTACTCGGCTGCACCGAAAACCTGATTGCTCATGTTCTCTTCACCATCCCTCAGTTCACTCATGAAATCTCTTCTATTTTTCCTTCCCAGGGAGATCTGGGTGTCTCCCAATAAACCCTCCTTGTCACCAAGCCTCTCTGTGACTGTGGACTGTAACATACTATCCTTTACTTTACAGCTAATATCCACGTATGAGTGAGTACATACCATGTTTGTCTTTCTCAGTCCAAATAAACTTACTCAGGGTGATTTTTTCTAGATCTATCCATTTGCCTTTACATTTCATGCTGTCTTTATTTTTAACAGCTGAGCAATACTCCTTTGTGTAAGTGCACCACATTTTGTTTATCCATTCCTCAGCTGAGTGACATCTAGGTTGTTTCCAAGTTCTGGCTATTACAAATAAAGCTGCTATGAACAGAGTTGGGCAAGTGTCCTTGTAGTGTGATTGAGCATCCTTTGGGTATATGGCCAAGAGTGGTATAGCTGGGTCTTGTGGTAGGTTGATTCCCAGTTTTCTGAGAAACCACCACACTGACTTCCAAAATGGCTGTACAAGTTTTCACACCAACCAGCTATGGAAGACTGTTACCCTTGCTCCATATCCTCTCTAGCATGAGTTGTTGCTTGTGTTTTTGATATTAGCCAATCTGACAGGTGTGAGATGGAATCTCACAGTCATTTTGATTTGCATTTCCCTGATGGTTAAGATGTTAAATTTCTCAAATGTTGCTCAGCAATTGAGATTCCTCTAAAGATAATTTTTTGTTCAGAACTGTATCCCATTTTTTAATTAAATTATTAGGTTTGTTGATATCTAGTTTCTTGAGTTCTTTATATATTTTGGAAATCAGCTGTCTATCAGATGTGGTGTTGGTGAGTTTTTCTCATTCTGTAAGCTACTATATAGTCATATTGACCATGTCCTTTGCCTAACAGAAACTTCAGTTTTATGTGGTCCCATTTATTAATTGTCGATCTTAGTAACTATGCTATTCATGTTCTGTTCAGGGAGTTGTCTCCTGTGCCAATGCATTCAAATTCATTTGCCACTTTCTCTCCTATCAGGTTCAGTGTTTCTGGATTTGTGTTGAGGTATTTGATCTACTTGGACTTGCATTTTGTGTAGGGTGAAACAAATGAATCTACTTGTACTCTTCTATATTCTGACATCCAGTTAGTACAGCACTATTTGTTGAAGATGCTTTCTTTTCTCCTTTGTAAATTTTTGGATTCTTTGTTGAAAATCAGGTGTCCATAGGTGTGTGGATTTATCTCCGGATCTTTGCTTCGATTTCACTGATCCACTTGTCTGTTTTTATGCCAATACCATGTTGTTTTTATTACTATAGCTCAGTAGTAGATCTTGAAATCAGGGATAGTGATACCATCAGAAGTTCTTTTATTGTACAGGATTGTTTTAGCTATCTTGAGTTTTCTGTTTTTCTATATGAAGTTGAGTATTGTTCTTGCAAAGTCTGTAAAAAACTGTGTTGGGATTTTAATGGGGATTGCATTGAATTTGTATATAAGATCATTTGTATATAAGAGGGTGACTTTTTTTTGTAGTCTTGTATCCAGCCACTTGACTAAAGGTGTTTGTCAGCTGTGGGAATTCTCTGGCAGAGTTTTTGGAGTAGCTTATATATACTATCTTACCATCTGTGAATAATGGTACTTTGACTTCTCCCTTTCCAATTTGTATCCCCTTGATTTCTCTTAGTTATCTTATTGCTTTAGCTAGAACTCCAAGTACTATATTGAATAAGTATATAGAGAGCTGACAATCTTGTCTTGTTCCTGATTTTAGTGGAGTTGCTTTGAGTTTCACTCCATCTAATTTGATGTTGTCTGTCGATTGTTTATTGCTTTTATTATGTTTAAGTATATCCCTTATATCCCTTATCTCTCCAAGACTTTTATCACAAAAGGGTGTTGGATTTTGTCAAAGGTAGCATCTGATGAGATGACCATGTGGTGTTTTTCTTTCAGTTTGTTTATATGGCGGATTACATTGACAGTATGTTGAACCATCCTTGCATCTCTGGAATGAAGTCTATTTGGTCATGGTAGATGAACTTTTTGATGTGTTCTTGGATTCGGTTTACCTGTATTTTATTGTGTGGTTTTACATCAATGCTAATGGGTGAAATTGGTTTGAAATTCTCTTTCTTTGTTGAGTCTTTGTGAGGTTTGGGTGTCAGGGTGACTGTTGCCTTATAGAATTGATCATATTCTTTCTCCTCCTGAGCTCCTTCCATATCCTCCCTCTCAACCTACCTACATAACATCATTTCTCTCTCTCGCTTTGTATATATGAATATCTATTTTGTATATAAATATATATAGTGTCTGTTATATAAAAATATAAATATATGATAATATATTATAAATATATTATAAGTATATATTTATTAAAATATAAATTATATGTACAAAAAATAAAAATAAAAATGAACTAAAATAAGAAAAATCAGTATGACAAAAAATATCAAAAAAGCCATAAATTGTATGAAAGCATAAAGTTTTTTTTATGTTGCCTGAAGCTGTTACTCTACTTTTTATTTCACAGGAACTGTCCTAGAAAAGGTTCTTCTCTAAGACAGAAACAACACATGATAATATATTGTAGTCTTAATGATCTCAGAGTGTCTCAAGTGTGATAGGAGCTTGAATAATTAGAGACAACAGAATGACTATTTTATTTTGAAAATAGATATTTTTTCATGCAATATATTCTGATTATAATTTCCCCTCCTGCTACTCCTCCAAGTTTCTCTGCACCTCCCATCCCATCCAGATCCATACTATTTCTGTCTCTTGTTAGAAAAAATAAGTGTCTAAGGAAGGATTATAAACTAAAATAAATAAAAAACAAACAAATCACAATAGATCAAAACAATCAAGCAAGAATAGGAGGCAAAGAATAAGTACAAGAAACACATAGAGGTGTAGAGACCCCAAGCTCAGACAAATAAGAATCCCATAAAAACCCCAAACCAGAAACTATAATATATGTGAAAAGGAACTGTAAGATTTAAAGAAAAATACAAGCCATGGCTTAACATTATGAAACAAAGAACCCCCAAAGATGATGTTGACATTGTTTTGTAGCAGCCATCTATTGCTGGGAATGGGGCCTATCCTTAAGAGTGTTTTGTTTCTCCAGTGAGTTTACCTTGGAGAAAACTAATTTCTCACTTGCATGTGGCTATCAACTGGAGATAGCATCTGGGTTAGGCCTTGTGTCTACTTCTTGTCTTAGCTTTTAGGACCTGATCTTTTGTAGATTCTGGAATGTCTTGTGCATTCTGGCACGGTGTTCATACATGCCCCAGCCCTGCTGTGTTTAGAAGGCCTTCATCCCTTGGTTTCCTCTGTCCCCTCTGTCTCTCACACTGTTTCCACCTCCTTTTCTTCAGAGTTTCCCAGAGCACTTAAGGGATTTGATGGAGACATCCCTTTTAGGACTGAGTATTCCAAGGACTGTCATTCTCTGCATAATGTCTGGCTCTGGAACTCGATATTTGTTCCCATAGCTTTAAGAGGGTGATGACAACCTGGCAAGGAACTGATCTATGAGTAGAGCAGATTGTTATTAAGAGTCATTTTATTGCTAGGTTCCCTTAGAAGAAAAGTAGCATTTGGTTTTACCCTAGGACACTAGGCTGTCTACGTCTCAGGTTCCTGGCTACCCAAGCAGAATTGGGTATAGGCTCTGTCTCATGAAGTGGGCCCTAACTCAAATTAGACATGAGTTAGTTATCGCCACAAACTTCGTGCTACTGTTGCACCAGCATATCTTGCAGGCAGGTCACCACTGTAGATCACAGGACATGTAGCTGTGTTGGTGTTTACCTTTCTCCTTTGATAGTATGCAGAGTACCTTCCAGGACCATCAACATCAGCAGTTCATGGAGTAAAGGCTCTAGATAGGTGCCAGCTTCACTTCTCCAAGTTCAAGGACTTAAGTAGGTGTTGCTAATGACTCTATTTTAAACTATAGTATGAATATAGGAAGCAGACCAATTAGAGTGTTTTGCATCATCTAATATTCACATAGTATAAGTAGTATAGCTAGTACATTATAATCATGCTCTGCTCTCCTGCACATATCTTGCTAGATGGTTGAGAATTGGTGGGTATAAAGAGTATTTTCTATTTTTTAATAGTATTATGTAACGTAATATTGAAATCTCATAATTTTCCAGCACATGAATTACATGTGTAAGCCATGTATTACAACAAAAAGTTTGTAAACACCAAACTGGAAGTTGTTCTTATTAAAGTTTAGAGAAGAAAAGCTTAAGAATATTTTTAAATTGGTAAATAAGTTGCTGGAGCTTGAATCTGATTTTGTTTAAATATAGTTTTAGAATAAAGGAAAGTTTAAAATATTTAGTGCGTTTTGAAATATGTTGACTAATACTAAGATATCACTATAATTAATGAGGCAATTCCACGTAATTTATCTAGTAATCAAAAGAAGTTTATTCCTGGGGTAACTTACAGCCAGTAAGGGGTCAGTTACGAGAGATGAGGTGCAATCCAGCGGGGAAATCTGGCTTGGTCTACAATCCAGCCTCCAGGACCATGAGGGATCCAGAAGAGAGGGGGGCAAGCACACATGCACCTCGATTCTTAAGGGGTCTCCTCTCGGCCATACCCCAAGGGCAGGTCATAAGCAGGTATGGGAGTTACTTGCTCCTAACTAGGGGCAGTGTTTCAAGGTCAAGCCTGGAACAACTACTCACTACACTAAGGACAGAGTTTTAAGACAAAATATAAGGTTTCGTTATCTGGTAGTACCACCTACTGACTGATATTTAAGAACCAAATATCCTTAAACATGAAATAAAGGATACCAAGAGTACAAATGAGTTTGCTTCTCTGAATGAGTAAACATTAAGAGCCAGTTAAAAAGACTAAATATTTCGTTTGAAGCAGTGTAGCAGCTCAGAGATATCATAGGGCACTTTCATTTGTTCCCTCAGAGAATAATTGGCTTTGTAAATGATATGTTTTAGACATAGAACGATAAGGTGAAATAAGTTTGGAATTCTATAATTTTCATGTTTTCCTTCCAAAGTGTACCCAAACTTACTAATCAGGAACAAATATCACAAAGCGTCAAAACTTCCGAACATGGCCTGGGACTATTTGGATATGCACCAGAGTGCAGCTAAGGAATGAATTGGTCACTTATGACATGGGTATTTACTTAGTGTGGTCGTCCCTCCTTTCATTCTACAAAAGAAATCTCACCATAGCTTCTCCCCACCCTACCCCCTGCCCCTAGATTTTCTCTTTATAACTTTTCTCCCCTAAAGAAACAGCTAAACTTGCCTTCTTATTCAGCTGTAAATGTTAAACTACCTCCTTGCTTATCTGTATTCAATAAGCCTGCCTGCAAGTTCAACTGAGTATGATAAATGCTCTGAAGTTCCCAAGGAGGAAGGGACCTACAGAGCAAAATCTACCTGCTCACAGCTTTCCTGTGTACATGTGTCTGTTTGTTAATCCTTTTTTTTTCATTTGCTGACTGTGCACAGTCCAGTACTGAGACCCAAGCCTTGGGAAGACACTCCACATTCTGACACTAGTCCAAAACCAAACAACAAAACGCAAAACCCTGCAAGAATAACTACTTAGAATGAAAAAGGTGATATTCTATAATAATAAATGGCTAAATTATCCAAAATCAGGACAAATACTACACTGGAATGAAATCATACTAGAGGCCAACATCAAAGTATCAAATCCTATGAACCAAATAAACCTGAAAAACAAACCAATCCAGTGTTAGAGATAACGATGTGTTATGTTACATGAACTTTCCCACCTGCACATCTCATCTGGTGATATTTTTGGTAAGATATTTTGCCCACTGTGTAACTGTGCTGTTTATGATGCAACCATCAAATTTTAAGAATTCTCACTAGGCATGGTGGCTCATACTAATAATTCGAACACTTCAGAAACTGAGCTAAGATGAATATAATTCCTTATTGAAAAATGAAAGTTAAATTTTTATTATATAATTATATACACTTTTAGCATTTATGGATGTGGGTATAGGCCACCCTTAATGCAAAAAGTGGCCTCTAAATCTCGTGGTGATGTTAATCAATAGCACTAATTAGAGAGTCATGTGTTCTTGATTTTGTATCAAATATTAGTACTGAACTTTTAACTGGATAGATGTGGCACCACTTCATGAAACATACGTGGTGGTGGGGATGCACAGATGATGGTAAGCAGAACAATGGAAACACAGCAATGGAATTCTGAACTGTAACCCCTACATTGCCATTTTTTTTTATTTAACTGTAAATTAGTATTTCATTTAAAACATATCTATTTAAAATATATGTGGCATTTTGATATTTTATGTAATATGTAATGTTCAAATCCTTGGAAATCCCATCTGTCATCTCAAATATTTATCATTTCTTAGTGTTAAAATCTTAAGGGCCACTCATCAGGAGCAAAATTGCACCTGTTACTAGAAATTTAGCTAACTACCTGGTTTGTCAATTCATGAACTTTAGAAAAGAATCTACTACAACCACTTTGTTGGACCATAATAATTCCTTATTATTTTATAAATCGTATCCTTATACCCACAGATAAGTGCAGCTGCCACCCTTCATCATAGAATCCTCTTTAGAGAAAAGAGGCCATCACAGAAAAACCACCACATGTCACAAAGCAGATTAACATCTTGTGGGAAGTCCAGCTGCAGTAGATACATGTACATCACAGATCCTGCATCTGTGCAACAGGGAACATGGTTGTAAAAGGAACATTTTTAAGCCAGGTAGTATGATGTCAAACAGTCTTTCCTATAAACAGCTCCATAAGCAAGGCTGAAATAATGGCAATGTTAATAAAATATGAACATGGAAGAAGAAAAAAATTTCATTTACGATCACCACTAGACAAAGAACTGTAAGTAACTAATGATTTCTGGGGGTGGAAGAGTTAGCCTATCATGGGGATAAGCCCCTAATTGGTTGTTTAATGCAAAGTGGCCAACTCTGACACCATATACACACAACAAAACCTGACTCAGCCACTTGTATTTATATATGTGTGCAAACACACACACACACACACACACACACACACACACACACACATATATAAAAATCAAAGAAAATCATGCTGTCAATATAAGGGTAGGGGACCATGGAAGGAGCGGGATGGAGTGTACCTGAGAAGGGCTGAAAGGAGGAGAGGGAAGAAGGAAAGAGATGTAATTCTATTTTGATTAAAAATTTATTTTAAAATGAAAAAAAAACATGAATTTTTCTTCTCTTAAAAAAAAAACAAAGACACAAAGTCCTTCTTTTAGGTTATTGAAGTGTGCAGTTAATGATGGACCTTTACATACTTTAATCAGAATTCTGTCTTGATGGAAGTGCTTCCGTGATGATGACTTGTTACAGCAGCAGTAGTTGATGATTGCTATGAGTAAACCTAGCTTATTTCTGTCTCCTTTGCTTTGAGCAATAACTACCCACAGAACTGATGCAATATTTTAATTCATTAGCTGTAACAGAAATTTCTGACACTGATGTAGAATACATTGCAAGGAGAAAATTTGAAGTGGACATTTGTCCTAGGTTACAAAATAAGCGCTGCCTATGTTCAGAGGTGTGCTTTACCATTTGGCAAAGCTGAGATAAAAGCGGAGTGGACAGTTTCCTCATAGCAGGTGGTGTTTATAAAACTGCATGCCATAGCCTCTGGGAGTAACATGCCACATGCATTTAAAAATAGAATGAAAGAGGAAAGATGGAAAATGAGAGTGTGAGTGAGAAATCAAACAAACCCCATAACTGGGAGTGACTATGAAGCTTAAATATTTTGATAAAGAAGCAGCCAGAGGTGGTGACATGTATGTGGCCCTTCTTAATCTAGTCCCTGTGACAAGTTTCGCAATTGAGAATGTCTGTTCAGGAGACAGCCAAACACAGAGTTAGGAGAGCCCTGTGGGAAACTCACCGCTTAGAGCATAGCACTTATGAGAGAAACAAGCAGGGAAATATAGCAAGCAGTTTGTATGGGCTCAATGACTAGTCATGAGTTCACACAGAAATGGCAGCATAAGCATGATCTGAATGCACAGCTTAGGGCCTCTGACGTCAGAAAGTCGTTGGCTTAGTTAGATTTCTTTTGCCGTGATAAAAATAACCTTGACCGAAAGCAACCTGAAGAAGCAAGGGTTTATTTCACCTTATAGTTCCACCCCAAAGTCCACCATTGAAGGAAGTTAGAGCAGGAACTTAAGAGAGCCAGGAGACAGGAAGTGAAGCAAAGGTCAAAGAGAAATGCTACCTTCTGGCTTGCTTCCCATTGCTTGCTCAACCTTTCTTATATCACCCAGAACTATCACCCACAGTGATCTGGGTCCTTTTACTATCAGCAATCAAAATATGGATGGCAGGCATGCAAACAGACAAATCTGATGAGGACATTTTCATCAACTGAGGTTCCATGTTCCAAGATGACTCTATCTCTCGTCAAGTTGACATAAACCTACCCTGATAGTCACCCATCATTCACATTCAAGGGCATCAAGTTAAGGGCTGGTGCTTTGAATACTGTTGCAAAATTCAAATCATTGTCAGCCTTTGTGTAACTTGTAATTCAATCAAAACTATATGAAACATGTAGTAAATAAATGGAACATTATTTTATAGAATAGTTTTAGCTCTCAAATGTTTAAAGAATTTTACTTATAATGCTATTTATTAAATTTGAAGCATGTTTCTTATAATTCAAGTTTGTTGTGTGAACAACTGGCACAGTAATACTATATTTCAACTCTAGAAATATTACCTTTTTGTTTTTCACTAAGTTTTTTGTGCCCTCATTTCTAATTTCACAAATACTGGATTAACATTTTTCGTTTACCATTTAATTTGTCTTGAGTAATCAACCCATGCCTGCATCAAACTTACTCTGTAGCTCAAGCTACCCTCTAATTTGAGATTTGTTTCTGTAAGCTGTTGAGTGTTACAGTTCCAGGTGTGTGCCACTGTCTCAATGGCATGACATCTTGAGTTATCAGATCACAATTAGATATCAAAATTAATGTGAACTCATGGTGTTAATTATATAATAACTTTTCTATATTTGCATATTTATTCCATTTATTGATTATATTGAATTTTTTGTTTGTTTGTTTTTGTTCTTTTCATATGTTTATTTGTTTTTTGTTTTGTTTTGTTTTGTTTTTCGAGACAGGGTTTCTCTGTGTAGCTTTGAGCCTTTTCCTGGAACTCACTTGGTAGCCCAGGCTGGCCTCAAACTCACAGAGATCCGCCTGGCTCTGCCTCCTGAGTGCTGGGATTAAAGGCGTGCGCCACCACCGCCCGGCGCTTATTTGTTTTTTCAAGACAGAGTTTCTCTGTGTAGCTTTGGAGCCAGTCCTGGAACTCACTCTGTAGACCAGGCTAGCCTTGAACTCACAGAGATCCACCTGCCTCTGCCCCAAATTCTGGGATTAAAGGCATGTGCCACCACTGCCCAACTGATTATATTGAGTTTTTGCAGCACAATTTTTTTTTTTTTTTTTTTTTTTTTTTTTTGGTTTTTCGAGACAGGGTTTCTCTGTGTAGCTTTGCGCCTTTCCTGGAACTCGCTTTGGAGACCAGGCTGGCCTCGAACTCACAGAGATCCGCCTGGCTCTGCCTCCCAAGTGCTGGGATTAAAGGCGTGCGCCACCACCGCCCGGCTTTTTGCAGCACAATTTTATCTAAACATTTTCATGATAAATTAAGAAAGAATGAACCAAAAGGACACCTTTATTATGAGCCACATATATGGCCACATATGTGTAATCATCTTTTTATTGGAAATTTCAGCATTAAAATTTTGAATATAGCCAGGCAATGGTGGCACACGCTTTTAATCCCAGCACTCAGGAGGCAGAGTCAGACGGATCTTTGTGAGTATGAGGCCAGCCTGGTCTACAGAGCGAGATCCAGGAAAGTCACAAAGCTACACTGAGAAACCCTGTCTCGAAAAACAAAATTGGTTTTGAGTATACTTTTAGAACATCAATGAAAAAAGTTCATGATGTCAAAATGTAATAATACAGGATATTTGATTGATCAGAGCCTATACCTCCTGAATTGATCTTCCTAAAGCAGGGTATGTTAGAACTGCCAGAATGAAGGAATACAAAAAGGTTTGGAAATTTTTGTGTAGAAAAAAATTATATATTTTATTTCACCCTATAGATATATTAGAAGTTTGAAATATTTGATTAAATATGGTAATTTTATTTTAATAAGATATATTTAATTAGGGTAATTCCTCTAAGGAATTCTATAAATAATATAGGAGGGAATAAATGTATAATGTACACTGGAAAAGTAGCTTGACCTAGTGATAGAAGAGTAAATACTTTCCATGTGATAGTTAAAGATGATATTTTACTAGTATTGGAAGTCCAATTAGATCATGTTAGTATTCCATGTAAAACATAAATTTAAAATTTAATTTGTGCTTTTCTTATATGAGTAATCATTTTGCCCCTTTAATCAAATCACAAAGCAGAAAGATGCGAACCATTCCACAGAACCTGCTTCTTAGCATATTGTGACTTTGTATATAGTTGTGCTTTAAACATACACAGAAGAGGTAAGGTAAGGCTTCTCCTGAATGTCTCAAGGAAAGTTTAACTACCACTTTGGAACAGCTTGCTATATTATCATTTTTCACAGGTTGTACCTTCACTGAATGTACACCAAGGACAATGTACTGATGAGTTGACAGCTCAGACCTGTCATTGTCATTGGATTTCTTTATTTCTATTGATTGTTCTCTGGGAAGACCTTCATTTCTGCAGTTCACTTCCACTCTATGCTAATATGTGACCACTTTTGCTTACTTCCAAGAAAAGTTAAGGGTTTGCCAAGAAAGACTTAGGAAATTTAATTTTGAAAATAGAGTTCTTAATGTGCCAGAATTCCTAATGCTAATTCTGTTTCTCTAGAAAGACTGACATCTACATTCTCAATATGATAACCTTGACAATAACACAAATCACAGAGGACAGTAACATATTATTATCTCCTTATATTTTGAAATAGAGGCATTACATACCCATTTTTAAATCATAGAGCTGAAAATTGTTTTGTGTTAATCTCTTAATTTTAGAAATACAATTGTTTTCTGATTCCTAAATGTTTACCTTGATTCCAAGGAGACAATAACACTGAATTTCTAGAAAATTATGGTGATATTTGCATTTTCTCAAAACTTAGTCAAGAACCTTTCACACATGTGCTAAAGGTCAATTATTTCCCTTATACTTCTTGTTTAGCATCCTGAAACAGCTATTCAAATAGACTTAATGAGTTATGGGAGAGTACTATAGAAAACTAAGTAAATTATAATAAAAATGTCTCAAAAAACAATAAAATAATCAGAAGAGTCAGGTAAGCACTACATTATCTATGATTAATTAGAATCACATAGTTTTATTACTAAAACCAGATTATTATGCCAGACTAAGTTGGTTCACTTTTGAATAACTATATAATAACATGATTATTTTAGACAAGTTTTTGTATAGAATGCTGACATCTGAAAACATTGTTATATCTAATATCTTTTAAATATGAATATTCAACATAAAGTAATTTAAGAATCAAAGAGATATTCTACCCAATCCTGTGTCAATTCTCCCCAATAAATATTAATGCTCTGAAATTTTATTTTATTTTTGTGTTATTCAGCTTTCTATCACTCTCAACCAATATCCAGATACTTAACTTATAGTGAGAGAAAGGCATAATTTGTCTCATGATTCTGGACTCACAGCTTTAGGTTTCTTGCAAACTATTGTGATATGATGCAAGGCTGGAGTCAAAACACGTTATACCATATTTAGACAAAAAAATTAATAAAAAATAAAGACCACACATGTACATCTCTGTCAAAATGTAACTATGTATGGTGGAGGCACCCCCACTAGATAGACCAGCAGCCCTAATGTGTCCACTATCTCTCACAACTTTGCACCAGAAACTCAACCTTTAACACAGGAGGCCTGGGGTACCACTCATCATGAAAAAAAAAATACAGGTATATTCTCCATATATCACAGACAACTTTTTGTCTATAAGACTTACTATAGCCAGGCGGTGGTGGCTCACGCCTTTAATCCCAGCACTCGGGAGGCAGAGCCAGGCGGATCTCTGTGAGTTCGAGGCCAGCCTGGGCTACCAAGTGAGTTCCAGGAAAGGCGCAAAGCTACACAGAGAAACCCTGTCTCGAAAAACCAAAAAAAAAAAAAAAAAAAAAAAAAAAAAGACTTACTATAAAAGAACAACATCTGATCATTCGGTGACAAGAGTGTCTTCATAATTACTTTAGGTTTTATCAAATCAGACAGTCTTACAATGTAACTCAGCATCCAGTGAAAGCTTCAAAGTTAGAACTGTTTCCCATCTGAGCACTTTGCTGTAATTGTGATGAATGGCCAACTAGAGCAAAAGTTCAGAAATAGAACTTAAATTTAATTATCCAATGAAAAATCTAAGTGCTGCCACCATATTTCATAACTAGAGTCAGCTCTTTATTTATAGTGTACTTAGAGGAAAAAGCCTCTATAGCATATAGAAACTAATCTGCTATTTTTGAAGGGGAAATCAACAGTCCTGTAGCTAGTGAATTTATAAAATAAGCATATAAGCCCACAGTGGCAAGATGTAATCTGCTGACTTACTTCTAAACCCTTGGTGAAACTACTCAGCTCATGTGTCCTCAATCCTCCTTTTTTATTTGCAAAGTCAGGAAGCTGTTAGTTTTACTTTCATGTTACATATGGGCAGTGTTGAAGACCTTCAACATAGCAGCAAGTTCTATATGACATAAGTCCAGCATTCCAAAATACACATATTAGTTTCTTCCAACCTTAGGATTCTCACACCGTAGGCTTTCATTTCCCTGAAGGACTGCAATTCCCTTATTTCTCATTTGACTCAGCTTGTCTCCTCTACATTTTGACTTTAGCCATGCAGTAAAATGATGGAAATCCACCTAGAGGAATCTCTCAAGGGGAGAATTGTCAATGTTCCCTTCCAGCCTCAGAACCTGTGCGTACCTCCAGGAAAGCACTGCCATATATTTTTATTTTACTCACAGCACATTAAGAATAAGTAGACCTGATTAAATTAAATACTTGGAGATTTCAAAACATTAATTTATATTATCGTTTTTAGGATGTTTTCCATGTAACAACATTCTCCTCATCAGACATAGATGACTTTATTTAAATATTTATTACCGAATGATATAATTTACAATCAAATATATAAAATACCTTTAGGTTGGGAAAAAAATAGAATATACATATATATTATACTGAAGGGAATATAGTATAAAAAACTAATTTTTTATAAAAACAATAAAGTTAAGTACACATTAAATTACTGGAGTCTAAAGCATGTTCCTGTCTATTAAGAGAAAATACAACCTAGTTATGGTAATTAGGCATTCTGAGGGAAACGGGGACCATACTATGTCTTTCAAATAGTAATGTTTCAGTTGAGGCAGGTCTATTCTTCCAAAATGTTGGGAGGATCACATAGTTTAAGCCAGCTGGTTCTAAATATGTTAAATGAGTTTAGGAAGTCTATAAAAAACCTCCAGTGATGTCAAAACTTCCCACGGAACTGAGATACACAGTTTTTAGGAAATTCATACAGGATTTGTATTTATCATTGTTGATGAGCATGTCTGCCCAGGATGTAGGTATATTAGTAAGTCTTCTGCTTTTTCTATGCCTTTGAAATCGTAAGTAGATATCTGGCAGAAACCAGTGTAGACTTCTACCATCAGGGAGTCTGAGAATGTATTTGTTTACCTTTTGTTTCTTGTGGCATTGTGGCAAATACAAAAGAGAAGATGTAGCCACTGAGCAAACATAAAAATACAGCCCATCACTGTAGCTAGAAGATTCTTATAGCGCATTTCTGTCTGTATTTTTTTTCCAAATAAGGACAGCAACAACAACACCATAATAATAATTATAATAATCAGAATACTTAGCCATTGTGATGCAACCATCCTAAAGCAAAGGCATGCTTACCCTGATAACTTCAAAAGGGAAATTGAAGCTGCTACTTCATGTTGTGTCTGCCTATATAAGTGAGAGCTTTTCTTCTATTTTTAACATTGATTACTCTGTTTATTCCAAAATCTCAATGATTAAAATGTTGGTTTACATGGTTTTAGTGAACTGGCATGTTCAATAGTAAGGATAGGTGAGTGGGGGGGGGGATTCTGGTAGTTATTGGATCCAGATATATAAATTTTTATATGTGTGTCAAGAGCATAGCTGGCATAAATACACATTTATGTAATGACAATGAGTCTAGGCTCTGTGTTTGTACTCCATCCTTCACAATAACCATGCTTTACTTTGTTCTCAAGTGATTCTTTTTCCCTTTGTGGGGCACATCCTTTTCAAATGATTGAAATATTAGTGATTCTACCTGCGTTAGGTAGCTCTTACTGTCTCTTACTTACACTTTCTGAGGCTAGAGAGATGTTAGTGGCTTCAAATATAACACCTTTCAGCCGTATTGTTTACTGGTGGTTCTTTTTAAATGTTCAAATCATTATGGTAAATATATGAGCACTTGATATAGGAAAATTTAAATTAAAAAAAAAAACCTGACATTTTACAAAGTGTGAGAACTTGGTGAATATAGTGGATGGCTCGTTAGCCAGTCCTTCTGTGGAAGCTCTGTTGCCATGCCAATGCCTAGAAGGACAAAGGCATGAAGTGAATGTGCCACTGAGAAGGTCTACAGTGTCACCTTGTCCTCAGAGAACTGAGATCATCAGGCTAAATTAAGAGTTCTAAAAATGTTAGTTGAAAATTAAAAACTTTAAACCAAGAATATTTAATCCCGAAGTCATGGAAAATAACATTTTTGTGACTAGATTTTGAAAATCGATATGTAGAGAGCCATTGCCACATCCTTTTCATTCAGGAACTATAGATTTCTACTTATAGAAGAAGCAAACCATTTATTTGCTACTGGCTCAGAAGCTGATACTGTATTTTAGAGGCCATCTCTCCACCTTCAGTAAGCATCTCAATAAGATTTTTTATAGAACAATCAACCATTCTATGGGGTCAGCAATTTCTGGCTACAAATATATGGTGGTAAAATTCCTTATACTTAATAGAATTCCATTAACTCACTGATTTTTTTCCTCCATAATTACTTCTTCAGATGACAGTAATAGTATATGGGTTAAATGATTTTCTTTATATGACCAGGCCCAGCTTTATAGTACTCTGTAAAAACAAAGGGTTTTATACTAGGACCTAGATTCTTTATAGGAAGAATAAGAATACAGTGCAATATCTAATTCATACTACAGGCCAGGAAATCTTTTGTCAATCCACATAAATAATAGCAAGATAAAATTCAGTGAGTTTAGTCTCAGGGCACCTAATCAAATTTGAACCACGAACTTAGTTAGCAATCAAACTCAACATTTCTCTGGCCTCCCTACAGCACACTGGTTTCTCTGCAGACTATTAGAAAATGCTTCACTGAAAGAAAGCATTTCACCACACTTTGAATTTTGTTTGAATGGCCCATGAAGTACCAAATCAGTCCCTCACCTTGCTGAAACAGAGTTGTTCTTTTTAAGTCAACAGCACACTTTAGTAAAGGTAGTGTGTTTCTTGTCGCATACAGTTAATTTTTATAAAAGAGAAAAAGAGATGGATGGGCAGGGACAACAGGAGGAAGAAGGTTGGCAAAAGGAGAGGAGGGAGTTACAAAGAAAGATGAAGTAGCATTTATTAAAATGTTTTGACTGAACTAAAAGAAACATTTGCAAAAGCTGAAGTGTTATACCACTGGAACTCTCAAAGGGAAAAGAAGAGGTCTAACATTAGTGAGCAAGAAGAATCCAGCTCTGCTTCTTTGTGCTACTTGAATGAAATACCATGTTGGTGCAAAGCACACACTTGAGGGGTAGGAGTAGAAATAACCTGCAAACAGTCAGTCAGACTCATTGATGTTTATTTGCTTGTTGCTGTGGGATAATGCTCTTATACACTGGTTTAATAAAATGCTGATTTGCCAGTAGCCAGGCAGGAAGTATAGGTGGGGCAAGCAGACTACAAAGCTGGGAAGAAGAAGGGCAGATGAGGAATCGCCAACCAGACACAGAGGAAGCAAGATGTGAAAGCAGAACTGAGAAAAGGTACCAAGCTATGTGGCTAAATATAGATAAGAATTATGGATTAATTTAATTATAAGAGCTAATCAGTAATAAGCCTGACTTAATGGTCGAGCAGTTATTAATAATATTAAGCCTCTGAGTGATTATTTTATAAGTGGCTGAGGGACCTTGGAGCTGGGTGGGACCAGAGAAAACTTATGGCTATAGCTTGCTTAGTATTTGTTTGTTTGTTTTGGAAGTATAAGCAAGTATATGAGACATTGCTCACTGTACAAGATAAAGATGTTCAGACTGTTTTAGAATTTCTACACAACACATATAAGAAGTTGACACATGATTGGACAGAATCTGATGCTTAGGCTTTAGAAGAATCAGGAAATGCAAAATGTCAATGTATGTGGAGAAGATAAATTTCAGAATTTTAGTAGCCATGGGTAAAAGTAATTAATCTTTTGAGATGCTATATGATAAAAATAACCACAAGAAAATTTAATCTCTTCATTGAAAAGCTGGAGTCAAACAATTATTGATTATTGGTCAAAAACATTTTGTCAACTGAACTTAAAATCCTGATGGGCTATATCTATTTCCATACTGTTGTGTGTTTATAGGTCCTTAGCTCACCACTGAGTTATCAAAAAGACATTTTCTTTTTTATTTTTGTAAAAAAGTATACTATCTGGCACTTTACATAAAGCAGTTTTCCAACATTTAATCTAAGTAAGTAAACTGAAGGTTGTCAAATTGAGGCTTACCTAGGAAATTTCAAAAGACAATGAATTGACAGGCTAGTTCCAGGAGTCCTGCTCCTGCCTTGGCAATGCCTGCTTTGAAAAAGTTGGAGTATTACTCATTCTACTCTGTCACATAGCACCAACAGAACTGGCTCCTGCCTCCCTTACTATGATATGATTTTGCCTGGTTGTCCTGTGTTTCCTTACTCCATTGCTACTGCAATTTTATATTATTTTTCTTATAATAAATAGTAGGTTCATAAGGATTGTAATTTCAGGTCTTGTGGGATCCATAGTAATTGAGACTTTCAGACTTCTAGCATGAATGAAGCCTCTAGAAAGAAAAAGAGAATCAAGCAAGAAGAAAAACCTCATAAGAAATGAGCAAATATAGGGAAGAAAAGAAAACCAAAACAATAAAACAAACAAACAAACAAAACTATAATTCATATGCTTGAGAAAAATAGAACGTGTTTATTATATCTGAAATAATAAACATGGAGGCTGCTTGGAAAAAACAAAAAGGAAAACACAGAGAAACTAAAACAAACAACAAAAGTTAGTAGAATTTTTTTTTTTGTATGTTAAATACAACGTTTCTTGCAGGACTGTATGTTGAAACAATCCTCATGGCAATACTTTAGGGCATAATGGAACCCATAGAATCAGAGACTGGTTAAAGGAAGCAGTCAGTGTTAACTCGTCACTGGAGTATAGGCCTTACTCATGGTAAACAGGCCTGGTTCCTGGCTTCATTCTCTCCTGCCTGGCAGGGATGATATAACCATGCACTCCAGCTCCCACTGTCATCACCTCAAGCTGCTTCTATAATGGGTGATGTTGCTCTGTATGCTGTGAATGTGTTGCTCTGATTGGTTGATAAATAAAATGCTGATTGGTCAGTAGCCAAGCAGGAAGTATAGGCGGGATAAGCAGACGAGGAGAATTGTCGGAAGATGAAGGCTGAGTTAGGAGTTGCCAGCAAGACACAGAGGAAGCAAGATGTGAAGGCAGAACGGAGAAAAGGTATCAAGCCACGTTGGTGAACATAGATAAGAATTATGGGTTAATTTAAGTGTAAGAGCTAATCTGTAACAAGCCTGAGCAAATGGCCAAGCAGCTATAATTAATATTAAGCTTCTGTGTGATTATTTTATAAAAGGCTGTGGGACTGTGGGTGAGAGATTTGTCCTGACCGCAGGCCAGGTAGGACACAGGAAAACTTTAGCTACACTTCTATGGCTTGTGTCTCCATCATTATGGATATCATTGCCTGAACTGTGAGCCTCAGTAAAGTGTCCCTGCTGTTAGTTGTTCCGCCCTTGTATTCTGTGAGTTAACAAAAAAAAGAAACTAACATGAAAGTGTAGAGAATAAAGTACAGGGAAATCTACAAGGTGGGGATAAGCATTGTGGAAGGAAGAAACACAGATTTTTTTTTTCTGTAGAACGTCAAAGTAATGAAGCAGGAAAAAATTAACAAAGGGGACTGTAGAATTGCATCAGTACAGGATTAATAGTAAAGTATTTCTGAAGAAAATTTTTAATATTATTTATAAATATTTATTTGAAAATTTACAAATATTTAAAATATGTTTGCTGTAATTTGCATACAGTTTATTCACCAGATTTCCATGTGCTGAAATCTAGATCATCAATGTAGTGATACAGACAGATGGTGGAATCTGTCATTAAACAGATGGGACAGGACTGTCAGAAACCATTATGCATGCCAGCCTCATAAAATGTGTCAGCTAGTGCAAGAGGCAGCTATTATCTAGGGAAGTCCTTTGTTTCCCCACTCACATTCTCTTGCTTTCTGTCTCACCGTATGGCCTCTCACTTCTGTATCAGCTTTGAGCATCATGATACCATCCACTTTGAGAAACCTCACAATGGATGTTAGTACCATTGACTTGAAGAAGCTGGACTTTGAACTAAACAAATAGCTTGTCATTGTAAAGTTGTCAGCTTCAAGTATTTTGGAACATCCCATGATGCAGGACCTATGCTAATGATTCGGATGGAAGTTCTGCCTCAACCCCACTCTTCCCTCTCCAAATGCTGCCCCCCTCAGAAAGACCACCAAAAGTTCAGGCTCCATTCCCAGAGCTCAAGACCACTCCTACAGGGTATTTAAGCTCAGGTCTCTAGACCTGCCATGTGATGTCTCCTCCTCCCTCTCCTGTCTCACCTCTGTAGGGCTTGAGAGTCACCTGAGAGAGCTTTACTCAGATTAAATTTGGTTCTTTACTTTTTAATTTGGCTTTATTTGGGTTATTGCAATGGCAGAGAAACCCACTATCGGGGATCCACAAATACCTATCATCTTATTGCCCAGCCCTGGATAGAATGCAGGATTCCCCATCAGCCCATTGGCCACGTGGGAAGACACTCTCCCTTTCACCCCACCCTCCAACAGACTGGATGAACTTTTGGCTCAGATAAGTCACCCATTTCTAAGCATAAAAGCCTATTAGTGGTCCAAGATCTCTTCTGCACTCCCAGCCCTTCCCTTTCCTTGTTTGTCTGCCCTTCTGCCCCTCCCCCAGTCTCTGTTTCTGTCTGTTCTGCCCGCACCCCCCACCCCACCCCTACTCCTGTACCATGAAAGAATTCCACCCACCCACTCTACCTGACAAATCCTTTCTCCTTGTCTATTCCCGCCTCCTCTCCCACCCTAAACTGAACAAACTCTGCTACACTTTCAAGGACTCTTAACCTCTAAAGCTCTACTTCATCACTCAAAAAAAAAAAAAAAAAATCTCTTCTTCCAAATCCTCCACTAGCTGCTTCAGCTAGCTCATCTGGGCTTTCTATCCATGTCGGGCAGCCTGCTCCTTTGTTTTTCAGTTTCCTCCACATCCTCCTCCCAGCTCAGATGCATGAGGTACTGCCACTTGCAAGTCTGCAGTGCTGTGCCCACCTCTTTATTCCTATGGTTTCTTATGTGATGCTCTGTAAGTTGCTCATCTGACATGGATTCCCATGGAGAATTTCTTTGTCTTTTTGTTATAACTGTCCTGTCTATTTTGTGTGTATGGATAGATCTGTGCCTATATGTTTATTTCAGGCTCAGTTGGATGTAGGAATGTATGTAGCAACTGAATGCTTATTTCTGATTTGGGGTGCCTGAGTTTACGTGGTCTGTGTATCAGCTGTTGCTATTACAACTAACTGCCTGGGCTCTGAATTTGCCTCTGAGATTTTTTTGGCCACTCTATCTGATGTAATAACAGAGAAGGTTATTTTATGATGTTCTACCTTATTTAAAAAAAAAAAAAACAGCTAAGAAACTGGGTATGGTTGAAAAGTCTGTAACAAAAAGTTAACTTAAAACTGGTAACTCCAAATTGGAAGTGCTCTGGAAAACAACAACGTGGTCTGCCATCGACTTAATTAAGTGCAGCTACCATGTGGGGAGCCACCATTTTGACTAAGGATGGAGAAAAGATAGGTCATATGACTTCACTGCCATCTTAAATAAAAGTGACTACATGGCATGGGCCAACCAAGGAGACATTGAGTGTCTAAGATATTTAGTAGCACAGATTTCTGTATGATAATTTCTGCCCTGTCCAAAAAAAATAAAAAAAGGTTTAAAAAAGAGGATTTAAAACAATGGTGGGTTACTGAGGTATTAAAGCTGCTCCTTCATGCATTCATGTACAGGGACGAATCTTGCTGGCAGCCAGATTTTGTAACATAACAGTAATCCCCTTGGTATTGATTTTATAAAAACTAAATTGTTTACACTATGAAAACTGGGTTTTGCCTTCTAGAGATACTAAACTGCTTATACCTAACAGATAATGGTCCCCTGATCCTCAAATGAGTCAGAGATCTGAGAACATGGCATTTAATAAAAAAGCTTCTCAGGACAGAGACATGCCAGCTCCTGTCAGCACCCCCTATTCTCTCCAAAGAAGATAGATGGCTGCAAAAAAACTTCCACCTGGAGCTTGCTTTAAATGCAGCAAAGCCAGCCACAAAGTGGAGAACTGCTTTGCACCTTAACTGCTGCTAAGGCCCTGCTCAGACTGTGGACAAGCAGAACACTGGGGAATTGATTGCCCTGCTTTGCCAAGACAAAGTATCCTGAGCTCCACCGGAAAGTCTATCAGATGTTCTGGGCCTGGCATCCAAAGACTGATACTGCCTTGGGACCCCCATCCCTAATGATCATGGAGAAACCTGGGATAGCTGCCTAGGTAGCCAAAAAACTTTCTCACTTCTACTTACTCAAGTGAAATTTATCCTTCTCAGATCTGATGGTGTTTGATGACTAGGTTCTCATATATTTACCAGTTTAACAGTTCTTCCCCTGACCCCTCAAGGCTCAAACCACCTTAGTAGCTCATTAGTTCATTAGTTAATTTTCCTGTCAAAAATACAGACAGGTTTGCCTTGTTCACAGGCTTCATAATAAAAGATAAATAAGTTTCAGATGTAATTTCCCACTTAAAGTATGTAAAGATGTTTTAGACTTCTGTCCCCTTTCTACGCTATTACTATGCTGGAATTTCAGAGGTTCCCATATACCCAAGAAGGTCTGGATGTTCAGTTGGAAGTCCCACCTCAGCCCTACTCCTCCCTTTCCAAAACCTGCCACCCTCAGAAAGACTGCCAAAAGTCCAGGCTCCTTCCCCAAAGCTCAAGACCATGCTTACAGGACATTTAAGCTCTGGTCCCTAGACCTGCCATGTGATTTCTCCTCCTCCCTCCCCTATGCCTCCTCTGGGGGGCTTGAGAGTCACCCAAGAGTGCTTTGTTCAGATTAAACCTTGTCCTTTACTTTTTAATTCAGTTTGATCTGGGTTATTGCATCAGCAGAGAAACCCACTATCGGGGACCCAAAAATACCTATCACTTATAACTAAAAGAGTCAAGCATAGAAATTAATTTGTTTCACAGATATTGATTGCATAATAATTTGATAGAAGATATAGCAAATATTTACCCTAAACTGTTCTGTGTCATTGAAAATATGGCACTAGTATACTAAAAATTAGTAAAGTTCAAACTGTTTTACAAAATACTAAGTACTTCCATTTTAAGAGGGAAAAATGAAATTGTATAATTTTGATCACTGACAAGTAAAAATAACTGGATTTCATCCCAAATAACCACCTATATTACTAAATAAAAATAAACATATTCATAGAAGGGCAACAATCACAGGAAGGAATACTACAAAAAGGGTATTTGTCATTGTGTCTTTTGATCATGCTATCTCCCATGCCAGCAAAGTATTGATTTGTGTCTTGATTCAACCTTATATTAAGCAAATATAAAGACCATCATTGTAAGGATTTAGCTTCTGTGCTTTTAGTAATACTGCGTGAAGATACTACCCTTACTACATTTTTGCATTCAAATTTTTGCAAAGCTACCTTTTTCCTTTCCAATATATTATTGACTGACATACAATATGTGTCATAGAGTTTCTAGTCCTGTGATAGAACACTGAGATCAAAAGTAACTTGGAGAGAAAAAGGTTTATTTCAGCTTACAATTTCCAATTACAGTCAACTACTGAGGAAAGTCGGGGCAGGAACTCAAGACAGGAACCTGGAGTGAGGAGCCACGAGGAGGCCATGAAGGGATGATGTTTACTGCTTTTCAGTGATGGCATTGCCCTCAGTGAGCTGGGAACTCCAATATCATTCACCAATACAGCAAATGTACCCCATGTTTGCTCATAAACGAATCTGGTGGGAACATTTCCTCAACTGAGCTTCCCTCTTCAAAAATAACTCTATCTTGTGTCAAGTCGACATAAAACTTGGAAATACACGATGGAAACATTAAATAGAGAAAAGAAATATGTTTCCTTGCCATCAAGGTGGACAACTTCCCAAACAATTGCTATCTATGCTTTCTCTGTCTCTCTGTCTGTGTCTCTGTCTCTCTCTCTGTATTTACTTTAGTAGGACTTAAGTTTCAATTGTAGCATAAAAGACAGGGTTGCATGAGATTTCTGTTTTTAATATAAATACGATTTCTGAAGAAAACATATTTTAGCTCTATTAGTATATGTAGTACATCTGAAGACTTCTTCACAGAGCAAAGCCTGCTGCACTTATGTGCTCAGCAATAATTCCTCATGTTTTTTTGTATTTGTGCCAAAGCACTTTTGGTAATATTAATTGAAAGAAATCACATGATATTTTAAATAGCACCATGGGACTTTATCCCATTATACAACTGAGTAACTATTCAAAACATCCATCAGTCTTACCACACTGTCAAATATTGCATCATGGCAGCAACTCAAGACATTGCATTTATCTAATCATTGACTTTACATTTACCTCAATCTATTCCAAGAAAAGAAATGAAATGCTGGCTGCAAAATTACATTTCCCGCAATTTCTGATAGAAGAAGGAGACGAACTTTGAACGAAGCAATTGTTTTCTAAATGGATTTTTAAGGACAGAGTGTAGGGGGGTGGGGTCTTGGGTTTATTGTGTTGTATTGAGTCCAAGAGCATGGGGTGAAAGGGAATGTCTCCCCAGCAGAAAACCTTGGAAAGAGATTGCATGTTCCATGAATCAGAGGCTCCAAGCCAAATTTAAAACCCTGATCACAGAGAAAATTTCTTCTGATTCCTTCAAATAAAAATTTTAAATCCTAGAAGCACAGAGGCATCTTATATCTTTGGAGACATTTTAAATGAAAAATGTAACATGAATCTTCTAAGGTCTTATTAATAATAAAAAAAACCCAAAGCCACATATTGGGGTGAATTCTGAAAGGTCAGAGAAACAGAACAAGCCACAGTTAACCTCGTCTCATCAACTCCTCAGCTTATCTCGTTTCCTCAGATTGGAAGCCTCTGAGTCCTCCTCCGAATGGATCTCAGCTGAACTGCTGCTAAAAGCCTAAAACCTTAAAAAGCCTAAAAGACTCTAGTTCCTGGTCTTCATGCCTTATATACCTTTCTGCTTCCTGCCATCACTTCGTGGGATTAAAGGCATGTGTCACCATGCCTGGCTGTTTCCAGTGTGGCTTTGAACTCAAAGAGATCCCGATGGATCTCTGCCTCTGGAATCCTAGGATTAAAGGCATGTGGTACCACTGCCTAACCTCTATGTTTAATATAGTGGCTGTTCTTTTTTCTGACCCCCAGGTAAATTTATTAGGATGCACAATATGTCAAACACAGAAAAATGCGTTAGCTCAGTAGATGTTTCAAAGGATTGGAAAAAGGATCTAAGACCCTTCATCCCTCAGTTATGAGTGCAGCTGAGAATTAAAGCAATCCTATGTTGTTTTATTGTGCTACACTATGAGAATCTAATTCCTAAAACTTTCATCAACATACTAACTAATAATGTTTTAATCTGAACAAAGTGGAGGACAATTATTTGTGAGGGTTCATATACTCATGATATTGAAAATGATGGATTTTCTACAAATGAAAAACTCATATTTTATTGTGGAAGCATACAAACATTTGTATAATATTTAATAATTTTATTCCCAGGTAAAATAACTATAGAGAATTCAATTCAATGCTTCCTGCGAGTACTCACTGTTTCTGTATTTTCTTGTGGAAACAAGTTATGACAATATTTTTAAAGTTTAACTCTTATTAATAATGATTACTATGTTTTTCTTTTTAGAAAATAAAAGGTGAATAAGAATATAAACATAGGAGTTTCTTCAATTTTCAACATTTGGGGAGTTATATTCTCCATTATTACAAACACTATTTACATAAATTATTATTTCAATTTAAATGAGAAAGGCATGTGCTATATACCATACGTTTCATAGTTTAAGACTATTCAAATTCCTGTCTTTTTTCTACCCACTGCTGATTAAAAGGCAAGATACATTTACTACATACCTATTCTATGGACACCCAGTAGAATTGCCCAGTAATTATGAGATAAAATACATTAAAGAATCAGATAACCTGGTGTTATGGCAGAGAAAGATCAGTCCAAGGACATTACATGTTAGAAAAGAGTTGATGAGAAACCAATACTCCTATTTAGAATAAAAATAAATATTTATTTTAATTTCAAGATACAAAGTTGGTAATATTTTACTTATCTCCAAAAGAGAGACAAAAATATTTGGTCTAAAACTGCAGATTAATTATTACTATTTCAGACTTATGAAATTCCACAGGTTCGCAATTCTTGGCAAGAAATGTTCAAGTTATTTCTACGAGAACTTTTAAAAATTTATTTCATTATAGGTAATTGCATGTATGTTTATGTCTACATGTGCATATGCCCATGAGAGTGCAGGTACCTGTGAAGTCTAGAAGCACTGAACCACCAAGGAGTTGGAGAGCTGAACATATTTCCTCTGGAAAAGTAGTACGCAATCGTAATTGCTGAACCATCTCTCCAGCCCCCCAAAAATAAATTTTATAGTGTGATTTTAATGATTTATAATGGAAACTTGCAGGATGATGTAGTCCAAGTGTATTTAGTCTTCCTACATATTCAGCCTTTAGTACTTAGGAATTTTCTTCATCATTTGTGTATCTTTTTTTCTTTTATGTATGCAAACACATTTTAACAATCTGTTTTTCAATATTTTCCATTTTATTTTTCATGTATATATAATTTATAATATTCCTCTTCTCATAGCTCATTTCTTTCCCCTCCTAGAACCACTCCTGTTAGTTACCTTTGTTCTGTCACAACTTTACTTCATGGAAACACACATTATTTTATGTATCTATATAAAATCTCAGAATCACAAATAAGAGGAGCAAAAATGCTTATTATCTTCGTGAAATTGTTTTTAACCATTTAATATGATTATCTCCAGATGTAACCACTTTCTAACAAACAATAAAATGTCTTTCTTTTTTCATGACTGAAAAAAAATCCTCTTGTGTGTGTTTGTGTATCGTATTACATATATATAATGTTCATATACATTTATAATTCACATTTACCTTATTCATTCCTCTGTTGCTGAGAACTAGATTGGTCCCATATGTTGACTATGGTGAATAGTGACTAATATAATAAACACTGATGTACAAATATCCCCATGACAAAAGATGATTTGGGATTCTTCATATAAATACCCAAGAATGATATACCTGGGTCGTATGTTAAGTTGAATTTCAGTTTTTTGAGAGACCTCCAAATGACTTCCATAGTGGATTGACTATACTACATTCCCACTAGCAGAATGTAAGAGTTATGTTTTGTCCATATTATTGGCATCATTTGTTATTTTCTTTATTACTAGCACTATGGGAAGGGTAAGATGAGGTCTTAGTTATTTTTCTTTTGCTGTGATGAGAAACCCTGACAAAATCATCTTAAGGATGGAAGGATTTATTTTGGCTCACACTTCCAAGGTATTGTATATCTTGGAAGGGATGTCATAACATCAGGAGTTTGAGGAGGTAGCTAATTACACTGTATTCACAAAGCCCAGGTAATAGTGAGTGAGTCTTCTCATTTCAATTAACCTAAATAAGATAAGTATCCAAATATCATCTGGGACTCAAGGCAGTCTGCTAACTGTGGGCACCTATACAATAAAAATAAGAAGTTTTATATTTTCAAGACACAATATCTTGTATAATATTAGCAGGACTAGCCTTAATATTATACATCCCAGGAGCTCAGGAGAGAGAACTACTAACAGCGAGGACTATTTTCGGGAAATAGAATCTCAGCACACCAAGCTCTATAGTCCATTTGCTTTAATTCCTCTGGCATAACATCCTTTATACACAGCTTCAGTTCTGTTCTCATGTCTAGCTCCTTTCTTGCCTGATTTCTCTCTATGTTTATTTAATGCTCCCTCTAAGTTCTATCTTAATTCTCTCATCTTAACTCTGCCTCATCTAGGTCCTTTTCATCTTGTTCTTACTCAGCTAGTATTTCCCCATCTGACTCTTCCTCATCTTCCATCTTGTTCCTCTAGTACTCTCTTCTAGCTGTTCAATCTAGTTCTTCCCCATCTCAGTTTGTTCCTCTCAAATTCTTACCTGTCTAGTTCTTCCATTCTCCTTTCTCTTCTCCATCCCCCAGTGCCCTGGGAGTCCTGGTATATTTAGCCAGGCTTCCAGGGTCAACCGGAGGGGTGATAAGAATCACATTGAGAGGCAATAACGGTATCTCTGATAAGGTACTTTCCTCCATCTGGGGATGGACCTGGCCAGATGCTGCCAATGATGATAATTAGAGGGAGGCTTGAACTGGGGTTCTGGCTGAGCATAGCTGTCAGCGCAGAAGGTTATCTAAATATTTCTAGAAGTGGTTAGGTAAGGAGTTAGAGGTCTATAAAGTTAGTAAGGATGTAAGAAAGGAGGGTCTGAGCTAAATTGTGTAAAGCTATTACTTAACGTTCACCTGACCTAGGTGGTGTCTACTTGTGGAATTTAGCTTAAATCAAGAGACTTTCATGTGGACTGTTATTACTGCTAGTCCTTGAAAGTGGCTAAGGGAGATATATGATTCCAGAGAAAGCCTTTCCTGAGGCTGTTCTCCAAGTTCCTGGAATGTGTATATCCAGAGAGTGATCAGTCCACACTGTTAGCCTTTCTTAGGGAAAAATCAATTGGGAAAACTATGAAAGCACACATGATTTTCCTAACAGAAGACAGCTGATATATAACAAGCCAAATAATACCAAAAGCTCCTTGGAATTTGGATTCCTGTGGAGGAAATCCTTAATCCCTCTAGGTAGTGACTTTGCCATGACCAGCTGAGTTCTTATGATATATTCCTGTGGCCTGCAGCAACAGTGACACAGAATAAACATTTCCATTTCAAAGTGGAAGAATCAGGGCTCTATTGAGACCAAAATTCATCAAGCAAAATGACAAATTCCATTAGGAAAAGCATGCAATTTCATTCTTGTGGCTAAAGCAGGTCATGGATTGTAAATATACATAGTAAGCATGGAGGAGTGAAAAAAGACTATATAAACCTCAGGAATTAAGCTGAGTAGTTGGCAAAACTAATCTTCTATCACATTGATCATGAACAATGTGTGACTTAATGTAGTTCATGGGCTGAGGTCAATTAGAAATGGAATTAATTGTTAAATAAAAAAACTTTGACTAGATTTGTGAGTAATTGGGGGAAAGGAAATAAATTTTATCAAAACTTTTGCTGTATGAAAAATAAATTTAAACAAAAATAAAATATAACCATCATGGCAGAAAGGGAGTAATGAGGCAAGTCAGAGATCTATGTTGGTTGAAAAGTTATAAAGTTTTAGAATCTGCCCAATTGTCAGCAATGGAAAGGTCTAGGAAATGGCCATAAGAAAGTAGAATTGAAAGAGTAAGTTATGAGTAGAAATAATAAAAACTGTGGAGGGCACAAAGTTGTATTAAGAGAATTTAGGACTGCTACTACATAAATATGGAAAATACCCAAGTTGGTAATAAAAACAGTGGAGAAAAGTTAGGGAATTTCCTATATGGTAATAGAGCACAAAACATTAAAAGTTAAAGTAAGAAATATATAACCTATTTAATTCATTATTGTTTAGTACATTTGAAAATTTGGTCATACTTTTTATTTCCTCTAGCCTAATATACATATACACAAGCACACTAGAAGCAAGTAGGTATCAATTTGAGTCTGAGGCAAGGCACTGTATTTCGGGTAAGATGCCTGTTAGGATTATACAGGCAAATTTGACACAAATAATTGTTACAAAGCCTGCTCAAGTTGAAGTTGTTAAGTAACACACATGCTGAGAGAAGATATTATTGTTTGAAGTTGTACATAGCATTTTATCAAGTAAAATGCCATTTTATTTCATTTGTTAATATTTTTTCTAAGTTTCTAGGTCTACTTTATATAAAAAACCAATTTAAATTCCCAGAGTTCTTTTAAAATTTAAGAAAAAGCTGTTAGTGTGTGTTGTGGAGAACTTTCACAGCCTTCACCCAATTCAATTTTTATTCATGCAGGTTGTGAGACATAACATTTCAAATCACATTTTCTTTTAAGAAAAATAGTAAAATTAAAACTTGTGGATACTGGCTCAGTCTTACTAAGATTTTAGCAAGTTCTTCAACTTACTTGACAAATATTTATAAAAATTAAATTTAAAACAAATTGATATGATGATATAAAAGGAATAGTGTTTACTCATTACTGAATAAGAAGTCACACAAAAATTAATGTCTTAAAATCAAGCATTTATGATATCATCATTTTTGTATGGCTAGACATCTGCTGATGATATAGAGAGGTCACCTATGTCAAGAGCTTGAACAAGGCTGAAATCAAGAAGTTAGGCAGAGCCTCTATCTCCCTTGATGACTCAACCAAGAGGAGGATCCACTTTTAGGATCCTCCAATAGTTGATAGCATTCAGTGACTGAGGACCTGAACTCTTTTGTATGTTAGGTCACAATGAATTTGGTCCGTTACTAAAGGACTTTCCCTCATGTAGTAATAATAATAATAAATAACATAGTGTTTCTTAAATCATGTTAAGAAAAAAGGTAACAGTCATCTAGAAATAGAGAAAATAGTCTTTTGTAACCTAAAATACTCCTCTGTCATATTTTATTGCTGAAAAGTAGATTATTTGTCCATCTGCACTCAAGATTGATGTTGACTAGACAATCACATGCATTATGGATCTTTTTGAACTCATGTAGAAGTATTTAAAATATATCTGTATTGTATTTGGGTTCAGAATATCCAACAGCAATAATCTTTTTATGCTGGTATATCACTATGACTTCTTAAGGTATTAAGTTATATAATATTAACTACTCTATTAGTCATTCTTCTGTTGCTGTGATAGAATACAATGACAAATGCAACTTATAGAAGAATATGTTTATTTGAGCTTATGTTTCAGGGTCCATATGGTGGGATATTATGATAGCAAACAGCTAGAGCAGGAAGCTGGGAGATCAATCACATCTTTAATTTCAATCATGAATCAGAAAGAGCAAACCGAAAGTGAGGTGAGAACCTACATTCTCCAACCCCACCCTCAGTGACATACTTTCTCCACAAGGGTGCACCTACTCATAATCTTCCAAAGAACTCCACCAACTGGAGAATAGATATTCAAATACCTAGGCAATGGGGGACATTTCTCATTCAAATCACCACACATATTAATACTAACAGAGTCAGTCATTTAGAATACTAAATGATTCTTTGTATTTTGTCTCCTGTGTTACAAGGGAAAATATTTCATGACTGTTTTTCAATTAGTGGTATGTTACTTATCAGACAACATAAAAAAAAAAAAAAAACATCATTAGGATCAAACTTTGAAAGTTCAAATCTAAAACTATAATGATTAAAGAAAAGTCCACTCCAAAATAAGTAATTACTATGTAAGCATGTGATTTTCTTACTGTTCTGGGAATTCTATTTAGTGTCAGCTTTCCAACTTTCACACTTCCTTTATGTAGCTTCTAAAACAAATTCTACTACAACTACTTCTAATGCAAATAATAATATAAAATATGCATTTTATAGTCATTCCTCTTTGAGGGCTAGTCATTTTATATTGCCTCACTTAATTCATTACATTAATTCACAATAGAAGCAGATAGTAAGGTAAAAATTATAACTAAGTGAATAAAATATAGCTAAGAGTCAAATGGAAAAGATGACTTTGAAACAACTTTTGAATACTGAAAAGTTACCCTACATTCTAGTCCAAAATCCTTTAGATATGGAATTAAAGGTAAATGCAAAGAATAATTACAATAAGTACCTCTGTAAAGCACTATTCACATGAGTAGCTAAAAGCACTTTGTATCACATTACTTCATTAATCTTTGTGGTCTCCTACTGAGTGAATCTGGCAAAGACTTTAATTTATTTTTATAGATATGTTTTAAGTGAAAAAAGAACTTTAACTTCCAAATGTGTTTTCCATGGCATATCAATGTCTATTTGATCTAAAATTAAAAAGCTTATATCTGCTCTTCCAAAATAATTCATTAATTCATTAAATTATTCCTTTAGCTAACAAGTAATAAGAATGCAATTTGTATAGTTATTAAACTAAAGGTTCTAAGAGAAGTCTAAACTCCAACTGAAGAAGTATTGTTTAATATTAGGTTATAGTTAATAAATGGTACTAAGAACCAAACAAAGACATTAAAGAAGTCATACAAGACTAAAAGCTTCCACCTTGTCATATATACACATTTTGTCAAGTAGAAATGTTTTTACCTTAGTTCAATTTTACTCTTCCTGTACTGTGGAAACTTTCTCAATTATTTTTCTTGTCCCAATAAGCAAATAACAGACAAGAAAAGTAACTTGTAAAGGATTTTGGTTTACAGCTTCATGCTGGGAGGCACAGGGGCAGAACTGCCTCTGGTACATGACTACAGAAACTTTATGACATATTAATCATGGCAGCATATAACTCCTAAGAACCATCCCCACAGAGACCACATCTTCTATCCAGCTTGCAATTAGAATGATTCCACAACATTCCAAAACCACCACAAGTTGGGGACTAGGAGCTCAAACATATTAGCCTGTGAGAGATTGTCATAGTTTGCTTTTTGTTACTATGATAAAATAGCATAACTAGATGCAACTTGGGGATGAAAAGGTTAGTGTGTCTTATAAGTTGGTCTTTTTCACTGAGGGAAGCCAAGGCAGAACAAAAAGCAGGAACCAGGAAGAAAGAACCAGAATGCAAGAGCTGAAGCAGAGGAACACTACTTACTGGCCTGTTTCATCCTTGGTTTTTTAGCTCCCAAACTTATACAGGTAACATCCACTGGACCAGGAGTGGCATGGCCCATAATGGGTAGACTTTGTGTGGCAGGAATCTTAAAAGTTCTTATTAATAAAAACAAACCTAGAGCCAGGTATTAGGGTGAATGCTGGAAGATTAGAGAAGCAGAACAAGCCACAGCTTCCTTACCTTGCCAGTTCCTCAGCTGATCCTGTTTCGAAGACTGGAAGCCTCTGTGTCCTCATCCAAGTGGGTCTTAGCTGAACTTCTGCTCAAATCCTAAAAGCTTAACCAGCCAAATGCTTCTAGTTTGTGGTCCTCACGCCTTATATATCTTTCTGCTTTATGTCATGACTCCCTGAGATTAAAGGCTCACTATCTGGGATTAAAGGCATGAGTAACATGCCTGGCTGTTTCCAATGTGGCCTTGAACTCACAGAGATCCAGAGGGATTTCTACCTCTGGAATGCTAGGATTAAAGGCGTGTGCTACCACTGCTTAACCTCTATGTTTAATGTTGTGGCTGTTCTGTCTCTGGCCCCAGATAAGTTTACTAGAGTGCACAATATTTCGGGGAACACAATACCACCATAACTTTGCATGTAAATTTCTAGTCAGAGAAAAAATGTCCCCACAGACATCCAAAAGCCAACTTGCATGAGGCAGTTTCTCAATTGACACACCATTTTTCCAGGTGATATAGCTTGTTTCAAATTGACAAAACATAACATAATTGTTATCTTGATAACCTAACACACAAATACATCACTATTAAGCCTTAACTTTTTGTGTGTATTTCTCTAAGATCTCATATAAATATCACAATATAAAACATAGCAATGAATCTATTGTTTACTTTAATTTTACAATTTATATTTGTAAGTAGTTGCCTGGATGTATATGTGTGCACTCCAGGCATGTCTAGTGCCCACAGAGGCTAAAAGAAAGTATCAAATCTCCCAGAACTGGAGTTACAGATGGTTATAAAATGCATCTTGAAATAAAACTCTGGTGCTCTAGAAAAGCAGTGAGTTCTCTTAACTGCTGAGCCATCTCTCCTGCCCAAGTACGGCATGCCTTTAAATGTTCCAGTGGTCAAAAACTCCAATTATATACAATTCAAAATCTATTTACAAATCTAATCTTGTCACTGTGATATATATATATATATATATATATATATATATATATATATATATATGTATTTTTATCTGTAGTATGCAATTCTACCCTAACTGCACCATAATCAATGGCTTTTGCTGACCACGAATCTGAAAGATTGGCCTTGTCATATAGTGTCAAGCCTCAATTGCTTTCAGTAAAAACTGTTGTGGGATATTCTGTATGTTAAAAGTGTTACTCTGACTGGTTAATAAATAAAACACTGATTGGCCAGTAGCCAGGCAGGAAGTATAGGCAGGACAAGCAGAAAAGAGAATTCTGGGAAGTGGAAGGCTGAGGCAGGGAGACGCTGCCAGCTGCTGCCATGACAAGCAACATGTAAAGATACCGGTAAGCCACGAGCCATGTGGTAACTTATAGATTTAATAGAAATGGGTTAATTCAAGATATAAGAACAGTTACAAGAAGCCTGCCATGGCCATACAGTTTGTAAGCAGTACAAGTCTCTGTGTGTTTACTTGGTTGGGTCTGAACGGCTGTGGGACTGAAGGTTGAGAGAGATTTGTCCTCACTATAGGCCAGGCAGGAAAACTTTAGCTACAAAAAAACTTCATGCTTTCAAAGCAGTACTATGTGGAGAAACTTACATATTATTTTCAAATTCTCCTGAAAGATTCCTATGCAACCTTGAACCCAATAACCACTGGAACATCCTTTTTGTGTGCTGACCCTAAGAAATGCTTCCCAGAATATTTTACCCCAGTGATTCTGGTCTCTTATTCACTACAACTGATTCTTACACCCACAAGTTAACCAGGACCTGTTTTCTCAATAAAGTAAACCATTCACTTCCACAAATTTTTGGTTTATAGAAAATAGATCTTTTATATATATATATATATATAAAATACATTCTGTTTAGAGATTCCCTTTTCAAAGATTCTACCACATCCTCCCAACTGCCCTATTTATCCAAATACACACCCTTTCTTCTTCTCTTGCATTAGAAAACAGACAGAAATGCTACAGATAACCGAAATTATAAGCCAAATAGACCTAAGATGTATTTACAGAACATTTCATCCAAACACAAAAGAATATTTTCAGCACCCCCATGGAACTTTCTCCAAAACTGACCACATACTTAGATATAGAACAAATCTTAAGAGATACAATAAGATTGAGATAACACCCACATCATATCTAACAACCACAGACTAAATCAGAAGATCTACAACAACAGAAACATTACAAATTTGTGGAAAATGAACAACTCACTACTTGACCCAGGAAAAAATGGGTCAAACAAAAATTAAGAGAGAAATTAAAGACTTTCTAGAATTAAATGAAAATAAAAACAAAGTTACAAACTCATGAGGTACAATGAAGGTTGTTCTAAGAGGAAAGTTCATAGCAATAAGTGCCTAAATTAAAAAAAAAATGGAGAGATATCATGCTAGTAACTTAATAGCACATGTGACATTTCTAAAAGAAAAGAAGAAATATCACCCAAAACAAGTAGACACCAATGAATAATTAAACTTGGAGCTAAAATCAACAACAGCGACAGCAGCAACAGCAAAATGCAAAGAATCAATGCAACAAATAGTTGATTTTTTGAGAGAATCGATAAGACTGATAAAAATCAGCCAAATTAAATAAGGCAGAGAGAGAACATATACATTAACAAAATTAGGAATGAAAAGGGGAGACATAATAGAAACACCCGTTATGTCAGAGGTGATAGAGGAAGTACAGAGTATCATAAGGATATACTTTAAAGCATTTACTTTACCAATATTGAAAATCTAAAAGAAATGGATAATTCCCTCAATACACATCACTTATCAAACTTAAATCAAGAAGAGATAAGGAGTTTAAATATATCAAAGAAAAAGTAATCAGAAGTCTCTAACCTGATTCCAAACGCATATCAGTAAAGATTTTAGATCAAGTAGGCTTCATTGCAGAGATGCAAGGATGGTTCAACATACATGATTTGATAAATGTAATCTACCATATAAACAAACTGAAACTGAAAGACAAAAATCACATGATCATCTCATTAAATGCTTTTGACACAATTCAATACCCCTTCATGACAAAAGTCCTGGAGAGATTAGCAATACAAGGAACATACCTCAACATAATAAAGGCAGGTCATAGCAAGACTATGGGAGAAATTCAAAGGAATTCCATTAAAATCAGTAACAGGGCTAGGTTGTCACCTGTCTTCTTACCTATTCAATATAGTATCTGAAGTCTTAGTTTGAGCAATAACACAACTGAAGGAGATAAGCGGATAAAATTAGAAAGGAAGAAATTGAAATATTTATTTGTAGATGTTATGATTATATACATAAGTGACACAAAATTTGCATAGGGAAACTTCTACAGATAATATCCACTTTCAGCAGTGTAGCTAGATATCAAATTAATTCACAAAACTTAGCAGCCCTCCTATATACAACTGAGAAACAGACTGAAAAAGAAATCATGGAAACAACTTTCAAAATAGCCTCAAACAATATAAAATATCTTGGCTGTAACTCTGGCAATGCAAGTGAAAGACTTGAATGACACAAACTTTAAGAGACTGAAGAAAAAAATTGAAGAAGATATCAGAAGATAGAAAAAATCTCCCTTGTTCATTGATTGGCATGATTAACACAGTAAAAATAGCCATCTTATCAAAAGCAATCTGCAGATTGATTGCAATCCATCAAAATTTCAATACAATTCTTCATAGATCTTGAAAGGACAATTTCAGATCCATATATTAAAAAAAAAACTCAAAAGGTGCATGATAGCTAAAACAATCCAGAATAATAAAAGAACTGCAGAAGATGTCACTGCCCTCCTCCATTTTCAAATTATACTACAGAGAGAGTTATAAAAATATCATGGTATTGGCATAAAAATAGACATGGTGATCAATGGAATTGAATTTAAAACTCAAACATAAATCTCAACACCTATGGACACCTGATATTTTGTAGAAAAAAGTCAAAAATTCAGAAATGCATGCTTGAAAAAAGACCTTATGTTCAAAAAACAATCATGCTGATCAAATTAGACAGCTGTATGTAGAAAAATCCAAATACATCCATTCTCTTCACCCTGCACAAAAGTCAACTCCAAATGAATTAAAGACTTCATCACAAGCCTGATACACTGAACCTGATAGATGAGAATGTGAAGGATAGTCTTGAATTCATTGGCACAGGAAAAGATTTTCTGAACAGGACACTGATAGCATAGACACTACAATCAACAATTAATAAATGGTACCTCGTGAAACTGAATAGCTTTTGCATGTCAAAAGATACCATTATATAGACAAAGGGCAGTCTACATAATGGAATAGCTTTTTATGAACTATCCAAATAATGGAGGGCTAGTATCTAAAGTGTATGAAGAACTCAGAAAACAAGATATCAAGAAAAAAATAACCCAGTTAAAAATGGTGTACATATCTAACCAGAGAATTCTTAAAAGAGGAAACTCAATTTTTTTGTGAAATACTTAAATGCTAAATGTACTTAGTCGTCAGGGAAATGCAATTATTATTACCACTTTGAGATTTCATCTTATAGCCATCAGAATGTCTATGATAAATAGAACAAAGGACAGCTCATGCTGCTTAGGATGTGGACCCAGGAGAATAGTCATCAGTTGCTGGTGGGAGTGCAAAATTTTACAGCCACTACAAAAATCAGTACGGTGGTTTCTCAGGAAGATGCATATTGATCTACTCCAAGAGACACTAGTTCCACCATGTTCATTGCTGCTACAATAGTAATGAGGTACACCAAACTTAGAAAGACAAAATATTATAAACCTTTTCTGTATTTGCTTCTATATGGATATAAAGTGCAATCTCTGGAACTACAGATGTTAGGTATTGAGTAAGGGACTTGGGTGTTTTGGGTGTACTGACAGCTCTCCCTAAGAAAGGAAAGTAGAATAGATAGTTATGGATGGATGGAAGGAAGGCTGGAATGGGAGAATCAGTGTGAAGGGAAGAGGAGAGTGTTACAAGGGGAAATACAAGGAAAGATTACTGAAAATTAATGGCCATTTGAGTGGTAGTATGGAAACCTAATACAGAAGATGATTTCCAAAATATATACAGATATAAAAGTGGCATATATAAACTCAACCAACTAATAGGGGAGACAGAGCCCAAAAAAGCTTTCTCTTGTTACTAAATGAAGCTTCTAGACTGATATTGGGTTACATCTAATTGAGTTGTTGACCAAAAGAGTCTCCCAAACAACCCAAGCCATTGGCAAGACTGAAAGATACTGACAGCAAGGTCCCATTGATGAAGAGAACATCTGCATAATCTAATGAACATGGAGAAGTGGAGCTGGTACCTACATAGAGTCATTATCCCTACATGCTGGAGACTTTGGTATAGCAAGGTAGTCTGCAAGCTACTGTGGTGATATTGTGTTCCTCAAAATATTATGCACCCTAATAAACTTATCTGGGGTCAGAGAACTGAACAACCACTAGATATAGAGGCCAGAAAATGGTGTCACACGCCTTTAATCCTAGCATTCCAGAGGCAGAGATCCCTCTGGATCTCTGTGAGTTCAAAGCCACACTGGAAACAGCCAGACATGGTAAAAAGAGCCTTTAATCCTAGGAAGTGATGGCAGGAAGCAGAAAGGTCTTTAAGGCATGAGGAATGAGGAACTAGAACCAGGTTTAGCTTTTAGGCTTTTGAGCAGCAGTTCAGCTGAGATTCATTTTGGATGAAGACTCAGAGGCTTCCAGTCTGAGGAAAAACAGCTGAGGATTTTGGCAAGGTGAAGTGGCTGTGGCTTGTTCTGCTTCTGTGATCTTTCAGCGTTCACCCCAATATCTGGCTCCAGGTTTGTTATTAATAAGACCTTCTAACAATTCTTGCTAAAAGCTACCTAAGAAAAAATGGAAACACCAGCCCAGTCACAAACCCTTTGGTTTACAATGGTATCTTTTCTGCAGGATATGCCTGTGCAATGGTAGCACAAAATTTGTGGGAGTTGCTAAGCAATGAATGATTTAACTTAGGCCCACTCCATGAGACAGAACCTATACTGACCACCCCATCCCAACACTGCTTGGGTGATGAAGAACCTGAGACTGGATAGCTCAGGGATCAAAGTTAAACCAAATACCACCATTTTAATAAACAAAAACAAAACAACAACAACAAAACACCTAGCAATAAAATGACTCATGTATCAGCGTTTTGCTCAGCCATAACCAAAGAAGCTTCTTCCTGCAGCAAATAAGAACAAATACAGAAACCTATCCTCCATCCTAGTTTTCCATCAAGGAAGGCTCACTGAAGAAATAAATACTCATAAGAGTAGGCTACGTGCTCAGCAGTAGATGGCCAACAGAAAATGAACTCAATGGCATCTTTGGAGCTTCCTTGTCTTACAATGTCATGTCAAGATTTTTCTTCTTTTTTAATAGTACATCTTCATTTTTATTATATATAGTATATTTATATGTTTCTTTTCTTTTTTTACCATACAGATCCTTTGCATATATATTACGGCTTTCAGTTTAATGTTTTTATGGGATTTCTGAGTGTCTGAATGAGTCTCTCTCTTTTGTTTTCTCTTGGGCTCTTCTCTGTTTGTTTTGTCTAATTCTGATGTGTTAGTGTTTATTTGATCTTATTATATTTTATTTCATTATTATCTTTGGAAGCCTATTTGTTTTCTAATGAGAGGCACGGAAGAGTTGGATCCAGATGGAAAGGGAGGTAGTGAAGAACTGGGAAGAGGAGAGGGAAGGGAAACCACAATTAGGATATGTTATGTGAGAAAAAAATATTTTTTTCAATAAAAATAAAGATAAAAATTTTAAACTGTTGTTTATTTCTTTTTTCAAAAAAGAAAACAAACAGGCATCTAAATAATAAGAGTAATGATAATAATAATATTAATAATAAAATATGATAACATAAAACAAACCTGAATTGAGCATAACAGACAGAAAAACAAACGCCAAAGAAAAACCATAAGAAACACATATAGACACAGGGATGAATACATTAATTAAGAAATCTCAAAAGACACAAAATCAGAAACAATTGTCTGTGAGCCAAATACCTGCAGGTCAAAATACAATGCCCATACAAAGTATTATGCAATAGGCAAAACAAAAAATAAACAACAAAAAACCTCCCAAAACACCATTGAGTTTGTTTGATATTAACAACCATCAACACACAATACAACACAAAGCACAGTAAGTTTTTAATTATTACTATGTCAAATACATTTTCTTTTCATCTGTAGATCACAGTATTCCTAAAATTTCCTGATTCATATTGCAGTCATACATTTAATGTTATCTTAACAATATACCAACACTTACCACTATTACCAAGAAATTATTTCTCATGGTTCTAACTGGCATTGTCTTTGTCATATTTTACTCCGTAGAGTAAAACATACTAACTATTGCACATAAGGCCTGTCCATAAGTGTGGTTTGTATTCAAAGAGAGACTCCACTGGCCAAAAGTAATTTTTCCTTTGTGAGTGCTTGCTTATCCACTAAACATAGCTCCGGAGTTAGAGATGGGGCCTGTGTCTACTTCCTCTCTCAGTACTGGGACGTCATCTGGCTTAGCCCTGTTGTTCTAATCTTAGATGTTTTTTTTTTTTAATAAAAAAAACTCAGAGCCAGATATCAGGGTGAAAGCTGAAAGACCAGAGAAGCAGAACAAGCCACAGCCAACCTCACCTCGTCAACTCTTCAGCTGATCTTGTTTCCTCAGACTGAAAGCCTCTGAATCCTCACTGGAAAGCCTGTCACCTGAACTGCCTTAGTTCCTGTTTCCTCACGCCTTGTATACCTTTCTCTGCCCAGCCATGTCACTTCCTGGGATTAAAGGCGTGTGTGCTTCCCAGTACTTGGATTAAAGGTATGTGCCACCACTGCCTGCCTCTGTTTCCAGTGTGGCCTTGAACTCACAGAGCTCCAGATGGAGCTCTGCCTCCCAAGTGATAAGACTAAAGGTGTGTGCCACCACTGCCTGACTTCTATGTCTAATTTAGTGGCTGGCTATATCCTCTGATTCCCATGTAAGCTTTCTTGGGGTATACAATATATCACCGCATAGCTCTGTTAAGGCCTTGTTCATGTTGCATAGGTCTTTATGAGTTCACTTGTGTATCAGTCCTTTTGTGTCTAAAAGGCCTTGTTTTTTTTGGTGTCTTTGAGCCCCACTAACCCTTAAAATCTTTCTGCCTTCTCTTCCACAGAGTTTCCTGAGCCCTGAGGGGAGAGATTTGATGGAGTCATCACATTTAGTACTGTTGTGTTCACATATTCTTAATCTAAAATATGCCTTCAAGAACCATTATAGATTCTTTGCTTCCTTCTGAAACCCCCCAAACCAGGCCTCTATATTTTGCACCTCCTTCAATATTCTTATCTTCCATTTTAAGCACTTCTTTAGCCCAAATCTCCAAAATCCTTACACAATCCCTCAAAAATAATAATAACAACAAACAACAACAGGAAACGAACAACAAAAACTTAGATCTATCCATTAAAACAGTACTCCATGTTCTTGGAACCAACTTCTATCTTAGTTGGATTATTGTAACCATGGCCAAATGTAACTTACAGAGCAGATTGCTTAGTGCATCTTGGAAGTGAGTCCGTCATAGAGGAAAGCCAGACCAATATCAAGGCAGGAATGAAAGAGCATAACTGAAGCAGACCATGAGAACTGCTGCTTTCTGAATCACTACCTGTGGATTACTCAACAACCTCCGTCTTCACCCCAGAACCACCAAAAGTGGGCAAATCCACCCCATATCCATCATTAAAAAATGTGCCTCCCCCAAAGATATGTCCACAGGCTAATCTGATGGCGGCAGTTTTACAGTTGAAGTTTCCCCTTTCCCTGGGTCAGGTTGATGAGAAGTAATCAGTAAAGACATTTTACAATCAACAACCATTTACCTATGATTGAACACAAAGGACAGTAAGTTTTTAGTTGTGATTATCTTAAATACATTTTCTTATCTGTAGATAAGCAGTATTCTCAAATTTTTTTGATGCATATCACATTTACAGAGTTCATACATCTTAACAATGTACCAGCACTTACTGCAATTATCAAGAAATTATTCCCCATGGTTCTAACTGGCCCTGCATTGCTCCCTTTCTCTTTGTCTTGTTTTACTCCCTAGACTTCCTGACTTTTCTTTTGATCATACATTTGTTACATTCTTTATCATAGACATACATGTGAAAATGACTGCTTTTTGTGTAGGTAAAACATGTTTATGTTTTATTTGTCCAATTTATAACCCAAAATTTAGCAGTGTCTATGAAATTTACAATTCTTATATTGCATCGCTCTAATTTCTAGATGTTTCTTCCAATACTCTCTTATTTTTTCAATTCCAACTTTTGAGATTTTATTTTTTTATAATTATTTGCTTTAAAAATCCAAAAATTTTCTATAATTACAGAATCTGGAGTTCTTCTACTAATACCTGTTGGACATAATTTTATCCCTTGTGTGGAAACTTGGTCTTTTAATTTGGGACCAGGAATGAGCTGTATTATTTGTGTTGTCAAATGTTTCATTTACATTTGCTGCTCTGTGAATTTTGAATTGGTCTGTTTGTAATAGTGAGTAGTATCACAACTCTCAAAATACAGAGAAATGTTGAGTGTGGGGTGCCTACACCAACTGCTACGTTTGTAACCTAATCCTTTCATGTAATCCTAAAGGAACATCATGAAAAAAAGGACAGAAAGATTATAAGAGCCAGACAACCAGGGGATCTGCTATGAGACAGTGTCTTCCATATATGATAGGGAAGCTTTACTAGTGAAATTTCAACAATATGGTTATTAAAACAGTGCCTGAAAAAAAAATGACAATACCAAATGGCATGTCACTGTGTGTTAGAGAAAACCCACAAGGCATCATCCCTAGATAAAGAACTACAAGCAATTCATAACTGCTGAGGGAGGGAGATGTTAGGCTGCTCCAGGGACAATAGGTGGTGCTGATAGATGATCCAGTCCCAAGAGATCAGCTGAAAATGGATACATGCATACACACACACATACATGTGAGCAACACTAAAGGAATTCAGCAGATTGCATTTACACATATATACATACACACATCTATATATACATCTATATCTATATCTATCTATTTATATATATATATATATATATATATATATATATAGAGAGAGAGAGAGAGAGAGAGAGAGAGAGAGAGAGAGAGAGAGTTCACAGCTCTCTTTGATTTTTCTTTTAGAATTATATATTAACACCATTGTCTTTATTTCTCATCAGTTAACTGACAAGTGATCCGAGTGATATTAAAAAAAAAAAACAACAACAAGCTATTGTACAGAAAAGATGGAGTGATGTGATTTGAATAAACATGACCCTCATAGCCGTATATTTCAAATATTAATCTCAATGGAGTGGCACTATTTGAAAGGATTAGAAGGATTAGGAAGTGTGATGCCGTTGGTGTAGGTATGGTTTGTGTAAAGAAGTGTGTCACTGGAGGTCGCGTGTGTGGTTTCAAAAGCCAAAGCCAGGCCCAGTATTAGTCTTTATCTCTCTCTCTCTCTGCCTGAGGTCCAGGATGTAATTCTCAGGTACTGTTCCAGCATCATACATGCCATCATGATCTTAGCCATGATGATAATGGACTAAGACTCTGAAACTCTAAGCAAACCTCCAATTCATTGCTTTTTTTTTTTCCTGAGAGTTGCCTTGGTCATGGTGTCTCTTTTCTGCAATGGAACAATGACTAAGACAACTAAGTGTAAAAAGCCCACTATGGTGGCTATGTCTGATCAAGGTACTGATGGATACAATAAGCATGTGTACAGTGGAAACAATAGGAAGTAAAAGACGTTTAGAGTAGAATTTTTGGAACTACCACATTTATCAATGCTATTCAGAACCAAGCCTTGTTGCCTACATGCAGAAGAAGCTAAAGAAAATACAGGACAATTATCCCTTCCTCTGTTTGGTTGTCATGCCCATACTTCCTGCCAAACTACCAGCAAATCAGCTTTAATATTAAAATAAGAGCCACACACATTCACAGTGTACAGAAGGACATCCCACAGCAATCTAGAAGTACTATGTATAGTGAATAAAAATATTATATATATATATATATATATACACACACACACACATATTATGCATTGTGTTCTCAGTTGGTATTTCTTATGTAAGGTTGATACATGTCATAGGATGTAGTTCATTTTTTTCCAAAAGTGGAAAAGACAATAAGAATACATGAAACTATAAAAAATCATTTAACATTTTGAAAATGCACAAGCCCATAAATACAATTTTAAACCATTATATACCAAGCATGTACTGATTTTTAAAGAAAAGTACCTTGAAAATTAGTGTTAAACATTAATTTTCCATGATTATGAATTCTGTGAGCCAAGAACTTGACAGAATTCCATATTCACAGTAATAAAGCACCAGAATCTTACTTCTCTTTGCTCCAGGGGGTATAGCTTTGTGTATGAACTGAAAGGCTTAGATCATTTGCTAAAAAACCTGGTATTCATCCTCAGCAACAGATAACTTAGTGAAAGATTCATGAAATCCCTACACATGGGCTGTGACAGATGATTTGGTTGGATACAAAGGCCTCTTCCTAAAACAAACAACATACCAAAAGTACAATCTGATGATAGTTATTGGTTGGTGGCCTCAGTTTCCTCTCTCCCTGTGGCCTCTCCATAAGATCTCTTTAAAGGCTGAATTGGACACCAATATGTACTAAAAAGTGGATACCAAAAGCAAAACACCCAATGAGAGCAACACACACTCACAGTGTACAGAAAGACATCCCACAGCATTCTTGAAGTACTATGTATAGTGAATTGTGTGTGTGTGTGTGTGTGTGTGTGTGTGTGTGTGTGTGTGTCTTATTTTCTCAGTTGGTATTCCTTGTGTAAGGTTGATACACGTCATTGGATGTAGTTCATTTATTTTCTACTCCTGGCATAAAAAAAATGCCATGTGACACTACTTTATATCACACCTAGCAAAACTAAAAATAATGTACTACTGGGTGTTGCTTAGAATAGAGGGCATTAAAGATACCCCCTGAAATCGTTTGCAGTCACATGTGATAGCAACATAAAGATTCTCATTATATCAAAATAACATGTGGGAAAACATGTACACATCACGTCCTTACAAAATAATTTCAGCAATATTATTAATAATGGTGGAATGATTCCAGATATCTATCTTTTGTACAATGAGTGAATAAATTATTTATTTCATATTCAGAATTCTAACACAAAATTCTAATAATTTCATACTGTTTTATTCCTTTATCCATATGACTAATTCAAAAAAAATAGTAATTGACTTAAGACACAGTTAATCAAGGTAAATAGGTAAGAAAAGGGACAAAGGCAAATGGAAATCATATATCTACTGAGCGTCCATTATTATATTAAGTCATATGCACACTTGGTCAGGTAGCACATAGCTGTAAAACATGTGTGACTGCACCTTTGTTTTTCTAACTTTCTAAGAGTTCTGTTCTTATGTTCGTGTATAATCATATATCTGTGGCATCACTTGAAAAGTGTAATTAATGGTACCTGAAAAACATTTCTCTTAATTTCCTTGAAACCAAACCACTTTCATTAAACTCCTGAGCAGCTTAGTCAGTTTCCTGACTGTGTTATTCCCACCTGAATGACAGAGATGACTTCAATATTTTGTGTTTCTCCCACACTCACTCTAGTGTCCATTTTAACCTATCACTAAAAATGTGTGTGGAAGGAATACACATACATTCTTACTAGCAGTTAATGAAATTTGTCTTTGTCCCATTGCAGTGTTCTAACCTGTGTACCTTAATAAAAATAAAATGATCTCTAGATGTTGAATAACATATATGGTATATCAACAGGGCCACACTTGTGTCCAATTCCACAAACATAAACTAGGTGTGTGGCAGATGTCACTGCAAAGAGCCATAGCCATTTAGAAGACAGATTTATTTTCACCAAGTATTATTTCTATGTATTTTAGATGTAAACAGAACTACAATCTTTTGCTTAGTGTTTGCTTTTACTTCTAATAACCTTTTTTCTTGGAGATGTTATTATTTCAGCTTTACCCCAGAGATCTTTCCACTTCCTCTCATCTTCCTCTTTTTGGAGAAAAGGTCTCACTATACAGTTCAGGTTGACATTCAATTCTTCCTTTTCCTGCCACATACACTCAGTACCATGTTCCAGCCATAGGTCACTATGTATACTTATTCTATCTTGAGTGCTGCAATTTCTTCTGCTTCTCATCCCAATAAATAGACTATTTATTAAAAGAGGAAAATAAAAATGAAACAAAAGGCACCATGTGGGCTTCCCTCTCCTGTTTTTCCACTTAATTTTTCTATATTCCCTTCTCTTCCAATTGCTGAAATATGCCTTCAGTTCTCAAAATGTAACAAATTAAAAAAAAAACTAAAATTCAAAAGTGAAATCTGAATTTTTGCTCTCAATATTCTCCCCTAAACACTCCAGTACTTACTTTTGTTAATATAGGCACATGCTCCTTTATTATGAGGCTTAGAGACCTGTCTACTTTTCTTCTGAAACTGATGTAAACAGTCACATAAATTCTAACAATGAAAATCAGTTCACTAAATTACTTTTGAATTAGAAGTTCATATTTAGATTCCTATATTTTATAAAATTGATATAACACTAAAATTGACTAACAGGTATATAAAATATACCTCCTCCTTAATTATGGTTGTTCCTTTAAAACCTATATTTTAACCAAAGTCTTAAACATGCAGAGGTCTTTTTTACCTAAAATGCCCATATAGAGCCCCAAGCCTCTTCCTGAGACTTAGAGGCCGGCCCCCAGGTCCCATCTTGCCCCGGACTTCCCTTCTGAAGCACAGCACAGCACAGAGAGCTCCCATCTGGACAAGAGAGAGAGACTTCCTGAATCTGTCAGCTCTGTCTGAACCAAGTGTGCGGATAAGGCCAAGAACGAACCACAAGGAAATGGGCAGACGTCAAGGCAGAAACACATATAAAAAAATGAATAGCAATACACCATCACCAGGCCCTAGCCCTCCTCCAACACCTAGACCTGAACATCAGAAATTGGAAGAAGCAGAAGAAAATAGCCTTATGAATGTCATCATGAAGAAGCTAGAAGCTCATGTAGAGGAAAAGACAAAAAAATGTGAAGAACGCTGTAAACAACTAGAGGAAAGGGCAAACAAATTAGAAGAAATCAAAAAAGTCCTGGAAGAGAACAATAAAATACTGAAAGAAAATCAAGAAAAATCAATGAAACAAATGAAGGAAACAGTCCAGGACCTGAAAAGGGAAATAGAAAAAATGAGGAAGACACAAACAGAGGGAATGCTGGAAATAGAAAATCTGAGAAAATGATTGGAAACTTCAGATGCAAGTATAATCAACAGAATGCAAGAGATGGAAGAGAGAATCTCTAGCGTTGAAGACACAATAGAAGAAATAGATTCATCAGTCAAAGAAAACACTAAAGTCAACAAAGTCATGAACCAAAATGTCCAAGAAATTTGGGACACCATGAAAAGACCAAACTTACGAATAATAGGGGTAGAAGAAGGAGAAGAATACCAACTCAAGGGCACAGAAAATATATTCAACAAGATCATAGAAGAAAACTTTCCCAACTTAAAGAAGGAAATGCCTATGAAGATACAGGAAGCCTATAGAACACCAAACAGGCTGAACCCCCCAAAAAAGTCCCCTCGCCACATAATAATTAAACAATTAAACGTACAGAATAAAGAAAGAATATTAAGAGCAGCAAAGGAAAAAGGCCAAGTGGCATATAAAGGCAAACCTATCAGAATAACACCCGATTTCTCAATGGAGACTTTGAAAGCCAGAAGGTCCTGGACAGATGTAATGCAGACACTAAGAGACCATGGATGTCAGCCTAGACTAATATACCCAGCAAAACTTTCAATCATCATAGATGGAGTGAACAAGACATTCCATGACAAAGCCAGATTTAAACAATATTTATCCACAAACCCAGCCCTACAGAAAGCACTAGAAGGAAAATTCCAACCTAAGGAAGTCAGATACAACCTCGAAAATGCAGGCAATAGATAAAGCCACAGCAGTAAACCCCAACGAAGAAAAGTACACACACATCACCACCAAAAAATAACAGGAATGAACAATCACTGGACATTAATATCCCTCAATATCAATGGACTTAATTCAACTATAAAAAGACATAGGCTTACAGAATGGATACGAAAGCAGGACCCATCTTTCTGCTGCATACAAGAAACACATCTCAAATTCAAAGATAGACACTACCTAAAAATAAAAGGCTGGGAAAAGACTTTAAAATCAAACAGTCTTAAGAAACAAGCGGGTGTAGCCATCCTGATATCCAGCAAAATAGACTTCAAACTAAAATCAATCAAAAGAGATCAAGAAGGGCATTACATACTCATCACAGGAAAGATCCACCAAGATGAAGTCTCAATTCTGAACATTTATGCCCCAAACACAAGGGCACCGACATATGTAAAAGAAACATTATTAAAGCTTAAATCACATATAAAACCCCACACATTAATAGTGGGAGACCTCAACACCCCACTTTCACCACTGGACAGATCCCCCAAATCAAAACTTAACAGAGAAATAAAGGACTTAATTGATGTCATGACTCAAATGGACTTAATCGACATCTACAGAACATTCCATCCTAACAAAAAAGAATATACCTTCTTCTCAGCACCCCATGGAACCTTCTCTAAAATCGACCACATACTTGGTCACAAAACAAATCTAAACAGATACAAAACAATTGGAATAACCTCCTGTGTTCTATCAGACCACCATGGTCTAAAGTTGGATTTCAACAACAACAAAAACTACAGAAAACCTACAATCTCATGGAAACTGAACAATACCCACCTGAATCACCAATGGGTTAAGGAAGAAATAAAGAAAGAAATTAAAGACTTCCTAGAGATCAACGAAAATGAAGACACCACATATCCAAACCTATGGGACACTATGAAAGCAGTACTAAGAGGAAAATTCATAGCACTAAACGCCCACATAAATAAGCTGGAGAAATCTCACACTAGTGACTTAACAGCACACCTGAAAGTACTAGAACAGGAAGAAGCAAAGTCTCCCAGGAAAAATAGATGCCAGGAAATTATCAAAGTGAGAGCTGAAATCAATAAAATAGAAACAAAGAGAACAATACAAAAAATTAATGAAACAAAGAGTTGGTTCTTTGAGAAAATCAACAAGATAGAAAAGCCCTTATCCAAACTAACCAAAAGACAGAGAGAGAGCATCCAAATCAACAAAATCAGAAATGAAAAGGGGGACATAACAACAGACATTGAGGAAATCCAGAGAATCATCAGGTCATACTGCAAAAACCTCTATTCCACAAAACTGGAAAACCTAAAAGAAATGGATAATTTTCTGGATAGTTACCACATACCTAAATTAAATCAAGACCAGATAAACTATTTAAATAGTCCAATAACCCCTAACGAAATAGAAACAGTCATTAAAAGTCTCCCAACAAAAAAAAGCCCAGGACCAGATGGTTTCAGTGCAGAATTCTACCAGATCTTCAAAGAAGAGTTAATACCAATACTCTCTAAATTGTTCCATACAATAGAAACAGAAGGAACATTACCAAACTCCTTCTATGAGGCTACAATTACCCTGATTCCCAAACCAAACAAGGATACAACAAAGAAAGAGAACTACAGACCGATCTCCCTCATGAACATTGATGCAAAAATACTCAATAAAATACTGGCAAACAGACTCCAAGAACACATCGAAACAATTATCCACCATGATCAAGTAGGATTCATTCCAGGGATGCAAGGATGGTTCAACATACGAAAGTCTGTCAATGTGATACACCATATAAACAAACTCAAAGAAAAAAACCACATGATCATCTCACTAGATGCTGAAAAGGCATTTGACAAAATCCAACACCCCTTCATGATAAAGGTCTTGGGGCGATCAGGAATACAGGGAACATACCTAAACATAATAAAGGCAATTTACAGCAAGCCAACAGCCAACATCAAATTAAATGGAGAGAAACTCAAAGCAATTCCACTAAAATCAGGAACGAGGCAAGGCTGTCTGCTCTCCCCATACTTATTCAATATAGTACTTGAAGTTCTAGCCAGAGCAATAAGACAACATAAGGAGATTAAGGGGATACAAATTGGAAAGGAAGAAGTCAAGCTTTCCCTATTTGCAGATGACATGATAGTATACTTGAGCAACCCCAAAGATTCCACCAAGGAACTGATACAACTTATAAACACCTTCAGCAACATAGCAGGATACAAGATCAACTCAAAAAAATCAGTAGCCCTCCTATATACAATGGACAAAATAGCGGAGAAGGAAATCAGAGATACATCACCCTTTACTATAGCCACAAATGACATAAAATACCTTGGGGTAACACTAACCAAGCAAGTGAAGGACCTATATGACAAGAACTTTAAGTCCCTGAAAAAAGAAATTGAAGAAGATGTCAGAAAATGGAAAGATCTCCCATGCTCATGGATAGGCAGAACTAACATAGTAAAAATGGCAATCTTACCAAAAGCAATCTACAGATTCAATGCAATCCCCATCAAAATACCAACACAATTCTTCACAGACCTGGAAAGAATAATACTCAACTTCATATGGAAAAACAAAAAACCCAGGATAGCCAAAAGAATCCTGTACAATAAAACAACCTCTGGAGGCATCACGATCCCTGACTTCAAGCTGTACTATAGAGCTACAGTAATAAAAACAGCTTGGTACTGGCATAAAAACCGACATGTGGACCAATGGAATCGAATTGAAGACCCTGACATTAATCCGCACACCTATGAACAAATAATTTTTGACAAAGAAGCCAAAAGTGCACAATGGAAAAAAGAAAGCATCTTCAACAAATGGTGCTGGCAAAACTGGATATCAACATGTAGAAGGCTGCAAATAGATCCATATCTATCACCGTGCACAAAACTTAAGTCCAAGTGGATCAAGGACCTCAACATAAACCCAGCTACTCTGAACCTGCTAGAAGAGAAAGTAGGAAGTAGTCTTGAACGCATTGGCATAGGAGATCACTTCCTAAATATAACAGCAGTAACTCAGACACTGAGAGAAACAATCAATCAATGGGACCTCTTGAAACTGAGAAGCTTTTGTAGGGCAAAGGATACGGTCAACAAAGCAAAGCGACAGCCTACAGAATGGGAAAAGATATTCACCAATCCCACATCTGACAGAGGACTGATATCCAGAATATATAAGGAACTCAAGAAATTAGATATCAAAATGCCCAACAGTCCAATTAAGAAATGGGCTATAGAACTAAACAGAGAATTTTCAACAGAGGAAACTCAAATGGCTGAAAGACATTTAAGGAATTGCTCAACATCCCTAATCATCAGGGAAATGCAAATCAAAACAACTCTGAGATACCACCTTACTCCTGTCAGAATGGCTAAGATCAAAAACACTGAAGACACCTTATGCTGGAGAGGATGTGGAGCTAGGGGAACTCTCCTCCACTGCTGGTGGGAATGCAAGCTTGTACAACCACTTTGGAAATCAATATGGCGCTTTCTTAGAAAATTGGGAATCCATCTCCCCCAAGATCCAGCTATACCACTCTTGGGAATATACCCAAGGAATGCTCAACCACACCACAAGAGCACTTGTTCAGCTATGTTCATATCAGCATTGTTTGTAATAGCCAGAACATGGAAACAACCTAGATGCCCTTCAACTGAAGAATGGATAAACAAAATGTGGTACATATACACAATGGAATACTACTCAGCAGAGAAAAACAATGACATCATGAGGTTTGCAGACAAATGGATGGACCTAGAAAAAATCATCCTGAGTGAGGTATCCCAGACTGAGAAAGACAAACATGGTATGTACTCACTCATAACAGGATACTAGATGTGGAACAAGGATGACTGGACTGCTACTCACATCACCAGGCAGGCTACCTGGAAAACAGGACCCCAAGAAAGACACAGGGATCGCCCAATGACAGAGAAATGGAATGAGATCTACATGAACAGCCTGGACATGAGTGGGGGTAGTGAAGGGCGAGGGTCGAGGGAAAGAGAGCTTGGGTGAGTGGGAGATCCCAGTTGGATCAACAACAGAGAGGGAGAACAAGGAATAGGAGACCATGGTAAATGAAGACCACATGAGAATAGGAAGAAACAAAGTGCTAGAGAGGCCCACAGAAATCCACAAAGATACCCCCACAACAGACTGCTGGCAATGTCGAGAGACAGTCCGAACTGACCTACTCTGGTGATAGGATGGCCAAACACCCTAATTGTCGTGCTAGAAACCTCATCCAACTACTGAGGGATCTGGATGCAGAGATCCATGACTAGGCCCCAGGTGGATCTCTGGGAGTCCAATTAGCGAGAATGAGAAGGGTTTATATGAGAGAGAATTGTTGAGACCAAGGTCGGATAAAGCACAGAGACAAATAGCCAAACGAACGGAAACACATGAAATATGAACCAATGGCTGAGGGGTCACCAACTGGATCAGGCCCTCTGAGTGGGTGAGACAGTTGATTGGCCTGATTTGTTTAGGAGGCATCCAGGCAGTGGGACCGGGTTCTGTGCTCATTGCATGAGTCGGCTGTTTGAAACCTGGGGCCTATGCAGGGTTGCTTGGCTCGGCCTGGGAGGAGGGGACTGGACCTACCTGGACTGAGTCCACCAGGTTGATCTCAGTCTGTGGGGAAGGCTTTGCCCTGGAGGAGATTGGAATGGGGGCCGGGCTGGGGGGAAGGTGAGGGAGGCGGGAGGGGGGAGAACAAGGGAATCTGTGCCTGTATGTATAACTTAATTGTATTGCAAAATAAAAATTTAAAAAAAATAAAATAAAAAAATAAAAATAAAAAATGCCCATATAATCTCATAATTTACGGAACTTCAAGGGACATATGGAAAAACTATCAAATGACCCCTTATGTCATAGAAAAACTCTTCATCTTCATATTCATAGCACTTTATTGTTGTGAGTATAAATCAAAACCAAGCAAGCAAACAAACAGAAACAATGTTAGGACAATTGAATTCAGCATAATTTATTTAACCAAGAATCTATGAATGCACAAAACCTAGAGAGGTTCTAAGAGCTGTCTCCACCTGTCATAGCTGCAATTGTTAGAGTTCCAGGATCTGCCTTAGTTGAGCCCTGCAGAAGGAGCATTATTCTGTCAGTGGTAGCTGGTTGCCTGATGCTCTTGTTGCTATGGATGGTTCAAGCTCAGCTGACTGTGAGAATAAATGTACTACAGGGTAATAGTTTCTTTTTCCACTGGGTTACAGTTATCTGTAAAGAAATTCAAACAACATTTCAGGGACAGCGAATAATTTCTTTTTACAGAGTTGGGAAATGTGAGGAAAGCAAGGCAAGCAGTTGGTGAAATGTAAACAAATACTTTGCCTGAAAATTTTGATCTACTACACAGAAGAGCGGCTTGTGGCTACAGTTACCTATTTTTTTTTTTAATTTATTGTTTGCCTATCCTGACAAGCTTCTATTTAATCTCTGGCCCTCTACTGATTTACAACAAAAACAATTCTTCTTCCCACTTAGCTGTGAACTCCTTTCTTCTAATTTTCAAAGTTTCTTTGGAAGCAGAGTGACTAAAGAGATGGAAACCACTAGGAGAGGACTTTGAGAGTCTGCAGGCTGTTTGCCTCTACTAAACAGCTTTTATTTTTGTGGTTGAAGATATGATATCTCCCAGTCCTGGTCTCCTGCCATTATGGACTCACACTCCACAACTATAAGCCCAAATAAACTACTCTTTCCTTAGATTGACTTTGGTTATGGTATATTTACCACAACAATAGAAATTAACTAACACACTGAAGTCATGAGGACTTAAGTTTGGAGCCCATGCATCCATGTAAAAGTAGAACAAGGCTGAACATACCTTGACCACAACATAGAGGGTCAAATATAAGATGATCCTAGGAGTTTACTGGGTGACAAGCCTAGACTAAGCAGTGAGTTTCAAGTTTAATGAGAGTTTCTATCTCCAAAGAATAAGGCAGAGAGTGATATAACAGATCATGAGATATCCTCCTTTTCTTTTGTACCTACATAAATGAGTATACGCACAGACACACAAACAAACACATAAACACACATACACACAGAGAGACAATGACAAAGACAGAGACAGACAGACAGACACATACACAAACACATAGAGCCTGAGTGCAAGTTATTTTCTTATAGCATTTATGATTATCAGATCTTCACTAAAGTATGTTGCTATTTTTATGTGTATTTAAAAATGCTAATCTCTTAATTTCTAGAACTCACAATCTCTAAAGGTTTTTTTCAAGCAATAATTACAATGAAGGGCCGAAGATTCCACATGCTTGACATGAGTGTTTGGTTTCCATTGATTTCAGTTTGAGTATAATTGGCTGTGAAAATAAAGAGGGTACACTTTGCTTTTTAAGACCTCGATGCATATGGCAATTTCTTGAAGAGATTTGTATTCATACACTGATTTATTCTTTCCTGGACAAGAAGCATTGTGGAATGGTTATTTTAAGTATAAACATTACTAAGAATCAAAGCACTATCCTCATGATAGTAAGCTAGTATTACTAGTATTGGTGATGCTGTAAATGTGTGACAAAAGATGACTTTATAGAATAGTATGAAAATTGTGTCATGTATGTGAACACTTTAGCATAGATTAAGTTTCCTAATGACAATGCCTATGATTACTAAAAATTTACTATTTTTATAGTAGTTATATTAAATGCAAAAGAAAGTCTCAATGTGCTTTCAAATCCTAAATGTGGTGTTAGAAAAAGTGTTTCAGACTTTGTTCCCATTATGATAAATATCATTAGGTTGTCTGCCCTTGAAATTTAGATTCAATTGCATAAATATGATTTCACAAATCAAACCAGAATGAAGAAACCAATGGAAATCCATCTTTCAGCAGCATCCTTTGACAGTATGTGATAAACAGCATCGTTTACAGGACATTGAGACATGCTATTTACATTTAGAAAGAAGAAAAGTGCTGATTAAGCTTCCATTTGGCCCAGGCTTTCTCCTCCACAGTGTGACAAGAGATTCAATCTTTTTGGATTTTAGAGCCATACACATTTCTAATCATAACATGCCAGAAGCAATAAAACTACCAGAATGAGTGGGACTGCTTACTTCTGACATGATAACATTTCTGATCCAGCAGTATTCCAAAAACATATGTTATTATTATCTATGGATTGACAGCTTAGCACTCAAGAGCTTCTTCCTCTCCCCAGGTTTGCTTTTAACATACACCAAGGACTCCCTTAATATAAGTGTCATATTTTAGTTTTTCACTCAGTGTCTCAGCATCCTGTTCCGAAGGAAAAAGAAAGAACAATGACCGTTTCAGTAATTAACTAATCTATATGTTTTGAGAAGATTTAAAGGACGCAGGAGATTTACTGAACATTGCTGCTTTATTGATTAGCTCTGCTGAGGGCTGTACCTGCTCTAAAAATGCTTGCCTTTATTTTGTGTATATTAAACATGACAACTCTCCTAAAGGAATACAAAAGATTCATGGTCTCAGGATAAGAAAACAAAAAGTAATACTTCACCACCTGATAATGACTCCAAGAAATTCTATAAAAACAGAGTTGACACTCACTGTTTTATTGATTTTTGAAGACAAATCTCCTAAATAAAAATTTATTCTACAAATTGTGAATAGAATAAGCTGTTCCACACCAAAAATAAACTGTATTTGCATACTTTCTCTTCATCATTTTATTCATTTAGAACTTTATCTAAATAAATATTAGCTTATTAATCATTTTACCTGTTTCTTAAAGTAATTTATAAGGTGATTTATAGTCCCAAAATACAATTTGAGTTAACAAATATAATTAAGAAAGCTGAACACATTATTTCTAAATCATGCATTATTTAGACTGGATTTCTATTAGTCCAAAACAGTCCTTTTTTTTCAATTTAGAAACTATTAATTGGAAGATAATATTCTTCCTTTCTGTATCATGCCCCATTTGCTTTAATTATCCTTGAAAAAACACTACAAAGAGAAAGGAGAGTATTTGTTTCTCAAATTATACCCTGTTGAAATTCTGAAATAGAGAAAACGTGGTTGAACCATTCTTAGAGAATATAGATTTTCAAAGGAGAGAAAGAGGAAAAAACCTAAATCAGCTCTGTCAGAATTTGTTTTATAAGTAAAGTCTCAACTGAGCTGAAAAATTTGATTGTTATTAGGTAAAGTATATAATAATTTAACCCAGTCTTGTGTTAACTATATGTGAATGTTTATGGGTTTCTGTGTACCTGAGCACATAAGGAGACAGGAGGAGAAGGGGAGAAGAGTGGGGGTAAGCCATGATTCCTTCTGGAGATTTTGACATTTTATGTTCTAAGTTATAGTTACCGTACTTCTGCAGGTATATTCATTATACACTTTGTGTGTGTGTGTGTGTGTGTGTGTGTGTGTGTGTGTAACACGTTTGTTTAATGTCTTACGCATTCATCTTTCAAATATGAGTTGTGTCATTTCTTCAAAATCTTCTTAAATGCCATTGAATATAGGTCAGATGTTAGTTTTGCATGCTTACAGCATTGCATTTCCTGTCTCGGGAATACATGTACTTGTGATATAGAGATAATGTAAGACCTTTGACATAGGTTAAACTAGTCTTTTATTGGATGAATTAGAATTATTGCTAAATAATAGCTCTCAAAACTAACTGTGCTATGGCATGACAACAGGTTCACAGTCGTGAGTAAACTGTCTCTATCAGGATTCCTGTCAGTTTATGTGGACAACACACATTTACTAGATCATTACACATGGATACAAAACGACAGTGTGAAAACTGTGTGGTAACAAAACTACAACAACAAAAAATTACTGATGCTGTAACACACAGTCCTACAAGAAGTCTTGACATGTTGATTTTCCTGAGTCAGAAGGCAACCAGTCTAGGATCTTCTGAGAAATCTAAGAGTTGAAATCTGGAAAAAAAAAAAAAAAAAAAAAAAAAAAAGAGTGACCGTTAAATAAGATAAGACTAGAGAGAAAAATCGTTTCAAGTTCAGGAAATTCCTACCCACAGTAAAGTTAAAGTAGATATAAATAAAAATAATGGATAAGAAAAATTGTCTGCAGGAGAATTAAAACACATCACAGACAAAAGTTTTGTGTGAACAAAAAATGCTTAAACTTACAACTCATTTATGGATGATTCTGGAATGGAAGAACGTCAGAAAAGAGAGGAAGCAGAGGTATTACTGACACAAGAAGGGAGGCCGTGTGTTTCAGTAAGTGATAATGAGTCCGTCTTTGAATAATGTCCCTTCGATGTTTTCAGATTTGTTTGACCAGGTTTCCGTTTTTGTTTGGTTTTAATTAGTTAAATTTTTAACTGTGCTGAGAGTCAGACTTTGGATTGAGCTGATTTAATAGTACCGTACCTTTTATGTCTCCAAACTGGAGATTTCAAACATTACCCAGTTTCCAGATGTGCAGCAAGTTTGTAACAATAGCATGCTAAACCTCAGAGAGACACAGATTATATTTACAGACAAATTCTTGAGTACAATGATGTGTGTAAAGAACCACCTCCTTTCTCTTCCTCTACCTTTTTTTTATCACTTCCTATTTCTGCCACCTCTTTTATTCCCCATCCTAATTTCTCTTACAGGACACAACTACTTATATAAAAGATCAACACAATTTTTTTGTATACCCTTTATTGCTAATAATAATCACTGAGCATTGAATCCTTTTACACTTTCTCAAGGCATCTAGCTGCCGAATTCCTGGTGTATTACACTTAGCTCAGTGGGGTAGCTGGTGAACAGCTATCTCAGGAGTAAGCATCCTGCATCCATCCTAATAAATCCCATATAAATACAATTTCAGCTCTGTTCCTCTAAAGAACCCTGACTACAATAACTTTCTTACTAACAATTTGTATGTATGTATGAATTTGTATGTATGTAAAAACATAAATGTATTTTAGTACAAGGGTCTCATTTATTTTTTCATTCATTACTTATGAAATAATACATCAAATTTAAATTAAGTATAGTTAATGTATGTGTTATTGTCTTATGCTAGTTATATTTTATATGCACTTATTTTTAAATTATTTTTATTGTTTGAAAACTTCACAGATGCACATAATATACTTGGATAAAAATCTACCCCTCATTCTCTCCCCTCCAATTCCTTTGCTTTCTCCCAACCACTTTCCCCAACAACTTCATATGCTTTGTTTTTAGACCCACAAAGTTCATTTAGTGCTGCTTGTATGGACATGGTTTGAGACCATATAGTAGAGCATGTGTAGCCTTTCTGAAAACATATCCCTGGAAAGGAAATTATACTTACTCCACTAGAAGCCATTGGCTGTCAATGGCTCCTTAGCTAGGATGGAACTTCATAGTCCCTTCTTCCATACTGGGATTCTAAATAATCTGCATAAGTATTAAGCATATAGCTGCTATATCTATGTAATAATGCCCAGTAATAGATATATAAAGATAGATTTCTGCTGCCTCTGGTTGTTAACTTTATTCCTCCCCTGTTCCACAATGATTCCCAAGCCTTGTTAAGGGGGCAGGATGTAATACATGTGTATGTGTAATATATTTATATATAATATACATATATGTATATATGTATACGTGTGCGTGTGTGTGTGTGTGTGTGTGTGTGTGTGTAGAGATGAGATGTCAATAGTCTCATTCTCTTCATATTGACCAGTTCTCAGTCTCTGTATTAATTAACATCTACTGAAAGAAAAAGCTCCCTAGATGAGGCTATATTCTATGTATACCATGGAAGAACTTAGGGAGTAGTTTGTTTCTAATTTCATTTAAGAGTAGTAGGTTCTTCTCTGGAGACTATTGTCTATTTAACCACAGTTCTTGGCCCAATAATGGTAGCAGGTATGGATTCCATCTTGAGAAATAGGCCTTAAATCCAATCAGAAAGTAATTGGTAACTCCAGCATAACATAACAACAAATGGTGATGATCAAATTAGAAAACTACATGTAGAGGAATGAAACTAGATTCTTATTTTTCCTTCTGCACAAAACTCAATTCCAAATGGATCAAGTACCATAACATAGGAGGAATAAGTTGGGAATATGCTTTAACTTATAGAAACAGGAAAGGAATTTCTGACTATGATCTTGATGGCATAGGCATTAATACCAACAACTGACAAATGGGATTCCATGAAACCAAAAAAAAGTTCTATACAAAAAAGGATGCCATCATTAGAGTAAAGAGACATCATACATCTTAGAAAAGGTTAGTACTAGGATATATAAATAACTCAAAAAACTAAAAACAGAAAAAAATGAATTAAAAATCAGAGTACGTAATTAAACTAAGAGTTCTCAGAGGAAGGAATACAAGTGGTTGAGATATACTTTTTAAAAATGTTCAACCACCTTAACCACCAATGAAATAAAAATGAAAACTACTTTGGTATTTCTTCTTACCCAGTAGGAATGTTTTATACGTATTTATAATATACATTTTCTGTCTCAATTGCATACATTTGATCTACATGTTACTACTTTGTGGTATATTTTCAACTACTTATGCAAGGAATATAAAAACTACACTCAATATATTAGTCATGTAGTATAAAACAAAGGTGATTTAAGCAAGGAAAAATATAGAAATTCAGTTCAACTGATCATAAGTGATAAAATATATCAAGGACTATTAGCACATCGAGCATTCTTTTGGTAGTGCAATGTTAAATTTATAGATATGCGGTAGCATTACTTTTCATTTAGCCTTTCTTTTGTCTTCTGGTATGGTTTTGTATGTCTGTATTCAAAATTTAGAAATGATTTAAAGGGTCAAATAAAAGATCTGTGAGAAAAATTAAAATTCTTCTGATAACTTGAGTTTACCACTTTTCAGAAGGCATCATTTTCATTTATTTCAGTCACTTGTACACTTATAATTACCTTCATCTATCCAAAGAAACACTTGTCTTCCAGTCACTCTCTGATTCTAGTTTTCATGGAAGACAAGGACCTTTGATCTTCTATCCTATTCTATGCTTTTTAAACCACATATTTCTAAACTGAGATCACTCACTCCTGGTAAACCTTTAGCATAATAAATGCAAAGCAAACATGTACCAAATAAAGATAATGGCAGGCAAAACATCCTTAAAAGACAGGAAACCTGATTATAGTGATTAACACCAACTGGTCAAGTGACTGAAAAATTTACAAATTCTAAGAAAAAGCTTGAGGCAATGTGAGTTCTTCTTGTACACTTATAATTACCTTCATCTATCCAAAGAAACACTTGTCTTCCAGTCACTCTCTGATTCTAGTTTTCATGGAAGACAAGGACCTTTGATCTTCTATCCTATTCTATGCTTTGTAAACCACATATTTCTAAACTGAGATCACTCACTCCTGGTAAACCTTTAGCATAATAAATGCAAAGCAAACATGTACCAAATAAAGATAATGGCAGGCAAAAACATCCTTAAAAGACAGGAAACCTGATTATAGTGATTAACACCAACTGGTCAAATGACTGAAAAATTTACAAATTCTAAGAAAAAGCTTGAGGCAATGTGAGTTCTTCTGTTTTGAAGATGAGGTAATTCTTGTGGAGACACATTCACTGGTATCATTGTATGATACAAACAAGGAAACTTTGTATAACTGGTGTAGAAATTTTCACTTCTACAAACTCAAATACTATGTTCTCTCACGTTGTATATGACCTGGGTATATTCAGAGAGTCAGAAAGATAACAGCTTGGGTGGTTTTCAAGAACTGAGCCTGCATGTGAAAATTTAAATGAAACATGAATTATTAAATGTGCTGGAATGGGTGGAAAAGGAGAAAGATAAAACACAGAAAATATTTTCTTAAAATCTCAGCACCTTTTTTTTTTTTTAATCTTCCTGTATCAAAGAGCTGAATAAATAAAACAAGCACATGGAATAAGATGAGTAAACATCAAATTCATCACTAAAATCAGGTTCCTATGTTGATCTCATTGATAATTTAATATATCAACAATACATATCTAAGAATTAGAATCTTTAGATTTTAATTAAAAAAAAAAACAGACTGGACATATCAGCAAAAACTCCTTCCTGAATCATTAGATTGCTTTAGTTGCTATGGTGGAGAGGTGCAAATTCTGATGGAAAAATGTGTTTTCTGTGAAAAAAGAAAAAAAAAGAAAAATGGAAAGTCTTCTTAAAATATTTTATTCTTTGGCAATCTGAGCAGTTGTTAACTTCATCTGAGTTTAATATGTTTCCATCATGCCTTCTGAATGTCGCAGTGATTTGTTTTGCTGTCACTGTTGGTGAAGCGGAGGTGGAAATATTTCTCAGATCCCCCAGGGGACTTCCTGACTCCTTTTCACCCCTGCTCTCTGCTCAAAAATCAGTTCAAAGGTTGGTGGAATTCCATATATGAGCAATTTTAAAAGCAGTCCTCTTCCATCTGGCATCCGCAGTGATGCAGTTCTAGCAAGTGCTTAGGGAAAAAAATTAAATCATATTTGCCTCTTCCAGTGTTAAGAGTGTTGAATCTGGGAAAATGTATATGGATGCAGGTAATGAATCTGGATTTCACAGTGCTAGTAACGTTATAGGTATACACCTATGTACTCATTTCCTTGTACTGAAAATCACATAAGCAGAAGATAAATAAATCACTTATTTAAACTGTGAAGGAATCCTATACTGTTATGTTTCTCTATATAACCTACATGAGTGTTTACATAATTACTACCTTTTTAAATTTTTATTTTCTTATTTTATGTGTATGGGATGTTTTGCCTACATGGTTGTGTGTGCGTGTGTGTGTGTGTGTGTGTGTGTGTGTGTGTGTGTGCCCATGGAAGCAAGAAGAGGGTGGTGAATTCCCTGGAACTAGAGTAATAGGTTGTGAGCTGCCATGTGGGTGCTGGGAACTGAACCCATTTCCTCTGGAAAAGTGGTAGTGCTCTCAACAATTGAATTATCTCTCTAGAACCAATTACCATCTCCTTAAATTTCCACTTAGGAAGAAGCAAATTGAAAACATCTGTGTCATTTGGGGGGGTGTCATTTGGGGAGGATATGAATACACTTTTAAGTAAATGACTAATTACTAATTACTGTGTTTCTTTGGTTATTAAACAAAACACAAATTTTCATTTGAACACTTCTGAAAATGGGAAGTATCATGAAAACTATACACACACTCAATATAATGTTTCTTTATTTTTTTTGCCAACCTTAATCCACTAAAAGACATGACATATGAATATTGACATCTTACAACAAAAGAAAAGTAACAATCCTTTAGACAATGAATTAATTAGTGGTTGACAGTGTCATCTTTCTGTACTTACAATTTAGCAGAAACTGATGCTGATGAATATTGATATAACTGACACATCTATTAAATATGCTGAATATAAAGTACCAATGGCTTTTTCTTGGGATTTTAAAAAACTTAATTATTATGTATAGTATTAAATAACTAAAGATACAATGTGAGAAAAACTTCCTGCCTGCTAAGCCCCAGCAGGTGGTGACAGCACTTTAAAGGAGTTCAATGTGTACAAGAAGGTACTTCTTATCAATGTCTACCTAAGTTACCAGGAACTTTCTAATTGATATTTTTTGCATCATCTTCCTACATCTATGACACTACTCCACAGATAAATATGGTATTCTGCATTTACTAAGATACAAAACATCGTGAAGGGCATATATGAAATAGTGCATGGAAAGAAATAAATATTGAATATAATTATGATTATTTATGAAGGACCTAGTATTGCTTACAATAGGGAACAAAATGTACTGCTTCAGTAGTCTCAAACATGGCTGTTAAAATGTATTTCTTCCTTCAGTAGAATAAGAAATATTAAAACTATTTGGTGACAAATAATCCAATGTACAAAAAGGATTTTAAAATGATTGGCATTATCATGGGAAAATAATCATTTTTAAAAGCAAACTCCAGTTCCTATTAATTCTTTGAGATATAGGATCTTGGGAAAGTTTCTTATTTTATTTTTTAGTTATGTGGATGTGATTATGTCTGTGAGTGGGTGCCTGTGAGTACAGGTGTCTTCAGAGGACAAAATCATCCGGTCCTCCTCGGAGCTGGATTTATAAGTGGTTGCAAGCTGACAATGCAGGTGCAGTAATTTACCCTCATGTCCTCTGCAAGAGCAGTGCATGCTCTGAACCGCTGAACAAACTCTTCAACACCTGATGTGGTAAAAGTTTTATTCTCGTTAATGCTAGTTCTATTAAGCAAAAATTAATTTTCAGAGGAGGATTTTTGTCAGTGAATGTCAAAGGCACTCAGGAAGATTTAGAGGATTAAAGTACTTCACATGCAGCCAAATGCAGCTAAGCATCATATTTACAACTGCATAACCATGGTGTTATGGACCTGATGGGGGAAATCTGTCACAGTAGAACACAGGTTTTTTTAGAAGATATCCAGAATATCAGCTGAGGCTAGAGAAAGCTGCAGGTAAGGGAGAGAGGCTGTTGGAGGGAAGTGAGCATGAAGAACTGATGTCCCCTTGAACTGGTTCGAAGGAGTGCAAACATGATACACGTGTAGGGGTTATGTGTGTGGAATTCCTATGGTGTAAGCCCCAAAATCAAACAATTGTCACAGGGATATCAGCTAACATTTGAGAATCCCACAGCTGGAGGTGACCTCAAAGACAAAGGCAAGGTGTTATAAATGGTTAAAGATGAAACAATGTGATTCATTCTCTTATCATTTAAGAGAGAGAGAGAGAGAGAGAGAGAGAGAGAGAGAGAGAGAGAGAGAGAGAGAGAGAGAGATAATAGCTAGAAGTTTAAACAATCTAAATGCCCTTAATGGATAAATGGACAATGAAAATGTGGTGCATACACACAATGGAAGAACATTCAGCTGTAAAAACTAGAACGATTATATTCAGTGGTATAAAGCAGACCCAGAAAGATAGACACACCTCATGTTCTCTCTCACATATGGTTCCTACTTCCAAATCTTCTAATGAAACTATGTGGGTTTGAGTAACAGCAGAAAACAGGAAATTAAGAAAGGACTACAGGTGGTTCCAGAACTGAATCTACCAGGCCGAGCTGACTCCCCAGGGGAGACCTTGCCTTGTAGGAGGTGGGAATGGGGGGAGGATTCGGGGGAAGTCTGGGGAGTGGGGGAGGGAGGACAGGGGAATCCGTGGCTGATATGTAAAATTAAATTAATTATAAAATATAAAAAAAGAAAGGACTACAGGAAGATAGAGCTGTTGGAGCCCATTAGGTTTCCTAGTGGCTGTACCCAGCAGGACTGCATAAGAGGATGATTGGTACCAGGTGACTCTACCTAGCAAGGGGGAGGTCTTTTGTTCCAACCTTTGGCATTGTTATAAATAGCCCTTTGGAATAAAGTTCTGGGCCAGTGGACAAGGATCCAGGCTATCCTGTGTTTCTCTCCCCTCTTTATTTCTAAGTCTCTTATCCCTCATTCTTCAGGAATCCCTGGGGTAAGTAAGTGTCGGGGCTGGTCCCCCACATAGTACTAAAGAGAGTAATAGCAGGATACGGGTGACATAAAGGGGGAAATTGGTAAAAAAAAGTAGCAGTGGGTATTAACTGCAGAAGAAAAGGGAAGGTAATTCAAGGTGAGGGGGGGAGAGTAAATAAGTTTACAGAGAATCATGTTATTTTCTATTTACTTATAATTACATATAATATAATTTATGCTTGCATGTCTGTATGCGTGCTTATAAATATATACATAGTTTTAAAAAAAGTTCATTTATTGGGTCAATAAAGCTCTTTATAAGAGCCACAGACTGTCTGAAAATCCCAGTAACAAGTATGGTAGATATCTTTTTGAGTTGGCCGAGGGATCAAGGGAACTAGAGCAGCTTTTTGGCTGAGGGCTCAGAGGCATTCAGTCTGATGATTCATGGAGATAGGATCTCGCCTCACATTCAGCCTGAGGAATAGGTAATGGTGAGAAGTTTCTTTAGAGGCTTGTTCCTTTGTCTCTTTGATCTTTCAGCATTTACCCCAATATCTGGCTCTGGGTTTTTATTATAAGACAATTTAGAATTTGAGCAACATCTGGCATCCAACTTTTAGGTCACAAATTCACAAAAAAGTCTCCTGGAGCCTATGCATTTGCAGCCACCAACTCAGGTCAGAGCTATATGCAGCCAGAGTTCCTACCCTTATGGCTAAGTTTCTGTTGCACCTTATCTGCAGCAAACTCCATAGGCCTTTGTGCTCCAAAAACCTCAGGAGTTAGCCACTTTCACACATTTTCCTGGGCAGACAGCTAACTCCTCAGGCCCAGTCTCAGGCTCAGACTCAGGCCCAGGCTCAGGCTCCAAACACAACAGAATTAGCTGCTTTCATGTCTGCCCCCATGCAGACAGCTGGCTCTTTAGTATCTTCCCTTTGGCTTTTCTTGGGCCCCCTCGTCGTGCTGCTGCCACATCATCATCCGAATCATCATTGTCAGCAGGTTCAGTGAGTCAATTGGGATTTCTTAATGGGAGGAATTAGTTGAAAGAAAGTTTTTTTCCACATTAAAAAATGGGAAAAACTTTTACAATGGAGGGAGTTTAGTCTCTATTTGATAATGCAATTGATGATCTGAAGGTGGAACAACTAAATGAGAGGATAATTAATGTTGATTGGACTTACATAATGTTAATTATAAATATTATTTGTTCAATCATTTTGATTTTTATCATTTAAAAAGTTGGTTAATATGAGTGCCAAGAAGAAAAGCTTTAGAAAAACTTGTTAAAACAGGTCATAGAGATATTCAGACCCAGACAGAAGAATTTAAACGAGAACTAACATCAACATTGCATTATAAGGTTACAGAGAAACAGAGTAAAACTTTCAAACAGCCAACCTTAATTTATCCAGTAACCTTACAGGAAGTACTAAATGAGAGCTATCCCCAAGACTGTGTATGAGCTGACTGAACACTTGTCAAATGTTAGATTTGAGGAGATTCAAGGAAGCTATAGTCTCTTATGGTATGCATTCATCGTATGTGAAACATGTAGTCAGAAATTTTCCTGTATCCTGCCTGGCCTGTGGTAGGGACAAATCTCTCCCACTTGCATCCCAAAGCTGCTTAGTCCCAAGTAAACACACAGAGGCTTATATTATTTCCAAACTGGATGGCCTATAGCTCAAGCTTCTCAGTAGCTAGCTGTCATAACTTAGTCCATTTCTATTTATCTACAAGTTGCCACATGGCTTCATGCCTTACCTGTAGTTTTACATATTGCTTCTCCTGGTGGTGGCTCAAGGCATCTCTCCCTTCTTCTTTATACTCTCTTTATATCTCTTTGGATTTCCTGCTTGCCTCTAAGCTGTCTTGCCATAGGCCAATGCAGCTTTATTTATCAACCAATCAGAGCAGCACATAAGTTCACAGTATAGAGAAAGACATCCCACAGCACAAAAAGATTTTAATCTCATGGCCAACTTGTAACAGAATTATCCCTCAAGAATGGAGAGATTTGGTTACAGCACTTTTAGAGGCTGGTCCCCAATTACAATGGAAGACCTGATGGAAGGATGAAGCTAAGACCATTGAACAATGAAGTAAGGCTAGAGTTATTGAAATTTGCTAAGAGCAACTTCTTGGATAGGGTGATTATGCTGTTATACAAAGACAATTTTGATATGATGACCATACTCTAGCTTTATGCTTTATGCCACCCTTGAATACTTGGGATAAAATTGAAGAAGTAGGAAAGAAAATTGAGTCATTTACAAAAGTTATATAAGTTATATAAGGCTCCAGGTTTTTATTATAAGATCATTTAGAATTTGAGCAACAGAAATGTACTATGCACACCTATGATGGAGGAAAGTAACCAATAGTCCTACATAGCTGTGATGTCTATGAACCCCAACAACAGCCAACATGGAAGATTAATCCCAGGGATTTGATAGTAGCACTGAAATGGTGATGGTAAGCATCAGCTCTCTAATTGGACTATTTGTCTGCTCAAAATGAAAGGAATCATGCCTGGCACTAGAAACATAGCCAACTACTCCAGTCTTGTGAGGTCATGGATCTTAAAGGAGGACTTAAAACCACTACTTTATTAAACCAGCATATTTATCTTTATACACACAAAAAAAGTGTAGCTCTTACCTCTCATCAAAGAAGCTTCTTTTTGCAGCATAAAAAGACAATTATCAAAAGCCATAACTAGTCAAATAGTGGAAAATAACTGACCATGTGATACTCAGCACAATTAATATATCTATACTTCAAAACCTATAGCTAAGGCTCAGGGAACATCCTAGAAGAGTAATGGGGAAAACTGTAAGATCCAGAAGACCAGGAAGGCTGATGCAAGATTGTTTCTTCAATATATGACAGAGAAACTGCAGCCATGAAGTATCAACATCATGGCTAACTAAACTGGCCCTAGAAAATAACAACAGCATTTGTCATGTCACTGTGGATGAGGGAAACCTCACCAGGCTATAACCCTAGATGAAGAACTAAAGGCAACTAAATGACCTCCGAGAGAGGAAAAATTAGTCTTCTGTGGTCTGAGTATTTGTTCGGCAACTCAATAGTGAGTGCTCAGGGTTATATCAGGTATGCAACATACATTGCAGGGACTCTTATATTTATTTGTCTGTATATGTGTATATAAGTCTCAATACTAATTAAAAAAATAAAAGGCCATGAAATTGAAATCAATAGTGAGAGAGGCATTGTTGGAAGGAGGAATGGAAAGAGGGAAAATTATATAAATACAATGCATATACATGGTATTTAGAAAAACAATTCAATAAAAAAGACTGGGTTGACATTATTTCATGATATATTTTTGAGAAACAAATTACACTTCTTAAAAATCTACTGATCCTGTATTTTGGTATAGTTTTTGTGAGATTTCCCTAGTTGTTCAATAACCACTACTATTTTGATTAGTATATTTTTATCCTAAAAATAAACATCATGTCCATAAACATACTTTTCACTTTCTCCAGCCTCTAAAAGATGATACATATATCTATTTATACATTTATCTTTGTCTAGATATTTCTTTTATGTGAAATTGCATATGTGGTTTTATGAAAAGGTTATTTCAAAGCTCAGCCAAGGTATAGCATATGTCAGTTCTGTTTGTTTTTTTGTTTTTTTTTTTTTAATGAATGCTATCATTGTAAATGTTCACACCCAGGTTTTCATATGGATAGACAGCTTATTTTACTTGGGGATATATTGAGGAATGGATTTACTGACAATGTAGTTAACTTCAGGTTTAATGTTTTATTGAAATACCCAACCAACTTAAAAATGTAAGGTTTTGTATTCACTAACACTGTATAAGCAATCTACTTTTCTGCAAGTATTTGTTACTTTTGTTTTTACTTGTATTATATGAAGAAGATGTTTCCTTTTGGGGTGATGATTTTGAACATCTCTCATGGCCTTGTTGGATAGATGTGTAGCTTCCTTAAAGAAATGTCCTAAAATCTTTGCCACTTTCAGTTAGGTGAATTTGGCTTGTTATTTTTACACATTTTGAATACAATATCTTGTGTTTTTATTTTCTACAATCAGTCCTTTGACTATCACAACTCCTTCATTATGATGAATCCTAATTTTTATTTTTCTTATTTATCCTTTAGTTATATTTTAGAAACTTATTGTATATCACAAAGGTTTTGTCCTATGATTTCTAGAGGAGTTTTATATCTTTAATTCTTACATGTATATCTCTTTCCAGTTTGGATTTATTTCAGTGTATAAGATGAAGGAGAAAGGTTGAAATATTTTTGTTTCTATGTGGATTTGCTGATAGTACTGTTATCCACACAGTCATTAAACAGTTTCAATACCATTGTTGAAAATAATCAGTTGGCAATAATGTTCAGTTTTATTTCCAGAATGTCAATTGTATTTAATTGCTAAATATGTCTCTCAATGTTGTTTTTATTACTGGAACTTTGTAGGAATATTTGAAAACTTAAAATGTGAGTGCTTTCAGTCTGTCCTCTTTCCAGATGGTTTTAGCTATCAGTATTAATATATTAGCTATTAATGCAAAATAAACATGTGGAAAATGGGTATTTTGTGGAGATTGTGGTTAGTTTGTTGGTTATCCTAGGATGTATTGCTATCTTAAAAATCAATTTTTCCAACTAAGAGAACACAAAATATGTTTTGATATATGTAGTTTCTTTCATTTCCTTAAATGAGTTTTCATAGATTTTTTTCCTTTTAATAATGATTTTAAATTTCTTTTTATTTTTTATTTTTGAGAGTGTGTGTGTGTGTATGTGTGTGTGTGTGTGTGTGTGTGTGTGTGTGTGTGTGTGTGTGTACTTGTGTATATGCATGCTATGCTGATGTGGATGCCTGCAGATGCCAGAAGATGGCTTTAGATGCTCTGGAGCTGGAGTTATAGGCAACTAGGAACAACTCAACATGGGTGATGGGGATCAAACTCCAGTGCTCTGCAAGAGTAGCAAGCACTCTTAGCAGCTGAGTAATATCTCCATCCCTAAAGGTTTCACAGTTTTGATTATACAAGTATTGCACTATTTCTCTAAATAAGCTCCTAATTTTTATTCATTACAAAGCCATCTTAATGGGATAATTTTATTAATATAACATTGTAACTGCTCATTACTTGTGTGACAAAATACAATTGAATTTTTAGTATTTGCCTTAAAATTAGAAACTTGGTGGGCTAATTCAGCAGTTTTTAAAAGTTTTGGTTTAGAAAATTTGATTGTGCCGGGCGGTGGTGGCGCACGCCTTTAATCCCAGCACTTGGGAGGCAGAGCCAGGCGGATCTCTGTGAGTTCGAGGCCAGCCTGGACTACCAAGTGAGTCCCAGGAAAGGCGCAAAGCTACACAGAGAAACCCTGTCTCGAAAAACCAAAAAAAAAAAAAAAAAGAAAAAAAGAAAATTTGATTGTTCTGAAAATTTCAAATGCCAATCCATCACAGCACATATGTAGATACAGCTTTAGTCTTTTCTTCCAAGGTTAGTATCATTTCTTCCTTTCTTTTCTTTTCTTTTTCCTTCCTTCTTCCATCCTTCTTTCTTTCTTTCTTTCTTTCTTTCTTTCTTTCTTTCTTTCTTTCTTTCTTCCTCCTCTTGACTAATTTACCTGGCCAAAACTAAATACAAATCTTAATCCCATTGTTTTGAAAAGATCCTTATCTTGTTCTTGATCTTAAAGTTATCATTTTTTTCTGTTGTTTGATTCTGATTATTATTCATTTGTTTATTTGTTATTTAATTATTTTGGAGACAAAAATCTCAATTCAAAGTGGATTCAAGGCTAACTTCAAAAGCTAACTATCTAGCAAAAGCTAGCCTTGAATTCTTGATTCTCCAGCTTTTTTTCCCAAGTTCTAAGATCACAGGCAAGTGCCACTATGTCCAGCTAGGTATTTGTTCATCTATTTGAGAGGGCTTAGTGTGAGCTTTTTACAGTTTCCTATATATTGTTGAAGAAGCTACACTCTTTTTAAAGTATGATATCCTTTCTGTTTTTTAACCATTAAGGAGATATTATAAACATTAACTGAATGATGTTAAATGTTTTTCTAAATTAATTAAAATCATCATATTAAACTTTCCTATTCTATTAATTTCAATTATGTTTATTAAGTTTAATATGCTGAATCAATCTATCATTCTTTCAATATACTTCATTTTAATGGCTGCTCCCCTGCTTCTTTGGTCTTTCATGTTTTTACCCTGATATTTGACTCCTGGTTTTTCTTTCTTTTTTTTTTTTTTTTTGTATTTTTTTTTTTTTTCGAGATAGGGTTTCTCTGTATAGCTTTGCGCCTTTCCTGGAACTCGCTTTGTAGACCAGGCTGGCCTCGAACTCACAGAGATCCGCCTGCCTCTGACTCCTGAGTGCTGGGATTAAAGGCATGTGCCACCACCGCCCGGCTAACTCCTGGTTTTTATTGATAAGATTAATTATGTTTACCCTTCACTTGGTACCTAAGGTGTGGCCAGAGTTTTTGCATAAAACTTAAGAAAGTTTTAAAAATGGTTCTAAAACCACACACACACAAAATAAAATAAAATAATAAATAATAAATAAATAAATAAAACAATCATATACAGCTTCTTGGTAACCGCTTTTTCTCAGGTAAGCTCTGTTTGCTAGCAGGAAGCAGACATGGCTACTTTAAGATGTGGCTTCCCAGTTTATGCTACGGGCACAGGCAAGGTTCCTTTTGGATGTTCCTGCTAACAAATATTTATGTGGAGTTTACAAGCAGCAGCCGACATGCTACACAATGGCAGAGTGGGCCTAGAAACTCTCCAAAGTTAGGGCAAACACTTGACTCCCTCCAGTACTTTCATCGTTAAACTAGACTCCCAGGAAGCCAAGGAATGGGGCAGAGCCAGCCATTAAAGCATCCTTTTAGTCCTAGCCATGCTGCTTAGAAGTTTAAAGACTCATACATGCTGTCAGAAAAAGATAGAGATATGCAGTAAAGACAGATTCAGACAAAAAAAAAAAACACAAGGAAACAAAAAAATAAAAACAAAAAACAACCTCTAAATGGTTCACAGTATATTTAAGAACTACAAAAAGGCTTGGGAGAGAAAAGAGAAGGTATAGACAGTCATAAAAAAGAAATATATAGTTTGAAAATGATGAAGTTCTTAAAAACAAGTAAAATAAAATGAAAATAAAGTCACAAAAAGATGGAAATTACACAGCAACTCTGGATACTGTATGTTATTATGTTGTCTTTGAGTTGTTTGACAGTTGAGGGAGGAATAAAATCTGCTAAGAGACATTTGATTATACATGTTGCTGGATTAATCCAACCTAAATATTTAAAAAATGTCTCGACTTCAAAATTTAAGTCAAAAGATAATTCTGACTATAGAAATAAAAAAAAAAAAACCAAAACTACAAGACATGTATTACATATTTTACCTCTCAAACACATAACAAAAAAAAAATCATCTTTTGGCTGACTTGAGTACAATGTATACTTGTAATAAATAATACAGATATGTATGTTACCTTTAAAAGTTTATGTATTTTCAGAGCAAGGGAATCAGACATCAGTGAAAACTGAGGGTCCAGGGGATCCAGCATCTCAAAATGCCTCTGTGACAGTCTCCTCAGAATTCTGCATCACAAACTGCTTCAAGACTGCTGGCTGAGATCATCCAGCCCAGACTACTCCAGTCAGGACTTAGCCATAATCCTGAATTTTTTCTCAGGGTCCATCAAAGACTACCAGAACCTCCTATCAGCAGAAAGTAGTTTGGGAAAGCTATGCCCACATTCCCAGTAATAAATTATGAATTTTTGTCATCATTTAGGAGAGTTGGTTATAAGTTGTTATGGATAATGGGCAGGAAAAAAGCTAAAGGAAGGTGATTAGATTCAGGGATCTTGTTCTGAAAAGAAAAAGGAGGGATGCAGAAGTAGGACAAAAGGGCAGATTATTGAATCTACTTTGAAACTAAAAAAGCAACTAAGTAACTATTAGTATTAAATTTTTTACATTGATATGTATTTTTGTTTAATTATACAAGTTTAAAGTTAATTTTGTTATACTGTATGTATATTCCTACTCTAGTTTAAGGTATTGTGTTTATGTAACTCATTTAAAATGTAATGTATAATTAAGAAATGGAGATTAATAGTCATCTATAATAGCAAACTTGTAGTCATGTTAGGTATGTTTTCAAGGTCATACAGAGATATATTTCAGATAGGTAATCTTCAAACATGTCAAAGACATTCAGAATATGGCATTTAAAATGTTTTAAGAACTTAGACTTTTCTCAACAGTGAGACATGTCTGCTCCTGGCAGCACCAATTACTTCAAAGAGGATGACTGACATTGATTAAACTCCATATGGAATTTGTTTGCTTTATGGCAAAAGCTAGCCATGTTGACAAAGAGACTGCCCTTGCCTTAATTGCTGCCGGTTACTGTCCAAACTGGATCAGCAGGATGCAAGAAAGCCTACTCACAAACTTTGCCAAGACAAGGTAGGACAGTCTTTCAAAATTCCCTGCTTCACAGGTAAGTCTGTCAGACATGCTAGGCCTGTATGCCAGAGTTGGATGCCCCAATGTTGCAGAAGAACTTTGGATGACTGTCCAGGCAGCTTGAGGTCCCTGTTATTAGGTAATATTTGACCCTTCTGGAGTCTTTGATGGAGTTGAAGACTAGATATAATTATAGTTTTCTTTAGTTATGACAAAAGATAAATTAGGTACAAAACTTTGGACTCACAAAGATAAGATAGATAACAGACTATTTTCTCTAATTTTGCCAAATACAAATTGACTGGATATTTGCAGGGTATTTACCCACCAACCCCACAGTTCTCCAGAGTTTTCTTGAGTGCAAGCAGCAAGAAATATTAGATAGAAGGATTTAGAGTGTAGAGATAAACAGACAGAAAATACAGGATAGCCTCGAGAGGGCCTGGAACCTATTCCAATGGACCCTGACTGTCTCTGCCCTAAGGTATTTATAGAAATCCCAAGGGGTGGAACAAAAGACCTCCCCCCCCCAGTACAGCCAAGTGCAGACCATCTCAGATACCTGTACACAGGCCCCTGGTCCAGTCATCCTCTCTATGCAGACCTGCTATGTAAAGCTACAAGGAACCTGAAAACAGCCTCTCACAGATATTGTAACTAATTCTTACTTGATAACTGTTTTTGTTGTATATAATCTTACTATGTTAAAGTTAAAACCTTCCTTTAACTTATACAAAAAAAGAGAAATTTTGTGGAATAATCTTCTTGTACACTGTAAAGATTTGTCACTTGGGTTGGTTTAATAGAACTCTGATTAGCCAGTAGTTAGGCAGGAAGTATACAAGACAGAGTGGCCAAACTAAATAAAGATGATGAGAAGGAGAAGGGTGGAGTCAGGAGTCACCAACCAGATACAGAGGGAGCAGGAAATGGACATGCCGTGCTAATAAAGGTACTGGCATGTGGTAAATATGGGCTAACTAAAATATAAGAGCTAGTTAGTAATAAGCCTGAGCAATTGGCCAAGCATTTATAATTCATATAAGCCTCTGTGGGACCAGGTAGTTGAGACAAGAAACTTCCATTTGCAGTGTAGTGTACTGTGTGTGTGTGTGTGTGTGTGTGTGTCTGTGTCTGTGTGTGTCTGTGTGTGTGTGTTATGGTACTTACATGGAAGTCAGAGGACATCTTAACAAAGCCCATTCTCTCTTTCTACTATGTAGGTCCAGAGGACAGAACTCAGGTTGGGAAGCTTGGTGACAAGTATGTTACCTTGTCAGCCATTGATGGGATTACATCTCTAGATCCAGCTGTGAATCTCTAGATAAAAATACAGCTATGGCCCCTTATGAATGAAGTTTCTTATTGCAACTGATGGTGACCATTACAAAAAGACACAGCTGATCAAAATACTGAAAACTACTGACAGTGGTTACACAGCCCCAACTGATTCATTGACAATACAACCCCTACACATACATAAGGCTCAGGGAACATTGAAGAAATAGAAGCAAGAAGATTGTAAGAGCCACAGGACAACTCTTGTCAAGTTTTCTCTATATAACAGAGAAGCTGTATCCATGAAATCTTAGTAACACAGTTGCCTGAACAAGACCTGGAAATTGATAACTCCAGTTGACAAGCCAACATCAATGGGGAGAAATCTCACACAAGGTCCCACCTCTAGGTGAAGAGTTATAATCAATTAATGGCTGCTGAGGTATAGAATTACTTTTAAAAGAATGAGTCCCATTATGAGTTATTCAATATCCAGCAGTCAGCCATAAACACACACACACACACACACACACGCACACGCACACGCACACGCACACACACACACAAACACACACACACAGACACACACACACACGAACAACACTAAATGAGCTCAGTGTGTTATAATTTATAAATTTGTATGAATAGATATCTATGTAACAATAATAATTAAATAATAAGTAAAAATTTATTAATTTGACATGAAGTGAGCAGAGGGATGGGAGGAGCATAGAAGGGAGAAATGCTGTAAATACAGTATTTACATATGAAATTCTCAAGACGTATAAAAAGAACGAGCAAATGATAATAAATTTAAGGAAATGTTGATTTTTATTGGTAAATAAGAGGAAAACAAGCCAGGCATGGTAACACAGTCTGTATACTCAGGTGTTTTGAGGCTGAGATAGGAGAGTGATGACTGAAAGGTCAAACTGTGTGTCAGCAACGTCTAGGCCAATGTGGATGACACAGTGAGAGCCTGTACACACAAGTAAGTGAGCAACTCCTTCTGTAAGTTATCCTTGAAAATTTCTTGCAAGGAAGTAGAATAATCCCAGTAGCATAGGAGATATTAAAGGAAGTATCGAATTTTAGAATCTCTGTTTTCAGGCTTCTGTATGCTGTCTTAGATGGTGTCTTACAGTGAACTGAAATCAGTAAGAAAGGTACTCTGTGATGACTAGTGTTCACCACAAATGTGTAAACTATCCAAAGCAGATTTGGAAAGTATAAGGCAATTTAGACACAAATTTTGGGAGCCTGATAAGGATAGAATCTACAACAGAGACCAACAAGGTAAGACCTAATGCAAGCAGAAGAAACGGGAAGAAATGGGGAAACACAGGAAAATTACTGCTCAGTTTTGCTTTTTGTTTCATCTTAAGAAGGAAATAGTTGATCTGTTAGCAGATCCTTAACAGGATAAGGAAGAAAAGGAAATGATGCTAGTGACTGAAGTCCTCTGGATAAGCTATTGACCTCCAGAGTTTTGATGAGAGTTTCTGCAGTAGGGTGGTGTGTGCCTTGTGTGGATGGGGCTCCTGGGGAGGACAGGATGCTGAAGGTTGATCTCCCTACTTGCTACAGTAGGGTGGTGTGTGCCTTGTGTGGATGGGGCTCCTGGGGAGGACAGGATGCTGAAGGTTGATCTTCTTACTTCCCTTCATCTCCAGCTGGAGCCCTTTTAATTTTTGAAGAAGCTACAACTTTGTTTCTATGTACCAAGTAGAACAGAATAAGTAAGTGTCTCTAGAGACATGCAGGGAGGGTAGACTTACTTTGATTTTTATATTTCATGCCATTGTTGAAAAAATTAAAATGCATAGCATGCTGGTAGAAAGGGAAGTATGGAGGTTGAAAATACAGGGAAGAGGAAGAATGATCAATATATCTAGCAGACAAAAAAAAAAAAAAACCCTAAAATTGTATTATGTTATTTCTTCTGACTAACAGAATGAGTTCTTGCATTTAAAAAACCTCCGTATTTCTAATGTAACTAGAATTGTGCCTGAACAGACCTGTGCTTTAGCACTCATTCACAAATAAATATGTTATCACAGAAGCTACACATGTAAGGCAATACACTAAAACTGATGAAGAACTTTTCCATTGTTTAATGAGGGTGGAATATAACAGAGAAAAAATGAACCTTTATATTTTCCACAAATTTTATAAAATGTTAGAATAGGTTTTATGACAACTCATTTCATAAACCATTGTTTTATTTTTAATTTGTATATTTGGGGATTTTTTTGTTTGACTATTTGATATTTTTCTATAATGGAGTTTTGACATTTTCCCAACATTCTCTTTTCTTCTTTCCTTTCATCTCCAGCTGGAGCCCTTTTAATTTTTGAAGAAGATGCAACTTTACTTCTATGTATCAACTTTGAGTAATTTCTTTTTAGCTACACATGCTCCCTCCTCTCTCTCTCTCTCTCTCTCTCTCTCTCTCTCTCTCTCTCTCTCTCTCAAACATTTTAAAATTGGCTGCCAGTATTGTGACACTTTTCTTTCTAATTAATTCAGCAAGAAACATTAATCATCTGGGAGCAGAGATATCTTATTACATGATCACAGTGAAATTGCCATACAAGGCATATTTAGCATTGATATAATCTTTTAGTAATAAACAGTGTATGTTAAATTCTACTGACTGTCAACTATGCCAGTAATGTCTTTCATAAACTATAGAACCTAAAAGGCAAAGATATTCTATTCCTTTCAGGCAGCTGTCATGTGTTTTGATTCCTTGAACTACAAACTCTCTAAGACATTTTGCTCTTTTAAAAAAATCACAATAATATTGACATTTTTAAAAGTCCATTGTAGACTATTTTACAAAATGATTCTTTATTTGGATTGATGTAAACCTATTACATTGTGGCTGAAGTTAATTTCATTCAATTAGTTAAAAAGTTTTCTAAATTTATCTTTCAAAACACATTTTCTGTAATTAATAATTTATGAAATGATACTTTAAAGCCTGCATGAATATCAGTAGCTAATAGACATATTCTCTGATGTTTTAGTATTATGTTCAGCATACTTTTCTGATTTTTATTGCTCTGGCAGTTGTAATATACTGACTTCTAAATCTATATTTAGTTTTATATCCAATGAACTTACATATTTTCAAAAGGAAAACAATTTTTTACAAATCCTGTTTTTTCTTTTTATAATTTTGTTAAATAATTACTCATACACACCACTGTATTTACATTTAGTTCACTGAGTTCTAAATGTTGTGATTCCCTCAAATTTCATATTTTCGAATCTAACACTCCGTATGATTGCTCACAAAGATGTGACATTTAAGACATAGTTTAGTCATAGGCCTTCATTTTCGTAATGGAGGCAGGTAATCATAGGGAATTGTTCAGCAATCTGGGAGCCTTTTTGGTTGGGACTATATATGTAAAACCTTTTTAAAAATACATATATACTTGGCAGTTTGAGACATGTATCTATATGTACTCTGAAAAAAATGTACCTAGTCACCTGTTGTCAACCTAGGACCCCTACCTGCATCAATCTATACATACACTCCACTCCAAAGAATGGGAAACATTTCTCTTCAACTTAGCAACCATCAAACTTATACAGATTCTAGTCAATCATACTCCAGACTGTGTCCTCAGAGTGAACTTTATGGAAAATCTCCTATTTATCACCTATGTCTCTGTATAATTGCACATACTGCATCAAATTTGGTTCTAATTTCAGAGAGGACATGAACAATAAAAAGGAGGTCATATAACTTAAATATGCAGGTCAAATTAGAGGAACATTGTAGCTAGAGTTTTCCTGCCTGACCCACAGTCAGGACAAATCTTTGTCACCCGCCAGTCCCACCTCCGCTCAGACCCGACCAAGTAAACACAGAGACTTATATTGGTTACAAACTGTATGGCCGTGGCAGGCTTCTTGCTAACTGTTCTTACAGCTTAAATTAATCCATTTCCATTAATCTATACCTTGCCACATGGCTCGTGGCTTACTGGCATCTTCACATGCTGTTTGTCATCGTGGCGGCTGGCAGTTTCTCTCTGACTCAGCCTTCCACTTCCCAGCTTTATTCTCCTCCTTGTCCCACCTATACTTCCTGCCTAGCCACTGGCCAATCAGTGATTTATTTACTGACCAAACAGCAACACACTTGACAAACAGACCATCCCACAGCAGAACATCCAAACTATGTCCCTCAGTAACTAACACCTCCTTCCTTTTAGACCTCACAAAAGAAGCCAGAAGCAATAACATGGGGCCCTTGAGCATCCTCACTCATGCGGCCTGCTTTTACTTTTGACAGCATATTTAAATTTTGAACTTGACTATCACTTTCCTTTGAATACATATATCATGCTATTTAGTAATTAGTGTGAGTTTCTAATTTAAATTCTTTGAATAAGAGGCCACAAACCTGGAAACATGTCATCTAAAGTCCAACCACCTGTAACTTAAGTACAGGTATACATTCACAAAAAGACTCAAGAGAAGTAGAGTGGTTTGAATGATAATGACCACCGTAGTGTCATATATTTGAATGTTTGGAACCAGTTGGTGGATTATTTAGAAAAAAAAATAGGAAATGTGGCCTTGTAGGAGATACTGGGGGTGGGGTTTGAGGTTTCAAAATCTCACACCAGGCCTATAGTTGGAATTTGCTTTGGACCATCAACCAGCTCTCAAATAAAGATTTGGAGACTTATTATCAATTATGAATGCTTGACCTTAGGTTAGGCTTGTCCCACAGCTCTTTTCGAGTAACACATTTCTATTCATCTAAGTTTTGCCTCAGGTCTTTTTACCTTTCTTTCATTTTGTATGTACTACTTTCCCACTTCCTCTGTCTGGCTGAATGGTCCCTGGTGTTTTCCTGTATTCTTTTCTTTCTCCCCTTTTTATCTTGCAATGCAACTTTACATAGTTAAACAAATGCAGTCCATATTTGCATAGTTAAACAAATATTCCACAACACAGGCCCAGGCTTGCTCTATCTGCCTCCATCCTAAATAAAAGATTTTAACTCTCAGCTTCTGCTCCAGCACCATGCCTTCCTACTTGTCACCATACTTCTTACTATGATGATCATGGACTAACCCTATGAAACTTCAAGCAAGCCTCCACTACTAAAATGCTTTTAAGAATATGTTTCTTTGATCATGGTATGAATTCCCAGCTATAGAATAGTAACTAAGACAGGAAGAGAGGCCATTTGCTCTTTATCCCCACCCCCTTTTAATCAAGAATGCATTTTTTTCTCAAACATTGTCCTGATTACAGTTTCCCTTCACTCTACTCTTTCAGTTCTTTTCCATCTCTCTTCCCCTCCAGGTCCACATCCTTTGTTCCTCATCAGAAAAGAACAAGATTCTAAGACATAATAACAAAATGTAACAAAGTAAAATATAGTAAGTCCAAACAAAAACTGTCATATCAAAGTTGGACAAGGTAAACCAATAGGAGTGAAAAAGCCCAAGTTAAGGCATAAAGGTTAGAGACGTACTCATTTATACTCTCAGGAGTCCCATTTTAAAAAAATGACTAAAAGCTATTGTATATTGTAGCAGGGTCCTTTCCGTTGTTCCCTTTGGGGGAGGGGTCCAAGTAGGCACAGAGTCAACAGCACACAGACTCCGGGAGAATGTGGAAACAACAAGCTCCGTTTATTGAGGAAGAGGCAAGCCTTATATACCCTCCACCCCTCCCCTGGGGGAGGTCTGATGAATATGCATCAGCTGGTGTGACATAGCTGCTTCTCATTGGTCCATGTCATCTCCAGATCATGTTTCAGCTGCTGTTGCTAAGGCCCTTAGGCAGACCCAGGCTGGCTCTCTGAAAGTATCTTTTTTACTTGGCTTGCAAGCCGGCAAGAGGGAGAGAGAGAGACCTGGTGCAGACCTGTGCAGGCCCTGTACTTGCTGCTTCAGTCTCTTGTGAGTTAATATGAGATTTGCTCAGTTGATCCAGAGGGCCTTATTCTCCTGGTGTCTTTCATTCTCTCTGACTTTTATACTCTCCACCTTCTTTTCCAATGGATTCCCTGAGCTTGGAAAAAGGGATTTGGTGGAGACTTCCCATTTAGAAGCGAGTGTTTCAAGGTTTCTTTCTGTATGTCAGGTCTGGGTGTGAGTCTCTGTATTTGTTCCCATCTGCTGCATGGAGAAGCTTCTCTGATGATGACTGAATAAGGCACTGAATTTTGAGTATAGCAGACTATTATTAGGAGCCATGTTATCACTATATATTTTTAAGCCTAGTAGTATTTGAATTTACCCTCCATCTCTGGGCTATCTAATCTCTGGTTCTTAGTCATCCAAGAAAGGTAGGATATGGGCATGTGGAGTGGGACTTCAGACAAATCAAACATTGGTTGGTTACTCCCACAAGCTTTGTGCCATCGTTTCACTAGCATATTTTGCAGGCAGGACAACATTGTAGATCAAAGGATTTGTAGCAGGGTTGGTGTATATGCTTCTCTTTTAATAGCCTACAGAGTACTTTCCCATGTGAAGGGCACTAGAACATGAGGACAAATGATCTATGTAGGCTCCAGCTAGAAATTTCAATGTTCAGTGAGTTGTCTGGAAGTTGTCTTCTTCAGCAAAAGAGCCTTTCTGTCAGTCTGCAGAGAGCAATCTATTGTTGGTGCAACAGCCTGGGTCGTTTGGGGGTTTAATAACCCAGACCCAGTACTAGAAGCTGTGTTTGGTGACTTGACATGGCCAGTTGGTACTGTGTCTCCCCCTTTACTTGGAGGATTCATTGGTATTGCCTGCACATGTTTAAGGAATTTTCCTCTGCACTCAATTCTAGCTGACTCTCTCTGCAGTCCCTCCCCCTCCCCACGTGATTTCCCATTCAAATCCCCTCACACACAATCCACCCATAAAATCTGTTCTATTTCTGCTCTTCCACAGAGATCCATGTGTACTCCCTATTCCCTTCCTCTATGCTTAACCTCTCTTGGTCAATAGATTGTACTGGTTATCATATACTAAACACTAATATCCACATAGAAGTGAATACATACCATATTTACCCTCTAGATCTGAATTACCACACTGAGGATGAATGTTCCTAGGTCCATCAATTTGCCTGCAAATTTCATATGATTTTATTAAACATCTGAGTAATAACACTCTATTGTGTAAATGTACCACATTTTCTTTATCCATCTTTCTGTTCAAGTACATCTAGCTTGTTTTTAATATCTGGCTATTGTGAATAGAGCAGTAATGAACATGGTTGAGGAAGTGTCCTTGTAGGGTGAAGTGACTTTGGATATGTGCTCAAGAGTGGTATAGCTGGATTTTGTGGTAAATCGTATCCTATTTTTCTGAGGAACCACCCTGCTTTCCATAGTGGCTATGCAAATTTGCACACCTAGCAATGATGGATGGGTATTCCTCTTGTTCGACAACCTTGCTAGCATAAGCTGTTATGGATTTTATTTATTCTAACAGGATTAAGAGTTAATATCAAAGTAGTTCTGATTTGCATTATAGCTAAGGATGTTCAACAATTTTTAAGAGTCTCTCAGCTAGTTGACAGTCCTATATTGAAAGTTCTCTGTTTAAATTAGTAACCCCTTTTTAAAAATTAGATTATTTGTTTTTTGGATATCTAGTTTTTTGAATTCTTTATATATTTGGTTATTATTTTTCTATCAGATATAGAGATGGTAAAAATACTTTCACCTTCTGTAGGCTGTTGCTTTGTCTGAATGACAGTGTCCTTTGCCCTAAAGAAGGTTTTCTGTTTTATAATGTCCCGTTTATAATTGATCCTAGTTCCTACACTTCTGTCCTGAAAGTCTTTTCCTCTGCCAATGACTTAAGGCTGTTTCACCACTTTCTCTTCTATAGGGTTCAGTGTATCTGCTTTCATTTTGAGGTCTTTGATCCATTTGGAATGAGTTTAAGCAGGGTCATAAGTATGGATCTGTTTTCATTCTTCTATGTACAGACATCCAATTTGAACAGCACCATTTGTTGAAGATACTGTATTTTTCCAGTGTGTATCTGTGGCTTCTTTATGAAAAATCAGGAACCCATAGGTGTGTGACTTTAAGAGCGGGTCTTCTATTCATTGCATTAATCAATGTGTCTATTTTATGCCAATACCAAGCTGTTCTTATTACCATAGCTTTGTAGTATACCTTAATATCAGCAATAGTGATACCTCCAAAAGATCTTTTATTGTTCAAGAGTGTTTTAGCTATCTTGTGTATATGTGTGTGTGTGTGTGTGTGTGTGTGTGTGTGTGGTGTGTGTGTATGTGTGTGTGTGTGTGTGTTTTCATGTGAAGCTAAGAATCATCTTTTCAACAGCTGTGAAAAATTATGTTGGAATTTTTTTTTTTTTTGGTTTTTTTGAGACAGGGTTTTTCTGTGTAGCTTTGCGCCTTTTCCTGGATCTTGCTCTGTAGACCAGGCTGGCCTCGAACTCACAAAGATCCACCTGCCTCTGCCTCCCGAGTGCTGGGATTAAAGGCATGTGCCGCCACTGCCTGGCTTGAATTTTGATAGAGATTGCTTTGAATCTGTAGAGTGTTCTGTTAGGATTTTTACTATGTTAATCTAAATGATCCATGAACATATGAGGTCTTTTGATCTGCTGTCATCTTCAATTTCTTTCTTGAAATAGTTGAAATTTTTATCCTATTAGTCTTTCATTTGCTTGATTAGAATTTCCCAAAATATTTCATATCATTTTAGTCTATTGTAAAAGATGTTGTTTCCCTAACTTATTTTCAGTGTGTTTGTCATCTGTATATAGGAAAGCTACTGGTATTTGTCAGTTAATTTGAGTCCTGCTAACTTTCTGAAAGAGTTTATCAAATGTGGAATTTCTTGGTTAAATTTGTCGGATCACTTATGTACTATCATATCATTTTCAAACAAAGATACTTTGACTTCCTCCTTTCCAATTTGTATCCCTTGATCTCCTTTAGTTGTCTTATTACCCTAAGACTTCAAGTACTATCTTGAGTAAGTATGGAGTGAGTGAACAACCTTCTCTTATTCCTGATTTTACTGGAATTCTTTTGAGTTTTTCTCTATTTAAGGTAATGATGGATATGGGTTTTTTTGTAAAATGCCTATATTATGTTGAGGTATGTCCCTTGTATAACTAATCTTTCCAGGGTTTTTTTTTTTTTAATTTAGATTGATTCTTTGTGGATTTCCCATCATGCCTCCTCATTCCACTCATCTCCCAGTCATCTCACTTCCACCCTCAGCTCTTTCAACCTTCCCCCACATAAAAAGAAAAAACACAAAATTAAACAAACAAACAAAAATCTCTGAGTGGAAGCTGTAGTGTGGCCTGGTGAGTCACACAGTCTGCCCTTTAGTTCATACATCTTTACTTACAGGTGTTCATGGCAATGAGTCATTGGTCTGGCTCGAGGCCCCTGGCTCCGATATTAGGCCTTCACTTCATATACTCCTCTTGTATATCCTGCTGTTGTCCTCTGTCATGGAGATCCTGTAGCTTGGGATCTGCAGGTCATGCCCTTTGACGTGCTCCAGCAGTTCATAGATGCGGTTGATGATTGGGGTGAGCTAACTCATAGCCCTGGCTCTGGGCCTAGGTAGTAGCTGGATTGATCAGCCAGTCACTTCTCCCTCACAGTCACCAACTGAGTGAGCTTTCCAGCACTGCCCACTCAAGCTCACCCAATGTGGCAGGCAACAATGAGTTGGCCCGTTCTGCTTGCATACCCTCAGGTCTGGCTCAGCAGCATCCACACCACCAGGGCGAGCTCTACTGTTTTGCCCTGGTGAGGTGTAGGGCCCTCTCTCCCAGTTGCTGCCCTTGGTGAGAGAAAGGGCCAGGTCCTCTGCTCTCATGCTCCCAAGGCCAACTCTCCTGCCTGCCTCAGGGGGCAAGGTGAAGGTGGGGAGTGTTTCCCTCATCCATGCCTCCATGTGGTCCACAGGAGGGGGATCAGCTCTCCTGCGCTCACGCCCGCCCTCAGGTGCCTGCTCACCTGTCCCCCATTAAGAGCTTCAGCTCTACTGCGCTGCCTGAGTGTGGTGCAGGGCCCATTCTCTCAACTGATGCTGTCCCACTCTCACGGCCTCAGGGTCAGATTTCCCACCAGCCACAGGCTGTGAGAGGTAAGGAAGGGCGGAGGTCTTCCCTCCTTCACCCATTCCACCATAAGGCAGATAAAGGGATGGGGCCAGATGTCCCACGCACATTTGCAGATTGGGGGTGGGGGTCATCTGTGCCCCTGTCAACGGGATCAGCTCTGCTGTGCTGCCTAGTCGAGGTTCAGGGCCCTCTCTTCCAAGTGTTGCAGCTGGTGAGGGACAGGCTGAGCTCTCCTACTCTTGAGATCCTTGGTCCAGTTCTTCCTGCCTGTGGTAGGTGGCAAGGGATGAGGGGGCTATCTCTCCCTTGCCTGTGCCACCACATGATAGTGGGGCTAGCTCTCTCCCTCTCGTGCCTTCAAGGCTGGCTTACTTGCACCCCTGCCAACAGGGACTGTTGCTGTCCTGCCCAAGCAACATGCAGAGCCCACTCTGCCTAGTGATGCAACCAGTGAGGGGTGGGACCAACTCTGTGCAGCCCTACCCTCACTGCTTTTGGGGACAGCAGGAGCCACAGAACTCAATGCAGACCCTGGTTGCAGCAGGTCCACGGACCTAGATATGGCTCCAGCCTCAGTTTGGCCCATATGACACCATGGCCCCAGGTGGCAGCATATCAGGTCTCTGTGGGGGCTGGCAGAAGCATGTTCATTAAACACCAACATGACCAGAGATGACAACCCAGATCCTGTGCCTCTGTGTGACCTTTGGTAGCGACACAGGCCACAGGCACAGGCTCAGGCTGCCATAGAACCGCATACACAGACATGGTCCTTGGCCACAGCCTGTGTCCAGATTTCATCCTGACCCTAGTTGGCAAGGCAGACCACTCAGATGGCTTGGCCGCAGTGGCGATATTGTCCTCAAATGACAACATGTCCCCAGGTGACAACCCAGACCTTGGGCATCTGCTCAGCCTTCAATGCTAACAAAAGCCCTAGGCATCAACACAGACCCTGGTAGCCATAGAGCTACAGACACAGACATGGCCTTTGTTCACAGTTCAGGTCCAGAGGATACCATGGCCACCCAGGTCTGAACATTCTCAGTGGCAGCTTGACCCCTCGAAAGACGAGCATGGTCTCAGGTGGTCAGACCAGACTGTGGGCCTCTGCACTGCCATCAGTGGCAACAGGAACCACCGATATCAATTCAGTACCGAGCTGCAGCAGGGCCGTGGGCACAGACATGACTCCCAGCAGCTGTCCGTAGGAACATCACCACAGTCCCAGGGGTCACCTTAGACCTCTTTGATTGGTATGGCCTGTGTGAGGGCACATCACTCAGATACTGACATGGTCACATGTGATGGCCCACACTCCAGACATCCACAAGGCCCTCAGTGATAACAGGAGCCATGGACATCAACACAGATCACATTGTGTCAGGGCCACAAAGACATGGCCCTTGACAACAGCCCAGCCCTGGACATCATCATTGCCCCAGGTAGCAAGCAGAATATCTATGTCAGCCTGTTCCTGACATTACCCCCCACTTCAAATCTGCCTCTCTCCCCAGCACATCAATCTTTCTGCCTCTTTTTCTATTTCCCATTTCTCTACCTTCTACTCACTCTTCCTAATGGTGGCCCACCGACCTCCACCAGAGGCTCAAAGGACACCTCATATTTGATTCTGTGCTCCCCTCACCCCCAGGCCACAGGGCAGTAGCCAAGAATTTTATTATAAAGGGATGTTTTCTGAATCTAATGAGATAATCATGTGGATTTTTTTCTTTCAGTTTCTTTATATGGTAGATTACATTGACACATTTTCATTTGTATTTCGTGCATGGGATGAAGTCTACTTGATCATGATAATCTTTCTAATGTATCCTTGGATTTGTTTTGTAAGTATTTTATTGAGTACTTTTGTATGTTCATGAGAGAAATTGTTCTGAAATTCTATTTCTTCATTGAGTCTTTGTGCGGTTTGGTTATCAGGGTAACTGTGGCCTCATGAAATGAATTGGGAAATGTCCTACTGCTTCTATATTGTCCAGTAAATTGAGGAATGTTTGTGTTGATCTTTCTTTGAAACTCTGGTAGATTTCTACAGTAAAACCTACTCGTCCTGCTCTCCTTTTGTGGTTGGAAGACACTTAAAGTTCTATTTTACTAGGGGCTCTAAGTCTACTCAAGTTTTTTGTCTGGTCTTAAGTTTGTTAAGTAGTAAGTATTGAGAAAATTATCCATTTCTTTTAGGTTTTCCAATTTTCTTGACTACTGGTTTATAAGTATGTATTTATGATTATCTACATTTACATGGTGGATGTTGTTGTGTCCCCCTGTTTTGTTTTTTGTCAGTTTGAATATTCTCTCTACACTTTTGATAAATTTGGATTAGGGCTTGCCAATCTTATTGATTTTCTCAAAGAACCAACTCTTTTTTTCCGTTGATTCTTCGTATTATTTTATTTCTTTGTTTGTTTCTATTTTATTAATTTCAGTTTATTTCTTGCCATTTATGTCTACACAATTTGGGTGTGATTCTTTTTTCTTTTGTTCTAAAGCTTTCAAGTGTGCTATTAAGTTTCTAGGTTGAGATTGATCCAGCTTTTTGTTGTTGTTGTTGTTGTTGTTTATTTGGCTGTTTGTTTTTAATGTAGGTACTTAGTACTATTAAATTGTAGCTTAGAACCACCTTCATTGTGTCCCATGAGCATGGGTATGTTATATATTCATTTTTATTCAATTCTACGAAGTCTTTAATTTCTGTCTTGACCCATTTTTCATTCAGTAGAGTTTTTTGTTTTCCATGAGATTGGATTCTTTTACACCATTTTGATTATTATGTGCTGAGGGAACTTTTTTTTTCTGGTCCAATATATTTAGTGTTCTACATGCTTCATGTACCTTGATAGGCATCTCCTCCTTTACATTAGGAAGATATTCTTCTATGATTTTGTTGCCAATATTTTCTGGGCCTTTGAGCTCAGATTCCTCTCCTTCCTCTATTCCCATTATTCTTTGATTTGGTCTTTCCATAGCATCTCAAATATCCTGGATATTTTGTGTAAGAAGATTTTTAGATTTAAAGTTTGATTTAACCAATGTATCCGCTGTAGGTGGAAGTTTTTCTGTGTCCCACCTGGCCCTTGGTCAAGACAAATCTCTCACCCACAGTCCTGCAGCTTTTTTATAAAATAATCACAGTCTGGACAGTGACCCTGACTCAGCCTTCCTCTTCCCAGAGTTCTCTTCTGCTTGCCCCACCCATACTTCCTGCTTGGCTACTGACCAATCAGTGTTTTATTTATCAACCAATCAGAGCAACACATATCCACAGCATACAGAACAACAACCCACAACAATCCATTTCTTCTATCATGTATCCAATGCCTGCAGTTCTCTCTTCCATCTCCTGCATTCTGTTGATGAAGCCTGCTTCTGAGTGCCTGTTCAAATTCCTAAATTTTTGATTTTCAGAATACCCTCGTTTGGGTTTTCTTTATTGATTCTATTTCCATTTTCATGTCTTGAACAGTTTTATTCAATTCTTTCCACTGTTTATTCATGTTTTTTTCAATTTCTTTCAGAAATTGACTTGTTTCCTCTTTACGTATCTTTATGGTTCTCATATTGTTGGTTTTAATGTTTTTTTTCTTGTATGTCAGCAATGTTGGAATAGTCAGAGTCTGTTGTTGTAGTGTTGCTGGGCTCTTGTGGAGACATATTGTCCAGTTGTTATTGATTGTGTTTTTATGTTGGTGTCTATGTATCTGGGATTGGAAAGATTACAGTGTTGGGTGTTGATATCTTGTTTTGTCTTTGTTGGGTGGGTGCTTTTTTTCCTTGGTTTCTGTTTCGCCTCTGGTTTTTAGGAGAGCATGGTAACTGTGTGTTTCTTGCTAGGATATTTTCTTTGGACTTTGATAGTTGTAGCCATGTGGTTTCTGGACAAAATGTGTTTTTGAGTATTGGGAACTGACAGTTAAGAATGTGGATAGGCTAGGGGTCTGCAGATTTTCACAGGAGGGAGGATAGCAGAGTGTTCATCCAAGATATGCTTATTTTGTGTCCTTGGAATCAGAGGTGGTATTGAAGAGAGATTACCTTGAAAGGTCTGCTATGGTGTTGGAGATGAGATGATGGAATTGGGTCTGGAAGAACAGAAGGAGAGATGAAGATCTGCAGTCAGTCTACCTGCTTCCCTGGTAGGAGTGGCTTTGGGGTTAGTAGGGAGTCCCTGCTGGAATTGAGGGCTGGGATAAAGCAACCAGTGGAGAGAAGGTGAGGAGAGAGAAAGTCTGTGGGATTCTCAAGAGATGTTGGCAGGGAAAAAAGGAGGGATGCAGCAGGTGTTCTGTTGCAGTGCTAGGAGTGAGACTGGGGATTGAATTTGGAGGAGAAGAGGGAATGTTGAGGGTCTTCAGTTAGCTTACTGTTTCCTTGACCTGCTCAGCTGGTGTATTCTCAGGGAATGCCTGATGGTGTTGGAGACAAGGATAGTGGGATGAGTCTTGGAGAAAATAGTTGAAGGAAAAGATCTTTGTGGTCCACTGGCGATGGGCTCAGAGAAGAAAGGGAGACTTCAGCAGGTATTTTGATATGGAACTATGGATGAGGTTTGGGGTTTAGGTTTGGAGAAGCAGGTTTGGAGGGAGGTAAAAATCCACAGTCATTCTACTAGCTTCCCTGTAAGAGTCCATTTGTTCTATTTATCCTGTGAGAACAGCAGAGAGGGGTCTATCAAGCAGAGGTCTCCATGGATACCAAACTTGTTGGCACTCTATTGGACTTCTCAGAATCTAAAACTTTGAGCAATAAACTTTCATTAATTGTAAATCTCATGATCTAAGCTTTGTGTTATAATTGACTGAATAGAGTAAGACAAATATTATCACCTAGTTTCTCAGTCTTAATCAGATGTAACTGACACAAGAAACTGTATCTTTAAAGTTTATACTGTAGTTTATTTATTTATTTATTTGTTTGTACATTTACTTTTTGAAGGCTTTAGTTATTGAATCCAGGACTGGGCTCATGCTGAGCACATCCTGTGACTCTTTGTCCTATGCCCAAATCCCAGCACATCAATTTTTGCAATACTTTCATTAATTCTTTGAGAATTCTATACAATTTTTTGAACATACTCATACACTAAACTGTTTCCCTTACCACCCTCTCCACCATTCCATCCTTTCTCATTCAATTTTGAGATATTTTTCTTCTTCTTTCCCCATTGAGGCCAGTCTGTGTTGCCCAGCTAGTCTTCAAAATGGGGTCTACTTTGTTGTGTGATCAGCCTGCTAGTGGTCACTTCATTAAAGAAAACTGACTCTTCCTCTTCCAGCAGTTTTTCAATGATAATTGCTCCTCAGATAATGATAGGATTGCATGTCTACCTTGCCCATTCCATGTTAGAATCTTATCTGGCTGAAATCTGTGTGGGTTTTGTACATGCTGTCACAATGGTAGAGAGTTTATATGTACATGTATCTGCCTTGTTGTGTCTAAAAAATGACACTCATTCTTTGATACTATCAACTGCCTCTGGTTCTTACAATCTTTCTATCCCCCTTCCATAAAGCTCCTTGAGATGTGGGATATTATGGTATGAATATTTGATTTAGGGATAAACTCTCCACAGTTCTTTGTTCCCTGCATGTTAACCAGTAATCTCTATGTTAGTTGGCCTATACTAAAGGAGAAACTTCTTTTATAAGGGTTGAAAAATGTTTTGATCCATAGGTATGGCAATAAGTCATTAGGCATCATCTTAATACTGTCCATTTAGATCAGTGGTTCTCAACCTGTGGGTCACAATATCAAATACTTACATTATGATTCATAAGAGTAGCAGAATTACCATTATGAAAAATCAATGAAATAATTTTATGGTCACCACAATATGAGGAACCATGGTAAAGGGCAATAATATTAAGAAAGTTTAGATGAATAATAATATTTGGCTCTCTCCTATGACCTATAACCTACATAAAAGTAGGTTTTTGCTGCCTTTAATAGTAGAAGATATGCACTCCATTGGCCTTTGATCCAATCAGAAAGTTGTTTTTTACTATTATAACAGTCAGCCTATTACTGAGCAAGTGGGACTACATTGTGAGGTGTACTGCTGTAGCTTGCAGGGGGTCAGAGCTGGGTGAAAGAGATGCTTACTTTTGTCCTCTAGCACTAGGAACAGCGGGCAGTAGGAATAAAGCTTCCAGATGAGTAACAGCTTAATTCCTCCATGTCATGTTCAGTAACTCAAGTATGTTATATCTTCCACAATATGGTCTTATAACATATATATATATATATATATATATATATATATATATATATATATATATGTAAAGAAATATTTAGTAGAGTTATATTATAACTAGGGTGCAATACTACAAACAGATATAGCATTCTAGAAAATAAAAACCCCAGTACCAGAAACACATTATATGTTTTGAGTTATTGGTCAATGGGGCCATATATAGCCTCTCCAAGAATTACAGACTAATGTCAATGTTCCTGATTACCTTCCAACATAGTATTTTTAATGTACATTTACTTTATATTACTTTCACATTCAATATAGTACATCTATCATGTATTATGATCACTGCCTTCTAATGAAAGCATTACAATGTACTTTCTTAGCAAATTCCAAGTATACAATACATTTGTCATTGACTTTAGTAACCAAATAGATCTCCACAACAAGTGTATTCTATAGCCAAGGGTTAGTACAAGTTTATCAGCATGCTATCATGTTTAAAGGATGTCTTCCACTTTCTTCATGCTCTCTAGTCCCTGGCAATGACCATTTGTTCTACTTATAGTTCCTGCAAATATTGCTATTTACGATTACATGTATATTTATCCTTTTGTTTCCATCTTGTTTCAATTAGCAAATGTGATTCAGTTCACATTTCTGTAAATGGCAGAATTATTCCTTTCTTGGGACCAATTCTCTCTCTCTCTCTCTCTCTCTCTCTCTCTCTCTCTCTCTCTCTCTCTCTCATGCACACACACACACACATACACACACACACACACACACACACACATAGTTTATGTGCTCATGCATTTTTGAAACCCAACTAGCTTCCATAAATTTACTGTTTAGAATGATGTTATTTATGTCATTGTTCATTTATTACAATAATGTGCCTTAAATTGAGCCATGCAAGTCAAAAAAGTGGCTCTACTAGTCCATTAATGTTACTTTTTGGTCATTTTTACATAATTTCAAATCACATGGTTATGGTACATATATGTGTGTATGATATATACATCGGTACTTAATTTATATATATTTATATACAATAAATTAGTCAATAAATATCCCTTTCTTACATCCCATCATAGTCTCCATTGAAAAGTATCAACCATGACTATGCATTACTCTATAGCTATAAGCTTCAGTGACAATAGAAGAGAATTATTTGAGCAGGAGAAGCTCATTGGGGGCAGTCGTGGGGCCTTACCAAACAGATCACATTCATGTAGACATGATCCAGAAAATGTTTTGATTTGGCCATACAAGGAACTCTTCAAGGTTTCCAAGGACAAGTGTGTGCTAAAGTTCATTAAGAAAAATGTATAGATGCACATATGTGCCAAAAGGAAGTGACAGTTGCTGAGCAAGATGGCCACCTGCTGTGGGATGTTCTGTATGGCAAATGTGTTGCTCTGATTAGTTGGTAAATAAAACAGTAGTCAGGCAGGAGGAAGTATAGGCGGGAGAAGGAGGAGAATAAAGCTGGGAAGTGGAAGGCTGAGTCAGAGACACTGCCAGCCACCACAATGACAAACAGCATGTGAAGATGCCGGTAAGCCACGAGCCACGTGGCAAGGTATAGATTTATAGAAATGGATTAATTTAAGCTGTAAGAACAGTTAGCAAGAAGCCTGGTATGGCCATACAGTTTGTAAGCAATATAAGTCTCTGTGTGTTTACTTGGTTGGGTCTGAGCAGCTGTGGGACTGGCAGGTGAGAGAGATTTGTCCTGACTGTGGGCCAGGCAGGAAAACTCTAGCTACAGCCACCACAACTAAAGAAAGGACCATCAAGAAGGACTGAACCCTCAGTGAAGCTTTATACAAAACATGTACACGTACACAAAAATCCACAAAAGAAAAAATAATTCCTTTTTTTTCTTTTTGCCTAATCTAAGCTAGTCCTCCATCTCGAATCCTGGAAGAGCATCTTGATCAAATTCCCCTGCTTTACCATGAATCAAATTTGTACATATGTTTTTACATTTCCTTTGCTAATTTCCCTCTCAAAATAAAGTGTATATTTGCATGTAAAACTAAATCAAACTAGGTAGTTTTATTTCTCCTACTATTCCCTACAACATCTCATTTTTTTTTCTGTCTTGAGAAACCAATACCTGTATAGTAAACTGCTCAGTTCTATCAAATACAATCAAAACCATTTTAGAGTTAATGAACCAATAGCAGTGACCACTACACTGAGGTAATTATCAAGATTTCCTTTGTTCTTCAAACATATTACATCTGGAAGAAGAAGAAGAAGAAGAAGAAGAAGAAGAAGAAGAAGAAGAAGAAGAAGAAGAAGAAGAAGAAGAAGAAGAAGAAGAAGAAGGGTGAGTAAGGAAGCAAAGGGGCAGAGAAATCAGAGGAATCCAAGAGAAGGGAAAAGAAATAAACTTGATCAAGGCACAGAATTATATATGGAAATGCTTCAGGAAACCCATTAATGCGTACAATCAGCATGTACTGATGGTTATAATAACAAGATATTACATACACTGATTAAAAATAGAAACCAAATAATATATTTAACCTTCAAAGAATAAGGCTACTAGTACGTTTTTAATTAAATAATCCCTGTGATATAATTAACTATGACTGTAAATTTAATGATATTTCACGAAGTTAAAAAAAGCCGATCAAACTTGAAGCCAACAGTGAAAAGTCATTTGTCTGGTTTGGTTTTCTTGTAATTTTTTATTACATTACAGTGGGGGAAAGTGGTGGGGTGAGTTCTCCACCTACATCTTTCAGGATTCCATTCTCTCCTTACACCAAGTATGGGCTCCAAGGTGTGTCGCTCAGTTTGTCAGGACTAATGACAAAGGACTTTCCTTGCTGAGTCACCCAGTGAGCCTGAGAGCCTCTTTTCTTCTTTTCACTTCGTGGACGTTATACTGACAATTGCTTCATCGAAAATTATTCTGAAGTTAAATTTGTATAGGAACTAAAGCACAAAAGGAAAACAAAATCTATAATCTACTCTCCCAAGCTGATTAAAATTTCAATCCAGTATTGAATCTCACATGGAGGAAAAGGATTACTGATAACCATTAAAAATAATGATGTCCATTTGTGATTGCCTTCAGATATTTAAGGGGAAGGGCTAACTGAACAGGCTTCATTCACATTCTATCTCTTTTGTTACTTCAAAATGACACTTTTGCCTTTTATTGTGACCAGTAGATACTGTACAACTAAAACTGGATACAATTCCAAGCTGTGTAAGAGACATTGTGTGATTTCACTTAGAAGTGTTTGATGTCCACCAACTCCCCTTCTGTAGTGACTATGTGCCTGTGGCAAACAGTTTCTCCCCGGAACTGAAGCTGACTCCTCCGCTACACCTCTGACAGTGTGAATATTGACTTGCACTTACAAAGGTCAGACCGTTCCACCAGTTAATAGCAGTGAGAAGAGCAGCTTCAACAAGTCTCTTTGAAACTAATTTAACCTTCAAATTGCAAACCGTGCAGCCCTGAGAAGTCAGTTCTGGCGACTAAGAGTGCGTGTGTGTGCTCTAACTTGCAAAAGTACTAATGGGGGGCAGAGAGTTAGCCTCAGTGGCCAGCCTGTTGTGCAGTCAGTACACACTTTTGTGGGAATTCCATCCAGAGTAGCCATTGTCATTTTTGTTTTTAACAGTGTGTTGGATCCTGTGGAGTGTTGGGGCTGTGAGCTTTCCTCCATGTGGAGTGGCCTTCTTGACTTCCAAGAGCCATGTGCTGCGGGATGATAAGACACCACATATATTTTTCACAGAGTCATTCTGACACAAGATGGAGAAAAAGGTTTATTCCCAGGGGAGTGCAGCATCTCCTCTGCTGTCCTTTGAAAGTCCTTTGCCTTCTGTTACTGTCTTATGACTGAGAGTTCACCAAGGGCAGACATAATTTAAAGGCTCTGGGAATGCAGCCTATCTGTTAATAGCAGTGTCTAGGGGACAAGGGAAGAAGAATGGGACTGAGAACACGAGGCTAAAGATGAGAATGAGACTTCACTTTTCATTCTGATGGAAAATAAAACTAATATTTTTAATTTTTAATAAAACACATTTACATTCTTGCACCAAGGCCAGACTAAAAAAAATGTGCTGAATGTAAATGAAGATGATTCCTGAGTTTGTCTTGAACAGTGCAAGACAGGAGCCACAGTGATGAAGAGCGTATTTCACCAGTAATAAGTAGAAGTGAGACGATGTCCCGGCATCTGAGGAAGCAAGCTTTCATGATTCTGAGCATATTTTACAAATGGCATTATGACTTTCTCTGCTTTAAGTTTGGCAATGGCAAGATTTTAGACTGTGCTAAAATCATTCTTAATGTCCTTTCTGCCTCATCAGTGGGCGACCGTTCAAGTAACAAAGTGCCAATCAGCAGCTCTTGTTCCTCTTTAGCTTGAAGATATCTCTGTGGAGGCTTTTCTGTGAGCATGATCTCTCTGCTCGGGGTGCCCTTCATTATAACGATAGTTAAAGGTCTGCTGACTTAGCCATTATAAACCCCTAATGTTCTCAGCTACAAAAATTTTGCTCTAACATAAAGCTTAGAATATTAAGTTGGAGCCCAGGTGAGCCCTGATTTTGTTAAATTCAGAGGAAATAAAAATCTTAATTTTTAGTTAAAAGAAGAGTGATAGAAATATAAATATCAAAGCTCATTGAGTTATGTGTGCCACTGTTCTGCTGTCTCCAAAAATAGCTCCATTAATTAAAATGAAATTGGAAAGTAATTTGCTCATAATGTGCACTGATCATTTTTGTAACTATGAGTGAAAAGTTGTAATTAAGGAAAAGAAAAATAAGTTATATACAGAATAATTTTCTTGATTGAGAAAATATCAGTGATTTTTAAGCCAAATATTTGCTGAAAAATCTGAATCTATTTGCTGTCACACTTACTACAGTCTTTTATTTGATAAATCGGGTATTCTTAACACCTAAGTCTCTCACTAAAATGTTCTCAATCATCTTTAAGACTTTCACGAGTTGAGCTGATCCAGAAACAATAATTTGATAAAAATTTAACAACACCCTAGTTGCAAATGGGAGAAAAGATGTAGTTGGAATATATCTCAACATTTGTACTTTAACATTATATTTTTAAGAAAATACACAAAATTTATTTTGCCAATGATACATAGGTATTTATAATGCTTAACTATCAAAACGTATTTATTGTGGTACAATGATTTTTGTAGATGCACTAAGCCTATACTTAGGAGAGAATAAAATGAAATGAAACATTTCCTTGACATCTGTAGAGAATGATGACCATGAGGAAATGCATGAATGCACTTATGCTCAGAAGTCCACCACAGAAAGATTTAGTAACACCTCAGGAGTTTACATAGGAAGGGGTGTGGTGGTTCTTTCTTAGACTGGAGAGAGTCTGCCTCGCTTTAGATAGGACAGTCAGGGAAAGTAATTCTGAAGACATAATATTGGAATTAAGAAGTGATGGTTCAGAAGTCATAAAGTATATACATCTATGGGAGAAATACCTAAGAAGATTGCTAAGGCAATGAAGCCAAGTTTTCATGTTACAGCACAGTGATGAAAACAGTGAGATTCAGAGGTAGAGGAGTGAGATACAGAAATTTAGAAAGAAGACAGGAGCCAGATGATATGCTATACCATCATTGTCTATCATCTTTCAGGAAATCAATACAAAAATATAAATAGGTAAGATTTTCCCCTAGCTGATCTCCCAATCTGACCTGGAATTCAGGAAGATCTGTGAGTGTAGCATGTGGCAGGCAGATTCTCAGTGTGGGCGCACTTTGTTATCTCCCAGCTTAGAGCCTAGTAACAAGCAAATAAACAAATAAACAAAAATACTCAAAAAATATTGGCAGGGGTTTTGATTGGCTAAACGGATTGGGCATAGCCTGGAAAAGTTTTGTTGGTTGTTCAAACAGTGCTTTACAACTGATCTTTCCTTGGCCAGATCATTTCATACAAACTCTGAGTTTCAGAACTGTTTGCACAGGTAATATCTCAGTTAAACTCATGTGTGTTACCCAAGTTAACCTTTGACTAGCTCACATTTGAGTGGCAGAGTGTGTGATCTTATTCAATCACTACATCTATAAAATATTAATAATCGTACATATCTCCTAGAGACATATGCATGTTCCCTTTTAATTTTGTAAATGAGATACCATATTCAAAGAACACGAGCTATTAATAGCTCAACCTGGGAATCCAGAATTGTCATTTCATCTGAAGGACTACTGAGGAGAACTAATTCACATAAGTGACCTTCAATATACAGAGTCATATACCAGAAGTTATTTTCTGAGATGCTGATTTACCAAGAGAGAGATATAGCTGTTTGACTATGAGAGGTGGATAGGTATTGTGGTGTCTTCTTTTAGAAACTAAAGATGAAATGACAATTCTGGACTCCTATAAATCAGTTAAGGCAAAATGTTTGTGGCTTAATATCAATGGATGGATAACTGTGCTACAGGAATGAATGTCCCTGAGGTAATCAGAGAAGCAATATTGGATATTTGAAAATGGAAATACAATTTTGGAAGTCAGCATCTTTTATTACAGAAGTTGTGGCTAAACGTAATATCTACAAATAAAAGGAAATAAAGGTAGAAAATCTGATCATCCTGAGACAACAGATTTATATAAAATAAGAGAAAGAAAAATACATGGATTCAGGTATAGATTGATTATGTAGAAGGGTAGTGTGGGAAAATGAACAATAGTGTGTATTAGCTATACAAACTTAAGAAGAAAAGCCTGGCACACATGTGCTGCTGAAGTTACTAAAATAGTCTAGACAATGGAAAATCAAATGAAAAATAATTCTTAAAACACTATGTAATGTAACAATTTTCTAAACAAGACCAAGGTTTTTTTTTTTTTGTTTGTTTGTTTTTTTAACAACATCACTATTTCAAAAGATTAGCTAGGGACATTTAGGACTCAGGTACAACTGAAATGGGAAATTTGGGGGATTCAAAAAGTATAATTACAAATTGAAGGTAACTGAGGAGGGGAAATTAATTTTAGAAGAGGACTTACAAATGTGCTCTTTTAAAAATAAAGCCAGCTCGTTGGTTAATAAGATAGAGGATCTTAGAAATAAAAAAAAACTAATCATATGCAAGAAGATGTGAAAAAAATAAATCTAAGATGAATTGAATAATCAGATAAAGGAGTAAAAAAGGGAACGAAAAAGAATTGGTCAGCTGTTCAAGAAAAGAAATTCAGATCTTTTCATTTGGTCTTAATCTTTTTTGAAGAGGAAAAAACATTACCAATAAAAGAATTAATTGAAGAAATGGAGATACATTTAATAACTTCAATTTTGTTAGTGAAACAGTTAGTTTGGAAATAAGAAACAGGAGTGAGGATGACCTGAGTCAGCTGGGTGCTGACATATTGGCCATACAGAAAGTCAAGCTCACAGAAGGTTCTCACAGGCGATCATTGGCCCATCTGAGCATTGTCGCATAGAGCTTCCCTCATCCCTTATAGCATTAGCTACATCTTTTCATTCATTCTACACAAAAAATTCCCAAATTCATCACATTCTAAAATAGCATGTTCCCTTAAAATTGCATGTAGTATCTAACACATGCCTATAAAACTAGTACTTTAGGAGGCTGAAGAAGGATGGCACTTGTGAGTTTGGGGCCAGCCTGGTGAGTTTTAGACTACCTCCTGTGATTGTGGTACAGTGTTTTTAAGGTTCTGTCTTAAAAAGTACTACAAACTATTACATTATTTCCATCCCTTCTTTTACAGTAAACCTTCTGGGGGAAAAAAGTCACACCAAAACACCTCCCCTCTTGCCCCACGCAAAATTTTCACTTCAACACTCTGAGTGACCCACAGTGAAAACTAGTCCCAAAATACATTAAAAATTACAGAAATAAACTCCTTATAGGAAGTTTCATTCCTTAACTATTATTTACTTTTCTTTATGCTGTCTTCAAAATACCCTACGAAGGCAATTTATTTAGGGAAGGATTCATTTTAGGTCATGATGTATAGTGTTGCAGTCAATCATGTTGAAGAAAATATGAGCCAATGGGCCTGTGCTACTAGCTGTCTGAAGTCAACAAGGAGAAAAAGATGTGGTAACAAAGGTAGCACTGTACCATAACCCTCAAACCTACTCACCACTCCAGTAAATGGACCAAGCAGCCCATCCTTCCAACCACGCCCTTCTTCCCAAATGTTCCACAACCTCTCACACACAACAACCACTGACAAAGTAACCGGACAAAAGAGCACCTACACAGTGGCCTCATCAGTTCCAAGGTATAGATCAACCCTTTGCCCACTGTGTCCACATCTATATACTACACTTGATGGTGTAGCAACTTTTAATCTTATCAGCTCAACTCATGTGTTTATCTTTATATGTTAAAGTCTCTGTATTTATATAATGTATTTCCCAAAAGTGCATAAATAAGTGATGGAGGGATCCAGGCACACAATTCAAGGAGATGCATTAAACTTTTTACCTCGTGGCGGCACTGCAGAACATGTAGGAAAAATAGTAAACATATGGACTCCTTTTATCTATAGCTTCAGGCATCTACTGGGGCTCTTGAAACATATGCCTTGAGGAAAGGCAGCTACTATAAAATACATCTCTACAACCCTTCTACTTTCCATGCACTTCTAACTGTGAAAATGTTCTTTTTTTTTTTTTTAATTTTTATTTTGCAATACAATTCAGTTCTACATATCAGCCACAGATTCCCCTGTTCTCCCCCCTCCCGCCCCCCTCACCCTCCCCCCAGCTCGCCCCCCATTCCAATCTCCTCCAGGGCAAAGCCTTCCCCACAGACTGAGATCAACCTGGTGGACTCAGTCCAGGTAGGTCCAGTCCCCTCCTCCCAAGTCGAGCCAAGGGACCCTGCATAGGCCCCAGGTTTCAAATAGCCAACTCATGCAATGAGCACAGGACCCGGTCCCACTGCCTGGATGCCTCCCAAACAGATCAGGCCAATCAACTGTCTCACCCACTCAGAGGGCCTGATCCAGTTGGTGACCCCTCAGCCATTGGTTCATATTTCATGTGTTTCCGTTTGTTTGGCTATTTGTCTCTGTGCTTTATCCGACCTTGGTCTCAACAATTCTCGCTCATATAAACCCTCCTCATTCTCGCTAATTGGACTCTCAGAGATCTACCTGGGGCCTAGTCATGGATCTCTGCATCCAGATCCCTCAGTAGTTGGATGAGGTTTCTAGCACGACAATTAGGGTGTTTGGCCATCCCATCACCAGAGTAGGTCAGTTCGGACTGTCTCTCGACCATTGCCAGCAGTCTGTTGTGGGGGTATCTTTGTGGATTTCTGTGGGCCTCTCTAGCACTTTGTTTCTTCCTATGGTATGTACTCACTCATAACAGGATACTAGATGTGGAACAAGGATGACTGGACTGCTACTCACATCACCAGGCAGGCTACCTGGAAAACAGGACCCCAAGAAAGACACAGGGATCGCCCAACGACAGAGAAATGGAATGAGATCTACATGAACAGCCTGGACATGAGTGGGGGTAGTGAAGGGCGAGGGTCGAGGGAAAGAGAGCTTGGGTGAGTGGGAGATCCCAGCTGGATCAACAACAGAGAGGGAGAAAGAGGAATAGGAGACCATGGTAAATGAAGACCACATGAGAATAGGAAAATGTTCTTTTTAAGTCTACATACTACTTTCCCTATAAACTCCACGAAGATACTTATTTTTAAGCCCCCTCATATGTATTGTTTTGAAGGTCTTGCTATTGTTAACTTCAGAAGCTTCCTTAGTTTAGCATTAATACCACTCACATTCCTTTCTAATTTTTTCCTCTTTCTGTAAAAGTTGCATAATTAATATTCCTATCGGTTTCACTCTCCAGTTACCCACTCATACAGTCCATAGTTTTCTTGAAACCTATGTTCAAATCTCCCAATGTTTTGCATATCTTCTGAAAAATTAAGTCAAATGGATGGCTGAACGGATGGATGATAGATGGAAGGTTCAGCAAATGAATGAAGCTATTGGATAATTCACAATCTAGAAATATTTTAGATGAACGTGAACCACGTTGGGTGGCACACAATTTAAAAAAACATATCAATATGAGAATGCAGATATTATTCATTTAATTCTATGTTATCTATTTTATTGACAAAATGGAATGTTTAGCAATATTAGCTTCAAAGTTTAACATAGAAACTCTGAGTCTCAAGTGAATCATATCTGTGCTTTTAGAGGAATGTGTGCTGTTCAGTTTGGCAAGGGAATACAAAACCAATGTTCCTCATTTATTACATACACCTCTTTCTAGAAGATATTCAGCTAAATGCCTTAAATAAAACCACCAACAGCTATCAATTCAATATGATTCAGGGTATATTACTCACTTCTTCCATTCAATATCCTCATCCCTTAATTCCGAATTTTAATGAAGAAACATATACTCTATGACATGAAAAAAAAAGCAGGGGAGGCTATAGATTCTTTCTTACTATTACATCTTATCAATCCTATATGTCATGAATTAATATTTCCTTTTTTTTCGAGACAGGGTTTCTCTGTGTAGCTTTGTGCCTTTCCTGGATCTCGCTCTGTAGACCAGGCTGGCCTCGAACTCACAGAGATCCTCCTGGCTCTGCCTTCTGAGTGCTGGGATTAAAGAGCCTTGTGGGGCACATGCAAGGGTGGCAGAAGTCCAGCGAAGATGAGAGAGAAAAGGTGTCTAAAGAATGTCAGAGACTTTAGGGAACTAAAGACTCCATGAAAAACCAAAGCAGCTGAGTTGCAAAGACAGAGGAGAAAAAGAATCACTTATGAGATAGGTAGAGATCTTTTAATGCTGAAGTTCTTATGAACATATTGTTTTTTTAACATTCCCTCATTTAAAAAATAAACAAAAAAAATTGAAGAGAATAACAGCAAATTACATAAACATTTTATTTTTAGTATCCTCATTGTATGCTCCATAATTATAATGGAAAATTATAAAATCTCATAAACAGAATAAAAGTCCTAAGCCTGGGCTGGAGAGATAGCTCAGAAGTTAAGCACACTTATTCTTTCAGACGACCCAGGATTAGTTTCCAGCATCCATGGATGACTCACAACTATACATTCATTTATTTTCAATTCTACATCCAAAGAGATCTGATTTGACTTAGTACTAGAAAATCATGAACAGTATAAACTATATTTCATAATGAGTCTATGAAATTGAAAAATACAGTCATATTATAATTACTTTGATGTTCTTGTAATTCTGACATGTTTACAGCTTGAATATAAAAAAATCGTCTCCTGGAACTTTTTTATTTTCTAATTAATATAATGTAAATAATGTTAACTGTATTTGGTAGATAAGTACATTTATTTGTAAACAATTTTAATTAAATATTTTAGGTTTTAGATTTTGTTAAGATTTATTTATTATATTTCCTGTGAATGAGTTCTTTCCCTACATATATGTATATGCACCATGTAGAGACCATATTGTATAGAAGAGGAAGCCAAATGACAGTGGGATGGGATGAAGGATGGAAAATAGTCAGGACATGTAAAGCTGAATGTGGATCACACTTTTATGAGGTTTGTCTGTTGAAGAAAGTGATAGAAATGATAATAAATAAGCAAAAGAATGAACTGAAGCACTATAAATCATATGACCTAGAGGAAGCTTTTCTATACTTCTCCACATCTAACAGATTATTATTAATTAGTATTTTATTGGAAAAACGTGATGACAATATTACTAGCCATTTTTATATTAAACACTTTATACAGTACTACAGTACAGGGACTATTCTAATAGATTTTCCCTACCAATATATGAAGGATTGGTCTAAACCTCCCTGTAAATACAGAAATTAAAGTCCTTTAAAAAGGGGAGTGGCACTTGCATGTTTCATTGAATATTCTATATAACGTACAGAAGAGTTATAACAGCAAATATAATGTAAATATGGTGGAAGCAACTGCTATTCTATTTTAGTTGGAGAACAATGAAAAATACCTGTATGTGGTTTTTTTTACAAACATGGCCAACATAGACTTCAGGAACTCTATGCTGGAGATATGAGACTGCTGAAATGAGTGCTGAATACCAAGGGACTGTGAGTAACAAAGGGAGGCTGTAGTGTAGTAAACTTTCAAACTCCTTCACTACTGGACTCAATACAGTACTCTGTGGGTGGTGAGTCTTGTCTGTAAATTTCTAGATTTTTCTGAATGTTCTCAATCTCTAGTTTACTGATTTTGTAAATTCAGCACTCACCTGAATATGTATGAATGATACTTTTATTTCTAAAGTTTTATACACCACAAATAAAGAAACTGAGGCACAGAAAAAAATATTTCTTTAAGTGTAGGCATGAGAGGTGAACTTGTTTATTCCTGTTCCATCATATCTAAAGGTATGATGAAGTGGTGCCGCATATATCTGTTTGGTTTTCCAAATATTTAAAAAATGCTAGCGGTTAAGTTTGGGAACTGAGTTATGGTTTTGTAGTTTCATCATCCATGATTTACACAGATAGAAGTAAAATGCTGAAGAACAATAAAACAGAGAGCATAACTTGCCAGGTGATCCTGAAACGATTTCTCTTTCATCTGAGCTGCTCCTAGGTAACTGTTCTTGGAAATGTTCGTGCCTCCTTTGCTTGACATCTCCTCAAAATTAGTTCAAAGTGTGTACCATTAGATCAGGATTGGTAGGACTAACAGAAATGAGACATTCATCTTCAGAATTGTTCCTTTAATCAGAACAACAGATTAAAGGGTCACCACCTCTTCACAGGAGTGGATTTTGCACATGTGTCATGGGGTTTTTAGGGGTTTATGGATGGAAAAGAGGACTTTGAGGGAATAAAAGGTTTAATATGTAGGGCAGGCCTATTGCAGCCTCAAAGTGGTAGATACCACTCAAAGAAGTGTGTTGAGTATCTTATCAGAAGCATCTGGAAATTAGCAGCCCACGAGTGTTATCGGTGAAATTAACTTTCCTGTCCAGAGCTTTTCTGTCCATCTGAGGACTTTAGGTCATTCATTAACTCTTTCTACACGTCTTAGATACCAAACATAGTTGTAACATAACTATGATGAAGGTATGTGCATTGAGATCTCAATGCTACCTGTCACTAACTTCTAACAATGTTCACCTTGGTGACTTGTCTGAGCAGCTGTTTCTAAGGAATGAGTTTGTAGCTTAAATGTTTGTGTGTCTATTGTTTCATAACAGTGAGCTCACACAGAGTAAAAGAATGGGATTCTCTTACCTTGTCAATATCTCTTACGCTATATGAGCCTTTGGGTAAATTTCTTACTGACTATGAGAGATGTACTTAGTAAGAAAGTGACAGAAGGGTAATAAATGGCATTATAATAAACAGAAAAAAATAAAGTTATTTTAAATTCAACATGTGTGAGTTACAAAGATCCTTGCAAGCATGAATGTGCTGCAGGGTCAGCCTTGGTCAAATGATTGAGCTAGAAAGGAATAAAGATCATAACACTAAGAATTTGGAGAATATTCAAGGTCAAAATAGTATTTATAAAGTAAATGTTGAAGATGTAACATTGCTCTACTACATTTGACATTAAACATTCCATTTGCCTAAGATTTTTGCCATCTCACTTGTAAATTTTCCAATAATTGGGTCCCTTTTATTGTTGTCATAAAAGATAACAGAGCTTCCCAAAGACAGTCACTAATTCCTGTGCTTCCTGTAAGAATCAAGCAGCTCCACAGAGTCCACTCACTGGACCCAGAGAAATCAAGAGAAACTTCACATCAATCAAGCAAGAAAGAAGCATTGAATCACAGTGAGATAACAAACAAACAAACAAACAAACAAAAAAAAACTGGCCCTTTACACTTTGCAAGGATTTAAATTTTTTTTTAATCTGAGGAAAGTTTTTTGTTGTACTTTTGATCTTGTAATTTTGAAACACATATTTAATGATCCCATATATTCTAATTGAATAATTACATTGAAATAAATTGATTTAAGAAAAGCACTGGTTAAGCCCATTTTTTCTAAAGAAATATGTATTTAGACTGTCAGAGCAAACTAATAATTTTCCTTAAAATCTGTATTAATTCTTCACAGAAGAACAAGAGAGGTAATTTTTGTTTATGGAACTTCTTTTGTGTCGGTGGGATGAGTCATATAAAAATGAAGTTTCTGGCAGATATGTCATTATAATCTAAGACTTTGCAGTTCTTTTTGTTAAATTATAACATTATAAAAGGTGCTGCTTTTCTTCAGCTTTCTTGATGATAATATAACTTCATGAAACATTATTGCTATTGAAAAAATAAATCCATGCATTTAAGAAGACTGTGACACGTTTTGAAAATATGGATGTTATCGCTGCTCACATATGCTACAGCTTAACCTCAATTTTAGGACTGCACAATTAAATTCCAAATATAGTTGATTTATCATCTATCAAATTTTGATCCCACAGACAATTGCTGGAAAAATAGTATCTTGCATACAAGGTAGCTCATTTAGTTGATTTTTGATCATTTTATAAATAAGAAGACTAAGACTCGTATGCCATTTTCATGTACCGGGCCTATGCTAGAAAATATTTTAAGGACTAACCTGAAGTTTTTTATTATAATTTATAACTGATAACTGGTACTAGGCATGTATTATTAAAAGTAAACAACAATAAAGCTACAAAAAGCAAGTTAATAGGTTTTAGCCAATAGACTGAAGGCCATAGTGGGCCTTGATCTGAGAGGAGACATAAGTATCACTGTATCTCAGGCTTTCTTTCTAAGAAAGAAGCTAGATTAACTGTCACACTGTAGAAATATTTTTGAAGAAGTCTGAAAATTCACGGCTGTGAACCATGATATATAACTAAAGTGAAACTCTCAGGCTGGAAATATAGGCAATCTCAAACAGCAAGCTACAAAGCTTATGAGGAATGACAGCTGACTTACTCACCTGGCATCCACACACATGCACACAGGTGCATGTATATCCACACATATACACCTACATACAAAGTAACATGCAAACATGGCTGGTAATAAAACAAAGTCAAATTATAAAGCTACTTTCAGGGAGTAGATGGTAATCAGTTGAGATCAAGAGACATGCAAAGCTCATTAGAGGTCAGGCATTGTGAGAAAATTTGAAATTCTTGCCCAGACACTGAAGAGAAACTTCAAAAACATTTGGTTGCACACAGGGATGACCTTAGATCTATTTTTCAGCTTTTAATTTTAGATAATTGTAAGTATGTGGCAGATTGTCATTATCTGAAGGAAAAATGAGAAGCAACTCAGAACTTCTAACTATAAAAAGGGAAAACAAATACTTTGGAGTGCAGGGAATATTTTGTTTGCTTGATCAGGTGATGGTTACATGTTTGTGCATTTTCCCAAGCTTACACCATTCTGTATTTAAAATTTGTTTAGCTTTTCTGTTGTATCTAACACTCCAGAAAACCTGCAAACTTACCAAATAACATAGCCCAACACCACCCTCTATAAAACAACTCCTGGCTTAGCTTTTGTAACTTGCTAAAGATTAAAGTTTGGGAGATGCTGGTATATTATTTTATCCTGGATTTGTTCATGCAAAAATAACATCTAAGTACTGAAAACATTAAATCAATCCCATTCTAATTTTAAACAGAGTTGGGACTAGAGTGCATATTTCTTAAGCCCTTTCAGTGTTCTCAGGGGTGCCGTGTGATCTAAGAAAGACATGGCTCCCCACCTGTCTTACTCTCTGGCACACCCTTCAATGCCAAAGCTGATCTAAGATAAGGAATCCAAGTCATCTCATTTTCATATCACAAGAAGAAACACATAGACCTCAAAGAAATACAAAATGACTGAGTGTGTTGCGAAGATTGCTTTTATGATATTTCTACAGAGATGGCACTCTACTTACAGACTGTTAGAAACAATTATCACCTTCTTCCTAAAGAAAACTTTAGGCTGAATTTCTTTATAACTTTGATGGTCTCTTCCAGTTTTTGCACACCATTTAGATTTTTAAACCATCAATGTTGTTAGTCACATCTTCATAAATTATATTATCTTTTTATATGAAAATAATCTGAGTATATATTTCTTACTATTCAATTGTTTTCCATTCTGTTTCTCTAAAATAACTTTATTAAGTTATAATGACTTCAAATTTGGCAGCCTAAATTGTCTATATTCAATCACCAACTTGTTTGACTATTGTTAACACATCGTTGCACATTTAACTTTTTTAACTTTTTGTAGTTGGGAGATCTGTCTCACTGTACTATCCAAGATGCTCTGATATTTATGGGCTCAAGCCATCCTCTGACCTCTGCTTCATGATTAGATGTGGATACAAATGGACACGATTAAAGTTGTGAAATTCTAAGTTTTCAAAACTCCTCCAGTGAACTCCTGGAAATCACAGTTATTAGTCTGTCTCCTTGTTATTAAGTATTCTGCAACAGAAAATACTTCAATAAAAACTGCTTGCTTCATTGAGGCGCTGGGAGAACATTTCCTTGAGTTGGCTCCTGGCAGCTGTATTCCAAGAGGGAATAAGGCTAAATCTGCTCAATTAATTGGTGCTAGAGAAGTCACAGATATTCTAGGAGAACCTATAACCCCTACTTTATTAAACAATCATTAGTCTTAACAACAATGAAGACAATTGTCCTTATAAGTTCAGGTGAGTGTAGTCCTCACCCCTAGTCAAGGACACTTAATTCTCTTCGCAACAAACAGACCACTATAGAAACCATGACCAGTAAAAATACAGAGAGGTGAATCACAGCTCCATCTATAAAGCATCCCCACACCTCAGGCTGTGGGAACATTACAGTAAAGAAGGTGGGAAGATTGTAAAAGCTAGGAATCAGGGAGTTTTCTGTGACATTGTGACTCCTAGTAATATCAGAAGCTATGACCTTAAAGTATCACCAACATGACTGCCTAAGCATGAACTGAATAATGAAGACATCAATAAGCATGTGAAAGTGGACATGGAAGAGCCCTTGAGGCTTAAATCCTACACAAAGCAAAACAAACAACTAGGGAATGCTAATCATAGGACACATGCCTTCCCCAGGGACAAGCAAACCAACTGATTATCCAAAGCCAAATTGCCCTGAAAACATCCATACAAATAACATTAGGTGGACCCAACAGGTTATATTTAGGAATATTTAAGTATATGCACATATATATATATATATATATATATATGCATAACAATTAATGAAAAAGACAAGCACTATCAATTTGAAAGACAGCAAGGAGGAGTATATTAGAGTGTTTAGAGGCAGGAAAGGGAGAGAAGAATTGTAATTATTGTATAATCTAAAAAAGTATTTTAAAGTTATTTAAAAAACAAAACAAAACACTGTTACTGTCAACACAGTGACTTGTGAGCCTCAAATTTTTATCTTTTCTTTACTCTCTCCCAAGTCTCTAATACGGTTACCATCTTGGTGTCTCTAATTCAGCCACTTGCAACCCAAACTTAAGACATGAAATCTGTAATAGTTTAGTAACTTCATTCGCTTTTCAGTCTACCTTCTTCAGTTCTTCTCTATTTATCAAAGACCACATTTCACTGGCTCATCCAACTATTGACTTATTTCTCATTCCAGATTTCTGCTTCCATTTCCACTGCTACTGACTTGTTCAAATTTCCATTCCTTGACCAAATCATTATAATAACTCTTGTTTGAGACTCCTTATTACCAGTGTTTCGCCTTTCCATTATTCCTCCAGTTTTCTTCTACCGTCTGCTGCAATAAAGAAAAGAAAATCTTTATTTAAAATCTCTTAACACTCTTGCTTAAGACATTGCTACCATAATTTCAAGTCAATAATTTCTTGTGAAAGTCCTTCACATATGTGTGTGTGTGTGAGTGTGTGTGTGTGTGTGTGTGTGTGTGAGAGAGAGAGAGAGAGAGAGAGAGAGAGAGAGAGAGAGAGAGAGAGAGACTGTGTCTTTCTATATGTTACTGTTTGATGTCCATAGTTCTTTTTATTATTCTACTTGAATTCCTTTCTATACCTTCAAAGTTAAAGTGCTTATTCCTTCAAAACAGCACTTCTATATTCTCTAAGAGTCTTACATATGCTACATCTATACAAAAATATTCATATATTTATATGCACATATCTGTATATGGATATATATTTATACACACTTTCTTGAATATAACAAGAGTATAAGAGTTCCCATTTCTATGCTAATATAAAGAAAAATATTTCATTATAAAAATAAAATAAAGTAAGATTCTAGATTGCTTGGGAGTAAAGGGTGTGTCTTACTCTTCTGGGAGTCATGTGTTTGGTTCCCAGCACCCATATCCAGTGACTCATAACCACAGCTTCAGAGGATCTTATGCCTTTTTTGGCCCTCACATACACACACACACACACACACACACACACACACACACACACACTCATAAACACACACACACACACACACACACACACACACACACACACTTTCAAATGTATTCACAAAAACATAGACATAGAAATTACACAAAAATACATCTTTAAAATATTAAATAAAATAAAACTACAAAATTAGTATTGAATGGGACATTATCCCACCACTGTTTATTGTACTTTCTTATAATGTTATAACTTCAAACATTAATGTTTGTTCTGTAATCAAATCTATGTGTAAAATACACATAAATGACAGTTCATGCCTTCTATGAATATTTTTGTAATACAGTTGATAGATGGGCACCTAATAGATATATTTATAAATGTTAGCAACATTGGGAAACCTACTTCATCATCCTACAGTGTATTTTTCTCCTCTACTGAATAAAACGGATGGACTCTATTTCTAATTTTGTAACCAAATCTTTTATATCTTTAGCTGTACAAAATATTTTATTATTTCATCTATTTTTGAGATTACAATATAGTCGCATTGATTCTTCTATCCCTTTCTTCCCCTCAAACATTATCATATCCCTCATTGCTGTTCAAATTCATGGCCTCTTTTTTCATTAATTGTTGTTACATGCATTTATGAACATGGATATAGTAATACTTTATGAATAAAGCTTCTGAAATTTCTAGGAGACATAATCTCACAGCAATCTCCTGATCCTCTGATTATTACACTCTTTCTGTCCCTGTTTCCCAGTGTTCTCTGAACCTTAGATATGGAGTATTTTATAGGTGTATCCATTGGGACAGGACTCTGCAACTCTATGTTTTGATGTATTAAAGTTTTCTTTAATGGTGCCCATCTGTATAAGCCTGTCTTAAAAGATTTTAAAATTAAATTCTCTGTGTTCCTATCACTCTGTCTCTCTCTCTTTCTGCTTCTGTCTGTCTGTCTCTATCTCTTTGTCTCTGTCTCTGTCTCTCTGTCTCTCTCTCTCTCTCTCTCTCTGTGTGTGTGTGTGTGTGTGTGTGTGTGTGTGTGTGTGTGTGTGTGTATGCACATGTGGGTACAGTACCCACCAATGCTAGAAGAAAGTATGAGATCCTATAGAGCCAGTGTTCCATGCAGTGTGTGTCAACAGATATTCTGGGAACAGAACTTGGGTTCTGTAAGAAAAATACTCAACTCGGAACCACAAAGACATCTCACCATACTGTTTGTAGCCATTTTATCCTAAATAGTTAAGTATATAATATGCTATACTCAGAAGAGAATCATTGACCTTGTTCTATTACTCACATGATGGCCACTCTAGGTGACAACAGTTTGTCTCCCCTCTTTTTTTGATATATTTTAAGGCCTTGCTGTAAAGTAATTTAAACATTGAGTTTATAAATGGAGAAGAAATACAGATTTGTATCTATAACCATATTCTAGTTGTATGTGCAGTTAGATGTAAAAAAGTGAAATTTCTTTGTATGTACAATCAGTTTGATTTAGAAATCCTGACTCTGCCTTTGGGAACACACTGACTAAAGGCTAAGTTATATGTTCTCTTCCCTGCCATGCATGAAATTTAACCTCTTTAGACATTTGCTAGCATCTTAACATTAACTAACTGGAGATATTTCTTGTTTTACAGATTTGTACAAAAGCATACATTATTGATAGACGAGATAGCCCAGTATCTCAACAATCAGGTTAGATGTGCAAAGTTTTGAACTTTTGTCACAGTCAATGCTGCACAATATTAAACAATATTAAGTGAACTCCCTATTCATTAATATTTGCTTTCTTAACAGGAAGTGGCATTCAAATAATAGCATATTTTGTCATTTCTCTGAATGACAATTTCTCTGCTGTTATAACTATGCATAATAATTTGGAAGCAAATTGACTGTTTCAGGAAAAAGATACTTTACCATTTGTTAACTATTATTTGACCTGAGAATATATCCATGTGTGTTTATTGATTTTTGTAAGCTTTATATATTCATGCCTATCCACTGGTAACACATGGCAGCTAGTATCCTTGTGTGTCCTCTGGTATCAAGGAGACAAAATGTTCCTCCCAACTGGTATAGTATGTCTCTAGTGAAGAAGGGAGGAAGAGTCATACAGATGAATTGAGGCTTATCAGAAATATTTTTAATTGTTTAATAAAAGTTATGTGATCACTTGTTCTGTTGTAAAGTGACTCACACTCAAGAGAATTGAGAGATCAAGGAATGATCCAGTTATAACAATGTCAGTTGGAAAAAATACCATGCAAAGAGGTGGTGTATGTAGAAAATGATCTTGGGGGAATTCTCAAGATTACTAACTCTTTAAACTCTCTTTACCTCATGTTAACTATTGAAATCAACCTTTCTATGGCAAAGAGATGAAAATAGCCTGGACCAAATAATAAAGTATATAAAGGATGTATAATTATTCATGGATAATGCATTTGTTTCTATGAAGCATGGGATTCATTTTAAGAATTCTAGTAGAGTTTGAAAGACACGCTTTATTCTGACTATTTATGTTAGACAAGAATGATCACCACAAAAATGCTATATTCGTTGACTTCTTGAAGCCCTTCACTTCTTAACTGAGTAGCAGTAGTTAGAGTTATACACATGCATACTGTTCATGGACTGCTGTGGCAAACACGGTAAAGGCTAAAACAGAGAATAGTACACAGCCCAGAGTGCAGTCAAAGAAGAAATCCATGCCTGCTCTGTTCCTTTATTTTTGAATATTAATTTAATCCTTAGTCACACCTGTTTTCTCAGTAGGTTTTTTTTGTTTTGTTTTGTTTTTTTGTTTTTTTTTTTTGTTTTTTTTTTGTTTTTTTTTGTTTTTTTTTTTTTTTTTTTTTTTTTTTTTTTGAGACAGGGTTTCTCTGTGTAGCTTTGCACCTTTCCTGGAACTCTGTAACCCAGGCTGGCCTCGAACTCACAGAGATCTGCCTGACTCTGCCTCCTGAACGCTGGGATTAAAAGCATGTGCCACCACTGCCCGGCTTAGTAGTTTGTTTTTTTTTTTTTTTTTGCTTTTTTTTGTTTGTTTGTTTTTCAAGACAGGGTTTCTCTGTGTAGCTTTTAGCCTATTCCTGGATCTTGCTCTGTAGACCAGGCTGGCCTCACAAAGATTAAAGGCAGGTGCCACCACTGCCCAGCAAGTAGTTCTTAATGTACAAAGACTTGTTCAGTTCCTCCACTATGTTGGAGTAATTACTTTAAGTTGCCCTCATTTTAAACATAATTTTCTACATATACATGAATGACTAAATATCAATATTGTTGCCCATCTTCTATATTGATCATTATGGATTCATCTTAGCAAATAAGATGTGAAAAGTTCCAAATACCCTCAGTTGGGCAAAAGAATTATAGACATTTTTCCTACCAGAGAATATTTTTTTAGTATCAGAAAAATCAGCAATAAAAATGTAACAATATTAGTTGTTTTTAAAAATAGAAATTAATTATTTAAAGTATGGTCATCAACAAAGTGATACATAAGATGAAAATATAAAAGAAATAATGCATATTTTCTATTTTTACAACTGTCTACAATAATTGAGAAACCTTTAGGCAATTTCAGCACGATAGGAAATACTGTCTAAAATCACTGAACAACAAGGGAAAATTTCAACAATTTATCCAAATATTATCCAAATATTAACTATTTATCCAAATATTAACTATTTTTGATAAAGTATATAAGATATTTGCTATTAAATTTCTCTTTAAAAATTTCTCTTATAAATTGAATAGGCATATCTAGAAAACACCAAATGGAAGAGTTAAATTCACATAATGTGTCATCTGTCAGTCTGATATAGATGTGAAACAGAGGCATAATTAGAAGTTTTGAAATTTCAGAACTTTTGATGAAACTGCTGAGCGTAAGTGTCAACTCTACTTACTATTATATAAGACAAGTTCATTGCCATTTGAAAAAAATGAAAATTATTTCATAAATAATATGTATAAGAGACAGCTGAAGCCTTCATTACTATTGATGCTTCTTTGGTGGTTAGAAAAAATGGTCCCCAAAGGGAGTGGCACTGTTAGGAGGTGTGGCCTTGTTGGAGTAGGTGTGGTCTTGTTGGAGGAAGTGTGTCACTGTAGAGACATGTTTTGAGGTCTCATATATACTCAAGCCATACCCAGTGAGACAGATCACTTCCTGTTGCCTTCAGGATCCATGTAAGAACCTTCAGGCTCTTCCCAGCACCATGTCTCCCTGCACTCCACCTATTTCCTGCCTTGCCAATGATGGATTAAACCTCTGAACTGTAAGTGAGCCACCACAATTAAATGTTTTCCTTTATAAGAGTTGCCGTGGTCATGTTGTCTCTTCACTGTAATAGAAATCCTAAGATGGCTTCTTAACTAATCTTTACTACCAAGCACATGACTTGGAATGAAATGTAATTGTCTTCTAGGATAGCATTAGGATCAAGGAGACAATATTGTGAGAATATATGAATATGAAATGATTTTAAATGACATTTTCTATTCATAGTTGCATTAGACCTGTTCTATACTTTATGAACAAAAGAGGGAAATTGCCAAACTCTTCTCCTCAACCGAATTGTTGGGTTTTCTTTGGCTGTTTTTGTTATGATGGTTGTTGTTGTTTGTCAGAGATGCTGTCAAGTGGCCTAGGCTGGCCTCAAACTCACTATTCCAGACTAGATGGAAACACTTTATCTTCCTCCTTCTACCATTCAAGTGCTGAGATTGCAAGTATAGGACAGCATATACAGTGTAGGCAATGCTAGGGATTGAACCCAGAACCTCATGCACAGTCGGCAGGCTCTCTATCAACTGAGCTCCATCCACATCACACTCAATCAAATTGTTAATATACATGCCCAGGAAGTCTTATATCTGTGACTTGTAACTGTGACCTCAAAGTGAAGAGCATCCACTGGAAATCCACAATAGCTTATTAGAAGCTGTTGATTGGCATTGGAATAATCTTTGCTGATCCTGGTGGCACAGGACTGTAATCCTTTGCTCAGAAAGCTGAGGTAGGAAGATCACAAGTATACCTGCTGAGTCTATAGAATGACATAAAGGCCAGCCTTAGCAACTTAGTGAGATTCTGAATTGCTATAAAAAAATCATATAGAAGGGACTGGAACAATGACCCAGAAGGGAAACCTTGGGCTAAATTACTAGGAATGAAAAACAAAATTTGTCTTATCCTACATCATCATTAATATTGGGACAAAAAATATGAATTTTAGAAAGTTTTAAATGTATAAATTCATATACTATTATGTGAATTAAGTTTGGACCACAACTGAACAGTTTTAAGTTTCTGTGTGTGTGTGTGTGTGTGTGTGTGTGTGTGTGTGTGTGTGTGTGTAGCTAGCATTTGTTTTTAATCTTTGTTGTACTATGTAATATTTACTATGAGATGTTTTTGAACTGTACCTTGAATCTTTGGAGAGCTTTTCCTTCAAACAACATATTTTCAGACATATGCTTTTGAGAGATTATACCAAAATAACAGTATTTTTATGCTGTTTTATTAATATATATCAATTATGAGATTGTCTTATTTCAAAGATGAGTGTAGTTTACTCTTCATGTTTAAAACAGAAACAGCATACATATTTTAATAGTTTTGTAATATACATTTTAAAAAGATTCTTGTCTCTCAATATATGAGCTTTTAAATTTGACCAAATGTTTAGATACTTAAATATTTTTCTATATGTATATTAGATATTTATATAAGGAAAGGATTTAAACTGTATAAGGAAAATGTAGATACCAAGGCATTTTCTTCCTAAGTCAAAGCATAAATTTTACTAGTGGAGAAAGGTTAAGGTGGAGCATAGAAGTGGTGAGCTGTTGTAGTTTCGGGGTCATTCACATACTATTGCAAATGGGTCAGGTCCCTTAGAGGCAGGGTGTGAGTGAAGGGTGTGAGGTGTCAAATGTACAAATGGTAGATATTATTTCCAAGAAATGAGTGAGGATGACAACATAGCTTCACCCTGTCTTTGTGGCAAGAACTGCAAGTCAAAATATTGACAAAAACTAATATTTTACTTAAGTGCTTTTAAAACTACAAGCCATTAGATTGAGCCCCTAATTATGACGCATTTTTCCATTAAGACTAAATTTAAAATGAAGGCAATGCTGTAAGTATACTCTTTCTCTTCCCAAGTATAATTTGAAATGTGTGTAACATGGACTGTGATAAATTGGGTCCTAATTCTGTAATTTAATTATTTGATTTACTGAGAATCTAAGAGTTGTGAGTGTCAGTTTCTTGGTAACCTTGGTGAAGTCTGTGAAGTCTTCTGAAGCTCCATGCTTTTAATTAGGAACACTAAGATGTTACCCATTATCACTCATTTTCAAAACCAGTAGTAAGGTGTCCAGCACCATAATCCTGTAATAGGACCCATTTTAAGCTCATCACTGGCATGTATCCTTAGAGCAGTAAGGGAATTAGCTGTTTAATTGGACATTAACAGTCTTAAAGGAATCCAGGGCTGTTCTCACAGTGAGAACAGCACGAGTACAAACTGTGAGTCTAGAGAGTCCTGGAGAATGCAAGGAGAAGAATGGTGTTCTCAGAGTCTCGGGACAGCACTGACTGTTCTTGTTTTCACATCATAGATGTGTTTTCATGACTCTATAGGTCCACACTCATATAGTTAGAAGTCACATGAGGAAGGGACCTAAAGTACTTTTCAAATTTATAAAATATGTTTATAAAATCTTCTCAATAGCAACAAAAATGCATACAAAATTGACAGCTCTGGCTATGCTATAAATCCAGAATGTGAAATGGCTGTGCTTTAGAGTAAATGAGGACATGTATACAATAGTCCCAAAAATGTACAAATTACAAATATGTAAAAAAGAAATCTTCTAAATGTGCAGGTGTTCTCATAACAAGTAGGACTGAAGATAAAAAATCATTCTTCTGGTCTATGTGAGAGGGTTCAACGCAAGAAAAATGCTAAAAGGAGAAAGTAAACAGTCTACCTCCAATCAGTAATGGCCTACTTTTATTTGTCATTTTATCCAATCAAGTTTTATCCAATCAAGTTTCCTTGATTGGACTGATACACATAACATTAGTAATTGTACCTTCCATGTGTCTGTTGGAGCATTAGTGGAGAGGATTATCAAGGAAGGAAGACCTGTCCTGAATATGGGGGACATTGTCTAAGAAGGATTAGGCCCAGACAGAATAAAAACAAGTAACAGATTCTAGAAAAATGGCTCAGCAGCGTAGAGTTTTTGATGCTCTTCCAGAATAATAGAGATCAGTTCCCAGCATCCATGTTGGGTGTCCCACAGCTACCACTTCCAGGGCATCTGATAATATCTTCTGGCCTCTGTAAGCACCTATACTCACATGGATAGGGACACACACACACACACACACACACACACACACACACACACACACACACACACAATCTCACAAATAAATATTTTAAAAGAAATATAAAAGACACCATACCTCAAGCATCTCCCTGCTTCCTGACCCTAAAAGACTGTTTTTCTTTCATGCTCTTGAAACTCTGAAACATTTTTAAATTAATTCTTTCCTCCTTGAATTATTTTGTAAGATATTTTGTTATGTAGGCTTGTAGCTAAATGACATGAAATTCTATTTAAGATAGTGGAGAACATCAAGGCCAAAATAAGAAATGGAGAGGAGGATAAACAGCTGCAATGATTTTTGGTCATGAATTAAGTCTCTGATTTTCTATTTTAGTTTCTAACAAGTTAGACTATAAGACATTTGCAAACATATTTTACTGCAAAGAAGATGCTTTTGTTGGCAATATAATTGTTGTGACTAACTAGAATGTACTTCTACTTCAAAGTTTTTTTCTGAACTATTTTATTTAATACTTATAACAGAGATCATTCATGCTCACAAAGTTCTTGCTACCCATTCTCTTTGTGTGTCCTATATTTTCTGCTTCTGGCTCATGTATTTATATACTTGGAATCATCAGATTGACTTCTTATTTTCTGGTTTTTTGATTGGCCAGTAAACTGGAATGAATTTATTTGAGCTCTAGGAGGACCTGCCAGTCAACTTATCCACATATCCATTGGGTTCCTATTCCTGGTTTAATGATCTATCCATGGCTATATCTATATTGTTTAATGTTACCCATTGATTTTCTTCACTAGTGCAGATGGAAAGAAAGATGGGAAGGCCTTATCACATGGATATGTAAGAGACATGTAGACATCCTTAGTCACTGTATAGAAAAGAGCCACTCAGGAGAAACAGCAGTTTGAACAGTCATATTGTACTCAGAATTGTTCATTATGGTAGTTAATGTATATACCACTAATAATGCTGGGCCAGTTTCTTATTCCAGTTTATTGAAGATTGACGATGTTGATTACCTTCAGTAATTTACCTAAATTACTTATTTTTAATAATTTGAAATTTTGAACATGAAATTTGTGCATGAGCATTCTATGTATATATATTCATATGCACACACACACACACACACACACACACACACATATATATATATATATATATATATATATATATATATATATCACTATCTTCCTCTTCTGACTTCTTCCATGCCACACCTTCTTGCAAATTTATGATATCTCTTCAAATTATTACTACTACATGTATACACATATACATATACATAATTGACTGAGTACATTTAGCATTGCTGGTATATACATGTGTCAGTGTTGACACTTAGGATTGCATAAACTATGCACAAATTCATCCCAGAAAGAAACATTCATCCACTCTCAGGAGCCTCTGACTACCTATAGCTCTTCAGCTAGGGGTAGATACAAACACAAGTTCTCCTGTCAAGTGTGATACATCAACTGGTACTGTCATAATGCTATTCCTGTTTAGGTAACCATATAGTTAAGATTTTAAGGATATATTATCCTGATTGTGTCTAGGAGACACTATCTAGAAGCAGACATCCTGGGCTTCTAGTTCTTACAATCTTTCTTTCTCTTCTTCCATGATTTTCCCACATTCCAGGTATATTGGTTGCATTTTGATGTTGTCTTTTTTTTCTATATTACATTTAACCTGATTTTTTACTGTGTCTTTGCCAATCCTGGTTATATTCATCTGTTCCTAGAATTTTTTTTAACAAAGTCATTAATATTCAGTTCTCATTTCTGAAATAATTCAGCAAGATCATGCAATGGGACTATGGAATCCATATGAAGTGCTGAATCTAATTATCCAGGTCCCAAAGGTTTTGTATCTGAGTCCCTGTGTTTCAGTCTGTTCAAGTGGATGAGTTATGATAGGGAACAAGTCCACTCATTTATCCATCTTGAATATTGTCTTAATGCCATCCATGAAAGTGTTCAAAATGACTTGCAGTTTTTCATGTTTAATGTATACATTTTATAAACTATTATCTATATAAATTACCATATCCCCCAAACTGATAAATTACCAACTACAGATACTCCTGACTTAGTTTCAATCATTCTCAGACTGTTTCACACTTGCATTGCAGCAAATTCAACTCTTTATTCTCAGTTTCATCATAATTTTTAACAGTCATTTATAAGTCAAGAATTCTAAGAGATTAGTGGTGTGCTAGGATTTAGGAAGCCTCTGAAAACTCTGTTTTAAGTGTTAACCTATCAAAAGGAAATACTATATTTTATTAATTTCAATAAGAAATAATAAATTCAAATTGGTTGAAAGAGAAAGTAAAATAGAGTTAGGTAGTTTTGCTTTAATGTCCAAATAAATGGCTCACTCTTTGTTTTGGGTGAAGATTTTGTAAATATTTTGTATCCTAAATTTAGTGACGGTTAGTACAGGACTTCTCACAATTTTTAAACAATTGCTTCAGATAATTCTGACTTACAAATAGACATACACAACTGTTCATAGACCATCACAAATTATTCTGTTAATAATTTAAAAATATTATTAAATAATTTGATAGAATAACTTGTATGAAAATAAAAATGCCTGTCTCTTGCTGTACTCTTAACACTAGGCTGAGTAATTATGTTGTGGCATCCTTATCATCATCCATATTATAGCAAAGTCAGAAGAAATGAAACCAAAAAATCATAGAATATGAAGCCACTTCTATCTCTTTCTTAATTAGTGAATAAAGAAAAGTTATTTCTTCGAACAAGGAAAGGTCTCCCATGGGGAGTCTGCAGAGCCTGGTACATTCAATAGAGGCATGTCCAAGCCCCTCCCTCTGCATTAAGGCTGTGCAAGGTATCTCACTATAGGTAGTGGGCTCTAAAAAGCCAGCTCATGTACCAGGGATGGATTCTGATCCTAATGTCAGGAGGACCCTTAAGCAGATCAAATTACACAACTGTCTCAATTATGCAGAGGGCCTAGTCCTGTCCCATACAGGCTCCACAGCTGTTGGTCTACAGTTAATGAGTTCCCACTAGTTTGGTTTGATTGTCTCTGTAGGTTTCCCCATCATGATCTTGATGTCCCTTGCTCATAGAATCCCTCTTCTCTCTCTTCTACTAGACTTCCTAGAGCTCAGCCTGGTGCTTGGCTGTGGATCTCTGCATCTGCTTCTACCAGTTACTGGATGAAGGCTCTATGAGACAGGGTACTCACTGATCTGATTACTGGGATAAGCCAGTTCAGGCACCTTCTCCACTATTGCTAGTAGGTGGGCTAGGGAGGAAAGCCTGGAAGCGTAAAAGAAGGGAAAAGAGGGGGATCTGTGATTGTTATGTAAAATGAATTTAAAAATTCCTTAAAAAATAAATAAATAGAAAGAAAAGTTATTTCACAGTTTCAAGGATGTTCCCTCATATGTAAACTGTGGATTGAAAATATGATAATCTCATATTGGAAATTCTGGTAAATATGATAAGGGAGTGTCTGTCTAGGGTGTAGAAAAACAATAAAAATTAATGTCAATGATTTTTTTAAATATTGAGAATTTAATATATATATAAACTATATTTATAAATATATATGCATATATATATATATATATATATATATATATATATATATATATATTTCCAGTAACTTTCAGTCCTCACTACTCCACTACTCCATCTCACTCTTCTCTCTCCCACTGTAATTCTTTTTCTTACCCCCTCCCCCTACTTGTAATTTGATATGTTTTTTTTATAAATTTAATTTAATTTTATTTTACAATAGAATTCAGTTCTACATATCAGCCACGGATTCCTTTGTTCTCCCCCCTCCCGCCCCCCTCCCCTTCCCCCCAGCCTACCCCCTATTCCCACCTCCTCTAGGGCAATGCCTCCCCCGAGGACTGAGATCAACCTAGTAGACTCAGTCCAGGCAGGTCCAGTCCCCTCCTCCCAAGTCGAGCCAAGCGACCCTGTTTGGAGGCCCAGGTTTCCAACAGCCAACTCATGCAATGAGCACAGGACCGGGTCCCACTGCCTGGATGCCTCCCAAACAGATCAAGCCAATCGACTCTCTCACCCATTCAGAGGGCCTGATCCAGTTGGGGATCCCTCAGCCATTGGTTCATAGTTCATGTGTTTCCATTTGTTTGGCTATTTGTCCTTGTGCTTTACCCAACCTTGGTCTCAACAATTCTCGCTCATATAAACCCTCCTCTTTCTCGCTAATTGAACTCCCAGAGATCCACCCGGGGCCTAGCTGTGGATCTCTGCATCCAGTTCCCTCAGTCATTGGATGGGGTTTCTAGCACGACAATTAGGGTGTTTGGCCATCCTATCACCAGAGTAGGTCAGTTCGGGCTGTCTCTCGACCATTGCCAGCAGTCTGTTATGGGGGTATCTCTGTGGATTTCTGTGGGCCTCTCTAGCACTTTGCTTGATATGTTCTTGATAACACCAGACTCAATGTTTAATTACTGTAAGCATGGGTTGTGAGTTTTTTGCTGGACTAAGGGCAACTGAACAGTGGCTGCACCACTGAAAACTGATGCACCTTCTCCCGGGAATCATTAACTTCCATGGACTCTCAGGAAGAGGTGAGGCCTAGTGAACCCCTCCACAATGCATGATCGAGTATTCAATAATCCTGTGCAGACCTCGTGCAAATAACAACAGCTGCCTTGGGTTTTAGAGTCCAATAGGCATGTCATGTCCAAAAGTATTTTCTCAGCACTCATGATCTGGTTGGTAAATTCTTGCTGTATCTACTTAATGTTCTCTGAGCCTTGGAGAGGGTGATACAGATGCTGTGTTTAGGGCAAAGCACACGAGTCCTTTCTTCTCACCACGTTGACTGTGAGTCTCTGCATTAACTGCTGCCCACTGTAAAAAAGGAAGCTTCTATGACAAAGGTGGAGAGCTGCCTTAATCTATGGGTATAAATAAGTACATAGAAGGACGTTTGACAACATATTTGTTTAGCAGACAACAATAATAGGTTTTAGCCTTGGGCCAATAACCTACCTAGTTACGGGCTCCTGACCAAGTCTAGAGTACCAAGCATGGAGTACCAAGCATACATTTCTACGTGTGGAGCCAGCTTTAAGTGGAATCAGAGAGTCAGAGAGCTGTTTATCATCTCAGAGGAGTCATTTCACTATTGCACCAGTAGATCCATCTTGCCAAGCAGAGTCCACTACAAGAAGGTACAATCTTGGGCTTCTTTTCCCATACAGATCTCATAGGGCTTTGCAGAACTACAAAAGCTAGTCAGTGGGTAGCATTTTTTTTCAATGTGTCACTGCTAACCTACACATTTAAAATATAAAATCAAATTTATTTCAAAGTCTCAAAGTAGTTGAAATATTATTCTCTATGACTTCATCTTCTTTTATTTTTTGCCTTCAAATAACTATCTCACTTTTTTTTCTTCCAACAAGCATTAGCAAATCACAACAATGTGCCAAATAATGTGTTTGGTAGAGAACAATTGTACTTTTTTCTCTCTTCTTGTATAATAAATTAACCAAAACTTAATGGCATAATCCAATTAATATTTTTTATTAAGTCCATCTGACAAATTCAATAACTTCGTAAGGGTTTAAAAACTGAGTGTGTCTGTAGGGGTGGTTGTCTGTGCCTTACATTGAAGCACTGCCCCTAGGGAGGCAGCAGGTAACTGGTAGGTACCTGCCGCCACCTGGGGCGTGGCCCTGACAAGGACCCCTTAAGACATGGGATGAGGTACGTGTTCTCTTTGCCTCCTCGTGGTCTTGGATGCTGGTACTGCAGGTCAAGGCAGAGCTCTCCTGAGGACCTCATTGGACCATGCCCCACCCAGGATTCAGCAACCAACTCCTTTATTTTTGTTGTGAGTTAAACCCCAAATAAATCCCTTTGACCATCAAATAGATTTTCTGGAATTATCTCATTATGTCTCATAGGCTGTGTGGAGCTATCGGCTGAAGATAGGTCACCACTGTCAGATATACCTGGTCTAGCTGCTGTACTCAAGTTATTTTCATCACAAATCCCTTGACAAGAGGCTCCAGTCACTTACCAGTTCTTAATAGGTAAATCTGTTCCTCAAGATTTCCTCAAGGCATCACAATATACAATGTGATCTTAAAGTATATAGGTAGCTTATCAAAAGCCAACAAGACTTATAAAAATAAACACTACACTGGCAAAAACGCAGGCTATTTACACAGACTCTTTCAGATCAAGCTGGGATTGCTTCTGCAAATATAAATATTTTAGAATTTGGTGGCTATCCTGTTGGCCTTATTGTGCCAAAAGTCCCACCAACAAATCTGTTTGATGTGTCTAGAACATTTTCCTTGTTAACTGTTGCCAAGGACTCCTTCCTAAAAATTTCCCAATCACTCCAGACTTTGATGTAGAGATGTAGTGAGGTGCTCCCTGGAAATAAGAAGTCCCTTTGTCTTATAAAGGACTCTACAACCCTGATCTTGCTTCTCTTTTCAGAGGATGTTTCTTGATGCTGTTTCCATCTGCAAACATTAATAAGTTCAGAGCAATTGAGTGCTTCAAGAGTACTTTATCTTTCTCTTGTAACATTGTAAGAAGAATCCAAGTGGCTTCTTCAATATTTGATTTGAAAAGCTCCAGAGCTGCATATCCAAGCTAGTTGGGTACATTTTCTACTCCCTAACATTGTTTTGATTTATAATTGCTGCTAAACTTTTCGATAATACATGGAAGATTCCCTTCTTTGCAGTTTCTAGTAGAATTCTGATGTCTGTTTTCTACTCCCAAACACCATAACCACATTTTACATAGGGTTTCTTCAAGGCTTTTAACATCTTCATTTTATTTCTGGTCAAAATAGTTTATAGCTACAACTCAGTTCCAAAATGGATCCCAGATTTTTCACTTTCTTCATAGGGAACTAGTATTGAGACCACTTCCAGGTCACAACATTTTTGTTATTTATGTCTCAAACTTACAAGTTGCAGTTGTTATTTTGGTTACATTCCATTTGTTAGAAGAGAGTCATACATATAGCCATATTCAATCTCAGCTTACTCTTGGAGGGAACATGTCAAAGTATTTGATTTGTGAGCATATTATAAAACACTAGAGAAGCAAATTGTTAGTAATGTATGTCTTTTTACTTCAAGGCTGTCATAAGTAGAAAGCAACAAATATATAAATAAGCCTGATAAAATAAAAAAATCACTATAATTGATTTATTAGTGATCTTTCAGGTACAGAGAAAGTAATTTGAATGTCACTTTCATGAGTTGGTAGACTTTAATAGTAAGCAGGAAGAAACAATTCAAAGAAGTTGGGAAATAGTGTTCTAGACAAAGGAGTGTAAGTACATCAAAGAAGTATGAAAAAAACATGATTACATTGCAGTATGAAATTATGGTCCATTAGAAATAGGAATTCAAGTATTGAGGCATCCTGAGACATAGTCATGTATGTCGTACAGTTGTGAAGAGAATTGCGTACTGCAAAGAAGTGTCCAGCCTCAAAGCTCAGTGTTTAATTTTATAGGAGTGTTACTCTGAGGCTTTGTATTTAATTACAAAATTAATATGGCATTTAATGCTTTCCAAGGTAAATCTATATTTATTTAAGTTTTCCTCATTATTAAGTACACTTCTAGAGTAGATATACTTGCTCTTGTTTAGGCAGAATATTAGTGTGGGACACCTATGAGTTGTCTGTGAAGATTTAGCACAATTAGGTGACATGCATTTGAAAAGTTTATTTTGGTGCTTGCTTCAGCAGCACATACACTAAAACTGGAATGATACAGAGAAGATTAACATTGCCCCTGCACAAGGATGACACGCATATCCATGAAGTGTTCCATATTTTTCTGAGATCAAAAACTAATGAATGGGACCTCCTGAAACTGAGAAGCTTTTATAGGGTAAAGGTCATGGTCAATAAGACAAAACGACAGCCTACAGAATGGGAAAAAAACTTTCACCAACCACACATCTGACAGAGGGATGATCTCCAAAGTATATAAAGAATTCAAGAAACTAGACATCAAAATACTGAACAATCCAATTAAAAAGTAGGCTACAGAGCTAAACAGAATTCTCAACAGATGAATCTCAAATGGCTGAAAGACATTTAAGGAATTGCTCAACATCCTTAGTCATCAGAGAAATGAAAATCAAAATGACTCAGATACCATCTTACATCTGTCAGAATGGCTAAGATCAAAAACACTGAATACAGCTTATGTTGGAGAGGATGGGGAGCAAGGAGAACACTTCTCCACTGTTGATGGGAGTGAAAACTTGTACAGCCACTTTGGAAATCAGTATGGCAGTTTCTCAGAAAATTAGGAATCAATTTACCTCGAAACCCATCTATACCACTCTTAGGCATATACCCAAGGAATGTTCAATCATACCATAAGGACACATGCTCAACTAGGTTCATAGCAGCATTATTCATAATAGCCAGAACCTGGAAACAACCTAGATATCCCTTGATTGAAGAATGGATAAAGAAAATGTGACACATATACACAACGGAGTACTACTCAGCAGTAAAAAAAAAGAAACCAAAAAGCAATAATATCATGAAATTTGCAGGCAAATGGATGGAACTAGAAAATATCATCCTGAGTGAGGTAACCCAGACTCAGAAGGACAAATATGGTATGTATTTACTAGTAAGTGCATACTAGATATAAAGCAAAGGATAACCACACTACAACCCACAGCTCCAGAGAAGCTAGCTATGTCTAAACTGTTAACCTGAAAATTGGCACAGAATGAGATTACTGAATATGGATACCCCTTGAACTAACTGAGTCTTTCGTGTTTCATAAAATCTTTGTTTCCCAGTTGGCTGAGACAACTGCTTACACAGACAGGATTTCCTCCGGAAGTCAGTCTTCCTACTCTTGATCCGTTTTGTAAAAGTCCCACTGGACAGAGCTGAGGAAAATGATGTTGGTCAGAGAAGAGTCCCTAGAGAGTCTATTCCACTTTTAAATAATTACAAGTCTAAGTGCAATCTAATTAGATGAAATTTTCTTTATTTAGCCACAAAAAATAATGGATATGGTTTGTAACCTTAACATTGTTGTGTCAAAGATATCAGAAGTTGGGTTTAGATCGAATATGTAGTAATCTAACACACTAATAATGGACAAGTAAATTTTCATAGAGAAAAAAAACATACTAAGCTAATATCCTATTTCAAATGGAAATATAATATATCTCAAATAAAATTACAGTATTAGTTTTTACAAGCCTGTCTTTTATTTCCTGTGCTCTCAAATTTAAGAGTTTATTGCTTGGCCTGTTAGAAATCAGGAAGAAAATATAATCCGTCTCCAAATCTACCCTGCCAGCCTACTTCGTGGTGAACAGAAAGGAAAAACAGCACTGCTACTGAAATTCTTTGTTTTTAGGTGGTCCCATAGTTGTGTATTAAAGTAGTTGCATATTCTATAAAAATGTAGAATTTATTGCAATGACGTACTTATCTTCCATTAACAGCCAATTAGCCTGAGGAAAAATATAAGTGGAAAGTGTAGGAAGAATTGTCAGAATGTACACCAGAGGCATCCTGAAAGGAGGATAAAAATGATCTTCCTGACAACAAGCCTCCTACTGCCCAGATCCTCATGGAATCTCAGCACTGCCTGAGTTAAGCAGATGCCAGACAGAAGGGGGAGAGACAGACAGAAATCTCTGAGCTTGCTATTAGGAAGGGATCACCTAGGGAGGAAGAACCAACTTCAACACATATGACTGTAAAATTAATCAGACTAAGTCACAGAAATATCCTTCTAATATCAATGACTCATAATAGTTAAAGCCAAACAGGAAAAATAATAATGCTGGTTATTTGCAAGACTTCCGGAAAGAAAGAGTGGGAAACATAGGAAGGCATCATACAAGCAGGTGCATTGGTACTGCCATCTCAACACAACTTTTACTTGGTGAGGAATGAAAATAAAAAAGGAATATATTTCACTGATAATAAACATCTGGTGTCTCAGGCTTTCAAACAGCACACCAGGGTATATTGAAGTTAGAGACTTCTTATGTGAGATTTGGTACCCTGGCACTCGCTTCCTATCCTAACATCAGAAGATTTTGCTGCAAGCCAGGAGGATGGAGCTTGACTGAGGCCCTGGATACCCCAGCTCTGTATGTCTGGCAGAAGGTTGGACTACAGCTCAGATATTGAAAGTTCCAAGTCCACTGTGAGTAATTAGCATCATTCTCTTTGAGCTATGCAAAACATTAAACAAAGGCTTGACTTTAAAAAAACGTTTTAGATAACTATAGGCTCACAAGAAGTTGCACAGGAAGGTATAGAAAATATGGTTTTCCATTTATTCCTCTTTCTCCAATGTTTGCCTACTTAATATGCACAGAATAATATAAAACTGGTAACTAATATTTGGTATAAGTCAAGGCTTATTCTTATTTCACCAGTATAAGGGCATTCTTTTGTATGTTTCTATCAATTTCAATGGACTTCCATGACATAGAAATGTTTGTGGAAGCATCATCATAGTCAAGACACAGATTATCTCAACTGTAATATCAGCACAGAGTTCACAACCCTGTCCCCTCTGTAATCACAACCTTTCACTCCTTCTTCCTCCTTGACAATCACTAATATGTTCACATCTCCTTTATCAATTCAAGACTATTGGAATTATAAAATATTTAGCCCTTTATGGCTTGATTCAATGTACTTTCACTGAAATTTATTAATGTTCTTGAGTATGTAAAAACTATGTTCAATTTTATTGCTGAGTAATAATCCATAGTATGAACATACCACAGAATTTCAAATCATTCACTCATTAAAGAACACCTGAGCCGGGCGGTGGTGTCGCACACCTTTAATCCCAGCACTCAGGAGACAGAGGCAGGCGGATCTCTGTGAGTTCAAGGCCAGCTTGGTCTCCAAAGAGAGTTCCAGGAAAAGCTCAAAGCTACACAAAGAAACCCTGTCTCAAAAAAACGGAAAAAAACAAACAAACAAACAAAAAAAACCCACCTGAATAGTTCTTAGCTTGGTCTCACTATACATGAAGGTAAAGTAATTTTGTAAAAATCTCTGAATGGCAGAAATTTTAATTTGGCTGAGAAAAATGACCAATGGTTCAATTTCTGAATTTTATGGTAAATCTAATTATAATATCAGAAGACATTGAAAAACTTGCTTCCAAAGTTTTACATTTGTCTGGCAATACATGAGCAATTAACATTCTCTTTGCTCTTGACAGCATTTGATATTATTATTTCTTTAAATGTTACTCATGAAAATAGGTATGTAACAGTCTCTCTAAGCATCTTCATACATATTATTACTCCAAAATAATTAGAAATGTCACAAAATGAAGTATGGAACATAGTGCATTGTCGATGAATTTCTAAACAGTCTTATTAAATAAGGAACATCAAGCCAAATATAGGGGTGAAAGCCATAGAGGTCAGGGAAACAGTGAGAGCCACCAGCTAACCTTAGCTCACCATGCCACAGTAGCTTCCCAAGAGAGAGCTACTTCCTGTCTACCCAGGCTTTTATTGTCTTGCTGTTCTGCCCTCTCAATGGCTCTTAGCCTGTCATCTCACTTCCTTGTCACTGCCTGTCTGTACAGGCCTCCAGGTCTCTACAGTAGATACTGGGATTAAAGGTATGTGTCACCATGCTTTGCTGTTCCCTAGTGTGTTCTTGAACACACAGTCTGCTTGCCATGTGATCGGATTAAGGGCATGTGCTACCACTGCCTGACTTTTGTTTATGGCTGAGTATGTCCTCTGATCTCAAGGCAAACTTTATTCATTAACATACAGATAAAATATCACCACAGTGCATTGCCATAACTTATGTTGACAATTTTAAATAGGAAAATGTTGTAAAATAGGAAATAGTAGCTCAACCACAGACCAAGCTTGCTGAAAGATCAGGTGGTAGGTTGTCATCAGACATTCTCCATTTTCTTTCTTGCCCCAGACTCAATTCTCAGTGTCACCTCTAGTAACACAACAGAACTACAGCCTCGGCTTCTCCTCTCCCCTGTCCATGTCTCCTGTGGATCCCATTGACCATATCTACTGGCCTTCCCACCCCATCTCTTTGCTGTGATGCAATCCTCAAAAGGGGCTGTCAACCTGCTTATCCACCAGACATGCCTGCCAGAAGACCAGTCTAACCCCACCCCCATTACAATATCTATCTACAAATTCAGGCTTACAAAGATGCTAGAAGGAAAAATCCAAACTAAGTAGTTTGAATGAAAACACAGGAAATAAATGATCTCACACAAACAAAACCCTAAGAAGGGAAACACACACACACACACACACACACACACACCACAGCCACCACCACTACCACCACCACCATCACCACCACCACCACCAACAAACAACAGTAACAACAAAAATAGAATGACCTAACAGTCATTGGTCACTGATATCTCTCAATATCAATGGTCTCAATTACTCAATAAAAAGACACAGATTAATAGAATGGATGTAAAAACAGGATTCATCCTTCTGATGTACACAGAAAAACACTTTAATATCAAGAATAGACATTACCCCAGGGTAAATGGTTGAAAAAAGATATTCTGAGCAAATTTACCAAAGAAGTAAGCTTCTGTTGCAATTTTAATAGTTAGAAGAATAGACTTCACACCAAAATTAATCAAAAGAATTGGGGAAGGATACTACATATTCACCAAAGGAAAATCCACCAAGATAACATTTCAGTTCTTAACATCTACATGCTAAATATAAGCGTACTGAAGTTTGTAAAAGAAGCACTACTATAGCTTAAGTCACATATTGACCTTCACAAACTAATAGTAGGAGATATCAATATTACACTCTCACTGATACACAAATCATCCAGATAAAAAACTAAATATAGAAATGCTGGAACTAACAGACATTATAAACCAAATGAACCTAACAGATATTTGCAAAACAAAAGGATATACCTTCATCTCAGCATATCCCTGAACTTTCTTCAAAATTGACCACAAACTTGGACACAAAACAAGTCTCAATAGATATGGGAAAATTAAAATAACACCCTGCATTCTATCAGATGACCATAAATTAGAGCTAGGTATCAGCAACAACAGAAAACTTACAAAGTCATGATCACTGAACAACTCTCTACTGAATGAAAAATGTTTCAAGATAAAAATAAATAAGATATTAAATACTTTCTAGAACTTAACGTAAATGAAGGTATAACATACCCAGACTTATGGGACACAACGAAAACAGTGTAAAGAAGAAAGTTCATAGTAATAACTACTTACATAAAAGAAAAATAGAGAGGTCTCATGTGGGCAACATAACAGCACTCTTGAAAGCTCTAGAATAAAAAGAAGTAAGCACACACAAGAAGTGTAGACATCAAGAAATAATCAAACTAAGAGCTGGTATTAATAAAACAGAAATAAAGAGAATAATACAAAGAATCAATGAAACAATAAGTTGGTTCTTTGAGAAAATCAACAAGATAGACATACCCTTATACAAATTAGTTAACAGGCAATGAAAAAATATCTAAATTAACAAAATCATAAATGAAAATGATAATATAACAATAGACACCAGGAAATCTAGATAATAATAAGGGCATACTTTAAAAATCTGTACTCCACTAAATTGGAAGGGCTAAGAGAAATTAATAATTATGTAGGTAGGTACCACTTATTCAAATTTAAATCAAGATGAGATAAACAATTTAGATAGGCCTTAATAAATAAATAGCATTCAGTTGAGTTGTTGGCCAAGAGGGTTTTGTGGAGATCCCTAAACAAGCCAGGCTAATGCTAGGCAGAAGGTAACTCTGAAACCTGTCAGAAGGGCCCGATTGCCAAGCACAACATCCACACATCTCACTGAATGTAGAGGTTAAGCTGGTACTTGCTGAGCCTTCACCACTATGTTCTAGTCTCTTTGGCCTGAGAAGGTACTCTGTAGGCTATTGAAAAAGAAACTGGAACACTAACCCAGACACAAAAGCCTCTACCTACAATCTGTCCTGCCAGAAAGATGTCCTGGAGTATGTTGGCACAGAATTTATGGGAGTGGCCAACCAGTATTTGGTTTAACTTGAGTCCCAAGCCACGGGAAGGAACCTATGCCCTACATTGCCTGAATGGCCAGGAACCTGAGACTGGATAGCCCAGATACCTAGAGTAGAACCAAACATAGCAGGCAAAGAAATCAATGAAATAATCTCTCATGATATTCTGCTAATCTCATAGATCTGTGGTCATCAGAGTAGCTTCCTCTGGCAGAAGATTTGAACAGGTGCAGAGACACACAGCCAGACACTATGCAGTGAGTCTGTCTAAACTAGGGGGTCACCATTGGGTCCCTCACCTCTGAGATCAGGGAGCACTGTAGAAGAGGGGGAGGAAAGATTGTAGGAGTCAGAGGGGATGGAGGACACCAGGAGAACATGACCCACCAGATCAACTAAGCAAGGCTCACATGGGCTCACAGAGGTTGAAGCTGGAATCACAGGGCCAACACGGACATGCCCCAGGTTCTGTGCATATGTGTTACAGATCTTAATTTGATGTTTTTGTGCAAGTACTAACAGTGGGAGCAGATGTATGTCTGACTCTTGCCTGCTCAATATGAGAACTTTTGCCTTGCTTTATTTTGTCCTGTTTGGTTGTACACATGGAGAGAAGGGAGAGGGGATGCTAGAATTAGTGGAGGAAGTTAAACTGTTGGAATGTTCTGTATGAGAGAAGAATCTATTTTCAATAATATATGTATATATATAATTTTTAAAAAATAGATATTTATTCATTTGAACTCAAGTTTCTCAAATAAAAAATAATATAAAATTACTTTAAAAATAATAGTAAAAAGCAAAAGCAAACCAAAGAGAAATAAAAATATGATAAAAATATACCTGAGGTAGATTACTAGCAGTTATTTGAGGTGATGCAGACAGGCTGTAGGACTTTCATAGTCATTAACTTCATTTGGAGGACTATCATCACAGTGACAGGTGCTTTATCTTTCTTTCCTTTTAGGGCATTTCTTTGATCACAGAATACACGTACATTTATTTCTACATTGTGCTGTTCTTTTGAAAATTCTCTTGTGATCTGATACAATCATCAACCACACACCTTAGATACAACCATCCCCTGTACCCTGGTCTCTGATGTTGTGGGTGTGGAGAAACCATTACAGCTGAACACATACAGTGATTATACTGTTAAAAGAAGCCAGTACTGAGGATTCACCAACTATCTCACTGTCTGACTTTTCCTATCATGTGCATAAATGATTTCCAGTCAGCCAGTGACTTTCCTGGATTCATGACGAAAATAAGACTTAGTTGATTAAAAGCCTCTGGACTTTTCATGAGCTGGGAAAAAAAACGTTGATTAAAAACAAATAACATATTTGTCAATAGAAGCTTTTGTATTTGCTTTGTCATGTGGTCAAGAAACTCCTTTGAATTTTCTTCTAACGCATTGAACAGCAAAAGAAAACAAAGTTATGAGAATGTCTTCAAATTTAGAAGTGGAAGCAATTATTGTGTCACTAATTACAAATTTGCCACATAGCATGGGATTTCATTATAATCCATTTTCTCATCTAAAGGCCACAGCATCTTCAATGGGCATTTAATAAATGCTTTCCTCTTCCTGGCCACTAAATGAAAGGACATACTAATATATTTTCAGGTGCAACAGGAGCATAAATTGTGCATATTTGATTAAAAGAGCAGTAGGCACAGTTTTGAATTGCTTTCTAGTAGCCAGAGTGAAGTATGTGTTAGGTGCTTTGTTTTGTTTAGGGATTTGGTGCTATCAGTCTCCAAATCTTTGGCAATCAACTCCCTAAGCACTGTTTCGTGTGCTTTGGAATTCAGAAGGAACCACTGTACCAGCAAATCTCTGGTGTGAAATGTCACTAAACTTTTGAATTCTTCTGAAGACCATTTCTTAGGACAATCATGCCTCCATGTGTGCATTGGTGAGAGGCAGCAAAAACCTAGGTATTGCCACTGGTCCTACTCTACTCCCTAATTCCCTTTCCCATATTTACCTACAAGGATTTACTACCTGGCTGACCACAGACTCTTGACCCTCTTGTCTCAGTGTTGAGGAATGCTGGAACTGCAGAAATGAACCAACTGAATCTGTTTTCCATCCATCCTAAGAAACACTAAATTTAAGAGCTGGGTCTTCTGTAGTTCAATAGTCTAAATTTTAACCATTCAGGATGGTAGTTTTGAGATTTTTAACCATTAGGTATTTCAGATTTTAGAAAAATTAGAATATATGGATTTGGATTTACCCAACCTTGACATTTGAAATTATGGTGTTTAGAGTTGTGTTTTAAGAATATGGGCTGGGCGGTGGTGGCGCACGCCTTTAATCCCAGCACTCGGGAGGCAGAGCCAGGCGGATCTCTGTGAGTTCAAGGCCAGCCTGGGCTACCAAGTGAGTTCCAGGAAAGGCACAAAGCTACACAGAGAAACCCTGTCTCGAAAAACCAAAAAAAAAAAAAAAAAAAAAAAAAAAAAACCAAAAAAAAAACCCAAACAAACAAACAAAAAAAGAATATGATGAATATTACCTGTAGGTTTTAATTTCTGAATAGTCAGTACCACAATTGGGGTTTCAAAAATTAGGGGAATCATTTTTAAAGGTACTGTAGAAATACCCAGGTAACTAGCTCATTTTGAAAGATTCATTAGAGAATATTCAACTGTAATAGAAGGTCAGAAGGTGAATAGAACTTGATATTGCAGACTCTAGTTATTCAGCCTTTGTCCTAGGCTCAGCAACCTCGACATACAGTGTAAGCTAGTTAGAAACACCAGCCCTTCGGCCCTAGCCCAAAGTACTGAATCAGTCTCCATTTGAATGGAATTTCCAGGTGACTCTGTATGCATTAATGATTAAGGAAAACAGACAACAGAAATGTGAGTATAAGAATGGTGTTTTTGGCTTCCCAAAGTATACTGTTTTCTGTTAGAATATGGCATCCATAGTATTACTGATTAAGTTGAGAAAAAAATGGAAAAGCAAGCACCTGGATTTAATTCTTGGCTCTCCTAAGTCTTCATTTTCCTTTCTCTTTCTGTTGTGTATATGATTGTCAGAATAAATAGTATTTTGTGTTCTGAACCATAATGAATCTTCAACTTAAAATTTCAGAAGTGTATTAAATTATTTGACAAGCACATGCTATTCTTATTGCCAGACAAATAACAGCTTAAAAAATAATGTATCACATATTTCAGGGTAACAGTGAGGTTGGTAGCTGGCAATTTTGCACATGTGCTCCATTTAGATGTCTGTTCTTTTCACAAATGACAGAAAAGAAGGAGCAATAACAGCAGTTTGTTACCTGGAAAGTAAGGAAAGAAGTGGGCAGGTAATACACTAGCATTCAAAGTCATTCCATAACATTGACTGAAAATCTTGTTGTAAAAGATCTACAAGTAAATTAAGTAATCACTAATCACATTTGTAAGGAAATTACAATTAAAATTATTAACTTAAAAACTTAGTCTTTTATACAGTGACTTTTACTGTCCCACTTGATTGCATTTCAAATAAAGAATTTACTTCATTAATTTTTTGATTCAGATTTTCTCTGATCTCATTCCAATATTTATTTTTCCTTCTACAATATATTGTCACTTTATTTATTTATTTATTTATTTGTTTGTTTATTTATTTGTGTGTGTGTGTGTGTGTGTGTGTGTGCAAGAGAGAGAGAGGGAATATAATCGATCTGGGGGGCCATGCTGTAAGTGTGGTGGTCAACTTCGGGGAATTGCTTTTCCCCTTCTACCATGTAGATCCTGGAGATTGAACTCAGATTGTGAGGGTTGACAACAGGTGGCTTTAACCCACAGAAGCATCTCCCTGGCTCTCAGCTTTTATCTTTTCATCCTAATCTTCTAGTTGTCACTCTGGCAGATAACAAATGGAACATCAAATCTCCTCTAACGTTGTTATCCAGAGTTTGCACGGAATCATTTGGGTAAACTTTAAAAACTCAAACAGCTAGTACAATGTATGTTATGTACTCTTTGTATATGAGGAATGGTGTAGCTTTAAAATTGATTAACTCACAGTGACAGTAATATATAACTCTACCTTTGTAAACCCAAGTATCTTGTTTTTAAAATTTGTTTTCTGTTCAGCAAGTTTAAAACTGTCTAACTCTGACTACATTCTCTCAATAAATGACCCTGAAAATATTTGTGAGTCAGTATCACTTAGCATTTCCAGCCACAAGCTCAATAACATGCTGGGTGTTGATGGGATCTTAATACTAATGATATCAGCTTTTCTATCCTGCAGGGAATCAAAATCATCTATCTAACTCCCATCTGATGGCAGATTTCTTCCTTAACTAACACAAGCCACTTACTCACATCCCTACAGACTCCCCTTTAGACAACCTGGCTTTTCTTGAGAAGAGTATATGAACTGAAAACTGCACCAGGAGTCTTGTCTAATTCATGTGTCCCTCTTTCACAGCACAGCTTGCAAAAAAAAAAAAAAAAAAAAAAAAAAAAGAGCAGTATCAACTCAGTGTTACACAGGCATCCCAACTTTCTTGTAATCACACAGCTGCTCCTTTTGTTTGTCATAGCTCATTCACTGGTGTTCAATAACTTAAAACCAAGGTCCTCAAGATTTCTATACCTACCTCTACCCTGCAACTCAATTTCCAAACAGCACTAAGCCTATGTTTATGAAACAAGGAAAACCTCTATGCAATGTGGTTCAGTGCTTGCCAGCCAAGAGTAACACAACTGTAGAATCCTGTTAAGAACAATAAGGACCACAGTGTCAGAAAGTCAGGCAACACCTTCCACAGTTATCAAGATCCTCCCATTGCCACCCAGCTCCTTACCCTAGCCCAGGGTAAGAACATGGCCTCATTGATCAGGAGAAGGTAGGGCTCCCATCATTCCAGGTGTCCTCTCTGCTGCTGCTGATGAGAAATGTCCACAAACCAAGAGTAATTCTTGATACTGAATACTTTCTTATGTTTATCCACAGGTTATTTTATCATTAAGCAGAATAGTGTCATTGATTTCCTAAATAACAGCTACTGGAATATTTGAAGGTTTGTATAGTTTTCTTCATCTTCTCAGCATGAAATTTATCTTACCTGGATTTTGTATTTTTTTTACTATGAAGAAATATAAATATTGAGAAAAGAGAAATGTTTACCCTAACTTCCATATTATAAACTGCATACATGTATCAAAGTATAGCATCACATCATATTAATACATACAAACTTTGTACTTTTATGCATCAATTAAAATGTCACTATGGAAATCAGTGTAGCAGTTTATTAGCAGGATGGGAATCAATCTTCCTCAAGAACCAGCTATCCCAATATAGGTCCCAAAGGACAGTTCATCCTACCACAGAGACACTTGTTCAACCATGGTCACTGTTGTTCTACTCATAAACAGTCAGAAATTGGACACAACCTAGATGTCTTTCAGCAGATGAATGGATAAAGAAAATATGGCACATTTACACAAAAGAATGAGCCGAGCGGTGGTGGCGCACGCCTTTAATCCCAGCACTCGGGAGGCAGAGGCAGGCAGATCTCTGTGAGTTTGAGGCCAGCCTCGTTTCCAAAGCGAGTTCCAGGAAAGACGCAAAGCTACACAGAGAAATCCCATCTTTAAAAACCAAAAAAAAAAAAAAAAAAAAAAAAAAAAAGAATGGTACTCGGCCATTAAAACAAATGAAATTTGCAGGTAAATGTAAGTAACTAGAAAAAAACATTGGGAGAGGTAACCTAGACCCAGAAGGACAAATATGGTATGATTCATTTATATGTCGATATTAGCTGTTAAGTTGATGATAAGCAAGCTACAATGTGTAAAACCACAGACATTAGATATAGAGTACAGTATTAGATAGGAAAAGGTAGAACTCCTTGTATTCAATTAGTTGACTACATTTGATTCATAAAAACTACAGACAAGAGCTGGAGGTGTAGCATGGTTTGCATTTTGTTTAATAATTTTCCCCTTTGAAATTTCAGTTCAAAATTGTTTTGATCATGCAGAAATGATTTTCTAACTATGCTATTCTGAGTACTTGAAGATCCAATGTGTTCAAACAGTGAAATTTTGTAAATCTTATTTTTCATGAATCACACAGCCATCTGTTCATGTTTTATAAATATGTGTTCTCTCAAATCTTAACGTGTAATTTCAAGTGAAGACAATTCCACATATGCTCACAAATTCCTTTCCCTCACTCTCTTCTTCACTAATTAGTCAATTAGTATCAATTGGTAGTCAAATTTTCATTATCTATTTGTTCCTTTATTCTTCATGTCTTAGTTAATTTAGAGAAAATACATTTAGTATTAACTTTGTACTAGATATTGCAATGGTATTAGCATAATTTTCACAAAGTAATTTTAAAAGTGAAAGTGTATAAAATTAAGAAAAGCTGTTTTATTTAATACACATATCTACCTTGTTGTCTAATAAACTTTCTGAACTCAGTAACAATGTAACTTTTTGGTCATTAGCCCATAAAAATCTGTACATGACATAGTAAGAAGCTGAAACACATTTTAATGACTAAAAGTCAATATTATCGATGAGAAACTTGGGTATAAATTTAAAATATCAACTCTGAAACAATCTGTTTTTCACATTATGGCCATTGCAATGACTAGGAAATCCTGGGGATAGGATAAGAACTCCACCCTGAAGAGGGCAAGAAGCAAACCCATTAGAGAATAGTTCCAGTGCCCAAATCCCTCAATTGGCTTTGTTCAATGGATGATCCCTCATACTCTGTTTTTTTTTATATATATAACTATTGGACATTTATTATATAGGTGCTGAATAATAACAGGCAGCCAGACATCATACTGCAAATAGAAGCACATGAGAAGACATGACCAAAAGGGTATGAAACATACCTGGGAACCTTTTCCTAAGGTTACCATATGTGATGGCTAGTTTAATATGACTGAACCTAGAATCACCTGGGAAGATAGTCTCAAGAGAGTCTAGATTGTCTGGAGTTGGGTGCTTGTGGGCATGTCTGGGGAATATTTTCTCGATGGCCTTAACTGACATGTGAAGATCCAGCTTGAAAGTGTACAGCAACATAACCTGATAGGGGCCCTGAAGTGTAGATGAGTAGAAAAAGTTAGCTGAGCATTAAGCATGCATGCATTTATTCTCTCACTAATTTAAAGATAGTAATGTGAAATATAACAACCTAAACCAACAAAAAGGAAAAACAAAAGGAGGAAGGTACTTGAGAAAAAATACCACTGTATATTGAAAAGCTACAACAAGAAAATAAAGTTTACCAGAAACACAAGAGAAGACACAGCAATTGTAAAATAAAGAAGAGCTTCTTGGCAAATCAGCATCTACAGAATTTAAAAGGAGCTTTTATACATTTACAATATGATTGTCAAAGCTGAAAACCCAGTGAGTGTTAGAATAAAAGGGTAAGAATATATTCCCCGGGAAAATAGAAGAAATAATTTTTAAAATAACTACTCTCTTATTTTTCATACAACTAAAACATAAATCACTCAAAAACTACCTAAGAACTATAATAACAGGCCAATTTTACAAGGCTTTGAGATGACTTTTAAAATAGAAAATAGATAAATATCATTGGGAATCAATTATATTAAATTTCTGGCTTTAAAATAAATCATGGAGAGATGGTTATAACCTTTCTATATATGTAAATATAACTGATAAAATTACACCTAATAAACAAATGAGCAAAAGGAGATTGATAGGCTAGTAGATGGTCTTGAATGTCCAGCATGTATTCATCCAGCAGTAGCCTGCCTCCATCTTCCTTTGGGCTGTCTCTTTCCCTGAGGTTATAACAGGATTTGGTCAGCCTTCACATGCTTGTAAATCACATTATAATTCCATCAAAATGTGAGCTGCTAATTCTTTTTGATGCTAGTAATTTCTCATATCATGCAAGAAATGTACTCTCTACCTTGACATCTTTGTTTCAATATTTTCTCAACATAACATTGCCAGTTGTCACATTGTTGATAATTAGTTTTCTTTTTTTATAGCAACCTACTCAGTTTTAAATTATATTCAGCAACCAAAGAGGAACTAGAATATATTTAAATAACTTTTACTTTTAAACATGTACATTTGACTACATGTTTGTATGACTGATGTTTCTTCGTAAAGCCTCCCTAATTGATGATGATCTCAAAAGGAAATGAAAACAGGGAAGCCTGCCTTTCCTCTCGCTGCAATGAAGAGCTTGGTGACTATATTTTCTGGGGTCATTGCCTGGATTTCCATGCCTGACATATCAGGACTCAGGACCATGTTTCTGTTATCCCTATAGTCACCTCTTCATCCACATAGCCTAGCATTCCTCAAGAATTGTTTGCTCAATTACCATATTTCTCCTCTCCTGAAATCTTTTGATTTTGCTCTTTAATCATTTTCTTACTATTTCTTCTGACTTCTGTACATGGCACACTAGGTGCCTTGCTCTCTCTCTCTTTTTTTTTTAACTTCCTAAGGCACCAATTCTTTAATACCTGCTGCTGGGTATTTATTTTTAGAGTTCTTGCTGGTTCTTTCTCCTTCCTTCTTCAGCCCCCATATACATTTAGCTTTATCTTTTTATGAAATCAGCCCTTCTGTCTCCCTAGTTTGTACTACTATCTACATTTTATCCTTTTGTCTCTACCACAGAGCTTTCCTGGGACTTCCAAGGGATTTGGCTATCACACAAGCTTTATTGTTGGTTATTTTTACCCAACCTTCTTTCTCTTCTCTGTTCTCAAAGTTAAAAACCACATCAATACACACACACACACACACACACACACACACACACACACACACACACACATATATATATATATATATATATATATATATATATATATATATATATACATTTCCCCATGGTTACAACATCCTGTCATGATTTATTATTTTCTTTGCTGCTATCCTTTTCTAGTCCTACAGATGGTGATTTAGGGTCAGTCTAGAAAGAGATCTGTAACTCATATGCCATCTCTGCACAATAAATTTAGAGAATAGCCATGTTTCATTGAGTAAAGTGGGTATTGACAAAGACAGACTCTATACATTTCCTGATACTAATGCTACTTTTATTTGAAAGACACTGACAAAGAGCTTTGTGATATGAAGTAATAAAAATAAACAAAAATAGTGGTGTTCATCAACGGCTGTAACACAATGTTTGCAAGACAATTGATTACATCCCATCATATTGAAATCTGTGCCTAGAGCATTTCCATATCATTCTAATTGTGGCTTTAGTTTTCCTGATTATACTTATAATTCCTTTTTTTCTAAAATTATTTCTTTGAAGATACATTACCTTTAGTAATATTTCTGTATTAATTTTTCTAATGACCATGTGCCTCTGGATTAGATACCAACATGATTTTCTTTCAAACAAACCAAGTCTAGTCACTGAATTCTGATTCAGTTTGGGGAGGTCTTCCCACCTTGTTGATGTCAGTGTGAAGTGAAAGATGGAAAAGGTGGAGGGGTAGCTGCCATCAGCACAACTAGGAATAGTCGGTGGAGCAAGCCGCAGTTCTTCATACAACTTTGACTTAAACTGTCACATCTCTTGCAGAATACCATTAGATCAGGTATTCAGGAGCCACATTCCAACTTTGTTATTGATTTTTCTCATTCCTTTTGGCCAATATTGATAACATGTAACTCAAGTTACTGTATATTCTGTATAAAAACATGTTGTGGTGAGTTATACCATTAAACATTAGAGTTAAGAAGTCAATTAAGACACAGGAAACTAAATGCTTCATTGTCATAAATAGCAGCTTTGTTATAATTCCTGTTATGGTGAGAAGTAAAATCTCTTTCCAGTTCACTTGTACAGTGTTTTCCTATCTTAGTACATCAGGAAGACAAGTATGAGAACACACACAAACACTAACCCTGTTCATGTTCATGTCAATACCTGCTTTTTAAAAAGAACCTGATGTGTTATTCTAAATATATTGGCATAAACGCCAGAATTAAACTAACAAAATTATGTTTCAATGCTCTAACCTTTAGCAATTTCTAGAATATTTGAAAAGAAAATCCTCAAAATATTGTACTTCTTCACATGTATGCCTTGAGCCTCTTTAATGTCTCAAATTATAGGAAAATTTTAATTTTCCCTATAAAATTTTATCTTCATCTGTTTAAAGAATGCTTACATAACAGAAATTGATACTAGAAATGTATTCACATTCTTTAAATGTAAGTAACTAAAAGCCTGTGATATTGCACATTTTTTACGACTTTGGTTCATAGGAAGATAGAAATTTTAGTAGACATTCAGGTACAGCTCTAGCACATAAAAGACTACTAGTTTTTTTTTTTTAATAGCAACTCCAAGTAGAAAATTCCAATATATGTTTCCATATGTTAACCTTCTTTAAAATGTATATTTCTCTGTATACAGATTAAACTGATTTGGATATGAGATGTTTAAGACTTTGTCTATGCATTTTCTGTGTATTTATTTAAAAGAAATAGAGATAGCTACCCTCAATTGTAAAATTCAATTAGAGACAAATAGGCTCCATGGAAATATGTGTTTATGCTTATAGTTCCTTGTTACTTGTTTTATATCTACATTCAAACCTAAACAGAAAATCAAACACAGTTTTCAATAAACTTTGTGCTAGTCAGCCTTCCACACCTGAGGGAAACATCTAAAAATGTTAAAGATATATTCATTTAATTGGGGTCATTATTTGATAGGTTTCATTCAATGGGCATTTGACGCCATTAGTATGGACATGTGGCAAGCAAAGCATTATTATGGTGAATAGAGTAGGGTAAGGAGCTAGGTTGTATACCACCTGGCATGAAGGTACCAACAATATAAAAAAAGTGATCAATAGACAAGTTATATTGTTCAAAGTCATGCCTCTGATGTTCTCCAAGTAGGCCCTGCATGTGGAAGATGTCACTACCTTCCAATAATGCCATGTATGGATTAATCCATTGATTATCACAAATCATTTCTCAGTGATATAATATACAACTGTGGACCAAGTCTTCAGCACATAATATTTGAGGAATAATTAATAACCAAAAACTAACAGAGATGCTTTCATTTTGAAAATATTCTATAGAAGTGCATTTTTACACACACATACGAATTTGGCAGACTCATAAGAAAGATGTTTGAATTAGTATTCATCTTCCTTAGACCTAGAGGTTTGCTGCTTCATTTTTTGAAACAGTGAGGGGTGATTAAATTCATTTTTGTTCACATGAAATTCTTAGTCTCTACACTATTATCTAAAATAAAAACCTAGTTGTGGTGATATATTGTGTACCCTAATAAACTTATCTGGGGATCAGAGAACAGAGCCAGCCACTAGATTAGACATATAAACCAGACAGTGGTGACAAACACCCTTAATCCTATGACTTGGGAGGCAGAGATCCATCTGGATATCTGTGAGTTCAAGGCCACACTGGCAACAGAGTTAGGCAGTGGTGGCACATGCTTTTAATCCCAGCACTTGAGATATGATGCCTTTGCTTAGAAAGCACACATGCCTTTAATCCCAGGAAGTGACATGATTGGGTGGAGAATGGTGTATAAGGTGTGAGGAGACAGGAACTAAACTGCAGTTCACCCTCAGGAGTGAGAACTCCGAGGCTTTCAATGTGAGAATTCATGGAAACAGGACTGGCTGAGAAGTTGGTGAGGTGAGGTTGGCTGTGGCTTATTCTGTTTCTTTGATCTTACATCATTCACCCCAGTATCTGGCTCTTGGTGTTTTTTCATTAATAAGACTGTTTAGCAATTTGTGTTATACCTAGTGATCAACTGTGTTCAGAGAAGAAGCTAGATGTTTTCATTAAATAGTAACAATAATAGTAATAGTAATAAGTTGAGGAGCCCTTGTATCTGTTCTCATGTGTTTGAATATCTGTATAATAATCCAATTTTCATAGAAAAGAAACTGGGACATTTTATAGAATAAAGGTAAAAAGATAAAACGGATCAGTGAACTATTTCAGGATGATGAAAGGGTTCATCTAAAGAGGAACAGGACATCTGCTAAGAAATCCGATTCTTGTTTTCAGTAGATCAAAACCCATAAAGATCCGTAATGCCTTTAGAGTCACCTGAGGATTGGAATGTATTTAAAAAGATAAAGTTCTGTCCCTTGGCAGAAAGTAACTGTGTTCACTGGTAGTTTCAACTGTCCTTGGGAAGTACCATGGCACTGGAGTAGAATAACTCCATGCTTTTCAACCATGTAGTGTTTTGCCTTGATACAAATTTATCAAAAAAAAAAATGTAACTTCCTTTGAGCAATGCAGCTAAGAAATACAGATTGAGTTTCTTGTGTATGTAGTCTCAACAAAAAGATGGGGAAGAGATACACATTCATCATGATGCAGTTTAGGTGCTTCTGTGTACCACTGTTTTTTTTTTTTTCTTTTGTGCAGCCCAACCTTGAAATAAATGCTATGTAAATATAAAATTTTATCTCCAGCTCTCTTGATTGTCTATAGACAGCTGTCTAATTGGTCCTGACTCAATTGGACACTACATATAGGTAACAATCTAAATTGCTCCCTGTAATAGTTTGGGGAGTTGTATTAAAAGACAAATTCTGTATGATAGACCAATAAACTATTACACAAAGAAGATGTAAGCTCAATACATGATCTGTAAATTAGAATACATCTACGACTAAGAGAAGTTACCCAAGTTGTCTATTATTTATTATGTATAAATCAAGTTTCTATTTAACTAGGGAAATTTTGGTGTTTGTGATAGAACACATTACTAAAAGTACCACACTGTTGGGAGATGTGTGAAAAGCACGTTTGGAATAGGATTGTACGTTTTTAATGGGAGAATAAATATACATTTGAAGAATGCTGAGACCAGAGTTGACATTTGTAGAGCTAAAGTAAACATGGGTGAAAGATCAATGTTTGCCTCTGAATGAATATATGGAAGTAGACAGATAATTCCTTCAACACATATTTTCAGGAAATCAAATAAAAGATAATGTGCAAATTCTAAAATTGCTATATAATCTGTAGTTAATATTTTTAATTCTGAGTTTCAGATATAGTTCAACTTGGCATTTTAATTATTTTAAGGTGTGTGAGTATTTTGCTCACAGATATGTCCATTCACTGTGCATATGCCTGATGCACACAGAGATCAGAAGGTGTTTAGGACCCTGGAATTGAAGTTATAGAGACTTATGGCATGCCATGTGGGTACTGGAGACCCAAAGAGAGTCCTCTTTAAGAATAACAGTTGCTCTTAACTGCTGAACAATCTCCCCAGCCCCCACAACTGGACATTTTAACTGCTGATCTCATACTATTAGTTTTAGTCATTAGTGTCAAGAAATTGACCTTCACTGAACAATGTTCTTACTGATCATTTGTATTCCAGAGCCTTGCTTTCTTTTCACAAATACTGTTATTGATTTTAGACCATGCTTCCAGTGGAGGAAGTTCTGAGATAAATAAATTCTACACTTACTTAAACAAGTCATTTGTGTGCCTTTTTGCTCAGACTCCTTTGCCAAGCATGCTATTTCTGTAACACTCTGTCATGCTCTGCCTTATTCTCACTGATGCTGCAGTTCCTAGGTTCTAGTTTTTTTTTCCCCCAGACACAGTGAAAATAGTAGCGCTATGTTAGATGTATTCATAGATGCAGCTTCAAAATACATCAAACAGGAAACCAAAAATAATCCAAATGGACTTATTCATTTGAAGGGAAATGGGAATAACGAGGAGTGTTTTCTTGCTTCAAGTCATGCTGTTTTGGTCACTGGTTTCCTCTGTTCCATGATATGTGACAAAGCAGATACAGTAGGAATGGATGTGTGCTCAATTCTTCACGTATTTCATATATCTTACCATCTCTGATATAGAGAAAATTTTCAGAAGTAGAAATTAAGTGCAAACAATGTAAAATGTGAAAATATATCCAGAATAATCAGAACACTATGTCAGACATCTGTGGGACTTTGGGTTCTTTAAATACATGCATATACAAAACAATGGTAAATTTGTTCTTCAAAAATGAGTACTAACGATGGAGATAGCATATTTGCGGTGAGCAATCATAGATCAATCAATCATACTTGTTCCTTTTAAGGAACCAGGTATCTTTAAAAAAAAAAAAACAAAACTGCTACCAACAAGCCTGGGATTAAAAAAAAATAGTTTCAGGTAAAAATTTAACAGGTTTGCAGATAAAGTCAAATAGCATCTAAGAATAATCAGATAATCCTTACCACTTCCTAGCTATTTAAAATAATGAGACAAAAATAATAATCAATTAGATATAATTATAGGTAGCAGCCAAGGTGAAAATTAGTATTTTTAAAAGCACCGTAAGAATCTCATTCTGAACACAGATACTGGGTGAGAAAAAATCTTTAATTTTTCCCAAGCTCTCTAAAAATGGATATGCATATACTATTTTTCATATGTACATTTTGGCTTTAGGTCTATCCTTAGCTGAGTATTGGCAAGATATTGGAGCAGTTAAAGGTGGAATGGAGACCAATGAGTCAATTTGCCCTTTCCATACGAACACAAATGTTCTTGACTCTATCCTAAAACATGATATTTTCCAAATAAAACCATCTGAGAAATGCAGTTATCATCACATGGACTCTTTCTCTCTTTCTTTCCACTCCCTTCTTTACAGTAACTATGATGTGAGAGCATCTGTGACAAGTTCAATAGACCATTGCATAGCTAACTGTATCTTTTCTCCATTAATGTTTGATAAGATAGATTCCTTTAGTCTCTTCAGCCTATTATGCAAAAACCATCTGAATTTAACCTGTAATTTTAAACTATAAAATTTTTTATTGTTATTAATTTCAGTAGAATATGAAGCAGAGGAGAGAAGAGTTTGTGTCAAAGAATTTAGAAGGTGAATATAATCTTCCCCAAGTGAAGTCAGAAGGAATATCCTTGAGAAACACATCAGTCTTTTTATTTAGTTCACCCTCTTAAATGCAGACAGTATAGTGTCAATACATTTGCTTTCCATGTGATCTGGTCAGATACTTGGTGAGGGTAATGGCTGACATTTTGTAAGAAACAATGAAGCAACTCTCCTTAAATTGCATGCACTGCAAGATAGTCACCAATATGATTTTTATTTTTCAAAAAATTCCCATGACAAAAGAAATGTAGATAGAACTGACAAACATGTTGATTGCTCTTCCTATTGATAATAAAAACAGCTTCATTGTTCTTGCTTCTTCCTGTAGTTCCTTAAGGCAAAAGAAAAACAATTATCACATGAAATATATGCCTAAGGTTTTGTTCCTGCATTAGTCAGTAGGCAACCATTTTTCATTCAAATATGGATCTTCTGGGGGGAAAAAATGAAAATTTGAAAGCTATATAAGATGTGTCAAAACTATGTGTGAGATTTGCAGGTTTGTTTTAAATATACTTACTACATTCCAGTCAAGGCAAAATCTGTCTATTCTATAATTACAACAAAAGATATGCCTAGCTTTTTATCTTAAAGAAAATAAAAGAAACAACAAAAGTTTTCAGAGTCAGTCTTTTCTAACAGTTACTTTGCCATATTTTGAAGTTTCCATTACAACACATTTTTGCAGGAGGTAAAAGTTGAGAGAAGGCTTATATAGCACATTCTTTTGTTTTAATGCATATATTGGGCTAGGGAGCAAACAAGTGTGGGGAATTGAGTTTGGCCTCTAACACTTGTGTGCAAAATGCCAAGTACAGAGGTAACTCCCTGAATTTCCAGCATTTGGCAGATAGAGAAGGATCAGAAAATCCACGGAGCTTGTTAATCAAACAAATTAGCTGATTTAGTGAGTTCTGTGTTCAGTGAAAGACTCTGACTCAAAAAATTAGGCAGAATATGACTGAAGAACATCAAATGTTGAGCTTTGACCTCCACATACACACATTTGCATTATAAACCTTTGCACCATATATGCTCAGCAAAAAACAAAATGAAATGTTAAAAAGTTTAAATGTGTTATTACTTATGAATATGACTAGATTGCTTCACTTTAAATAAAATATTTAATATACTACATTTTTTTTTCTAGATGGGTTATGCAACTAAAGGGACAACAGAGAAAGAAAATTTTATGCTCTATTTTGGTTGTTTTTTTTTTTTTTTTCTAAAAGAGACATTTTAAATATGTGAGAGTATTAACAATTTAGATTAGTAAAATATTCAGGTTAACTGGCATCATGTACCAATAACTATTACGTATGTTTAGGTCAGCAGTACTCTTGGATCTAGTGTAGACCTTGACTACCTGTAGAAATCATAGGACCGTACAGGACAGTCATCTGCATGATAATAAATTATCATCTGCATGATAATAAATTCATTTAATAAATGAATTCAAACAAAAGTTTATAGGGTACTCATCTAAAATTTATTCAAATATATATACACCAAAAAAAAAATATGGATGAATTAGAAACTATGTTAAGTACAAAGATCAAACTGTTGAACAAGATAGTCATTATATTTAGTGTTATGAAACTTAAGTCATACTGGCGGTAAAAACTTTCAAATACATTTATAAAATATATAAATACATTTATAAAAGATGGAAAAATCACATCCTTGGGTAAGATTAATGAACGCAATAATTGGTCTCAATAGGGTTTATTTTCTCGTAGAAATTTACTCAGAGTTATAAATTGTAACAGGGTAATTTCTTTCCTGAGACCACAAGCATAAGATGGAAAGTGCTTCTGATAGGCAATAGAAAAGAAAGAAGAGAAAGGAAGAGAGAAAATGGAAGGAAAGAAGGGAGGGAGGGAGGAAGGGATGAGAGAGGGAGGAAGGGACATGGAAGCAGGGGAGTGGAGGGAAGGAGAGTGGAGAAAAGAAAAGAAAGAAAAAGAAGAAAAGAAGGAATTATAAAGGAAAATGTCTATGTAAGAAATGACCATAGCGGGCGGTGGTGGCGCACGCCTTTAATCCCAGCACTTTGGAGGCAGGGCCAGGTGGATCTCTATGAGTTCAAGGCCAGCCTGGGCTACCAAGTGAATTCCAGGAAAGGTGCAAAGCTACACAGAGAAATCCTGTCTCGAAAAACCAAACCAACCAAACAAACAAAAAGAAAAAAAGAAAAAGAAAAAGTCCTAATCTCTAAATGTTTTTTTTCTCCATGATAACTCACTTCAGCAATACTGCCTACACAAAGATCACGAAAGAGAAGGAAAGAGTAGGAAAAACAAGGAAAGTCCTTAGTTTTCACATACAAAAAAATTAATTCAGAAAACTAAAAATGAATGAGTGGGATGTGGTTCTCAACAAAATATGAAGCACATGCCTTAAAATATTATCTTTTATTTATAAGAAAAGATTAATCCTTAATCATTAGCATCTCTTCATAAATAGTAAGTGGCAGAGCCACTAGTGGTGGTGCACGCCTTTAATCCCAGCTCTCGGGAGGCAGAGCCAGGCGGATCTTTGTGAGTTCAAGGCCTGCCTGCTCTACAGAGTTAGATCCAGGACAGGCACCAAAACTACACAGTGAAACCCTGTCTCAAACAAAACAAAACAAAAAATAATAATGATAATAAACAAACAAACAAATAAATAACAAGTGGTGCTTGTCTACACTAATTTCTGTACTGAATATGTCATAAATTTGCCAAGAAGAATTTGTAAGGATCCCAATAGGCTTTCAGAAATCTTACTATGGCTTCAATGTACATATAATTTAAATGCCAAATTATATAGATACATAAATATAACTAGCAAATAGTTATAATATTAGACTAATAGAAAATTTGCAGTGATTTATAACAGAGCTCTCTCCCCTTATCTTCAAAATTCAATAAGAAACCTAGACAGTAGCATGGTGGGCATTAGTAGAGTGTCTACAATAACTAGACAGAGTATAGCATAATTATAAAAGGAAGAATTTCCTCACCAGGAGGACAGTCTGCTATGGGTAGCATTTACTTTCAGATGCATACAGAATAATTTTAACCATTTTTCTCCATCTCATCTTTACAGACACTTAAAGAAGGCATGATCAAAAAAATTTTTTTTTCTCCTTTACAGGTTAATCACTCCTTTCATCTACAGCTTTAGTTTTAATTCTTCAGTCTTGTTAAAGCTTCATTACGTATAATTCAGTTTATCAAATGTATTGTGTGGTTCCCTGGGGTAAACATGAAATGTGCTTCCTGCAAAGAGGGACATCTACTATCTGAATCAAGAGATGAGTGAGGGAAGATGAGTGAACTAAATATTTTGCATCTCCATCATTAACTAGGCCTAGATTTGCAGTATTTTAGATACCTGTATTAGAACATTTATAATAAACAATGAATCAGTTTGCAATTATCCAAAACAAAGTATCTAAGTTGGCTCTATGACAAAAATATCTAAAATCTGGCTCATAGGAGCAGCAAAACAATTTTAAACATATGTAAATAAACTAGTCTATTTCTATGTAAGTGAAAATAGAGTTCTCCAACTGTTATTACACACTAAAGTTAGAGACGACAAATTTTCAATAAGAAATTATAATGTTCAAGTGCAAGAACCTTGTGTTTATTCTCTGTTATTGTATACTTTGGATTCTTTTAATTATCCTCTTATTCTACAGCCACTATCTTCTTGATAAAGGTTTATGCTTGTATTAACTACTTTTCTATTACCCTGATAAGAATCCATGACCAAGGCAACTTATAGATCAGTTTGTTTGGGCTTACAGTTTCAGAAAGGTCATTACCGTCATGGCCAGGTGTGTGGCAGCAGGCAGGCAGGCATGATGCTGGGGCAGTAGTTGAGAGCTTTCATCCTGATCCACAGGCATGGGTCAGAGAGAGAGCTAACTGATTTGTGGGCTTTTCATATCTCAAATCCCAGCCACATTGACACTCCTCCTCCAACAAGAGCATACTTCATACTCCTTTCCAAACAGGTCCACCAACTGGATACCAAGTATTCAAAGCATCATATTACTTGTGAATTTTTCATGCAAGATCAAAGAAGAGTACAGATACTAAAGACAAAAATGAATGATTTTATGTATAGTGACAGAATGAATATAGTGATCATTTCATAATCTCATGTTATACAAAATTGAAGTTCAAAAGATCAGAATTGGGGTACTACCAAAATTCTTTAAAGTTAAATATATCTGAAGTCAATTAAATTTTAATAGGAAGCACATATATTTGGAAAGTAGAGTAAAGCTGCTATTAGGAATCAAATGGCCATAGGTTCATAATTTTTCTTCAGTATAAACTCAAAATGCATACTTGAAAACTATTAGCTTCATTGCATTCTAAAATTCTTAGAAAAATGAGAACATATTCTGTTCTGTTTTTCATAATGACTGAGAATTAAATGAACAACAAATTGATTATGAGAGTGTTTACATCTTTATAGCAATGACAATAATGGGATAATAATGTATTTTGTGAATTTGAAAGATAAATATGTAACTTTCAGTTTTTATACTTAATTTGTTTGTATATGTAAATAATGAAATTATAGCTATCTAAAGCTGAATTTTATATGGATCAACATTATAGAACACATTCATTATAATAATTGTTATTTTTAACATTATTGCTATTGAAAAGTAACCCTGTTATACACTGCTTTCAATTATGAAAATTGTGTATTATAAATAAGAGAAGTTAGTGAAATTTTCTCTAGCATTTCTCCAGCAGTAAAAAACATTTCTGTTTTATACACACACATATATTCACACACACTCATATATATATATAATATATATATTATATATATTATATATAATATATATATATTATATATTATATATATATACTGCTTTTCTATGTCTAAAATGTATATTTCTTATCTAATTAAAAATATATCAGCTGGGCGGTGGTGGCACACGCCTTTAATCCCAGCACTCGGGAGGCAGAGCCAGGAGGATCTCTGTGAGTTCGAGGCCAGCCTGGGCTACCAAGTGAGTTCCAGGAGAGGTGCAAAGCTACACAGAGAAACCCTGTCTCGAAAAACCAAATATATATATATATATATATATATATATATATATATATATATATATATATATATATATATACTTTTTTTTCAAATTAAAGCAAGATTTTATTAAACTTTATATACTGACCAAGCTGGAATTTGGTTAAGACCACTCCCTGAAAAAGCTCCAGTTGATTGGATCGAAGACATAGTCAGGGCTTATAAAGACAAAACCCATAGGCCACTCTACTTTCCCATAAAGCTTTGTTGATATTTTTGAAGAGCTACAACTCCCAGCATTCCAGGAATTTACCTGGTTTTGGGAAGGTGGGGCTTACAGGTTAACTTAGGTTTAGAACACCCCTCCCTGAAGTTATATTCTGCAACAAATCCTTGCTCTATGATGAGTACCAGTTTTATATTTGGATCTAATAACCATCAATTTAATGTTACCCAGATAGGAATTATGACTTAGTTATTGTATCAATGATGTAATAGCCAACAGAAATTAACAGAAAGCAGAAGGGCCAAAGGCCCTGTGATGGATCTTTTGGTTCTGCATAAAGCAGGCCAAGTGTCCTATCACATTGTAGAACTATTTTAGTTAATGAATCGACCTGTCGATAAATACGAGCATATTTTTCTAGTGTATCAATTGGCATTATAGATAGCCATCTTGTCCCCTATTTCAGAGAGTTTCCTTTTCACTTTGCATTCCAGCCTGTTAAGGGAAGTAGAGATGATGTACTCTCTCTTCTTGATTTACTTCCAGCTGAAACTGGGGCTATGGTTGCCAGGGCCCTGGAAGACTGAAAAGCTAGTCAAAGGTTGGGCAATGGGGCATTTATCAGAACTATCTGATTGGTTGATCCAGGTGAAAGGGCAGGGTGCAATTACATCAGCTGTACTGATTCACAACAGCTTTCAACAAGTCCAGTGCTCAGCAACTTACAGTTTACATTGCTCACTAGATTATGTCTGTTAGCCAAGTGGAAATCTACTGGGACAAGTAGAAACCAGGGACAGAAATTAAAATTCAGGAACTTAAAGGAAAACCTTACATTTGGAACTTTCTCGTTTGATCTGTGACAAGTGGATCCAAGCCTTATGATCTTTTTTGATTTCTGAAGCTTCTATGAATTTTATTTTACCAAGGATATATAAGTTCCAGATATACTTTTCTCAAAAAAAAAGCAAAGAAAATGTTCTAGATGTATAAGTATCATCACTGTATTGAAATATACATTGTAGAAAAAAAACAGTTAACAGGTGCTGTGAAACAGTTGGAACAGAGTTATATTTTGGAGTTATTACAAAAGCTATGGCTTTGAGTTTAAAAGTATAAACATTTTTCCCTGTGTCCAGAGATCCAGGCATATACATTGGACAGAGATGTTTTTAGCCTGTTGAAAAGCATCTTTAAGTCTATACTTAGAAGACGACCAGAGGAAATTTCAAATTTGGTGCTTGTGACTGAATAGTAAGTAGTCAGTGTTCTACCAGGTTATCAGAACTCCATTTATCAACATTAAAACTTTGAAAAATTGAAATATCAGTGTAACAGTATATGTTTACAATTTGTATTTATATGTCTTACACAATTTTTTGAACTAATTGCCTGTTGCTGCCTAGTTGACAAAGCTTTAATTAGCTTAGCTGTCAATGTAATAGGATAATTGAGAAAGATTAACCAGAATGACAGAGACTAGTCCATAGACCTTTACCTAGGCATTTACCCCATGCTCCTTAGGTCTCTATGACATTGGGTTCAAGAGTACCAAGATACCAGTCTTGGCTACCTGGTCCAGCAGATGAAAGGCTTTCTTGTGGAGGAGGAAGATGGGGGGACTGACTTTATTTTGTCTAGACAAAGTTGGGCAATCAACTTTACAGTGTCCTGCTTGTCCACAGTTTGGGCCAAGCCCCAGCAGCAGTGAGGCATTGGGGCAGTCTTGCCCAGTGGTTAGAATTACCACAGTCGAGATGTAATCATCAGTCACTGTGTCCATTGTCTTCTTGGAGACTTGGTGGAGAGCACGGCTTTTATGGGAGAGTCTCTGTTATATATGTTTAAATATCTTAAGTGCCATATTCAGCAAATCTCTGAAAGTTTGATGGCCATTAAGTATTACACATGCCTTAGCTAAACAAATGAAGCTTTTTTTCTATATCTGACTATACAAGTATTTAGCATGACTATAAGTATAGTTCTGAATATCTCCAGATTTAGTCATCTTTAACATTTTATAACAAAATTAACAGTTTCTGAATTGAAGCTCTTCCAGTATCAAGTTAATACTTATAAACATAGTCTACAAGAGACTGGGATCTTTCTTGATCCTTACATAGTGTATCAATATAGAACACAAGAGTTCCCTTTATGAGCTGGGTGGTGGTGGCATGTGCCTTTAATCCCAGCACTCGGGAGACAGAGGCAGGCACATTTCTGTGATTTCAAGGCCAACCTGGGCTACAGAGTAAGATCCAGGACAGGCTCCAAAGCTACATAGAGAAACCCTGTCTCGAAAAACAGAAAAAAAAAGAGTTCCCTTTATGACTCAGTTTACAAAGACAGTTACAACTTAACAAAGCTGGCAAAAATAAGGAAGTTAGACTTATATCTTTAAACTAGTCTCTGTTTGTTTGAATAGACTCTAAGTAAGGGGAGACAAGTTCTTTGCCAGCTTGCTTAGGTTACCATCTCTCTGTATCATAAGATAGAACTACCTCAATCTCTGGTGTTTAGATGTAACCCTAATTTTTAACCTTTTGTTTACTGATGTATCAAGTTCACATATCAACAAAGGCATTTTAGTAAAATATCTTATAAAATTTAAAATATCTCAGTCTTATGAAATTAAACATTATTAAAAACTGTTTATTAAAAATATCCAGTTTTTAAAAACTTTTGTAAATCTTTAAAATTCCCTTTTAAAAAAGTTTAAAATCTCTTAACTGTGCATTTCTATAATATGAACATAAATTACCTTTTTTGTTTTAGGAATGAAAACATAGAGCATAACCATAATTTGTAGAAGACAAGTCAAATTTTAACTGTATAAACAATCAAGTGTCTGTAAAGTCAATAACAAGTGGATTACTCTTATGTTGAAAAGTTTGGTTGCCAGCAAGATATGGCCTTGTATATGAATGCATGGAGGTACAGTTTTAATACATAATTAAACAAGTATTGTTTTAAATTCTATCTTTTATAAACCTGATTTTTAAGATAGGACAGGAATTATATAAAAATGTTATCCCAATTTAAAAGTATCCTTAGAGATCTGTTGCTTCCATACCATGTAGTTGCCCTCAGTCAAGATGGTGGTGAAGCCATGACATCCATCTCCTCCAACTATAGTCAAGATGGCAACCATCTTGTGGCTGCCCTTAGTTAGGATGGTGGCAATCCATGTGTTTTTTCCCAGTTATGAGAAACCCGAGTTATGAATTTTAAGTTAACTTTTCATTGCACATGTTATAGATTTCAACGATACCTACTAAGTTGTAAGCCAATAATCTATAACCACCACACCTAGAACACATCAAACTCACACACTGAAGACCAGTCAGAAACAAACATGCAGTGGCCACATACATTTATTCATTTCCCTGAGCCTGACATTGATTCTGTCTCAGCTCCACGTTTTCAACAGAACTTACAGGCGCACATCCATTCATACATATAAAATAGACAAAACTTTTCCTCCCTTTACCGGTGTTGGAATTTCAAGGGAAGAGGGTCTTGTGAGCTCTTGCATACAATTCTTGTGGGAGGTGCTCCAGTGGACCTGGTTGCCAGCTTCCTCGGGGAAAAGCTGCCCCAAGTTGTAATACACAAAGACAAGCCAGACATGTAAGACAAGACATAGAGCCAGAGCAACAACAGAAAAACATAGAGCCAACATCAGCAGGAAACATGAGACAATGACTTTTGACAATTGGAGTTTTCTACTCCAGAGGTCCACTAGTCCTTCCTACACTACCCAGACTCTAGATACCCACCAGGCTGGGCCCTTCTGTATTTCCTGACCCCAAAATCTAAACTGACCTCCTCCAGTCTTGTGGAATTATCATAATAGTTCTTAGGTCTGTTGAACCCCAAAGTGCCAAGCCTCACTGAGTATGCTACATACTTTGGCTCTTAGAGCTCCAGGGACGGGGGTGGTGTTCTTCACGACTCCAAGGTCAGGAAAGAAAATCTGGTAGCTTCAGCTGAATTTCTCACTTAACCAAAAATACCTCCAGAAACAACCAAAGGGACGTGGGACATCTCCCTGTGGCCTGAACAGGGTTGTATAGACCTTTTCAGATCCTTGTTCACAAGTAGAGTACTCCAAGTTCAGAATCCAGAAACTAGGCAGAAAATTGTCTCAGAAGGAAAAAAAAAAGCGTCTATGGCTTGACAAAAAAAAAAAAAAAAAAAAAAAAGAAGCCTCCATAAAAATGCTTGCTGCTTTCTTTTATACCTATTCCCAGCAAGGCCACTCACTGCTGGTGAGGATCAAGGGTAGGGTTGAAGGTGTTGTCCCCAGAGTTCCAGTGAAGAGCCTAGCTTCAGAATTTGGAGTGGAATTATCTCACTGGGGGGCCCTGTAGCTAGAGTTTTCCTGCCTGGCCCACAGTCAGGACAAATCTCTCTCACCTGCCAGTCCCACAGCCGTTCAGACCCAACCAAGTAAACACAGAGACTTATATTGGTTACAAACTGTATGGCCGTGGCAGGCTTCTTGCTAACTGTTCTTATGTCTTAAATTAATCCATTTCTATAAATCTATATCTTGCCAAGTAGCTCGTGGCTTACCAGCATCTTCACATGCTGTTTCTCATCGTGGCGGCTGGCAGTGTCTCTCTGACTCAGCCTTCCACTTCCCAGCTTTATTCTCCTCCTTGTCCCACCTATCCTTCCTGCCTAGCCAATGGCCAATCAGTGTTTTATTTATTGACTAATTAGCAACACATTTGCCATACAGAACATCCCACAGCAGGGCCCCAAATGTTAATCCCGAGATTTGCTGAAGAAAAACCAGCTCCACCATTTTGGCCAAATTAAAGAGGGCTTTTATTAAAACTATATATACTGACCAAGATGGAATTTGTTCAAGATCACTCCCTGGAAACTTTGCAGCTGAGTGGCCATAACATAGGTATTTACATATGTATCTGTCACCACTCTAGTTGACAGTATACACCTGAGAGAACAGTGCCTAAAAATGAAGGAGACTAAACTCTCATGCAATAACCAACTTGATTTAGAGCATCATACAAGCTATATTCTGAGGATTAAGCCAAGGTCTCCTGAAAAAAGTTAACATGACTTCAAAGGTATACAAACTCAAGAGCAGGCCATGTTTGGAAACATATTTTGAGTAATCAAATAAGATAAATAATGGGCAATCTGAAGTAAATCTACTCCTATTTATTGTACCTGTGAGGGGCACATAAGAACATTCCAAGAACAACCCATGCTTAGAAGGAACAGAGATAACAAGATTCGTGTCTTCTTTTCTTGGAATTTTCTCTCACATGCATTCAAAATTCTCCTCATATAGCTTTACTTTTGGACAGTTTCAGCAACAATGTGATTATAAACAGTGTTGAGTAACAAAAATGTTTATTGGACTTTTACTTTTAAAGATCATTTTCTATAATCTTTTCCATTCACCACCATTAAAAAGGTTAAATCTGGAGACATTTACAATTTGAGGAGCAAAACAAGAATCTTAGGTAAAACATAAAATTGAGTATATTGGAAACAGTGTGGACAACAGTGATTGGTACATATTGATATGAGAGAAGAAATACGGGGAAAGGTAAAGGAGTTGCATAGGTCCTCATATCAAGAAAGCTAAGATTTCTTTTAAGTGTGTATGTGTGTGCGTGTATATGTGTGTACATCTGTGCATCTGTGAGTGTAGGTGTCCAGAGAGGTTAGAAAAGGATATCAGATCCCATGAAGCTAGACTCACAAGGTGTTGTGAGACATTAACATGGGTTTTGGGTACTACACTCTAAAAAAACAGTATGCGTTCTTTACTGTTGGCTGTCTCTTGAGAACTAAGGACTCATTTTTATCTTTAAATGGCAGACACAACCTTGAGATCATCTTTTAATAAAGTCATAGATGACCTTCATGACCATCACGTCACCTATGACGTTATTGAATATAAGAAAATGCTTCTAACATCAGTACATGAACTAAAATCATGGCTGGTAAGTTAGAAAGTATAAGAAAGCAAAGGCTACTATAGAAATAAAAACTGATGAAAGAAAGTAATCATGTGTTCTCCATACTAGTAACTGACAATGACTAAAAAAGACAAATGTTAAAGACATGTGACCTAGTTATTGAGTAAAGAACTATTGGTTAGTGTGGGAGGTGTATCTTCCTAGAAAGGAGAAATAGTTATGGATGGACAGGGTGGAGAAGAGCACTAGAATAGAGGATTAAATTTGGAGCAGAGGAGAGGGGCAAGGAAGAGAATATGAGGAGAGACAGCTAAAATTAAGAGTCATTTGAGAGCTAGTATGGAGTCCTAATAGAATACAAGCTTCATAAAATATATACATATATGAAACCAATGTAAATGAAATCCCCAAATAATGGGAGAGACAGCGTCCCGAACTGGACATATCTTGTCATCAAACAAAGCTTCCAGTACTGGAGAATGGGTTACATCTATTCAAATTGTTGGGCAAAAGGGTCCCATGGGAACTCCCAAAGAACCCAAGCTACACTTACATGTTCTCCAAAAACTGATAGTAAGGCTCTGTGGCTGAAGACAATAAGTGCTCAACACATTAAACACAGAGAAGTTGAGCTGGTGCCTGCATAGCACCTTAACCCTCTGCAGACTAATGGTCATGGTACCAGAAGGTACTCCGTACTCTACCAAAGGAGAAAGGTAAACTCCAATCGGGCTACAACACCTTCAATATACAATGGAAACTTGCCTGTAAGATCTGTTAAGACAATTGTGGAACAAAGCTTGTTGAAGTAACCAACTGATATTTGATTTGAATTATGGACCATTCCACTAGATGTGACTACACTCAATATCAGTTGGATAACCAAGCACCTAAGACCAGATAGGCCACACACTTATTGACAAACCAGATACTACTGTCCTACTGAAGGAGCACATGAATAAATGACTCCTAAGGATATTCTGCTGTACTCATAGATTAGTACCTCACTTAGCCATCATTGGAGAATCTTCCTCCTGCAGAATATGTGAATAAATACAGAGACCCAGAGGCAGACAATATGCAGAGAGTGAGAAACTTTGGAACACTCAACCCTAAATGGGATGTCTCCATCAAATTTATCCACTCAAGTGGGGAACAGAGAAGTCTGTAAAAGAGGAGGCACAAAGAATGTATGAGCCACAGAATCTGGAGGTCACCAAGGAAAGAAAGTCTTCTAACACAGCAGAACTGACACATATTTGAACTCACAGACACTAAGACGGTATGCACAGGGCGTGCATGTGCGACAGGTCTGCACAAGATGGGATCCTAGAGCTGAGAGAATTCAAATGCCAGCTTTCCTAACCTGGAAGTTACCTCCAGTTGATAACCATTTGTATGTTTATAGAGAGAGTGGATTTAACTCTCCTTATAGCCGGGCGGTGGTGGCGCACACCTTTAATCCCAGCACTCGGGAGGCAGAGCCAGGCAGATCTCTGTGAGTTTGAGGCCAGCCTGGGCTACCAAGTGAGTTCCAGGAAAGGCACAAAGCTACACAGATAAACTCTGTCTCGAAAAACAAAACAAAGCAAACAAACTCTCTTATAAAACTGAAGCCTCCTTGCTGCAAACCTTACCCTGAAACTATGTCACAGTCACTCAGTAACTGAAACAAGCCAACACACAACAACAATAAAAAAAAAAAATCTTTTGGTTTCAAGTGTTTTTTTTTTTCCCTGAATATCTGAACTAATATTTAACAATTACCAAATAACAAATTTATCTTGGAAAAAAGTAAAAGCCACCTTTAGGAGTGCAACCTTCCATCTGGAATGAAATCACCTTGGTACAATTCTTCTAAGCCTTTTTCATGGGCTATTCTCTCCTACATCTCACATCTCCAGTAGGCAAGGTAAAAAAGTGGAGTCTTGTGGCCTTTTCAGAATTTTTGGTTCGGGAATTTTAAAAATAACATAAAGATCGCTGTGTTCCCTAAGCTTTCACACTTTTCTCTTAGTTTTTTGGAGGGATGTTTAAAGTTAAAATGCTTTGTTTCCATATCCAAAGCAAAATGATGTAATGAGAGACTCCAGTCAATCAAGAGCATCTGTTCAGACTGAGGTCACTCACATGCTCAGTCCTACCTCCAGGGACAGCACAGAGAATATGAAGCCTTGGGATGCCTAGAAAACAAGCCTGGGCCCTCTTTTCTTATGTGTCTCCAAACAACATTGGTATGTTTTGTTTTCTTCTGCTTTGCCTTATTGTTTTGTCTTCTGGGAACTCTTCATATAACTTTCTGGTGCATCACTAATTTGCATAACTAAAAAGATATTGTGATGGGATGGAAACATGACTCTGGGGTTATGACTGCTTGCTGCTCTTTTGACCACCTACCTCAAGTAATTCACAATATTATGGGAAGACCACCAGAGATGACCACTCAGACACAGTTTATTGCCCAGTTGAAAATCTTTATGCATTTATGCACTCAGGCATTCAGGGACCCAGGTGTATCCTAAGTGTCCAGAACAAGTCCTGGTGTCAGCAGCTACAGTGTGTGTATGTTGAGTTGGGTGTGGGGCTTAAAAAAAATAAGCAGTTTAACAGAAACTAAGATGAACAGTTAGCTGGGATATCTTGATCTTGGGTTCCAAAACAGATTTTGGTAATTTTTCATAGGATTCTGCATCAAGGAGATTAAATTCCAGTCAAACTTGAAATTTCCTCCATAAGAATACAAGAAGAAGCAACCACTGCACTGTATTATCCAGTCACAACTGCCCAGAACACATATTTGGGGATCTAATACCCTCTTCTGACGTCTGTGAGTTCTCACACATACATTCATACACTAACATGCATACCACCACCTCCCACACACATATCCTTTTAAAAAAGAAAGATAATTTGATAGAGATAAAGAGTTGAACGTCAAGATGATAACAGCACGAACTTCATGTGGATTCATCCTATCACTAACTTGGAACTTATAATAAAGAAGGTGGTAAGTGTAAGGAACGTGAAATGAACCAGTTTTGAGAAGCTGAGGCCCAATTGTTACAATGGGAGTTCATGTTGGCACTGTCCATGGGCTTCTTATACATCTCTTCTGAAATGTGAAGGGATGTGCTTGACAGACAAAACAAGGAAAGAACTCTCTCCAATCTTGCATAGCGCAAAAAATAGTACCTTTAAATGCAGACTTCATTTCTACTTTCCAAAGTACCGAAGTTCAAATAGCTAGTGGATTACCTCCTGCATATCTGACACTACTTCATTTACTGTAGGCAGTCTAACAACCATCACATATTTTAGAAATATTGCTAATCTGGGCAAACACTAGAAAATCTTTAAAGCTTAACAAGAGGAAAAACTTTATAGAGTGTGAAAAAATCTTATTGCATTCATATCTTTATTTTTCCCTTGGCGATTTTTATGTTTGAATGACTGCTGTGGGTTTAATAGTGACACGTTCAGTTCACCCAGACCTAGGGAAAGAGTGATTAGAGTTTTAAATAATACACACGATTCTTTATTAGAAAGATTTAAGATAGTCGGGAAATCTAAACTGGAGCTGTTTCACTCTCTACAGGTTCACAGGCAGCACAGTCCTTTATTAAATATACTGGAGTATAAGCTGCTATGTAAAGAAACACTTTTGATTTTATTTTTGCATTTTTTTCCCTGGTTTGGGGCAATGACTAGACACAAAAGTCAACGTTTTAACCTCATAAATAGTCTCATAAAAAATTCCTATCCACTTACAATAGGCAGAGGAAATGAACAAGTAAATTCTGTTTTAATTATTTGGTGATGATTTCAGGAAGAGAAGATCTCCAATAGGAAATGATCCCTCACTGGAGTTGTGAGAGTCAGAGCCTGAGCCTTGACAGCCCTAACAAGCTAGGTCCAGCCAGCCATTTTTTAAGGGGCAGATAAACAAGCAATGATGAAAAGCAGAAAAGGGAGATTTATCCGGTGTGGCTGTATTGGGAAGGAGAAAATGAGATCCAATGTCCACTCCAAAGTCGATCTTCTAGGATGCTACCATGAGGCTTAAGTTTAAACAGCAGGCAAGAGGGTTCTGTAGCTAAAGTTACTCCTCACCCACCTGACTTGAGACAAAAGACTGGCAGTTTAAAACAAAGGCCTTGTAGGCTTTTGTCTCCCCCTTGCAGGCCTCCTGTTGATGGTCTGGCTGGACAAGTTCCAGGCTAGATCAGGACATATTGCAGAGTGCTTATGGGCCAATCACTCATTCTATTTTTCTTCAAAGGGACCAAACCTAAATTAGGGGAGGAAGGCTCTTCAGAGACATAAAAAATTCCAGCCCCAGAGAAGATACTGGATTTTAGAACTGCCCACTACACCCCATCCCTGTCCCGTCTGCTGGGCAAGGGTCTTTTTCTCTGTGTGCCTGCAGCATACATGTGTCTTTTCACTCCCAATAAATGCCCTTCTTCAGCTGCTGGTTCTGTTTGCCTCTGTCTGAAGAGCTTTGATTTTTCCCTGCTGCTGTCTTTCAAACTTGAGATTTTCCTACCTTTTAATTCTTTATTAGCATAGAAAATGAACCTAATCATGACTCTTAGACTGTATAAAAACAAAATGTCAAAAATGAGGAGATAAAAAATTCAATTTGGTTTTTTCACACTTCTAAAAGAATAAAGTCTGATGAGGGCCCACTTTCTGGTCAAGGACTTCATGTTCTTGCTGAGTCCTCACATGGAAGAAAGTCAAGTTAGCATTCTAGGTTCATTGTAATTAAGGACATGGATTCCTTCCATGAAACCTCAGCGCTAGAGATCATATCTCCTACCAAAGACCCTCAAATGAGACCCACAGTAATGGTGCTATCATTCTTACCAGGGCATTCCAATTATGATGAATGCAGTTTTGCACGTGGATTCAGTCCACTGAGCATGAATTGCATTGAGATGCTTAAGGCAAAGGACAATCAATAGTAAATAATGCTAAAAGTTAAAACTTGTCTTACCTTTCAGGGACTTTCATATGTCAACAAATTTAGGAATTTCCCTATTCTGTAGAGAATGCATAATGTAGTTAAGTGTGAAACAGAAACAAAGAAAATAAAATTACAAGAAAATAATAGTTTAATATCTAGTGTCCATGGAGATAGGATAAAAAGACAAAGAAAATTATGTAGACGAGAAGAAAAAGATGTCCTTCCATCCATGGTATTGTTGCTGGCTCTCAGCAGCTGAGAAGCAGCAATTCCAGCCCAATTACTATTTTCTGTGAAGGACAACACTGCATAGAGATAGTTGTGGTGATATATTGTGTATCTTAATAAACTTGCCTAAGGTTCAGTGGACAGAGCCAGCCATTAGATTAGACATAGAGGTCAGGCAGTGGTGGCACACACCTTTAATCCTATCATTTGGCAGGCAGAGATCCCTCTGGATCTCTGTGAGTTCAAGCCCACACTGGGCTACATGAAATCAGTCCTATATAGAAGAGAAACAGAGCCAGGCAGTGGTGGCACACAATTTTAATCCAAGCACTTGAGATCTCTTGCCTTTGCTTGGGAAGCACACATCCCTTTAATCCTAGGAAGTAGTATCACAGGACAAAGAAAGGTATATAAGGCATGGGGAAACAGGAACTCACTCTCTATAGGCTGAGCATTTTGTAGAGGTAAGAACTAGTGGCTGGCTGTTCTGCTTCTCTGTTCTTTCAGCTTTCACCCTGATATCTGGCTCTGGGTTTTTTTTTTTTAATTAAAAGACCATCTAAGATTTGAACAGCAGATAGTATCCCTTTTATATGTGGATATTTTGTGTTAAAGTGATAGCGAATCAAGCTAAAGAATGCATATGTCCCAGGGTAGGCCTCCCCATTCCTTTTGTTGATCACCTGAGAAACTGAGACATGATTAGCAACTGAAATATCCTACCTTCCTGCTTCCCTGTGGTCTTAGGTATCTCTCAAGAACTATGCTGTGATCCCATAAAAGAAGATCACAGTTAGTTTCCCTAATGATTTTTGGAAAACAATTGCTTCAAGTCTCACCAAAATGACAATGAAATGGTGGGGGTGGGGAAGCAGGGAATCCTTGGAACAGTGGAGGCTTTCTCATCTCAAATGTGCAGAAGTGGGAGAAATAAAACAGTAGACAAATCAAAGGTCACCATTGGCACCCCAAGGCAGTTGTATATAGGCAGTTTGTCTGGAGCAGTAGAAGAATGAATTTTCTAGAGGTTGCATTTAGAAAAGTGTCTCAGAGTATACAGAAGAGCTAAAGAGAATGGAAGAAAAAAGGCATAGCTCCTGGGCAGCAGGTGCCTATGTCAGAAATAGGCTACCACTAACCTACTAAGACAGACATTATTGTGAAATATAGATGAGCTGATCCCCCCATGAGGTATATCACTGCCTCTCACATTCTAGCATATAGCTTCTAGGGAGCATATAAAGAAAGAGAAATACCACTTTCTTAGAGAAACCCACACCTATGTTCTAGCATGTGTTCCCACATGAATAAAATTTGTGTTGCATATGTCTTTTAACAAACTAATTATAATTTAGAGAAGTCAACATTTGTTCTGCTTGGTATATCTTTTTAAACCCTTTTCTTTCTCTTTTAACTCCATTTCAAAACATTTAAATTATTTATTATCATTGTGTATATGATATATGCATATAGGGGCATGCACATTCGGTGGCATAAAGGTTGAGATCAGTGGACAATTTTTGGAGTCTTGAGTGCCAAGAGCCATAGAGTCTGAGCCATTTTACTGGCCCCTATTAAAGTATCTTTAGCAAAATCTCAACTTGCTTTATATTGGCTAGTTCTGAAATAATAGTAATAATAATAGTAGTAGCAATAATAATAATTTATTATTATTATTAATTTGCATCAAAGCTGTGAATCTTGGTTTAGCCAAAATTGAGGTCCCTGAACCACCAGGAGAACTCCACTGGCTTTTGAGGTTCACAGATATGTCTTTCCCAGTCCTTCTTGATAGTATTGTAAAGAACACATACAATGTAGGATTTCAGAACAGTAGTTTGAAGGAGGAGAGAAACTGATGTTTGAATCACCTTAAAGAATATGAAAGTTATAGAAAGGCTTAGAAGTCAGTTGCAAAATCCATATTTTGGAGTTGAAGGACAGATGAGAGTATATAACACAAAACACAATAACGAACTACTAAAAGATGAGCTACTGGGGCTAGAGGAAAATGAAGCCAAATTAGTGGGGCACATACGTTTTGAGTTGGACAAATGCAGGTGGCAGAAACTTCGCGGCAGTGGCCCAATTTAGAGCATTCTTTTTGTTGTTGCTGTTCCTCAAGGATACACAAGGCAGAGCACTTGCAGACAGGACAGTAGCTCCACAGCAGCGTGAGATACAAGACCCATCTCATTTTTTTGCTTGCAGCCTAATCACCACTAGTACCGTTGGTTACCAAAGTTGCTACTTAACTGCAGAGTAAATGCTTTAGACAGAGTATGCTCTTGAGAAAGCAAGCTTTCCTGAAATCAGCATATGGGAAATTGTTTTCTCATGTCATGTGGTCACATAAGAAAGCAAGTGTATTATGGGTATTTTTCCCTGTTTTGTTCTTTTTTGTTGTTGGGTTTTTTGTTTTTCGTTTTTTTTTTTTTTTGCTGGTTATTCAAGAAGAAATAATAAGAAGTGCGTATTGGAAAGGCAACTTAGAACACCTGCTTAGGATGGTTCCACAGTGCTTCACTAAACTACAAACCAAAAGCAGCTGGAATGTGAGGAGTATTGATGGACCACAATGATCTTATTAATGCAATTTGAAAGAGCACTAGGACTTCATGAAACTCATGTGGGTGGCATTGAGTGTAGGAAAAAGAAGCAGTGAGGAAAGGGGGCTTATAACAATGTTGAAGCATCAAATATAATGTAAGGCAGCCTCTACTTGTGTGCTTATACTAGAAACAACACTATTGTATAAGATTATTTCCAAAGAAGCAAAATTGAGCACAAGGCCATTTATAATGCTGTTGAAATGGAGAGAAAAGAATAGATTGTATGTTTTTTCTGGTTTATGAAAATTTTGCAAGTAAAAAACCCAGTTTGTGATTTAAAACATAGGAAGGCCAGAGATGTGTCAGGTTCCCAAAACACCAAAGACACTCTGACCAAGACTGTTGCATTACTGCTTGACATATAATTTCCACAATGTATTTCATATAAACAATATACATTATGATACAAATAAAATATTGCCATGGTTTACTTCAACACTAATGGCAGCTCCAAAGACAAGAACCTGGAGCACACTGCGAAGCCTGTGAGTAGCTTAGCAGGCTGGAGGGTATCCTTTCCAAGTGACTTGGTACAAAAGCCTTTGAGGCAGCTCATCTAGTTTCTGTTTCTTCTGGGCTGCTGGTCTGGTCTCAGAGTCTTCTTTGGGTCTTGGCTCATATAAGGATCAGAGGACAGAACAGACAATAGATTAGACATAGAGGCCAGACAATGGTGGCACACATGCCTTTAATCCTATCACTTGGGAGACAGAGATGCATCTGGATCTCTGTGAGTTCAAGGCCACACTGGGGACAAAGCCAGGCGTGGTGGCACACACCTTTAATCCCAGCACTTGAGATCTCATGTCTTTACTTGGGAAGGACACAAGGCTTTAATCCCAGGAAGTGATGGCAGGAAGCAGAAAGGTATATAAGGCATGAGGACCAGGAACTAGAAGCTTTTTAGCAGCAGTTTAGCTGAGATCCATTCAGGTGAGGAATCAAAGGCTTTCAGTCTGAGGAAACAAGATCAGCTGAGGAGTTGGCGAGGTTCGGTTCGGTGTGACTTGTTCTGTCTCTCTGATTTTTCAGAATTTACCCTAATATCTGGCTCTGGGTATTTTATTAATAAGACCTCTTAGGATTCATGTTACATTAAACTTTGGTGACCTAGCTGTCTTTGTATGATTCCTGTTCCTGTAAGTAACCCCTTACCCATATTCCTGTAGGTTATCCAAATAACACTCATTGGGTCACCAAGTCAGGCTTTATTGATCAGGACATTGATCTGCCATGGGCACCCTATCTGGACTGAGTAGACGTGTGCATTGTATCTTGAAAAAAAAACAGTCTTGTCACACAACAGTTATGTGATGGAATATTTCCTGAACTTTCTACAAGGCTAATTAACTGATTAAAACATCAATGATGGTAGAGAAGTTGGAATGTTTCAGGTTGGGAGATTAATTCAATTTATCTTGGCTTTCTATTGCCCATTAATAGCTTTTCCTTGCCCACCGCTTGTGGTTTCCCTAAAATCCTTGTGATTACCAGGTGATACTTTTGAAATACTTTAACTGACCACTACCTTCCATCATCCAAAAGGCTAAGGATGTTGCAGACAGCAGCTGAGGCCTATACAGAAATGTCCTCACTTGGCTTTGCCCCACCTATTTGGCTAATGTATTGGGGAAGTTTCTTGATTTATAATATTCTTTACCACTGTGTGAAACATGGAATATAGGCAATCTTAATTTGTATTCTTAAGTCATTGCCACACATTTGGTTCCAGAATAAATTATTTTTTGTCTTTGAGTTAAGAACTGTATTTTGGTGGCAACAGTAATAGATACTATATGAATGTATATTTTAATAATTTATACTTTGTGAATGTAGTAGAGTTTTACTAACTTTTGGAGAAACATGAAAAACTGAAAATTGGAGCACAGTAAACTTTAGATTATTTGTATTGCTATTTTATATATTACACATAAGCATAGCACACTTCTACTGTAGTGTTATAAGAATATTGCTGGGAATTACATTTCTAACCTGATAAAAATAAAAAAGTTAACATGTGCAGGCTTCTGAAGGATTTGACAGTGAAAGGAATTAGTCTTTATTGCTACAAACTTGAGAACATTTTATTTTCATGTTTGTCATAGGCAAAGTTATAAGCAGTTACAGAAAGATTACAAGTCATCATGTTAGCTTTTGATGTTTATCATGAAGTTTTACCTTTGTTCCCCAGCTCTATGGTGTTCTTACCAGTTCTAAAATACTACAGAATTTAACTTTGAAGAGAGAAGCTATATCTCATGTGCTATCTGGCTCACTTGCTACTAGGTGAAGGAACTGTATCCAGCATGAGCATGGCAAACACGGCTCTGGCAGGATTTGCCCTTCTCCTCCTGTCTTGATAAAATGACAACAACAACAACAACAACAAAAACCTATTAGATTATATTCCTAAAGCTAGCCACCAAGGTCTATTTCCTTATTTGGCCACTTCCTCCTCCTAAGGCTGAGTACCAAGGTCAAGCTATCAAAGTATTGAAACCCAGCAAACTAAAGCCCTCTTTGGATCACCTAATTAACATGCCCAATTAAAATCAAATACATCATCCTAACATTGAGTTTCCCCTTTTATCTTAATAAACTATCATTTAGCCGTGTGCTGTGTCTATCTCCTCTCTATCTAGAGATGAAGGAGCTGGCAAATAGGTGTCTTTAGTAATACACACACACGTGCAAAAATTTTTTAAAATCTTTCAGCTTTCAAAATAAAACATTGAGTGGTAATTTACTAGCAGATTTTAGTTGATTGATGATAAAGAGATGGTAACCAGCTTTTTTTAATCTCTACAGAAGAAAGAACCAGATTATGTCAATTTAAAGTGCAGGTAAGGAGACATCATAGGTAGATGTGACTTTCAAATGATAAAGGAAAATAAACTGTACATCAGTATACTCAGAACCATGTATGGTATCTTCTTAAGGCAAAGTGAGGCCTGTCCTGCCTCACATCATCCTAATCCATCAGGCTTTAAAACATTGATAATGATACCATATTTTACCCTAAGGGTAAAGAATAAGAAATTTGGTTACTTGAAATTTGGTATAGTTCATGCAGAAAACTTTAGTCTTCCTATAGAATCCAAGATGACTTAGAAGCTAAAGATATGCCACTGTGGAAGAAAATAGATAAAAGTTTGCAGTGTCTATATAATTCTTCACCATTTTTGCATCAAGATTTAAAATGTTTTATGTAACTTAGGCCTTTCTGAAAGAAACTAAGTATCGCAAAACTTGGTTTATTTCTTGTTTGTATAAAATTATATTCAAGAATTAAAGTAAACAAGAGAGGGTGGGACAATGAACAATCCAAGAACAACCTGAGGTCATTAGCATAATCATTGAAGCTACTAATAATATAAAAGATAAGCGGATCTCTGTAAGTTCAAGGCCAGCCTGGGCTACCAAGTGAGTCCCAGGAAAGGTGCAAAGCTACACAGAGAAACCCTGTCTCGAAAAACCAAAAAAAAAAAAAAGATAATAATATTATTTTGATAATACTAACAATTATAACACTATTTTTTATTTGATGTGCTTAGCAATCTCTCACACAGACATGCATACACACACACACACACACACTTTTAAATAATCCTTAAAATTCTATTAGCTGAGTTCCTCTATTGTCTCTAACTCACAGAAAACAATAATGTGTTCTGTTCAACTTCACTTTAGTTTTAGAATTGAATAAAGGCTCATTTGATTGGCAAGTGCACAATTTTAATAATAATGCAATATGTTTATCTAGTTCTAAAACGTTCTAAACAGTTCTAAAAAACATAACACTCTTGGCAGAGGGATTTTTCTGACAAATGTTTTCCTCTATCAAGGTAATAGTGATGCAGAAAGTGTGTGATGGGACATTTCTTGGATCAATTTTGCATGATCCAAGGACCTCAGATGACAGATACTCACAATCATAAAAGATCAGTTGCTCCAAGTTTGTTGTCTCATGGCAGAGAAGATTGATGATGATCATGGGACTCTGCAACATGGCAGCAGGCTTTACTCAGCATTATTGTATAAAAGTGAGGGAAAGTGAGCCAATTAGGACAAGTGAGAGAAAGTGCTAAAAATGAGGATAGGTCTTCCAAATGAGGAGTAGCCCTTGAAGTTACACTCCCAGGGATTTTATAAGTTATACAGTAATGATAGAAACTGGGACCAGGCTTATGTAACTCCTGTTGAGGTAGTTAACTCTCAGGGCTTGTATGGGCTAAGCTTGTTGGCATATCTACATGATCTATATATGTCACCTTAACCTAACCAGAGCCTTATCATGTGATATTCATATAGTGTCCACCCATTTTGGGGGTATTTGAAGTCCCTCTCTGTCCTTCTCTGAATCTTACTTTGATGATGACAGTATGCCGTCACTTGGCCAGCATTAACTAACATCATACCTTGCAAAAGTACTGTTGCATAAACAAAGCTTTCTTTGATTTCACATTCTGTGAAGAATTTATGACTTTACCATGGCAGAGAGTTAAGTCATTGTAGCCAGCAAGATATAGTTGCAGTCTATTTGCTACCTCACATTTAGTTCCTCTTCTATGGAGTAGACAGGGGTTTCCTTCCTGAAGTAAATGCAGACTTGCTTGTAGCCATCCTTACAGTTTAACCTGTTATTAGGAGCAAGGAAGGAAACATGAAAGGAAAATACTGATTTACATGTATTCTTCAAAAGCTTCCTGGGGACAAGTGACCTGTGGTAACTGACACAGAGCTCTGTTTCTCCTCTCATCCATCAAGTTTGGTTATTTCATACCAATGACATGACCTCTTATTCATCCTAACCAGAGCTCCAGATTTTGCCATTTTAACTTGTGTCTTTCTTTTGACTCCAGCTTCTGTTTTCCCTACAACAATTTACAATTTGTCACGAGTCTTTTACCTTTCCCTTACTACCTAAGTAGAGGTAGCTCCTGACTCACTACAAATACTTCTTTAAGGAAGGAAATTAAATTTATAATCCATCATTATCATTTTATTATTGGTATTTGTTACCAATTAAGTTTAATGAAACTTAGTTATTTAATTACACCTTACACTTTACAATCTTTTAAAGTTTTATGGGAACTGATCAAAAGGAAATTTGTAACTTTTCAATACACATCAAATCAGTGGCACAGCTATGGTGATATTTTATTTTGTACTAAAATGTTATTTGTATGTTAATAAATAAAGTTGCCCGGGGGTCAGAGGTATTAGCAAGCCATAGAAAAGCCAGGCAGTGGTGGCGCACGCCTTTAATCCCAGCACTTGGTAGGCAGAGCTAGGTAGATCTCTGTGTGTTCAGGGATACAGCCAGCATTGGATACACATGCCTTTAATCTCAATACTAACCATAGAAGACCTGGAAGTCTATACAGACAGGCAGTGACAAGGTGGTCATGTGGTTGGGTTTACAACCAATGAGAAGGCAGAACCGAAAGTCTTTATAAAGACTTTAACACAGGAAGTAGCTCTTTTTCGGAGAGGTAGGACCACCACAGGAGGAAGGGTAAGGTTTTTAGCTCTTAGCTTTGACCTCTTGGCTTTCTTTTTTGCATTGGTTCTGTGTTTCTTATTTAATAAGACGGTTGGTTACATCTACACACAGCCAAAGAATGAAATCATTGAGATCAGTTTTATTTATCAAGCATTTCCTATATGTCAAGAATTATGGTAAATGTTTTGTACATTCTATATTAATGTATGTCTTAATGTAATGTACAGTGAAATCTACATGTAATTGTTATTATTCATCCCCACTACTATTGGTGAAATTATTAAGGCCACTCCACGTAGTTAAAAGGGAGGTTTATTTAGTGGCATAACTTACAAGTGAAGGGATAGGTAGGTTGCAGTGTCTGGGAAAGGTGTATCGCAGTCTGGCGGTGTTCTCTGGAGAACTCTGCTCGGTCTACCTCCAGCTTTCAGGGTCCAGGAACCAAGAGATCCCTTACATCAGGAACTCGGGTCTTCAGCATCCTCTCTCTGCCCTGCCATGTAGGCGTGACCATTACCGAAGCCTCAATGGGGGTTGGAACTTCCAGGTCAAAGCCGGAATGGCTACCCACTACACACTACTCTGAACCTCATATAACTCTCCATCAGGGACACTTCAGTTCTAGCTCTTCAGAGTCTGTGCTTTACCTTCTCATTGTAGAAAAATAAATATTTCTCTGAATAATAGTTCCACTGTTTGTGGGTTGTTTGCTATAAATTATTTGATAAATATTACTTACTTTGTTTACCTTTCTTAAACAATAAAATATTATATGATAGTAAAGGACTTGAAAGAAAGATTATCTGCTAAATAGAATTATGTCATATCTTCCTATGAATACATAACATAATTACACTTACAATGTTATGAGGATTTTAGCTAAACCTTAGGAGATACAGATCTGTGGTAGATGAAGAGTACTTCTGGGCAGATATATTTCTTTTCTGAGGTTATCAACAAAAAGGAGTTTCTCATCTTCTATGACAGTTTCCAAGTTGTTCAATCTAGGGAATGGGAAAAGGAGTTGAAATCCTCTTAAACTGTTACAGCATTTTGAACTTAAGTATTATTGATGAAATCATGGTTAATAGAATCAAAGGAAATAAAGCTCTAAGAAAGTACCTCAACATTTTTTGTCTTTGTTTTTCTTCTTTGTGCTAGTGTATGTGTGTGTGTGTGTGTGTGTGTGTGTGTGTGTGTGTGTGCCTGTCTCTGTGTCCCTGTATTTTATGTATGTCTCTGTATATGTGTGTATGTATCTGTGTGTATTTGCATGTTTTCCTCTTTCATCCTTTCTATGTCCTTCCTTCTGTGTCTGTTTTACACCCTCCCTCCCCCCCTCCCTCTGTGTGTATACGTGTACAACACAAGTGCTTCAGTTGATTTAGAGGAATTTCCAAAGTCTGGCTATAGCTTACTCGTGCATTTAAATCATTAGAGATGACATTTCATAAAAATTTTACTTCCATATTTGAGTTAGGAAAGAAAGGACGGCAAGAAAAATGTTCATGTCATTTTACTGCTTTCCTCTTTATAGTTAAAGCAAAAGCATAACTACATGAAATATTGGGCTAGGAAAATAAATTAACAATGTTAATATAGGTTATAAAAGTCTAAAATCAATTGCATCGCAGGTTGAGGCTAGAGGGAGGCAGCAGCTATTTGACTGAACGTAACCTATGGCTGTTTACTTCTTTGTGCAGTGATGTTGCTGAGAGTGTGGTGCTGAATGAAGATGAAGTAATGCTAAGCATAATCCTCTGCTGGATTCCCAATAGGAAAGCATGCCTCAGTCACAAGTAATAAAGTAAACACAGAAACTGCAAAAATCCATCACCAGAGGAAAACAATAATTTAAATAAGTGATAAAAAAAGGCACTTCATCTATGCATGATAAGAAACCGCTGAACAAAACAAATTATATGACACTCCAGAATGGCTCCCTGCCCAAAGAAATAGCAAACAGCTTTTGATGAGAGAGAAGAGAAAAATCACAGAAATTCAGAAATGAAAGAAGAATCTCCCTCATACAAAAAATATCAATGTTATTTTCCTCAAAACTTCCCCCAGAATTCTGTCCTAAGTTTCAGGGATTGTGTGAAAGTAGCAAAGGGTATTTTTGACAAATAGTGTTGAAGTTTTCAGGCTGTGCCTTGTCGTAGGAGTCTCCATTTTATAAACAGCTTTTGACTCCATTTTGAGGATGAAGGATGATGCTGCACCCCAGTAGATATGTGATCCAGAACCTTCCAAGCAGCACAGGCTGAAAAATGACTTATTCCTGGACTCAGAAAAAAAAAGACACTGAATTCATTAGGTCAAAATTGGGACTGTAGTGGTATATGGGCATAGTAAAAACATACAAAAATAATAGAGCCAAGAATTTACCAGACACACCAGGCCAATGAAAGGTTATGAATGCCTCTCCTGGATCACATAATGAGATGGTCACTTAACACTGTGATGTTAATGGGCCCCACTGTCCTGTCATCTGACCACCTGGTCTGCATACCAAGGACCAACAAAGAACAACAGCCTGTTCACCATTCTAGACCAGTCCATAAATCTGTCTGTTCCTTCATCTAGGCTAATCTGCATGTTCTTTATCTCTGCAGCTTCTTTCCCAAATTGTGAGCCTCAGCAGCCTAACTTACAACAGCAGCCAATGCAAGAGTTGATTATCTTGGGCTGGATAGATGGCTCAGCGGTTAAGAGCACTGACTGCTCTTCCAGAGGTCCTGAGTTCAATTCCCAGCAACCACATGGTGGCTCACAACCATCTGTAATGAGATCTGGTGCCCTCTTCTGGCTTGCTGTCATATATGCTGTATACATAATAAATAAGTAAAAAAATCTAAAAAAAAAAAAAAAGAGAAAAAAAAAGAGTTGATTATCTTATCTACCAAGAGTATCTGTTCCCATCTCCAATAGTTTTCTTGTTTCTCAGGACTTCTGAAAATTCCTGAATTCTGCTGCAAATTCATAACCCTTTGCCAGCACTCTGTAATCTATGTGTAATGTGTGGCGTTACAGTTAATATTAATGATGTTATCAGACTCAGGGGATACAGCCTGTGTCACAAGCCAAGTTCAGCCACCAGTCCCCAACAAGTCAATTGAATGAGCCATATTAATAGTGGAAAGCAGAATAAGGAAATTTATTCAACTTGAGCACATTGAGAAAAGAGACAAAGAAATGTAGAAACCTCCCCCCACACAAGTTCATCTTCTAAGTCCTAAAGTGAGGTTAAAGTTTAAAGTATTATGTAGACAACCAAGTATATGCACATCTAAGTAGGACTAGTCCCTTCCACCTTTAACCCATCATTGTCTGGAGTCCAGTCTCATCCTGTAAGGTGATCTGACAAGTTGTTAGAAGTAGATGAGATCTTTTTCCAGAAGACACCTTTTTCCTATAGCTGGGGACTTTTTTCTCAGCAGTAGCTTCCTGGGGACAGTCCCATTATTTGGGACCCACTCTAACAGCAGTCTAATAGTTTGATTGAGAAACACAAGTGTCCTTTCAGAATAGTGTCATTTCCGTTAAGCCTGTTACTGTAATCGAGATTGGAATGAAAGCACCCGGTGTTTGCTTTGGTCAGTCTTCCGTGGAAAGTGGGCATTTCTGGCAAGAAGTCACCATTTTTGTGTCACCATTTCCTGTGAAGTCCTTGTTATTCAACAAATTCTGACATTGTGATAAGACGCAAACGTGGACCTCTATTCTTCTGTCGTGGCGTGCTCACTATAATAACTTGGGTGACATTTTGGAAGACAGGATGATAAGAGGCATAATTTGTCATACACCAACTCTCCAGGCCGTGTGTGCCTGTATTAGAGCCATGCTTCCCAGTTATGGTTGCTTTCATGTGAAGGAGAAACACTTGTTTCAAATATGGCTGTGCTTTTGCTATTGAGAACAGTAATCGGTATTAAATATCATGAATTTTTATAGTTTTATATCTAAAATGTTAGAGAAGCAGTTACTTTTATGAAACCCGAAGGATAACCATTTTCTGTGCTATAGACCAAGTCAGTGCATGTTCCTAAACGAGACTACATTCTCACCAGTTCCTCAGTTATTAAATGTTAGAACAACATGGGTTTATTATTTTGTTATTTGTTGACTGTTGTGTTTAATAATTTTCTCCAAACTGAAACACTCCCTCTTGGAGGGAGAAGGAAGATTCAAGTCTCAGAAAGCTAATGACACCAACCAGGCTCAGAAAATTCCAAGACTTGTAAGACTTTCTCCCCAGATTTACAAAAGCAATAAGCAAAACTACTGCTGGGGGAAGAGACTGCAGAGAGTCTACCTGCAGGATGTTCAAGGAGCTCAAAAGATGCTTGCATAAACTGTCACTCATGAAATAGGCCTTCAAGTCATGCACTTAGCTTTGAGTCCCCACAGCTCCTGTAAATAATCCCTTTCTCATGCTCCTATAGTTAAGTCCAATAAACAGGCTGGTTCAAACTACACAACAGTGGGTTGAGTTCTTTTGTCTGCCTTTGGTTCCCTGTCTGGGTGAGCAGATATTTGCTGGCATTTCCTCAGCACACACACACACACACACACACACACACACACACACACACACACATACACACACACACATATACACATACACACACACACCAAATTTTTGCCACTGATAATTAGAAATTCTCTTACTCTAAATTTTTATAATATATGTCAGGTTTTAAATATTTGATGATTTATGTGATCACATTTTTTATAGATTATTTTCAGAAATAGTGGATCATAATCCTGAGGGCACTTTGTATGTCTGTCTTGGAGAGTAAGATTAATGTTTAGATAGAAATTTATTAGGATGGAGTAAGTTATAAAAGGTGGCTGGAGCTGGAGGGATGGCTATGAGTTAAAAGTGCTTAATGCTCTTGAGGGAGACCTGGATTCAGTTCCCATTACCCATATGAGATGGCTAGCAAGTTTCTGCAACCCCAACTCCAGGGCATCTGAGGACATCCAGCATCTGTACACACCAGCATATGTATGGCATACATTAAAAACTCACATAGATACACATGTATAAGTGAGAAATAAAATAAAAAAAAAACTTCTTTTATAGGAAGCAGGGTTCACTACAATGAATATCAGTGACCTAGTGAAAGTAAAAACTCTTGGAATATTTTAACTATTTATTAACATGGAAAATGATAAAAACCTGGAAGGGAAAAAACAAAAACAAACAAACAAAGATCAAGAACCTTCCAGAATTTAAAGTATAGTAAGAAAATAACAAGAAATGAATTGAGAAAAGGAGAATTAACCACTCACAAATGAAAAATTAGTTATCTCAAAGAATGTATCACCAGGGATATAAACCACTCTTAGGGGCAGGCTCCATGTCCAGCAATAGCTGGCCAACACAAAATGACTTCAGTGGCCTGTTTGGAGGTTGTTTAAGTCTCATAAGATTTTGTCAGAGCTTTCTTTCTTTCTTTCTTTCTTTCTTTCTTTCTTTCTTTCTTTCTTTCTTTCTTTCTTTCTTTCTCCCTTTCTTTTTTCTTTTTTTAGTTTTAGTGGCCCTGTGCATATATATTATGACTTCTAGTTTTGTGTTTGTGTAGGATTCGTGTGTATATGAATGCATGTAACTCTGTTTCTCCCTTTTTTCTTCTATTTAATTGTTTGCTTAGTCAGATTCTGGTTTGTTTAATGTTTTTATTTCATGTTTTATTATTATTCTGTAGATGTCTGTTTTCTAAGGAGGTGCAGAAAGTGTGTAGATTCAGATCAGGAGAGGGTGCAGGAGACTGGATGAGTAAGGAGAAGGGAAAACCATAACTAGGATATGCTGTAAGAAAAAAAAAACTATTTTCAATGAAAGAAAAAAATGAGTTACATGGATTGCAGAAAAAGAAACACAGGTTAAAGACCCCCAGATACGACATGAAATACTCATAGCATTACCAAAATTAAAAATGTTACATGAAGGAATGTTACAATGTCCTTATAATGAGGTACACAAGCCCAATGGTGATTGTGAAAATAGTGAAATGGTTATACAGTAAGCATAATGTTAAATAAAAATAATTCAACCTGTAGTAAACCCAAAATAACAATAGTAACACTAATGAACTAGAGAATTGTAGAAAGCTAAGAAGGCTCAGCCTCTTTCTGTGCATAATTCTTAGGTGTGGCAGCAAAACCTCTTTGTTTGGAGGTACTTCAATGCATAAAGACACTGTTTCTGCGAGGACCAGCCACTGTCGGTACTCCCAAGAAACATGCAGACTCGTGCCCTGAAGTAAAAATTTGAATGTCAGGCAGCACATGCCATCCTTTTATTCGGGCTTCAATAAACCGGTAAAGGTTCAGATACTTTCATTAAAGAAAAATAACCACAACAACAACAATTTAATACATGACAAAGGAAAATATTTTAATCATAAATACAGATGGCATAGCAGAACAAAAGTAAAGCCAGCAGTGAGAAATCAGAGGAACTTGGTAGACTTTAGTACCATAGAAATGGAAGACTGCAAATAGCTTTTAAAAGAGACAGAATTTTTAAAAAGAATTAAAAAGTCAATAAAGTAGTCATTTAGCTCAAAAATTAAGAAGAACTTTTGCAATTAAATTTGTTTGTTTTAGTTTATAATGGGGTGTCACTAAGTAATCTACACTGGTTTTTGACTCATCCTCCTATCTATCCTCCATAACCCTGAGATATAGGCCTCGCTTGCTTGGCACTGGTGTGTAAGCTTATGACTGCAAAGACAAAGAAACTACGTATTTGTCCAAAAATATAAATACATAACCCTTCATCCATACTACCTCAAACTCTGTTTTCCATTTCCCAAATGAGTAGAACTAAACATGACAACATGAATAATAATAAGTTCTTATGCAGATGAACATCTATGTGCAAATAAGTTAATCATGCTTACAAGGCATTGAATGTTTCAGCAAGACTCAGCCACCCAAGAGTATTTCTCTGAAGAAGGGTTGAGGTTGTAACAGGGTCAGCCAAGAAACAAACAGGATTTACTGTGTTTTCCTCCAGCATTGCCCAAGGGAAGTGGCCCTGGCCAGCAGGCTGTTGCTGGTGAGCCTACAACTCCACCCAGCAGTGACCACAGGAGAATCGGGTGCCTCAAGTGCAGAGGGCACAGAAACTGCGCCTCCAGATACATGCAGTGTGAAGAGGAAATGAAGAGGCAAAAAATAGAGATTAAAAATATGTGTTGAATATTTTGCTACTGTTTTTATTAAAATTTTGAACATATCATAAGCTTGGGACCTGAACTTGAAGAAAAACTTGCAGAATGCATGGAGGAAGCTCAGTGGGAGGAAGAGTGAGGAGGCAGCCGATAAGTAGATTGATACACAGTGATTGCGTTCAGCAGAGAAGGAGTGAACAAAACAGGAAAAACCATTGGTGTTGGAGGAAACTGCTGAGAACATTACATTTATTTCCCTTTGAAAATATGAGTGGGTAAATAATCAGTTAATGTTAGGAGAAAAGATCATGGTTATGGGGAAAGGAACAGTTGTTCCAGTACCTATATCTGGAAAACCTGAAGAAAAGCTGATGAAACCTGTATGAAGTAGGCTGAAGAATGCAAATGGCCCAAATGAAGGTGGAGGTGACAGACTTCACTAGACCAAGTAGAAGATGTCTTAGCTTGATTGGAGACAAATCAAAAGGAGAGAAAAGAGTTAGAGAAGGGAAGAACTTAAACAGAAACAGACAATAAAATGAATGAAACCAGATAAAAGACATACAGCTATGCTATGTGAATGAAGAAACAAACAAAAAACTAAAAATAACATGGAGTCCTGATGTGAACTGGCTTATGGAAATAAGGATTAAACTTTTGCTGTCTGCACCCAGGGTTTTATTCTGGCTCTCCACTTTGTAGTATTTCTAGAATTAATTGGATGAGAAGCTTGAGAAAAGTAGCAAGGCATCATCACTTGGCACTTCACAATGCATCAGCAAGAAGAGTATTGCAAAGTGCCAAGTGAGGATGCCTTGTGTCTGTGTCTCTGCCTTATCTTTATCTATATCTATTTCTAAATCTATATCTATCACCTGTCATCTGTCTGTCTGTCTGTATGTATGTATGATTGGATGGATGGATGTCTGTCTTTCTCTGTGTCTCTGTCTGTCTGTCTGTCTCTCACTCTCTCTTATACACACAGACACACAAAATCATAGTATGTCCCTTAGTACTTATAAATGAACAAATCTCCATGGTTAAGAGTATAGTAAACTTAACTAATTGAGTATTATCCAAAATTTTGAACTTTGCACTATAGAATTTACAGGGTTTTATGCTGAATATAAGCATTTTAAGCATTGACTCATGCCAATAAATTCACGAAAGCCTATGATATATCTCTGCACTTATATCAAAAGGTATACTGACCTTGGCTTTTTCAAGCTATTCACAAGAACTTTGGGCAAAGAGATACTGACACTACTTCTGAAACATCTTCTGTGAAAGCTGCCGGAATAAAATCACAGGTGGTAGGTTGGAGAGGGGAACGCCAGAAAAATGGCTTCAGCATTTATGAACCACCCAGACTTTAAAAGAAAGAAAACCAGAGATTCTCATAGCAATTACACTTGAATACATAGAGCACTCTTGGAAAAGAGGACACATTGCTCCTTCAGTGGATCTGAGTTCAATTCCCACCACCTACATTTGGAGGGCTCTCAAATACCTGTAACACAAAGAGTAGATCCAAACCTCCCTTCTAGATTCTACAGGCACTTGAGTTTAGTTCTGTGAAAGGCAGCACAGGTGGATGGTGCTGTCTCTGTAACCTTTGTAAAGAAGTTTAAACTTCACTAAAGGCTCAGAAGAGAACACCCAAGTACACACCATGGCTAATGTAACAACTGATGCATGATGGAAAATCAAAACAATTTTCTCACAAGGATTATTGTACCTGCAATTCTTAGAATTGTAGGAAATAACTGGTTTTTAACAAATTTAGTGTTGAAGATATGTATTGTTACCACAAACAGGAAGACACACAGACCATGGACCTCTAAAGGGAATAAACTACTATCCCTGAGTCTATACCGTTTTCGGCATCCTTACTAAAGAAATAAAAATCTGCATGTCAAATTAATTTGTGCTATTTTTAACTCACACTGATTAACACAAATAAGTTTTTCTTTACTTGGAGCAGTTAAAAAGGACTAGGACAAAACCATGTGACTTTGTCCCAGTATATTTTTTAACTAATCTTTATTTTCTATTTAATAAAAATCTGTTGTGTAGATTTCTAAGAAATAGTGTGACTGAAATTCTCACAGTATGGCTTGATAGGCCCCTAGCTTAATTTCAAAAGTTGTTCTCAATGACTAAATAAGCATCCTCACAAAGATCTTAGCCATATATGACATTTCAGTATGAAAATCCAGAGGTATATTGTCAATCCCTGGAATGAATTTATTTACATAGGAAAACAAATGCAGGTGTCCAAATCATAGATAAGGGAGTGAATGAAGAATGTATCTGTCAATATTCTCAAAGAATCTCTTTGAGTTTAGTTAATAAAAATAAATTAGGGATTCTTGCATAATAAAACATGTTAAGGAATCAAAAGTAAAATATATTTAATTAACAGATAGATATGTTTTACATTTTATGACACTATTTACAGAATATGAACATATATAGTAAGAAAAATCAAACAGCTTAATTTAAAAATTCTAAAAGGCATTACAAACATTGAAAACAGTCTAATTCATATTTTAAGGACTTATTAATTTGTTTTGAATATATTTTCCTTTGCAATAAAAAACTGTTTTCAAAAGAGTATTTGTGAGGGAGGCACAAAATGAAAGGGTCTTTTCATATACTAATGGGAATTCCAAAATGAGACGCAGCACACACACCTCCTGTTTCCCCAACATCCGTGTATGAGGGTGATGCTATTTTTGGTGGTTATGTTACCTTTCCATGTGAACACTTAATTGAGTTCTAGCTTCAAAACTCTAGCTGACCACTACGTTTCTTCTATTCACTTCTACAATCAGTAGTATCACAATACAATTCTTAAACATGCCATTTAGAAAATAATAAAAAAAAATCATGTAAAAATATCGACACCAATGTGTGTAGCTGAAGCTCACAAGTTCTTGCTATAAGTCCAGCTTAGGAAGCACCACTGATATGCTATTTAGCCCACAGTTAGACAGCTATTACTTAATCTCAAGTTGTCAACCCTGAGGCAGCTTTAAGACTTCTATATATTTTATATGTATAATTTTAACTAGATTTATATATTTTAGATAAAAGCCTCCATTTGCAATACCAGCCTTATAAGCAAAGTATCAATCTCTATTTGTTCAAAACATAGTTTTGAGGTGCAGTCTGGTGCACATGCCTTTAATCCCAGCACTTGGGAAGCAGAGATAGATGGATCTTTATGAATCCAAGGCCAGACTGGTCTACACAATCTGGTCTACATATCATATCACATCCCATCACATCACTATCGTCTTTGTAAAATCCAAAGGTTAAAAACTATTACAATATTTTCATTTATAGTCATTGAAGATTCTTACTTGCATTGATTTCTTTTTTTAACATAATTCTTTATTGATTTTTTGGGGAATTTCATATCATGCAACCCAATCCTTTTCACCTCCCATTCCCTAGATATTTGGCCCTTACCTCTGCAGCATGCCCACAAAAAAAATCAATTAAAAATAAAACAAAACAAACAAACAAAAAACACCTCTCTCTCCTTTTTTTTTTCCCAACATCTCTTCATTCATCCTAGCGGCATCAGGACCTGTGGTGTGTCACACAGTATACCTTTTTGTCCAGCCAGCCCCACTCACAAAATGTTCATTGCAATGAGTCATTGGTCTGGTTCAAGGCCTCTAGTACACCATCATCACTAGACCCTCACTGAAACTCCTCTTGGATTTCCTGCTCTTGTCCCAGTCAAGGGGATCCTGTGGTTATCATTCCTAATGACACAATTAATAAAGAAAGAAGCCAAATTGCATGCCCATACACATAAAATAAGAGGTTGGAGAAAAGTCCCAGCAGCTAAGAGTCGATACTGTTCTTGCAAATGACTAGAGTTCTGTTCCCAGCACCCATGTCAGACAGCTCATAAACAACTTTCTGATTGTGCACTTGTTTTCTAAGTTGAGGTCCAGGATTACAATCTGATGATCTGATGCTCTTTTCTGGCCTCTATGGGTAATGTATTCAGGTACAAAAAACAAAATATGGATACACACATATAGACACAAATAAAAACAAAAATAAAAGTAAAAGAATTAGAAGTAAAAGACCTTGAAGGTTACTAGAAAACTCTTAGGTCTGAAAAACACTTTTAACATAGTTGCATAATGCAAAATCACCGTGTAAAAACCAGTAACTTTTCTGCATATAAATAATGAACATATTAGGTAAATAATAAGGAAAATAATCCTATTTACAATATAAAAAAAAATGTTTGCGATAAAACCAAACCACAAACGTAGAGATCCCTACATGGAAAATATAAAAATTCTAAAGAAGAAATTGAAGAATATATAAGATGAAAAGACCTCCCATGTTCCTTAATCACCAGAATTATGCTTGTGAAAATAGCTATATTGCTGAAAGTGACATAAAGTGATCTAGAGACTCCAGGGATTCTCCATCTAAATTATCATGACATTTTTCAGAGAGCTAGAGAAAAAAATCTTAAAGCTCATTTGAAAGCAAAAAGAAAAAAATCGCCAAGTATCCAAAGAAACCCAAAGGAAAAAAATGCAGAGTTATATTTCAGGGCCATAGTAATAAAACGCAGATGCTGCCTTAGAATGGTCAAGAAGAACAATGCTATAGAGCAGAGGAGTCAGAAATACACCCATGCAGTTACCATCATCTGTTTCTACACAGAAGTATGAAAAACTCAGGTAAGGAAAATGATAAGCTCCTTAACAAATAATGTTGAAAAAACTGTGTAGCTACACGTAGAAAAAGAAAACTAGATTAATATATCTTATGTGTACAAAAATTATTTCAAAGTAGGTAAAAATCTTAATCTAAGACAGAAAACTTTAAACTAGTAGAAGAAAACACGGGGGGAAATAGCTTAAAGTACAGGCTTGCACATTGACTTTCTGAATGGCTCTTCAGTAGCTGAGGAAATAACAGCAAAACCTGAAGAATGGAATTGCATCAATTGATAAAATTCTGCACAATGAAAGAAACAGAAACCTGAGCCCAGCAGTGGTGGCACATGCCTTTAATCCTCACACTCGGGAGGCAGAACCAGGAGGATCACTGTGATTTCAAGGCCAGCCTGGGCTACCAAGTGAGTTCCAGGAAAAGGCTCAAAGCCACACAGAGAAACCCTGTCTCGAAACACCCCCCCCAAAAAAAAAAATATCCAGAAACTCAATTGAAAGAGAACCCTCAGTGAAGGGGCAAAAAAGCTATTCATCTAACAAAGGAATAATGCCTTAAATATGTGAACAAAATGCAATTAAAAGGAAAAATAATCAAATCAACAGTTGGGCAAATGAAGATTTATTCATCTTTTCCTCATTTACCTACTTCATATGTTTTTGTTGTTGTCTGTTTATTTTTTGAGACAGGATTTAACTATGTAGAACTGGCTGATCTCAAAAACAGAGGCTACCTTAAACTGAACATCAGAATAACAAATAACTCAATTTAAAAAGTGGTACAGAATTTTACAGAAATTTGCTACATAGTAAGGAACCAGAAGAGAGGAGAGAATATATCAAAGGGGGAGAAATATAAAATAGTGCTGTGGAGAGATTTTAAAAAGATAGAATAAGACAATTAAGTCTTATAAGAAGGAGATAGAAGAAATGGGTAAAGAGGGGAATATATGCAAGTAATACTAACACTAAAGGCCATATGAAAACCTCCTACTGTAGAAGCTACCTGAAATTTATACAAAATTGAAAGTAATCTAAATAGAGTTATCCAGAGTCAATATCCTAACTAGACATGTCAGGTATGTGTTCCATCTCATGGAATAGGACTTAAATCCAATCAAAAAGTGGTTAGTTACTCTCATACCATTTGTAACACCAATTTACAAATATAACCTTTCAGACAAGTTGATGTTGTAGGTCACAGGATTTGTAGTTGGGTGATAAATAAGATTGCCTTTCTCCTGCAGTAATTTGCTGAGTACCCCAAATACTATTTAGTAGGGGTAAAGCTTCTAGTCATCAGCTCAACTTCCGCATGGTTTAGGACACAGTAAGTGTTGTCTTCAGCAATAGGACCTTATTAGTAACCAATATAGTTGACAATAGTCTGTGATTTGGGGGGATTTCCAAGGGACCCCTTTGGCCAATAACTCAGTCAGATGTAACTCACTCCTGGCACTGAAGATTTTATTGGTGGCGGAAGATGTTCATTGCTATTCTCAAAAACAAATCTCAGAAGGGATGATGAACATTCAAAACTTCTGAAATAGTCATATGAAAAACTTCCTACTATAGGAGCTTCATAAAATGTACACATATTTATAATCATATATAAAAGTTCAAATGTTGTTACCATATAATGGGGAGGGCTTGTTACTCCTAGGTACCACAGTCTACTGAATATAAAACCTAGTGCCTGAAATGGGTTATTTTCTTTGGAATTGTTAGCTAGTGGGGTGACATAGATCCCCTCTAAGCATTACAGGTCATTGCCATTGCTTTTAGGTACCTTCTAGATTTGGGTGGTAAGATGCTGTCATTAAAGATACCATGTATGTCAGTCATAGCACAGGAGAAATATCGCTGGTACTAACTTAGAATCTTCACCCTAACTAGCTAACTGTCATAATTTTGGGAAACTCTGTGCATACTTCCAGGAAAGAAAAAAATAAAGTTTTACAGAACTGTGAAACCTAAAATCTTCAATAATGACTGAGCTGGCAATATATGTTCACTGATGCAACAGTAGCACAAATGTTATGGAAAACAAACAAACAAACAAACCACCACACTATCTGATTGGATTTAAAGGCAACTCCACAAGACAAAAATTCGTGGATGGTACAATTAACTGAGCCAAAAGCTTGTGATTGTCTAGGTCACAGGTGTAGCTAAAGTTTTCCTGTGTCCCAGCCTGCCAGTGGTCAGGACAAATCTCTCTCACCCGCCAATCCCACAGCCGCTTGGACCCAAGTAAACACACAGAGGTTTATATTATTTATGAACTGTATGGCCATTTGCTCAAGCTTATTACTGACTAGCTCTTACACTTGAATTAACCCATAATTCTTATTTATGTTTAGGTACATGGCTTGATACCTTTTCTCAGTTCTGCTTTCATATCTTGCTTGTCATAGTGGCTGGCAGTGTCTCCTGACTTACTCCTCCTATTCCCAGAATTCTCCTCTCTCTTTGTCCCACCTATACTTCCTGCTTGGCTACTGGCCAAACAGTATTTTATTTATTAACCAATCAGAGCAACACATTCACAGTATACAGATATCCACAGCACATAGGTCCTGGGGGAGAACCTAGTACTATTATTCTTCTAAATGGGAATAATATTCAACTACCTCCTAAATTTTTGTCTTAATACACACATATTAGTGCATCTCTCAACTCTAATTAGAAAATCTTCTTTTTGTATTAGATGATGATCAATACAGAGACCCACAGCATCTATATGTAAAAAATAAGTTGCTGTGGAGTGTCCAGCTCTAAATGGGATGTTTATATGCTGTGGGATGTTCTCTATGGCAAATGTGTTGCTCTGATTGTTTAGTAAATAAAACACTGATTGGCCAGTAGTCAGGCAGGAGGAAGTATAGGTGGGACAAGGAGAAGAATAATTCTGGGAAGTGGAAGGCTGAGTCAGAGACCCTGCCAGCAGCCACGATGACAAACAGCATGTGAAGATGCTGGTAAGCCACGAGCCATGTGGCCAGGTATAGATTTATAGAAATGGATTAATTTAAGATATAAGAACAGTTAGTAAGAAGCCTGGTACGGCCATACAGTTTGTAAGCAATATAAGTCTCTGTGTTTACTTAGTTGGGTCTGAGCGGCTGTGGGATTGGCGGGTGAGAGAGATTTGTCCTGACTGTGGGCCAGGCTGGAAAACTCTAGCTACATTTATATCACACCACTTCCCCCTCAGCGATTAGGGATCATTGCAGAAGAGGGATCAGAAATATTATAAAAATCAGGAGTGGTGGAAGATTGCATTAAAACTGCTTTCTGGACATGAAAGGGGAGTTGAACACATTAACTCACAGCAATTGTGTCTGCATATACAAGTCTGTACAAGATCAAGTCAGTCACCATCATAGCATGGATGGGAAAGGGGTGTATGAAGTTCCAACCTTAATTTAGGAGCTATGGCAATTAACAGCTGCAAAAGAATGGAGATACAGTTTTCTTCAGGGATGCAGCCTTTGAGAGACAATCCATGTTCCTGGATGGCTCTGTATCAGTGCCTATCCTGAAACTTACAGAAGAAAAATTTTATTGGAACTTTCTTATAGTTCTAATAATTAGTCCTTTATCATCATGGTCAGAATCATGGCAGCAGGTAGGCAGGCATGCCACTGGAGCAATAACTGAGAGCTTACATCCTCAACTACAAATGAAGAAGAAAGAAGAAGGAAGAGAAAGAGAAGAGACAACTGGGAATTGCTTGGGTTTTTGATTTTAAAAGCCCACCCTTGATGACACACATCCTCAAACAAAGCCACATCCCCTATTTCCCTCACAAACAGTGCCAATAAATAAGGATCAAGTATTCAAATTTAAGAGTGGGATCACATTCCCATTCAGACCAGCACATGTCACAAAATAGGGTAGTGATGGAATAATATAGTCAAATTACATAATATATGTAAATTAAAATATTCCAATTAAATCTGTGGGTTTTTTTTTTCAATTATAGATTGTAAAAGAGGGCTCACAACTGAAATAATGGCACAGGAGCAATGAACTGTCTCCTCATCAGGCATCTTGATCTTGGAATTTTTATCCTCTTCAGCAAAAGGATAAATAGACAATTGCTGGGAATGTCTTTCTGTATGCTGTGAATGAGTTGCTCTGATTGATTGATAAATAAAACACTGATTGGCTAGTAGCCAGGTAGGAAGTATAGTGTAGGTGGGATAAGCAGGGAGGAGAATTCTGGAAAGTGGAAGGCTGAGTCAAGAAACACTGCCAGCCACCACTGACATGAGAAGCAAGATGTAAAGATACCAGTAAGCCACAAGCCATGTGACAAGGTATAGATTTATAGAAATGGGTTAATTTAAGATAGAAGAACTAGATAGCAAGAAGCCTGCCATGGCAATCCAGTTTATAAGTAATATATGTCTCTGCATGTTTACTTGGGTCTGAGTGGCTGCAGAAGCCAGGTGGACACAGGAAAACTCCAGCTGCAGACAATCAGTAATAATAGATAAAAATTTCAGAATTCCATTTTAGTAATGGCTAATAGGCAGAACACTGACAACAAAACAGACTTAAATAATACTATGAAGCAAAAAGTCCTAACAGAGTTTTATAAAACTCTTCCCCCAACAAAAGAGAAGAATGCATTTCTCTAGACAGTGTTCTCCAATACTCTGGCAGGCCACAGGCAGTACAAGCAAATCTAAATGAACAGGTCATGCTAGGTAAGCTTTTGGTGTGCCCTCTGTGACTCTGCTTTGTTATGAACTCAGTAAAAATCTGATAATTAAAATTACATATAGAAATTTAATAACACACTCAAGATATTCTATTTCTAAAATAATTAAAAATTAGAAAATACTTTGAAAAATAAAAAGATGAACTTTAAAAAAAATCATAAAACTCAAGGAATATAATCAGAATTCTTTAGACTGACCAAATAAGAAGTAAAGAAGAATAAAAATCTAAGTTAGGAGTTAAAAAGTGCTTATCATCACTGCCATTACAAAATTAGAAAACAGTTGTTAAGAATACTTTAGCTGAATGACTGAGCATGTTGATGCACACTTTTAATTCCAAAACTCTGGAGGTAAAAGCACATGGATCTCTGTGAGTTCAAAGTCAGCCTGATCTGCATAGTGAATTCTAGGCCAGCCACAGCCATGTAGCCACATAGAGACTCTATCTCAAAAAAATCAAATACTATAGCTTATCCCTTTAATTAATTGTGTTATTAAGCCTTATTTCTTATTCAACAGATACTGTTTGACTTACGTTAATGTTTTTCAAGAATTCATTGAGGCTGGGCGGTGGTGGTACACACCTTTAATCCCAGCACTCGGGAGGCAGAGTCAGGTGGATCTCTGTGAGTTCGAGGCCACCCTGGTCTACAAAGTGAGTTCCAGGAAAGGTGCAAAGCTACACAGAGAAACCCTGTCTTGAAAAACCAAAAAAAAAAAAAAAAAAAAAAAAGAATTCATTGAGAAAAATTATCCCCATCAACAGGGATAAAATTAAAAAATTCAGTATCAAATATTTGCAGTGACATGAAAGAAACTGCAATTGCTATATGTTGCTTATGTGACTATAAAATGATATATCATTCCTTAAGTTACTAAATGTAAAGTTACATGATGCCAGTTAATTCCCCTCTTTCTGAAGAAATGAAAACACTGATGTATACAAAAACTTGGACTTGACAATTTATCATGCAATACTCATAAAGCTACAACATGGTAATAATGCAATGACCATCAATTCAGGAATGCAGAAGCAAAAGGAGGTATGCCTGTGCAATGTGGCATTTAATCATAGAAAAGTACAGCTGCCAATATTGGGGATAACAATGATGGACCTTGAATGCATCCTAAAGAAAAGAAAGGTATGCGCAAGACATTACCTAGTACATGATTCCAATTCCATGAAATTTTCAGATTTAATGTATCAGTGGCTCCCAGAGAAAGAAGAAGTGAGATAGAGAGTAGGTACCTGTGGCACAGGGCATCCTTTTAAGGTGACAAAGGAATAGTTGCTTGGCTATGTGAAAAATACTAAAAATCCTACTGACCTTTATACACATCCAAAGGAAATTTTCATGGTATTTAAAGAGTTAGTGTTGCTGTATGGACACATATCTAACTGCAAGAATTAGTCTTAGGAAAATGAGAAGCAGTTATAAGATTTCATATTCCAGACTAGACCATCCCACAAACACTTCATTCTCACAGCATAGAAGAAACCCTTATTTCTGCTTTTTCTTGGTTGAGTATGACTTACTAACAGTTGCATATTAATAGTCAACTTCCTTTGCCTGAATAATGAATTCTTCACAAAATTGAGATAAATTAAACAAGTCATGTAGAGCAATTCTCATACAAGAAATATAGCAGATGATGTATGATCCACCAAGGGAAAGGGAAAGGAAGTCCAGGAACACTTAACTGAATTCTCCAACTTTGCTTGATGTCTGAACACTTTCTAGAGCTCCCATGATCCTCAGCGCTACTTCTCTGAGAGGTTCCTTCAAGTAATGCAAGGTGTGCTTTGATAAGGGAACCAGAGTAACCACCATGAAAGGAACAAATAAAATATGGAGCAAATTGGAAAGGAACAGGGACCAAAGTTAAGGAAAACTACTTCCCAAACTGTTGACTTGCAAGTGCCTCTTTATGTAGTCCACACTTTAGGATTACTTCCCCATGGTGTAACTCACAGAGAATTTCAGATTGCTCACTTCTAAGTACTGCTGTATGTGTGTTAAGAGAATATCCAAAATACCATTTCCTTAATAAATTAATCAGAACCACCTTTGAAATTATTTTAATGTGATGATTCTATAACCACATCCCAAACTTACTGGACCAGATAAACGAGGTTTGGTGACGAGATATTCATGTTAATAAAAATCTGAAAAAAAAGATGGTTTTAAATAATTCATGTTGACTATGAACTTCTAAATTATCTGCTCGAGTGTCCCCATACTAGTACAGGGCATGTGCTCACATGTGTGCAGTTGCATGCATCTGTGAAGAGACCAGAGGAACATATGAGGTATCTTGCTGTTTCACTCCATGCCTTGTTATTTTGGGACAAGGTCTGTCACTGAATCTGTAGCTAGATAGGCAGCTGGTAAGAACTAGCAATCCTCCTGTCCCCACCACGACAGAACTGTGGTTACAGGTATTACAGGTATTAATGGAGATTTTTCCACATGGGTTCTGGAACTCAAGTGCTTGTGCTTTCACAATAAGAGTTTTTACCCTCTGAGCCAACTCTCCAGGCCCTAAATTACTTTTATATAATTATATTAAATTCATAAACTTTATTACTGCAAAACCTTGCAAATGAATAAAAACATTGCACAGCAAAACTAGCCAGACCCAAAGCCTCTACAGTGTAATGAAATTCTATATAGTTTGAATTGACCTTCAGAATGGAAGTTGTGGGGCTTCACATTAAATTTTATACTTTCACTATCAAATATATTTTATGCACTCATCTACCAATGAAATAAAAAAAATCATAACAGAATAAGACTAGGAACAATTAGTTTTATATCCTCTATCATAACTCATGTCCATTATCAACATTCAGTTCTTCCTCATCCCTTGTATTTAGCCTTTCTTATTCTCCTTTCTTAATGCTATACTACACTCACATGCATATTTGTTTACATATATGCAGATGTTATCAGCTACATTCCACATATGAAAGAACATGCAATTTATTTTTTCTAAGATTATGTGACTTAAGTTAGTACTATTCTAAGTATTCTAAATCCATCTGTTTTCCTGTAAAGTTTTTAATATTTTATGTTTTTAACTAAAATATGATTACCTCACTTCCCCTTTCTTTTTTCTCACTATTGTCCCTCTCATGTCTTCTCACCTAAGATTGAGAGCAGCTTCTTTATCTTTGGTTATTTTTGTTAGACATAGTCATATATGCACAAATATATAAATACAACCTGCAGAATCCATTGTTGCTGTTTGTGTGTATGACTGCAGGTCTGATCAGTTTGGATTGGATAACTTATCAGAGGGTTCAACCCTGACTAATACTTATTTTCCCCTTCTTGACAGTCATTAAGTGCCTATAGTTTTTTGTCTAGAAGTAGAACCCCATGAGGTTTCCCCTTCCATGTTAGCATATCTATTGATATTGTCATTGTTCAGTTGTTGTGTATGCAGCCATTTTGAAGAGAGGCAATCTCAAAACAGATTTCTTGGCATTCAAGCTCTTATAATCTTTCTGCTTGCTCTTCAATGATATTCCCTGATACAGATGCAGAAGTTGTTCCACAGGCATAGCAACTGGGGCTGAGCTCCCTACAACCCATTCATCATATCGTTGTGTTTTGGAGGGACTTGTGTCTGATACTAGAAACTTGGCCAACTATCCAGGGCTAGTGAATTCAGGGATGTTAGGAGAGAATCAACTACTATCATTTTCCTAGACCAGCATAATTCCTTAACTACATTCTAAATATTATCCTTATCCATATACCTAAAGGTAAGTGTAAATATCACCTGTCATATATGTCTAGATGTCACATTTTCTTTATCCATTCATCTGTTGTTAGACAATTAGATTGATTATAGTTCTTTGCTATAATAAATAAAGTATAAATAAATATCATGATGCAAATATCCCTATGATGGAATGCGGAATTTTGGGAATATACACAGAAGAGAAATAGCCAGGTCCATGGAAGATTTCATTAATTATCTATTTCATTGTTAATTAATTAATTAATTAATTAATTTATAGACAAACTCTCTCTCTCTCTATATATATATATATATATATCCCTGGTTGGGCTAAAACCACTACACATACAAGGCTGTCCTTGAACTCACAGAGATCCATTCAGTTATGCCTCCTGGAAGTGAGATTACAGGAGTTTATTACCTTTATATGAGTTTTATAAATTGTCTGTCACTATCATGAAAGAGAAAATATGCATAAACCAAATTGAAGTGAAATGACCTAAAATATGTGATTTGTAATCTATAATGTAGTACAAATCAAATGGTGTATATAAGAACAAAAAATAAGTTGGCAGAAATATTCCATATGAATTTATATTTATTAAAGACAGCTTGATATCATCTGACTTCACACTCTTTCAATTATTTCCCTTTTAAATTCTATAGGCATGTAATAACAACTAAGACTTACTCTCAAAAAGCATTGTATAAATTCTTAAATTAGTTTTAAAGTATCTTCAAACCCAAGCACTGATCAGACATTTAGTACTTTATTAAGTAAAAGTACTCTAGTACTTTAAAGTCTTAAAAATCTAAATAATATTTAATTGTCTTTGGCTGAAACATCATTTCTCCAGTTGAAAACATGAAGCTGTGCTTGTCAGTTGCCTCTACGGAATCCAATAGAGATATGTAGATTAGTAGAGATATGTATTCTGCATTGTACAAAATTTAAAGCTGTTTTGTTCCATTACATATTAATTTTTGACTTTCAAAGGTAAGGGAAAACTTATCTCATGCAAGGAAATTTTTTTTCTGATACATTTTATTGTAAATTTACCAGAATAAAAAAAAACAAAACAAAACTACGTATTACTACAATGTTTCTGAAAACCAGGAAATCCATACTAATCTTAGGTTTGTCTTCAACAAGAATGCTATTAGTTTGGGCTAGGAGTAGCCTTTAATGTGGGGACTAAACTATAGAAAACCTTACAGACTCAATTTAGCTGGTGTCAAAATTAAGTAAAACCATGAGACCTGACTTCTTGCTTCCTGTTGGCTAATCTCAGGAACTGTCCATGGTTCCCCACAGTCTGGGATTCCAAAATATTTCTTTGATTCTTTGTAGTTCTTAGTGGCCTTAGGTAAGACAATGGGAGATACACTATCTTATCCTTTTCTTTATCATATAACATAGAGAATGAAAAGTCATAAGCCTTCCTTCCATTCAAGGAGAAAGGTGTTAACATCATGATATGGGGAACCCTGGGCTCACCTTGGAGGGCACTTACTACATAGTCTGGAGGAGAAGAACTTTCCTTACCTTCACCGTTTTACCAGCATTTCTTTCTCTCTCTTCATCACCAGCTCATCATGTTGTGACTAGGTTTGGTTTTGGTACAATATAGAAGATAGTCTGAAAAAAAAAAAGCAAGTGCAGACTTATTTAGAGCCTACTTGTTTTGCTCAGACCACCATTCAGTCTACAAAAAAAAGCTAAGATGTCTTTAACATTGTTACATGTTTATATTTTGATAAGATGAAAATTGAATAATATCTTACACACATGATCAATGACTTTTCGTAGATGCAGATTGGATGTCACATTACATATATGACCAATGACTTTCTTTAATCTAATTTTTTTCTCTTTCCATTACACTGGCAGGCTATCTTTTTTCTCTTTCCATCACACAGGCAGGGTATAGGTTGAAAATCATGGTCATTCAATTTCAAATTTGAACATGAGCCTGAAAGTTCACAGTGGCAAATGTGAAAAGTGAGGAGATAGAGAAAGCAGATGTAAGATTACTAAGTCAGTTCACATAAAATCTTCACTATATAGTTGTTTTTTTTATATTACTTTCCATCAGGTTGGAAAGTACTCAATGGTAACACTTTAGATATTTGTTAGAAATAAGCATCATTGATTTTGCATCTTGTTTCCATGTGTACTTATCAAACTTAGGTTTTAGAAGGAAAGGTAAGAGATTTACTAGATTTAGTTTTATATAAATGGGCTTTCCTCTAGCACTTAAATAGTAATGAATCAACTTAAATGTTTCAATTTTCTTCCATAATCAACATTATTAATTTCTGGATCTTGAATTAATTACTAAGAATGTTCATTCCCCATAGGTGGCAGCATGAACTTCAATAGAATGGTTATTTTTGGCAAAATTAGTTCAGATCTTCTACAATACTGGCAAAAGTACTATTTTTAGGGTTCTCTGACTTCATTGAGAAATCTTTTGAATTTATTTAAAATGTGTGCAACAGGAAAGGTTTGAATAATTTATCTTGTTAAAGGAATATGATTATAATTTTACATCAATTTTGACAGCCCTATCATTTAAAATGAATAAATGAAAATAAAAAGGCTAAGATTAAAAATGAAAATTAGTAGTTGTTTCCAGTGGTTTTAACATGATCAAAGAGCTACTGTCAGTGTAGACAACATATAGGGATGTTTCTTACTCATCTTTTGTTGTATACTGATTTTTCCTTTTGCAAATGTACAAGTATATGTGCAAGCAAAATCGTATATGATACTATATATTTTGTTGTCAAATTGAATTGATTCCTCAATTAACAGATTTTTGAATTTTACTCATTTCTTTGAATTAACAAAGTAGGGAAAAGAATGCAGTGGATTCAAGGAATTATAACTGCATTTTAATGTTCCCTTGGATACACTGGAGTTTAAATCCTACTAACATAAATCCCAAAAGATAGGGAAGCTAGACAAAAAAAAATTGGTTAACCTCTATTGAAAACTGAAAGTCGATGGTAAAATTCTAAAACAAGTTGTACATTAGATATCGATGAACATTTCAGACATTCTTAATAGGACAAGAACGTGAGAATGCAATTCTTGTATTACTGCACACAGAGAGATGTTCAGATCATGATCATGAAATGGTGAAAAACCATACCATAAGCAATCTATTTTTAATCTATTAAAATTACATTTAAGTGTTAATTTATTAAAATTACATTTTATTTTCAGAGTGTTTACATTACTTTGTTTGTTTGCAGGTTTTCTTCTATCCTTTGGGTGATTCTAGCTTTGAAAGATCTTCTTTATTTTTTTTTTAAATAGCATGTGTCAGAAGAAATCTATTAGAGTTTAATACCAAAGATGTGTGATACATGTCCTGACTTTCAGATCTGCTCCTTTTAGGCTTCAAAGACATGGTGCCAGTTGCAACTTCAAATTGCTGCCTTTCAAAACTTTTCTCCTAGGATATTTTCCAAAAGAAGGATGGATATTGTTGACAAGGAATTAAATGTAATAATCAGGCAATTAACCAAGGGTGTTTGCTGCACTATATAAAGAGACAAATTAAGACGACCATAGTAGCTAGAAGCCATCTGTTAACCAATGTCAAGTTGATGATAAAGAAAATTGAGTTCCCTTGGCAGTTGGTTTTTCTCCAGCTGCATGCAGCTATAAAAGAGCCATCAAAGACAAATCTGCATTTGTTGTTAATTCAGAAATGCAGTAGGCAGACATTGAGAAACCTCTAGTGAAAACTGAAAGTTGATGGTAAAATTCTGAAAAGGTTGTATATTGGCCACAGTGAACACTGCAGACTTTCTGGAGAGGGCTAGAGGTGACAGTGCAATTCTGGTATGTGCCTGAACTCACCAAAGTCCTTATATAATGGCATGGTGAATGAAAAATTTCTGAAGAAATCAAGCCTACAAATGTTAGTCTGTATTATTTTTTGTTATTTTATATGTGTTAGTGTTTTGTTTATATATAAGTATATATTACATGGACTTGGTTCCCCCAAGACCAGAAGGGTGCATCAGATCCCCTGGAACTAGAGTTAAAAAGGTTGTTAACCACATGATATTTGGTGATGAATTGACCCAGATCCCCTGAAAGAACAGCAAGTGCTCTGAACTAGTGAGCAATCTCCCTAGGCCCTCATCAAATTTTTATGTTATCATATGAAATAGTGATTTTATGATAATTTTATCCATGTGTGTCATTATACATTGTTTTTACTCATCTCCCCCACTAATGATTTACATGTGTGACATTGAGATCTCACTAGATATAAACACAAATTATTCAATCTGTTCCACAGTCTCTCACACACACACACACACACACACACACACACACACACACACACATACACACACACACACACACACACACACACACACACACGGAAGTATTTGTGCTGAAGCTTGATTCTGGTGCCATCTTCTTTGACTTTACCTATAAAGGAATACAGCACGTTCAGCCTTTAATGTCATCAGCCACTCAGATAGAGGATTACCATAGATTTAAGACAACATATTAACTATCTGCTCTGAGAACAGTGTTTTGTCATGGAGCCTGTAATGATTTTTGCTTTTGTTTTTTAAAATATCATTTTTATTTGCCAATAGAGTCTTGCATATAGAGGCTAGCCCATTTTACGTTAAAGTTTACAATAGAAACTTGGATCAAGTTACTGACAAATAAAAGCAGAGATCACAGATAAGAACAACAAATAAAGCTTTATTTACCAGTGTGACTGTGTACAGTACAGATTGCGGGGCATAAAAAAACACATTACAATTCATACTGTAGGATCAAGGTACAATATTAACAGCATATTCCAGTTCTCTAAGGATAAACAACATCAATAGCATACTCCAGTTCTCTAAAGATAAGACTGAAATAAAGTTTCCTGTACCTTCTCAAAATGAAAATCTATTGAAAAACTAAAATGTAGAAACTGAAAAAATGAGCAAGAGTCAAAAAAGATCATCTGCATACTTTAAGGGGTCAGTGTTTCTACAGTAAAGTTATTGACACAAATAGAAAAATATGGGATAATGGAGTCATTAAAAAATAATGCTGACTCTATTTGGGGCCTAAGATAAAACAACAAATATTCAAAATCTAGACAGATATGTTAACTATGGAGTTTTGAAATGTTATTTTTAAGGATAATTTATTTTAATGTACATAAAATAATTTTAAATGTTCTTCAATGGAAAGAATTTTTATAACATGGTAAGAACTACTAAAGACATATCACTATGACAAAATATATTTTAAAAACATTTTCTCATTGTAGATAATAAGCTTATTATTTATAGAAATAACAAAGCAAGAAGTATCTGACATTTTGTATAGAAAATTTTCAGGATCTAAGAGAGCAGAGTAGAAAAGTTCTTAGATCTTTTCTGGTTTTAGCACACCAAATGCTAAGAAACTATTGACTCCAGTGTTTTCTTTATTAAATGGAAGTATACTTGCTATATGTCTTGTCCTGTCTCTATTATTGTTTGTGAACCTCAACAAAAATTGAAAAAAAGACGTTCCTGTCTTGTTCTGCATACAGATTTCTTATAATCAGATGACTTGAATTGTTCCTATATTTGACCTTTCTTTTTTTGTTTTAATTTTTTATTTATTTTTGAAAATTTTATACAATGTATTTTAACCATAATTGCCTCCTCCCACAGCTCCTCCTAGATCTATGCCCTTTCCTTACCTACCAAATTTTCTGTGCTCTTTTATTTTTCTCAAATCCATTAAGTCCAAAAACATTGCACGTATACTATCTACATACAGCCTTCCATTGGAGCACAGTCAACTTACCAGTTTGACTTACACTTATCAATTGCTAGTAGCTCACTGGATAGAGTTAGAACTATGTGCTGTTTCCCCCCATTTCTGTGCTGGCATTTGGTGTAGTTGAGTTTGCATAGGTTTTGTAAATGCTGTTAAAATTACTGTAAGTTCATATGTCTGCTACTCAAATTTGTCTAGAAGACACCACTTCCTTTAATCATCAGTCATCTCTCGCTCTTAGAATCTTTCTGTCCCTTCTCCTATAGAGGATGTGGTGTGATATAGATGTCCCATTTATGGCAGAACATTGATAGGATCTTATTCTTTGAAGCTAAAACAGTTATGGATCTCAGTGTTAATCAACATCTACTGCAAATAGCTTCTCAGATGAAGTCTGAAAGATGCATTCATCTATGGGTGTGAATGTAAGTCATTTAGAGAAGGTATGATATTATATCCATCTAACAAATAATAGTAGCAGATTCTCTCCTAGTAGCTATGACATGTCTCACCACAGGGACTTAGACTGGTAATGGGTTTCATCTTTTGAAGTGAGACTTAAACCTAATCAGAAAATGATTGGTTACGTCTGTGATATTATTTGTCACTATTGCACTAGGGGTGTGTCTTGCCAGGCCTGTCATTGTAGTAGACAGGGTTCACAGCTGCGTAAAACTGATGGTTGCTTTCTCCTCCTGCAATGTGCATAGTACCTTCAAGCACTATACAAGCTAACCTATAAGGATTAAGCTTCCTGCATGATTCCGTATGTATTAGGAAAAAGTGCCCAGGTTTAAATTTAGAAATCTCATAATTGTAATTATGACAAAATGATTCACCTTGATCTCATATGAAGTCTAAACCACTTTACTTTTTTGGTTAAGAAACTCAACTGATTGCCTTTTATTTACTGGATACACTAATGCATGTGAACTTCATCCAAGGAAAAGACAGCATCATAGCCAATTGTCTCCTTGCTGGTGTGCCTCGCCCTACTCACGGGGACCCCACAGCACCAGAACCTCCTCAATAACTTCATATCTTATAAAGATGTAGCTACTGTGTTGTCATAGGCAAGACAGTTGGGTACAGATCACAGAAATTTGATTTATAAATTCTGAAATTAGCTTAATTGAGAATCCACACAAACAACATAGTTCATAAGAATTTGCCTGAGATGCAGTTCTCTACCTTTGCTTATAAGGACCACAATTCCTATAATATATATCTTCATATGATGTATAAATATCTATTTTTCTCATCTGGCACTGATTGCCTATAGGTCTTCATTTAAGGGCGTGGCCTTGTGAGACTTTCTGCCATCCATATTGCCACGTCAACTGACATTATTATGTAGGTTTTGTTTATGCAAACATATTGTTCAGGTTTCACTCACATATCCTCCCTTTCAGCAAGAAGATATGCTGTAGTTCTGTGGCTCTTATGATCTTTCAGCCCACTCATCTACAAAATTGCCCAAGATATAGGTATATGGGTTGCATTGTAGGTATAGAAATGGATAAATATATAGACTTTTTGAAATTAGAGTCAAATTATTTCAGAAAAATAAAATTTAAGAGACATTGAAATTTTAGAAATGACCAATGTTGGGTGATGTATAAAGCCCAGTGGTTCAACACTCACCTAAGTTCTTCAAATCTTTCAGTTTAATATCTAGGACCATAAGGAAAAAATATCTTCCTTATGAATACTATCATTGAGCTTTCTATATACTATGTAGTTGGACATAATATACATTCTATCTTCTTTTTTATTAGGACTACAGGAAAATAATTTTATAAGCCTGCTTATACTTATATGATGCTGACTAATTGAGGAATCATTCAAGAATAAATGGTTAGCGGAAAAACATAAGTAAACAGGAGCGTTAAGAATCTAATCTATCATGCTATTGAAGAAACAGATAATTCTAAGGAAAATGAGAAAAGAGTTTGTTTTTTTTTTAAATTATGTACAACTAGAGCAAAACCAACAACAAATACTATTCACAAACAATTGAACTACCGCATAGACAATCAGCTCATTTTGTGTATAATAAATATCTTGGAAGAAATTGTAGCATTATTCCTCACAACAGTATGTACCTGAGTATGATCAGAAATGTGTGGCATTTTTTCTTCTTAGTTGTTTCAAAAGGGAGATAGCACACCAGTGACTAGCAAAATCAGAATCCAGGCAATAACACAAATGAATTGCCCCATCTATTGCATATTTTCCTTATTTCTTTCTTTGTGTGAATGCCATGAGCACTTCACATTTTGCTGATGTAAGCTTGCTATTTTTGAAACAGGTAATTAGCCCCTGGGATAAAATATTATTTTTCTTTAACTTCTGATCATCATAAGGTAAATAAAATTCCAAAAAAAGATATGGGTAGTGGGGTTATTATCACAGGCTAGAAATTTAAAAAATACATAAATAAAAAAACCCATTAATTTCCTCTCTATTCTTATGAAAATCACATGAGCAGCAAAGAGATGGAATGAAATATCTATCTGTGGAAATGATTTAAAATATACTTTTAACAGATTAGATCTTAAGGGAAAGAGAAAGACACTACAATAATGGGCCCTTAACATAATAAAAGCCAGTGATTTCCTATAACTACCAAGTTAGTATTTGCCTTCACATCACCTTCACATAACAGGCATACAGAGGTAACCATTTCTCAAGAGTCACACTGAAAAATTTCATCAGATTATAATAGTAACATCAACTTACATATTGACATAGATTCAGAGCATGCTTCAGTTATCATCCAATTAATTAATCAATCAACCGATCAAGGTCTTCATCTTAGTGTGTTGAGCAATTGACATTTTTAGATGAAACTCTAAGGTTTGGGTTATTCATTTTACTGCAACAGCAAATGTAAAACAAAGCATGAGTGGCAGAAAAGGTGCAACCAACACCCTGAAGATTTCCAAGTTTTCAGAGCCCAGTGCTTTGTATGAATTGTCAATATTTTTAGCATAGGGAAGGTGTCTCACTGTTCATGATGTTTATAAAATACTGTTAGTTCTCATGCATTCTGAACCTGGCTGACTCCTAACCCCACCAGCCTGACACCATATGACAGGCAATGTGATTCACATCTAATCTAGTGAGAAGATTTCTTAACGGGGTCAATCTCCACAGTCATCCTTGACACACCTGGTCACAGGAACATGTTATTTACACAGCTGCACAGTAGAGATTGGACTTGATCAAGAGTTTAACCTATGAGGCATAAAATTGAGAATATGCAGTCAGAGGAGTGTGCAATATAAGAACTGTGTGCCTGTAAACATTGTTGTTCAGATTTTGCTCATAATTCTTTCAGGAAAATAATAAGGGTATCAAAGTGTTTGGAAAGATAATGGAAAATGAGTAAAAGACCTGTCATCATTACATGGCAAAGGATGAATCTTGCACACTTAGATTTTTCTATTCTGTATTCAGAATTGAATACACATACCGGCAAAGATAATATTGGGCAATAAAATACACAATTAGAATTAAGCACATGAACGCAATTTAGAGACAAAATCAGGAAAGATTAACAAAGGTATTTTTATTGGCCTTACTCAAGAGATAAACTGAGAGTTTAAAGCAGTGGTTCTCTACCTATGGGTCGTGACTCCTTTGGGGTTAAAAAAACCTTTTTAAAAGGGTCAACTAAAACAATAAGAAAACAGATATTTACATAATGATTCATAACATTCACAAAATTACAGTTATAAAGTAATAGTAAAAGTAATTTTATGGTTGGATCACCATAACATGAGGAACTGTATTAAAGGATTGCAGCATTAGGAAGGTTAAGAACCACTGGTTTAAAGTATAGATGTGAGTAACTCTGAAAATTCACGTGATTTGCTTACATTTAGTAAGGGGGAATTTTATTTTGCTGAAAATAGAATAAAATTCAGGAATTAAGGAGGGAGGCTTTTAAGAATAAGAAGAGATTTAGAAGAAATGAGAGGATACTGTGGAAGAGCTGTAAAGATTTGTCACCTGAACTGGTTTAATAAAACACTGATTGGCCAGTAGCCAGGCAGGAAGTATGGATGGGGTAACCAGACTAAAATTATGGGAAGAGGAAGGGCAGGATCAGGAGTCACCAGCCAGGTACAGAAGAAGCAAAATGAGAATGTCACACTGAGAAAAGTTACCAAGCTATATAATTAAACATAAATAGAAATATGGGTTAACTTAAAGTGTAAGAGTTAGCCAGTTAAAGGCCTGAGCAAATGGCCGGGCATTTATAAGTAATATTAAGTCTCCAAGTCAATTATTGGAGAAGTAGCTGCTGAGTAGTTGAGAGTGGTTGGCAAGACAGGAACTTCCACTTACAGAGGATAATAAGGCAATCAGGGGTGTATATGTACAAAATATAATATGTACATATATGAAATCATCAAAAAATAAATTTTAAAAAGCCTTAGCAATATACCATGAAGGAGTCTATTTCAATTTAACATTTTTAAAAAAATGATCATTGACATATCAATGTAAATTACAAGAACATCTTTTGTCAGCACAAGACTCTCTCTCTCTCTCTCTCTCTCTCTCTCTCTCTCTCTCTCTCTCTCTCTCTCTCTCTCTCTGGATAGATAGATAGGCAGATAGATAGATAGATAGATAGATAGATAGATAGATAGATAGATAGATAGATAGATAGATAGATAATAGAGATAGAGATATATTTCTACATGTATCTTAGTACTTTCCCTCTACCCTAAAATTTTCCAACTCTGTAACTACAAAATATCTGTCAAGTACAAATCAGAACTTGAATGAGTCAATGACATAGAAATTAACACTTGCAATTACTTGTCAAAATAAAATGGTTAAATTGATTCAATTCAGCCAAGATGTCGATTATCCTAAGAACCACTCTAAACTACACTCAGTTGTAAATTTTCACCTCTGAATTGTCAAAGCAGTTATCCATACCTCTTAGACTAGGTTGTTTTCAACCATTCCATATAATTCAATATATACTTTATAAAAATATAGTCTTACAAAAATTATTAAATGCATGAGCTCTATCTGATTTATTTTTAATGATTAAATTTTATTTAGTTATCTTTGTGTAATGGATGAAAGGAGCTGTAGATTACAGTAGGTGCACCAGGTTTCACCTGGATTAATATTTATTTTTTTATGTTTGTTTGTTTATTATTATCTCATATATTGGATCCTGACCACAGTTTTTCCTCCTGCCTCTCCTCCCAGTCTCTCCCCACCACTTCTCCCCTAGATCCACTCCTCCTCTGTTTTCCTTCAGAAAAGAGCAGGTCTCCCAGAGATATCAACCAAACATGAAATATCACGTTATAATAAGACTAGGTACATACCCTCACATCAAGGTTGAAGAAGGCAACCTAATAGAGGAAAAAGAGTTGCAAATAAGCAAGAGTCAGAGACAGCGCCATTCCCATTGTTAGAAGTCCCATAAGAACACTAAGCTACACCACCACGACATATATGCAGAGGACCTAGCTCAGACACATACAGGCTTCCTGATTGTTGCTTCTGTCTCTGTGAGTCTTTATGAGTCCAGTTATTTGATTTTGTGGGCTGTGTACTTGTGATGTCCTTGATCCCATTAGCTCCTATAATCCTTCCTTCCCTTCTTGTAAAGGGTTCCCAGAGCTCTGCCTAAAGTTTGGTTGTGGCATCTGTTCTTATTAGTTGCTGGATGGAGCCTTTCTGGTGACGATTATGCTAGGTTCTGATCTGCAAGTATAGGAGAATATCATTAAAAACCATTTCATTCAAAACAAAACATAAAAACAAACAAACAAACAGAAGACAAAAATATCATTTCATTGCCTTTTTTTGTCAGTCATGTTTGGTTTTATTCTAGGACTCTATATACCTCTTTCACGATTTTTTGGCTTTGGGCAGAATTTTGTCTTTTAGGTCCTGGTTTACTTGACGTATTGCCTTCTTGTTAGTCAAGCAAAAGTGAAATGTTTTGTCCTTCATTTTAAAATATTTCTTCTATATTTTATAGTGTAAAATAATTATATCTTTTTATCTTCCTTTTCCTCTATTCAAATACTTCCATACACCCATCTGTGTTCTTTTTCAAATTCATGTTCTCTGCTGTTTAATTGTTGTTAAATACATATAGGTATATCCATATGCACATAAGTTCATAAATACGTCCTCGTACTTTAAATTTCTTTAACTTCCTTGGTGATTTACTTTTCTGTTTCCAATGGGTAATATGATTATATGGGGCCCTTGGTTCTTGAAAAACGAGAGTAATCTTCCTTTTTGAAATCCAACTGATTAGCTAGTTTAAGTACACCTGCAAAGTTCAATTTTGATGCATAAAATAATGTGTTCACAGTCCAGGAGCATAGAATTTTCATGGTAGTTATAATTTTACTTGCATATCTAACTTGATATATCGAAATTTGAGAAATATTTATTATTGTATGTAAAGTGCCAATAAGTAAGAAAAATTTTATCATACTAATAAATTTGAGAAGCTTTCCTATATAATCAAGATTTCATATTCACATTTCAATGTGAATTTGTATAGATATTTTTATTTTTGAATATAGATTATAATGGCACTCATGACTTGGAGAGATGAAAGTGAAAATGGAAGCTTATTTAGAAACCTAAATATACCTTTCCTTTTTTCTTTTATTATTAAGAAAATACATCTATTTGTACATGCATATACTGATAAATATGTTTATTTCTCTCTAACATTATTAAGTGTTTTGATGAAATAACAATAGAAGAATCAAGGTTAAGGTACTGAGCGGACATTTAATATAAATAGAATATATAATATATTATATATTATTATTTTTAATAACTTTAATAATGCATGGACTACCAGGAATGGATTTCTATATTCAGTCATTATATTTTATGTCTAAAGAGAGAAATAATTTTCTTCTGGCCAAATACTGAGTCCATGATAATCCAATCATAGCTCTAACGGGAAGCAGAACCAATTTCCCTTTCACTTCATTGCTCTGTGGTATCTAATCTCTCGCTATTGATAGTCAGTGCATGCAGTGTTCATTAGAAGAGCTTTTAACATCATAGGTAACATTGGAGACTGCCACAGATTCACAGAATCCCTTTCATATTCGCTCAATTCATAATTAGGTTATAACTTTACAGGAAAGGATACACAAAGCACTGGGTCATCGCTTTAAAGTTATAGAAGCAATAAAATCACCCAAGGTTAGGTCATTATTTTTAAATGACTTATAAGCAGTTTCATTTTATTGCCAAACATTTTTATAATTCTTTTTTACGAAGACAAATATGCTCAGCTTGATTTGTGTTTGTCTTTGCATTTAATCACATTTGCAGTCACTTTTGGAACTCACAATTAATCGTCCCTACATTTATGTAACACTTCTAAACTTTTCTCTCTAAATTTATCCTAGTGTTTGATGGCTTATTACATTTTTATAATGTTGTAATCATTATATACACTAGTGCTCAGAGTATCCTGACAGAAGATATTTTACAATCACATTATTAAATTGCTCAAATATTTGCAAGTAACACATTCATAAAGTGTAAAACATGAAAACCTGACACGGATCCGAAGGTTTTCAGAAACTTACATGAGGAGAAATGCTTTATGCAAACACAAAGTAATATTGTGCACATTTCTGGGAATACTGGAACTAGATATGATTAACTGTCCTCAGATGGTTGAGACTGGTTGGAGTAAGGGTAGAAAGAGAGACTAGGAACAAAGAAGTGTATCTTTGTTATCTTTTACAATGATTCATTTTCTGAATCAAAATAAAAAAAAATCTGTCAGAAAATCATTTGGGAATGAGAATGAGGAAAATGAGATACAATTATAATAGTATGTCTTTTATATATTAAATATACCAACCAGCATGAAATTTAACTCAAAGATTATTTAGAATATGTGAAAATTTAAGCTAAAGTAAGCTGCTTTGTGCTTTACATTTGAATTTCTGGTTGTTAAAGTATGTATGTGTATAGTGATAGGTGTGCTTTTGGACTTTAAACTATTGCTCATCTATCTTCAGGATGAGCAGTTTGAATAAGAAATTAATTATTATTGTCAGGGTTTCCTCAGAAGTAAAATCAATAGATCAGGATACATATTAGGTGTAAATAATACATATAGAAAGATAATAAGGGATTGACTAGTTCCAGCAATTATGGAAGGTGAAAAGTCCTATGATTTTTTTTATGTAAAAACCTTATGGTATTGTTCTACTCTGAGCCTAATGACTTGGGAGTCAGAGGTCCTGAAATTCAAGTATAGAATGGCTATATAATAAATGGCTCAGCTCCAGCACAGGGAGCAATTTCCTTCCCCATACATGCCCCAAAGAAATGGCGCATGTCTAGTCACACTGGGATGTATATACCCCTTTCCTCACTCCACTCAACACATATTACCATCTTTTAGAAACACCTTCACATACATGCATAGAGCAGTATTTTTCAGCTCTCTAGATTATACTTAATTGAATGAAATTAATACAAAAACAAGCCACACATTACTTTGTTAAATGTTTAAAAGTCCTGAAATATAGTTAACACTAGAGGCATCATATCTATTTTTAATGTATATGTGAACCCAACAGAGCATAATATATGGGAAGAGTCCAGCAAATGAATTACTAAGTATTAACTTTCTTTCTTTAGTTATTGATTTCATCAGTGTCACTGTTCAAATATGTATTTATATGAGTAGCTATATTTTGAGATAATAAATAAGTAAAATTTACTTGGAGTAATAGAAGATACAATATTATAAAGTCACAGGAGAAACATTAAATGGTTTTGCAGGTAGAAATAATAATTCTTATAGAAGAATTGTAAAATATAGGCTAGCTGTGACATGTCAAACATGAACAATGAAAGGTAAAGAAATTTAATATTGAAATTTATCAATGTCCATTCATAAGAGATATTCCATTCACCAGACCTAGAGAAAGATGTCTATTTTTCACTTAATAAAAAATGGCTGAAGTCCAGAGAAGACAGTGAACTCTACTGACAGAGGAACATATACTCTTCCTCTCTACTTTAGGTGTTAGTTCTACTGAAATAGCAGATAAATATAATTTTATTATGGTGGTGCAAACCTTTAATCCCAGCACTCGGGAGGCGGATCTTTGTGAGTTTGAGGCCAGCCTTGTCTACAGAGAGAGATACAGGAAAGGCGCAAAGCTACACAGAGAAACCCTGTCTCGAAAAACCAATATATATATAATATTATAGCGGCTAAACAGCCATGTTCCAACACTGTGAACAAAAAGACAGGAAACATACTCTAACTCACAATAACACTATGCAAGTGAGCAAAGTCCCATCATAAAACAATAACAAAGACAACAGTAGATATGGAAATTCTCCATCCTGAAGAAATAGACATGTAAACAACAGTAGTGATAGCCTGGAGTTGGAGTCTGAATAAAACAAAAATTGTTTTAATAAGTTAACAGAGTGCATATAATTTGTCACTTGCTCCACCATCACTTTGAGAGTATAGACCTTTTATGGAGACACAGGATATCCTGAATTTTCTGCTTCATTTGGGAATTTCATTGACCTTTGAGAGCTGGGGTAATATAGTAATGTTAACAACTCTGAGGGCCATTTTACTGAGGTGAAGGATTATCCTTGTCTATTATCTGCTGTGCACAGTGGGATGGATAACATAGTTGTCCAATAGCAGTTGGTCCAATGATAATGTCAATGAGTTCCAGTGAAGCTTTTTGTTGTCACCTGAATATCTGGGATTCCCATGTAGCTTCACACCACATACTTCAGGTCAGTCAATTAATTCTACAAGCTGTATTTGCCCAATCTTTCTATTTTTGTTTGATTTTCTAACCAAGCACTCTGCTTTATGTATAAATGTTTATAAATCAAAGTGAAGATTAACAATTAGTATAGTTTAAAAAGCATCTCCTGTATAGACTTTCATTTGTAATATATAAAAGAAATAGGAGAAATAGCTTTAACCCATACCAAACACAATAAAAATCGGTATGGGAGCACTGTGCCTTTCACTGCCCTGATTGAGTAGCTCCTTCAAACTGGTCCTTTCTTTACTCTGTAAATAAAATATTGCCATGACAGCCGGAAGCCCCTGCTGTATGGTGTTTTACTATGCCCTTACCCTGTTAAGATATATCTGAAAAAGAAGTTAGGCAGAATGCTCCCATTGTTTACTTTCTTCTACGTATTGCTTGCCCAAGTATTTCTCAGGTTTGAGGACACTTTGCAGTCATTGTCTAGGCTTTAGTGTTGGCTTCTATTTTCTGAACTTTAAATTGTACAGTAAATGTCATTCACCTCAATAAATAAATGTAGAACAGTCACACAATAAAGAAATAATTTGTAAGCCGGGCGGTGGTGGCACACGCCTTTAATTCCAGCACTCGGGAGGCAGAGCCAGGCGGATCTCTGTGAGTTCGAGGCCAGCCTGGGCTACCAAGTGAGTTCCAGGAACAGGCGCAAAGCTACACAGAGAAACCCTGTCTCGAAAAACCAAAAAAAAAAAAAAAAAAAAAAAAGAAATAATTTGTAGCTCAATATATTATTACTAAATATTATATATTTTAAAATAACATTATCAAAAATACTTAGGTAAAAGTATATAAAATATTTAAAAGATTATACGTGAAAAACTACAATATACCAAATAAAAAGGACATACACAAACAGAAGAGTACGACTATGGAATTTATGATTGCCAAAGATTTGTGTATTTTTAAAATTGATGTCTACAATTAATTTAAAACTACAGAAGATTATTGTAAATACTGAAGCCTATCTCAAACTTCTTATGAAAAATAATATGATAACAGTTTTTTAAAGCAAGCAAATTTGGAAGACTCCTAATGTTGGCTGTAAAGCAGCATAATCTAGACAGCTGAGGTAGGAGAGCAAACACATTGATTGATAGTCCATAATCAGAGAAATACAACTGAAATAACTGTTTTCATCAAATATACAAGGGCAAGCTGTTAGAGAACAGGGATATTATCAAGCAAATATTATTGGAAATTTTGGATATCTACCAACAAATTAAAAATTGAGAAATTGTATTTATCTCTCACTTTCTATAATCAACACAGAGCACAAAATTAAATGTAGAACTTTAAAAACCATAAAGGAAAGTTTGAAGCAATTTGGTGAAGTGTAAATCAGATAGGGTACTCACAGATGTAATACCAATGGTGTGATCCTCAAAGAAAATATTATTAGATTGTACTTCAATAAAATTATTAAAAATGTGAAAGACACACTTAAGAGAATTAAAAGACAAGCCAGATGTAGGGAAGATAATTGAAAGCATTTTGTCCCTTGAATCCATAGTATACAAGGTTTCAAATAAAAGAAGTGAAAAGGGACAAAAGCCTTGAATAAACAAGTCATGACAGATGATGTATGATCAGCATATGAGAAGATGCTCATTGCATTAGTCATTAAAATATTAAACCAAGTCATAAAGGCATGTCAGTGGATACCTGGGGCTGAGAAAATTGCTCAGAGATTAGTGATTTTGCTGTGTAAATGAGGACCAAATTTCTGATCCCCAGAAACACATGTCAAATTTAGGGAGGAATCATGGACAGCCTTGTAATTTTCAGTCCCAGCTGTCAGACACAGTCTCCCCAGATCAAGACGTCTAGTAAATCCAGCCAAACCAGGATCTCTGGGCTTTCTTAAGGGTCCTTTACCCAATGAATAAGGTAAGAGAGGAGGTTAATTCCCTTCATCGTCCATCTACACTCATATACGCGCGCGCGCGCGCACACACACACACACACACACACACACACACACACACTACACACACATAGATTAAAAAATGAAGAAGAAAAAAGACAAATCAAAGACATACCAGTAGATATTCATAAGGCTAGCAACAACAATTACAGCAAGCACCTCACAAATGGATGAAACAGCAAGTCTGGAGAGTTTCTCAAAATACTACACACTTCTGTCATAAATACAAAAATGCTACATCCACGAATTTAGCATTTTCTTTTATATTTAAACATATACTTACCATATAACACAATTCCTGTCATATATCGTCTACTTAGGGAAAATAAAGATTTGGTTTATAATAAATTCTTCACATATATTTTTAAATTAGTTTATTTCTAAATTCTAAAACCTATTAAAAACCCCAAATATCCTTCAAGAGATAAAGGAGCCATGATGAATCCATACAAGGCAATGTTATTAATTAATACAAATGAACAAATTACTGATACAAGAATTAATGTGTGTGAATTGCCAAGGTATTACAAGTGAAAGAAGGCAGTATCAAAGGGCTTCATGGTATATGGTTCCATTTATATCAACAACTACAAAAGCAAATCTGTGCAGACTCTGCGAATGGATGGAAAGATGCCAGAGTGATTACAGATACAGCACGTGAACAAGTTCTTTTTGATGTCACAACCCCATTCGTTGCTAAGTTTGATTGATACAAAAATCCCTTCATTTGTCAAAACTAGCAGATGCACTATATGCCAAAATAGTTAACATTACTACATGTAAATTAAAATTACAAAGGAACAGTGGAAATTTAAAATGTGGAACTCATGTTAGACTTGACAGCTGTGACAAATACCTGCAATATGCAGATTAAAGAAGGATAGATTGGTTTTGGCTCACTGTTTAGACATAGTCTACATCTGTTTCACCTCACGCATTTTCTCAAAGCAAGAGCGACCTTCCACAGTTCCATCACTCTCTGTCTTTTCAATTTGTGATTCCTCAATGGCTTAAATTATGTGTTAGGTCAGAGATAATTGTTATCTGAACATCTCTAGAAAGACACATGCATACTTCATGTCCCCCAAAACATGCACACACAATCACAAGCACTTACAATCTCCTAGACAAATCAATAATCAGGATTAACCATGGTGTGTATATTATTGTTACACATTTTTATTATCACATTATAAAGCATATGTGTGTTACATATATTTTGTTATATATTACAAAATATATGTGTGAATACTAGAATAATGAATCAATATATGTAGTTTATACTTAATTGAGTAAGAGAAGCAAAGTATACATATATTTTATTACTTAGAAAGATAGAGGTATTTAAAATACTAAAGGTTGAAAATGAATTCATTTGAAGGAATTTACTTGAATTTTTTAAGCATATGTAAATGTTTTATAAGAACAAACTATGTGGTGTTTAGTTTGATAAATGTATTTCTAAGAAGTATATTTCATTAGCATGAAGGTAATACGTTGCATACAGGCCTTATTTAATGATATGAACTTAGTAATTTTTCTACAGTATTTCTTATTTTTTCACAAATTTAAAGGTAAGATATATATATATATATATATATATATATATATATATATATATATATGTCTTTGGTTGATATTGGTGATGTGGATCTATCAGGTCCCAAATCACAATTACTTCATGTAATTGTGAATGAAGCAACAGATAACCTCAGAAACAATCCTTCAAGGCCTATGTATTATTCATCTTATTTTTATTAAAAATAAATTATTTTTGTATAATGTATTCCATTCATGATTGACCTTCCCCAAACTCCACACATGTCTTCCCCACCTCCTCACCCACATAACTTTATGCCTTCTTTCTCTCTTTAGAAAACAAATGAACAGGCAAACAAGAAAAGTGAAGAAAAAAAGCAGAAAGCAAGACAAAGAAAAATCACACACACACACACACACACACACACACTATAAAAACAAAATCAGGAACCATAATATACAAGAAAAAGATCAGTGAACAAAACAGAATGCCCAAACAAAATGAACATAAGTCAGTATGTATTCCAGTTTTCTTTGTGGTATGCAAAATAGTCTTTATTATTAAACTGGGGATACAGACAGTTCTAACCATAAGGAAAGCACTACAAGTTGTGAACCAGTGGTTCATGGCACAAAATTTAAAATACAGCAGATATAGTACCGATCTTATTTCACAGGGCATAGATTTCAAGACACAAGATGAGTTACTTGTCAGCAAAGAATACATTGTTGTCTATGCTGCTCAGTACATTTAGAAGAAACAAGATGAAACATTGTTCTGACCTTGATAAATAGTCTCTTTTCAATTTTAAAATACAATTCATATTTGCTATACCAAGGAAGGTTTCCATTGTAAGACATTAATAAACAGTGTAAATTCTATCATGACAAAAGCTGAAAAACTTTGTTCAACTTCCCTGGATTTATTGTTCAACTTTGTTGAAGCCTAATTTCTGCACCATTTCATGGGTCAGAACAATGGAATGGCCACTGACTCTGAAAAAGACAAAATGACTGTAAAAACAGACAAATGGGTTTAGATCTGCTGAGTGGAACAAAGTCATCAATCTCCTCCGAAAATCTCCATTTAGATTTTAAGCTTCTTAATTTTTTTCTTTAATTTTTTCTACATTTAATATATATATAAATACATGTTCTAAAGCCAAATGATTTCATGACCAATTCAGAAGTTGGACCCTATATGGGGCATTATACAGTGCACCACCACTTTCTGAAGGACTGTAGAGTCCTTGTGAAGTCCTCTGTGCCCTATTCCCTATAAGATTTTCTGACTAATGTATCAGTGTTTTGAGCCCGTGTGCATTTTAAAAAACACTGTATGAGAAAACAAGTGAGAAGGAAAGCTTATTGAGGGTGAGAGAAGAATTACATTTCAATAAAGAAATAGATTTTACTTTAAGTACCCAGGAGATTATTTTACAAGGAATAATAATAATAATTTCTGTTAAAAATTACCGCTTGGTATTGGCCTTTATGTCTAGAATATTGCTTTCTCAATATAACCCCCATTGAGGCAAAAGCAATATTAACAAATGATTAAGTTTGCTGTAATTCTTAGTATTTTAATAAACATGGTCATAACACACTAAGTAAATTAAACTCCTTAATCTTTCCCGTTATTTTGCTGTGACATTGCACTGCTGCAGTTGGAGAGTGATTCTTCTATAGACAAAGTCACTAATCATCCAAGATTGATTAAAAAGAAAAACTTCTGCACATTCCCTGTGACCTCAAAGCTGAAGTCTTTGAATAGGACATGAAAACTTAATTATTGTGATGTTCAAGTTCACTGTCATCCATCTGCCACTTCACCCATTGGAAAGTGTAAATTGCTTCGGTAAAAACAGTGTATGCGTTCCCTTTTCCATTTTAAAAGAATTCCTGTTTCCAACTTTTAGGTGAAAAATAATACCTCGACAAAATGCTAACCATGTGTTTTGTTGTTCTTTATTTTGCTGACAGGGATAGAAAAACCAGGAGATTACCTAGAATAACAAGAGACCCAAGCAAATAAATCAATAAGCATCTGACTATTTTGTTCAGCCTTTTCAAATATGGAAGACAATGGTTTTTGATAGTGCAGATCATTTTGAGATAAGGTGTAAAGTTCTTTCTGAATCTTAAGATATAATTTTCTTTACTACACTACTTAGACTAAATTTTTTTATATAAAAATGATAAATTACTAAAAACATCAGCTTTGCTTTCCCATACCCACCATTCACCACTATGCATAGTTCCATATAGAAAACATTTGTCTCATCCAGAAATGGTGTAACACTACACTACTATTATTTTAAAGCATTTTAACAGCAAAGTCGATTTTATATTTTTTTAAAACAGTTTGCATAATTATACAAATCAATACATATAGAATTAGTAGACTTTCAGTAAACGTTCGATTAAAATGTGTGCAGAAACAACTAAGCTGATGTTGACAGTCCCCCTCTGCTCTTCCCTAATATGAATCTCCACTCTGAGCCACTAAAGAATTTTCTGGGAAGCAATATCCAATAGAAAACAATTTCATGCCATGTGGTTACAGTTTAAATCTTAAATCCATCAGTTTTTAACCATGTGAATTCTGGACATGTATTGAATTAACATATGCCTCAGTTTATAAATCTGTTAAACCTATGTTATAACATCTCAAAAGTTTAATGAATTATAAAAAATGTTAAAATACTTAACACTACTTCTAGCACACTATAAATCCTATAGTACTGTCCTTCAGATTTCCCAGGGATCATCACTTTATTGTAAATAAGACAGGGTCTCAGGAAAGCATCAACTATTTGTTTGTTCATTTCCTCTGCTTGATGGTGTTAAAATATGTGTCTATTTTTCTTTAGATAAGGAACATTTTAATACTCCACCTTTGTATCTCCATCTATTTCTCTATATCTTGCTTTTTTCTCTTTTCTCCTGATGTTTTATTTCAAACCATCAATATATGCAGTTGTAAATAATCGTCCCTATCATACCTAATTAAAAATTGTCTCAAAATACATGAACATTAAGGGCTTTAAGCACAGTGATGTGTAACATGAACGTGAAATCTGTCCATACAAGGGTGAGTATTTAGATAAAGTCCTTGTCAGTAAATAAAAATTAAGTGTATGAGACACAAAAGTCACAACGGATAAACAGCAGGTAGAGGTTATTATTTGACCTTTAATAAGAAAGGGTCTTTCAAGCAGTAAATGTAGGAAAAACTTCAAGGCAAGTAATGTTTAGCTGAAATCTTGTAATAATAATTATGCACGCAGAGAGCTAAGAATCTTATCTGTGGGTCCATGAGGAGGATGGTATTGAATGGAAGAACTGAGTCTAAAGCTAAGTGAGGTAAGATAGGAGTACACTTGGTTAATAGGTTAAACAGGAGTCATACATACTTTGTTCATCCTTCATTACCTAAGGACAGAGTTTAAATTGTTGTAGTCAAGGAAGGATTGTATATTTCATTTTAGATGGATTTATTTTATTTTGTGAGTATGAATATTTTGTCAGAATATATGTATGTGCTTATGGTGTGTGCCTGTTGACCACAAATGTCAAAAGAGAGTAATTTAGCACCTGAAATTTCAATGACTGCTGATTGTTAGCTGCTTTGCAGGTGCTTAGACCATCACTCAAGACGTCTGCAAGCACAAGATCTGCTCTTAATCTCTGAGAAAGCTCTCCAATACCAAATGTTCTGTTGAAACACACATAGTTGTTTATGGGGAAAGAAATAATTGGGAACACAAAGATTATATGTACATAAAATTAAAAACAGGCAAGTATAACCAAATTGTGGTTTATTTATACTTTTCAGTGATTGAAGTTAAAAAAAATATTCAAGTAGATACAAGGGAAAAACAAATATAATGAAGTTGTGAAGGATAACTTTGCTCAAAGCCACAAAACATATCAAAATTAATAAATGACAATGATAAATACACATTTTTAATAGTGAAATGAAATATTCATAGTCACAATTATCCCATCTAAAGACACAGAATAAAAAGTTAGATTGGGAAAAGAAAGCCTGATCTTTCATGTCTCCAAGAGATACACCACATGATCAAAGAAAGGCACTACTTTAGAGATAAAGTATAGGAAAAATATATTCTAAGGAAAGAAAGAACCAGCAAACAAAGAGTCATTGATATTCTGTTGTATGAGATTCTTTACTTGGGAGATAAAACACAAAGATATACCAACCCATATAGGGAACTGAGGACAGAATATAGTGATGAAACCATAAAAGTTCAGTTTGATTGGTGAACCAATTTGCTTATTGACTTTAGATACAGGAGTGGTGGTAAGGAACTGAATATGGGAGCAGCAATGACTCAATGGCAGCCATATCACTGAAAAATCCACCAGAATGCTATTGATGACTCTCAAAATCTGCAAACCCTGACAGGATTTACAGGTAGCCAAATAGATTGGAGAGTGTCTAAGAACCAAGGCTGCTCAGTCTTCGCCTTCAGTAGTTGTTTATTGCTTCTAAGCTCTTGGGAAATGGCCTTGTGAACTTTGTTACTGCTGGAGAAATTACAAAACTTGACTTCAAGTTATACTAAAGAGCCACAGTAATAAAAACAGTATGGTACAAGACACAAATAGACACATGCATCAATGGAATCAACACAAATTTTGACAAGTTGTTAGAAAGAGTCATTGAAGAAAAGATGACATGTTTAACAACAAATCATACTAGGAGAACTACACAGACATGTACATGAGCATAAAATTTAATCCTTATCTTTCATCCTGCACAAAAGTCCACTTAAAGTGAGTCACAGACATCATTATAATGCTACTCTGAAACTGTTTAAGGATGTAAAAAGTACTAACCAAAATACAGGCACATGTAAGGACTGTCCAAATAAGATCCAGATTAGTAAGACTAATAGTTAAACAAATATAATTATTTAATTAAAAAGCTTCAGTACTGCAAAGTTAATATAAACTGTCAATCAAGTGAAAATACAAACAGCAGAATTGATTTTTCCAACTATGTATCTGACAGAGTATTGGTATTTAGAATACAGTGAACTCAAAAGATAAATATCAAGAAAACAATTAGAAGCTTATTGAGCTAAACAGAGAGTTTCCAAAGAAAAAAACAGAATATATTTTAGAAAGTGTTCAACACCCTTAGCTGGGAAACACAAAACTATTTGAAAATCCATTTCATCTGGTTAAAATAGCTATTATGCAACAAAAAAATTAAAAAGAAAAGATTAAAATATCTAGGAAGCACTCATGCAAATGGGGATTCACTCTTGTTGGGAATAAAAATTAATGTAACCACTACACATATCAGTGTAGAAGCTTCTTAAAAGATAATAATTAGTCTGTATACGATCTGTACATAGCACTCTGGACATATGTCCCAAAGACTGATCATGCTCCTTGAGAAATACCTGAACATACACATTTATCACGGCTGTATACACAATATCCAGGAAATGGAACGAGCTCTGATGTCCATCAACTAATAAATGGATAGTGAAATTGTAGTACATATACCTGATATAACTTTGTTCAGCTACAAGGAAAATACAAAATTATAAAATTTGCAGAAAAATGGATGGAACTGGAAGAATACAGTGAATGAATTTGCTCAAGTCCAGATAAAAAAACTCTGCACATTCTCTCCTCTATACAAATCCTAGCTTTGACTTCTCAGATTAGTGTGTTTAAATTGGAGTGCCTATAAACGTCAGCGATCTTAAAAGAGGCTACTATAGGAAGAAAGGAAAGGTATCTTAAAGGAAGATGGATAGCAAAACAAATGTGATGTGAAAGCATTTGGGGCAATACTGGAGGTAATGTTTAAACGTGGTGGAGATGAGGCATAGGGCAGGGGAGAGGGTAGGGGGAACAGATAAGCAAAACTAAAGATGAATGGAAAAGTTCTATTGAAACATACTATTTCTTAGGTAAATTTTAAAAACACATAAAACAATAACATTGACATTTTAAAACATTAACGGAGGCACACTGTACAGTTGATAATAACTCTCTAAGACAACTGAAATTATTAAATGAAAAATATAGTAATATGTTTATCAATATAGTAATAATGGAATATCTCACTAAGATGTTCCAAACATCATAAGATATTGCTAGTATGTTTGAGTGCTCCCCCAAACTCATGACTGGTAATATAGCCTGATCAAGAGTTTAATTAATGTTTTAAGGGAGAACCTACTGTCCTTTTACTAAATAGACATGATGATATGTTTCTTTTTGCAGTGGATGGCTCACATAATTCAGCTTAAGTTGTCAACTTGATACATCTGGACAAGAGAATTTTAGTTGAGCAATTGTCTCCATTGGGTTGGCCTGTGGGCATGTCAGTAGGATATTTTCTTGATTGTTGATTGATGTAGTATGGCCTAGCTCACTTTGTGAGGTGTCACTTCTGAGAAGGTACTGCTGGGCTAAAGAAGAAAGGGCGCTGAGCAAAGAGGGGGAAGCTTTCTGCTCTGGTCTCTGCTTCAGTTCCTGCATACAATTGAATCTTGAGCTTCTACACTGGCTTTCCTCAATAATGGACCATATCTTATAAACTATAATAAACATTTTCCTCCCCATGTTACTTTTGGTCAGTGTTTTATCACAACAACAGGGGAGCAAGCTACAGTGAGTCTCAATTTGCTGACTTACAACTAGTCAAATGAAGAAGAACAAGTGACTGCTTAGTGCTGGGCCCTCAATAGGACATTTATGTCATCATCTCTGAGGCTGAGGAGATAATTTGGAAGAGGGGTTGAGAAGAGTGTAAAAACCAGAGGTTAGGAAGGAATGTCACAGAAGAATGTCTTCTAAGTATGCCATGGTTATTATGTTCAAGGATTCACTGCAGCTCTTGCTGACTGTACAAGACCAACTAGACCCATTCCCATTTCATCATGCATGGAAGAAGAGCTCAGGACACCTCACCCCTCACTGAAGGACTGTGGAAAGTCAGTGGGCGCTGGTGGTGGAGTATCATTTTCTCCACTGGGATAGCTCTTTATAAGTTACCCAAGTTGCAATAAATAACTATTCAAATCCATGTAGACATACCTAGTTCAAGCCAGGAAATTGCTACCAACAACAAAAGGCAGTAGATTAGAAAGGGGCTTTTTGAGAAGATTTCAGCTAGAGTGACAGGGGAATAATTGAGAGTAACAGAGGGTGAAAATAAGCGAAATTCAGTATGAAATTATCAAAGAATAAAATAAACAAAAGTACAGGCTTAAAATTTATTTTTCTTGTGCTTCTGCTTCTTCCTTGGCATCATTGGTGTAAGTCTCAGTTACCATATGTGCAGCAAGGGAGGTTTCTAGCAGGAAACTCTGTCAAGGATCACTCTAGTGATAAATCAGGCAACCAGGCTTTGAGACCACTTTCAGATAAGGTCAGTGCTCCAGGCCCAGGGTGATTCTCCAAATAAGGGCAAGTACAGAGTAGAAGTCTCAGTGGGAGCGGATCGATCTTTGGAAAAAAGCTGCCCGGCCATGATAGATTGTGACCTCTGACCAGCAAGACCTTCCAACAATTTCATTCATAGAAATGCCACCAAATACTGGCATGTCAGTGAATTCAAAGCAAGTGACATCCAAATTAAAACACAATGTCTGAAAGTTGCCTACAAGTATTAGATGCTTTGACTTATTTAAATGGTTGGGTTTTGTTAGTATTTAGATCAAAAATGTCATTATGTGACGCCATACTATTAACTTTAGAGTGTCTCCCATGAAGCATTCATCACTTGCTGAGCACATAAGTCCACAGCTTTGTTATCTATCAAAGCCGAGAATTATCAGAGTTCTGCTGCTCAAGATAATCAAATGATCAGGTTATACCAAGCACAGCATAAAATGGATAAGATGTGTTTGGCTTTAGTTTGTTTACTTGGATATATGTTTTACTATATTAAAACTTTAAATTTAATGAAATAAAACACTGTAATCATAGATGGAAAAGAAAATGTTCAGATTTTATTATTCAATTTAACATAGAAAATGAAAAAGAATGACAGTTTTTGAAATCTAATGAAGATTTGGGTTTTCATCACCATGTATATTGAAAATCAAGTTAAAGAGACACTTATTTGTATAAATACGCATTGCCAACTTTTACCATCAAAGCCAGTTCAAAGGGCTTTGCAAGTGATATTACAATCACCACTAATTAAAAAAAAAAAACAAATATATAAGTAAATTTTTGATCATCAACACGGTTACAATTAAAGATGAATTTGCTTTAAAATAACATTTTTTCCAATTTCTAAATAAAATAATAAAACTTCCCAGCCATAGATGAAATGATTACTGTTGGTTGAGGGCATGGTGATCAGCGCAGGCATGGATTCTGACAGGACTCAGACAGGAAATGCTGCAGAAGGCTTTTCTTTTTTAGTAAACATCGTTTCCCATTCCCATCAGTCCAAACCTACAGTTACTTGACATAACTCAATGATAGATAGAAGACAGTTGTCACATGTCTTTTGCAATGAGTGAAACTCATCATGGATGGCCACTAACTCCCTTATGCCTAGTACTGCAAACATCAGATGAACCCAAGTATGATTTCAACAAATCAGAAAGAACGCTATTCAGGTGTAACTTACACTGGTATATTAGAGTATATCCTTTAATATATAATTGTCTGATGTAGCATTCAATTAATTAAAATCTCTGGAAAAATGGAAATATATGTTTTGTGCAAATTTTCCATATAATGTATAGAAAAATAGAGCAGTAATGTACATTTGTTAAGTGAATGGTTTAAAAACTCAATATAAACCAAATTGAAATAACCAAATAGTCAAAGAATAAATAAGTTAATAAGTTCAGTTATAAAACAGCATTGTGTATAAAATATATGAGAGGCAAACCCCTCAATTCATTTGGTAAGCTACTTAAAGTCTTAATTCTAAAGCTTGGCAAGGAAAAATACCTGACAGTCAAATCTCAGATACACATTTAGATGCGGAAAGCACATCTAAATTAATGACAAATTAAATTAGTTATATACAAGCTAATATTGACTATACATAATGAATTCATGATATAATTAGATATTCAATTAGTAGAGATTAAATATGAATAGAAAATAAAATCACAACATCAATAATTAAAGTTCTTATAAATTCAATATATACTTGGTATTTATAAAAACAGCAGACCTAGCTCTTTTCCACAGTATCACCTGAGCTTCTGAAAGCACACCACAGTCAGAATTTTAGGATCTCCATTAATCTTATATAGTAGGGAATGGTGTATGTCTGTAGTCCCACTGCTCAAGAAGCTGTCTCAAATACAAACATAAATATATAATATATGAAGGCATGCATGCATTCATGTGTTGTCTTGAATATAATACAAAAGCAAGACCAGAATGTTTCTGCATAAAATAATACAATGAACTAATTATTCATTAAAAGTATTTTAAAGATGAAATATGTGAATATTGATATGAAGAAATATAACTCATTTTACTCCAGATTTACACGTGATTTTTCTAATAGAATTCTTACCACTTACTCATATATTTTTAAAATTAGTAACAAAATTTATAATGGCTTCTTGTTTACAATGGATAACTGTTCAAATAAAAATTGATTACCATTTTTTTTAGCTAATTCCAAAGAATAAGGCAATATAAAGGCATAATTCAGAAATAGCCTTCACTATGAGCAGAAATAAGTCCTTGTTTTCCTGGCGGATGGTTGGAGGTAACGTTAGTCAGAGCTCATGGACAAACAAACTTTCTGCATGAAGCATACGTTGTGGTAGCTAGGAGTCATGCTTATAGCATAGTTTTCTGGGTGGGTGAAAATGAAAAGTAAAACTAGAAACTGGTGCTATAAAGGAAGGGAATCTGTAAGCAAATTGTTTTGAACTGTATCAAGCATTAAATCAAATATTTTAAAGTAATTTCAAACTTTTGATGGCTCACATCATATGGTTGAAACATATATCATCAGCTTACAAATGTATAGGTCTAGAAACTGTTTCAACAGAATCAAAGCAATATCCTAATAAAAGTTATATTTTAAGCTTCAGTATTTTAATGAATAGTCCAGTAAACCAGAGTGCCTATTTTCCTGACTAAAGGATAATTTATTTCCTGATTTCCCAGAATTTTATCTTCAGAATATGCAGAACTATGGATTGGTCCCTAGCACTACAAAACAAAATAAAGCAAAAGTTGTCTGTGAAAAAAGGCACTAACCTGGTAAGATTAACCATATTACTTTGAACTGATTACACACAGATGTCCCTGACTTGGCAACACATACTATATGGTTGGAAGACTCAGAAACATTTAGACTTCAGTACCTGTAAAAAGTCAGCTCAGGATACTGTATGAAGTGGATGTCTGTCTAAACATATGCTATTCTTAGCTCTGCATCTTACTTTTTATTTCTGTGACCCAAATGCACAGTGGCATATAAATGTTTCTAAGAGTCTTAAATAAATATACTAATATTATTGTTTTAAGAGTCATTCTTGAAGCTACAGGTTATAAGAGGTAGCAAGCATCATAATATATTTATTAAATAACTTATATGAAATATATTTTCTAATATACAACCAGCTAACAAAACTGAGCAGGTGACATTCTAGAATACTTGCCATAGCTCTTATAACCTATGCTGAGAAATTCTATGATGCTTTCTGCTAGAGAATGATTTTCCATATTTTAAGGTGGAAGTTATTTTCAAAATGGTCAATGGCCAGCATATCATCCTCCAGATAAGGAGAATAATATTTTTCTTTTAAATAAAATTATTATTATTATTATTATTATTATTATTATTATTATTATTGATATACAAGTGTGGGGTGCCACAGCCCCCACCTAGAGATAGTAGAACAATTTTATAAAGCCAATTTGCTCCATACACCTTTATGATAGAGCCATGGATCAATTCAGGTCACCAGGCCTGCTCTTCACACACCTTTAAGTGCTGAACCATCTCCTAGAATCTTATTGTTAAATTTACAACACAAAACTTGATGACACTATGTGTTAATAATCTAATACATGTTTGTAGCTGCATATACACAGTGCTTAATATAGCAGAAAAGGATAAGTACTTGAAGAATATATATTTATATAATGCACTGTTAATTTTTAATTTCTTCCCTATCAGTTTGTATATACTGGATAAAGCATGCCAAGAAATTGTAAAACTAATTTTATTCTACAGAACAATGCACAGAAATATATTTCAGGAAGGATGCTTTAGTATTTTAATAACAAAAGAATGTGTGTTTGGGTCACTCTGCATTTTGTTTAATTTTAGACTTACACAAGTCTTTGGAAAGCTGTGATACTGAGTCCTACTGATCTGTTTTCTGAAGCATGAATACCAAAGATATTATTTCTTCTCAATTGTTCACTAAAGTACATCAATGAAAAAGGCTAAGCTAGAAGTCTTCATCCTGAAAACTTGGATAGCTCATTTTTTTGTACATGGATAGATGAAACTAATCTGATTTTTCTATTTTGTCTTGTGTCAGTATTTTCAGTTGACATATCCATATGTGCATTTCATCTTATTTGTATTATGGTTTCTCTTGTTGTTACACACACACACACACACACACACACACACACACATATATATATAAAGTTTTAGGGTTTCTATTGTGTGAAGAGATAACATGATCATAACCATGACAACTCTTATGAAGGAAAATATTTAATTGGGGTGGCTTACAGTTCAGAAGTTTTAGTCCATTATCATCATGGTGAGACATGGCAGCACAAAGGCAGACGACTTGGTGCTGAAGAAATAGCTGAGAGTCCTGTAGGCAACAGGAAGTGATCTGAGACACTGGGCGGTGTAGTGGTGTGTGTGTGTCTGTGTGTGTGTCTGTGTGTGTATATGTATCTGGAATTCAGATCAGTACAGGATCAAATGGGAATGAATTTCCTTAATTCAATTCTTTAAGATTCTAATATAAGAGTCCATGCAAGTAAAAGTCATTATCTTTGCTTTATGAGTAAGAAAATTTTTGATAGAAATGAGTTCTTTTTAAAATATCAAGATTATTATCATAGTAGTGTTTTTAATCCAGAGGTAACTTATACGCTTTTTTTTTTTACAATATTCTTGAATTAGTTTTCTGTTACTCTATAGGAAAGTATTTCTGAATATTTATTATTCTAAATTATATAAAATATAATCATTTAAATTGGTGAAAATAAAAATGGAAGTTGCCATCCTATTTTTTTTTTTTGTTTTTTTTGTTTTTTTCGAGACAGTGTTTCTCTGTGTAGCTTTGTGCCTTTTCCTGGAACTCACTTGGTAGCCCAGGCTGGCCTCGAACTCACAGAGATCCGCCTGGCTCTGCCTCCCAAGTGCTGGGATTAAAGGCGTGCGCCACCACCGCCCGGCGCCATCCTATTTTCAAAACTGAGATTTGTCAAAGTTAATATGCTAACATTTTAACAAAGTTAATATTGCAGAAAGAAGAATATACCTATTTTCTATTTATTTTAAAATGCTAAGCAATTTATTTTTTAATCACATGTGGTCAAAAAATCTTTTCATTCTAAAGAAAACAAAATAAGTAAAAACTTTATGTAATATGCTTAATATTTCACTTGTATTTGTTTACTTTTTACATATTTTAATTGACAAAATAGAGAACACTTAAGCAAATATGAAGAAGATAATATTAAATCATTTTTAAAGCAAAAATAAAATTATATATATATATATATATATATATATATATATGTACATCTATTTCTCCCATTTCCAACAAGAGATGGCCCCTTGAACTTTGAAACATAATTAACTATTTAAGCATCCACTAAAATTTTACAGTGTTAAAGTTTCAAAATCAGTCTGTCCTGAAAGAAGTGACCGGTTTCATTGGTGTTTCTCTCGAGATTCCTTCCAGATGTTAAGCAAATATGTAATACAAATTATTGCTTAACACACACAGAACAAGGAATGAATTGTTTGGGGAATTGACCTCCCAGTGTTGAGGTTATCTGCTGATCATCACACACGGGACTCTTTCCAGCGGCTTCTGGGAAGAATAATACAATGTCCAGCACAGAGCACATAACATGATCCAAAAAGCAAGCCAGAGCGTCCAGCACACATGCAGCAGTAGAATCCAGAGAATACAGGCACATAATAAATATCCTTAGTATTTCTGCTATGAATATGGTTTTGTCTCCACGGCTTTAAAACGTCCGAATAAAGATCAAAGAAGTTTCACAAGACTACAAGCAGGAAATACTTTTCCTTATGTTTTTGGGCATTCTTTTAATCTTAAATTAGACACAGCCTTTATAATATTTGGTGTAAAACTGAGTTGGGTCATTTTTTAAATTTTTTTTTGAGATTTTTTCCTGCTTTCCTTAGCACTTCATGTAAGCTGTGGACTCGAGGTTCATATTAATATTTAAAACAAACACTTATATAATTACTATGATTTGAGGAGACGTTGTTCATGTTACGGTATTAGGCAAACTAATAGGTCTTTCTAGAATGATATTTAAAAATGGTAATCATCCCTTTGTCATTTGCAATCACGTTTTCTTAAACTTTTAAACTAGTCATCAATAGAAAGACTTTTTAAGGAAATACATACATTATATTTTTAAACCACAAAATAAATTTACTTAGAAATTTGAGGTTTCAATGTATTTTTTAATGGAATCCTTTGAAAGGCTGAAAACCAGTTTTTGCTGTCACTATAAATTAATTTCAATTTTATGTAGATCCATTGTAAAGCTCCCAATACTTCATGTGCACAAATTACTTTTGGAGAGCATTACATATGTGTGGTATTGTATTCCCCCAAATATTGTGCATGCTAATAAACTTATCTGGGGTCAGAGACAGAACAGCCACAATATTAAACATAAAGTATAGCACACATGCCTTTAATCCTAGCATTCCAAAGGCAGAAATCCATGTGTTCAAGGATACAGCCAGGAATGGTGACTCATCACGCTTTTAATCCCAGAAAGCAAGCCTTTAATCCAGGGAGTGGTAGTAGAAAGCAGAAAGGTATATAAGGTATATAAGGCGTGAGGACCAGAAACTAAAAGCATTTGGCCTGGTTAAGCATTTGGCTTGTTAAGCATTCAGGCTTCTAGCAGCAGTTCAGCTGAGACCCATTTGGATGAGGACTCAGAAGCTTCCAGTCTGAGGAAACAAGACCAGCTTAGAAGCTGGCCAGGTGAGGTTAGCTGCGGCTTGTTGTGTCTATCTGATATTCCAGTGTTCACTCCAATAACTCGCCTCAGATTTGATTTTATTAATAAGAACTGTTAAGATTCCTGCTATACATTTAAACTATGGCTGGGGGAAAGAGCATTCCTGTGTTTGAAGAAACAATAAACAGAACAGGAGACCTTCCTCTTTTGCATGGATTGAGACAATATAAATAAAAGTTACTTTTTTAATATGTCTTTTATTAAACTGGATGGTAATGAGCTCACTGGTGAAAATTTTTCATTTTAGGGTGACCTTGAATACATCTACTGAGCACTTTGGGGTGGGAAATTCTAGTCTAGACACTAGAAATAAATGGACATCACAGTGATAATTAGAGTAAACTATCAAGTAAGGAACTTCAATTAAAACATTATAGATTATCTCAAGAAACAGAAAATTTATGTTTGGGGCATAAGGGTGGATAATATATACTCACATTCTGCATCAAAGTTCCATGTTTCATGTTTTGCTTTTATAACCTTAGTGCATAAACCTACTGGCTATAATCTCACTATGCCTCCTACAGTCATACAGAACCACCTTCACTCTGAAGAAAGAGTTTTTACTTGCTTGTATCGCACCACCTCAAATCCCCAATGTGAGTGGATTCAACTACTTTATCGTGAGCAATGTTGGTTATGTATTCATTTATTCTTTCCAAGGAAAATTGAAGTGTGCATACTTTAAACTAAGCAAATCTCATCTTATTGCAAACCTCTCTGTGTTATGGTATTTTAATAATAAGTGACCTGGTAACAAAGATTTCTGCACCAAGAGAGTCCAGCTCATAAGCAAGTTTGCTAACATGTCCTGAATCTTTCTCAGATTTATACTTTCTTGAACTTTTTTTCCATTTCCTTTACTAAGCTTCTCGATTCTAACATTCTCTGTTTTGAACTCGTGTCTTCCTTCAAAAACCAACTGAAATGAAAAATTAGAGACGTATTTAACTATGTTTTACATTATAGACAATAAAACTACAAATATAAATCAAAGGGAGTCTTTTCATTAGTTTGTTTTTAATAATCAATTTGGGTATTTGGGAAATTTTCCTCACCATTATATGTGTTGCTCATATTTATTGGAGTCACCAACTCAACACACTAGTTTTAGCTTAGAGTTACAGCAGACATGTATAGTCTTTTTACAATGCAATTATATATGGATATTTTGAATACAATTTTATTATAAACAATTTTATACTTCTAATTTTAAAAATGAGCTAGTAATTAGTAGCTATTTAATTTATGCTCAAATTATATGTAAAATTTGGAATGTTTAGAACCAATCCCTTATTCTGAGAATACAGCATATGTGATGTTAGATTTGAGAAGCTCCAGGGGACACAACAGTGCCTAAGACTAGCTCTGCTGTCAACTTGTCTTCAACTCATGTTGATGGACTTAAGAAGGATTTTCAATGACCAGGTATTAGAAGATAATTATAACATGATATACTGATGCATGACAGCTTCCATATGAACATGGCTGTAACTGATGCTCATTGAAGCAGATTATTGATATAGTCAAGAATTTGTAGAAGGGTTTGATAACCTCTGGTGATAAGAACTTTAAACTGAAATTGTCACAGCTTACATAATACTCAATTCAAATTATTCTTTGAGGGAAGTCCTTTCCAAACAAACAAACAAACAAACAAACAAACAAAAAACACCCTAAATACCTGTGGATTCATTCCTACTTCATTCCAAGATCCAAGAGTGAAAAGACACTTATAATTCTCACCAGTCATGAGCATATGACTCTATATATATTTAGCCCACATTTTTGTCACTCCAGGCTCCTTTAAGTTACACAGCCTGTGATAAAAAAAGATTTGTGTAGGATACATTATGTGAGAGTTAATTCCATGTGCAAATAAGGATAAAATAAGAAGAGGCAAAAATGAAGTCCATTGTGGTCAGGTGTGCTTCAGCAGTCCTTCCACTCAAAGTTATTTACCTGAAGACCAGCAATGTGCTTTAACAGGTAAAAGTACTTGCCAAGCCTAATGGATTGAGTTCAATCCTCAAAACCCACATAGTGTAAGGAAAGAACTGACTCTTACAAAATTGTCTTTTGACCTTCATACATACATGGCTGGGTATCCCCACATACACATACAATCAGTCCATTAACCAGTCAGTAAATCAGCCAATGTACTAACAATGTATCTGATGTTGGAAAACCCATTTATCTCTTTGAAGATTACTAAGTTTTCCAAATTTGGGCCTGTGACAGATATATGGATGTCCATGTCATAAAAAAAAAACTGATGTGGAAACCAGATGATGTGCTTATAAAATTCTGATTTCACTCATGTAACATTCCTTCCCTATGACAATCATTTTAAATTATCATCGTTATTGTCTTATAGCTTAGTTACTTTGTTGCCAAAGATATAAATCCCCCCAATTTTACTCTTTGTAATCCTGTGGTTTTTGAAATTTTACATTGGTTATTATCACTAGACATGAAAGAAATAAATGACTCAGAAGAGAATCTTTTGATTTTCAGGCTTAATTTCCATATGCTACCACTTTGAAATAAACCTCCAGCCTCAGCTCCTCACAGTAATTGGGACTGATTATCTCATCCTTTTATTAAATCTTTTCCTTTCTTTTTTGTCCATTAAAAGTGAGGATAAAACCTGGATAGATTGTTTCATTCATGTCTTCCAATCAATCAAACTTTATCTTGAAAGCATAGGAAATGTATATAAGTGGCCTCCTAGAAGCAAGGTAGGCGTTAATTCAACTTTTGTACTGTGGTTAATAGAATCTCAGTTGCAGGAATTGGAAATACAGTCTCATAAATTATGTTTCAGTGAATACAGTATATGTATCCTATAATAGTGTTCCAATTTGCCAAGATGTCATTCATAAGTTGATGCTTTCTGAGTATTTAATTGGTCCTTCCATTAGTGGTTTATGCCTGTAGTATTCCTACTTAATAAGATAAACTCATGTTTGGCTGTGTGCTCACTATCCCATGTTATTGCTGAAATAGTCTATTTACCTAAGGCATCATTACATGGAAATTACATATAAGTAAATTGAGAATTCTTTAAGTCCTCAGAAGAGGATCTGGCAGTCATGTGATGGGCTGGAAAGATAACTTACATATATTATTAATCTATATTCTAGTGAAGATGAATCATCATTCTTTCCAGGATGAGAAAATATTCCTGTTATTATTTGGTTATCAAGAAGTAAGTTGCTTAACCATAAAAATGTTGCATTGCCGGGCAGTGGTGGTGCATGCCTATGGTGATATTTTATTTTGTACTAAAATGTTAGTTGTATGTTAATAAATAAAGTTGCCTGGGTGTCAGAGCTATTAGCAAGCCATAGGAAAGCTGGGCGGTGGTGGCATATGCTTGTAATCCCAGCACTTGGTAGGCAGAGCTAGGTAAGTCTCTGTGTGTTCAGGGATACAGCCAGCATTGGATACACACACCTTTAATCTCAATACCAACCATAGAAGACCGGGAGGTCTATACAGACAGGCAGTGATGAGGCAGTCATGTGGATGGGTTTAAAACCAATGAGAAGGCAGAACAGAAAGTCTATATAAAGACTTTAACACAAGAAGTAGCTCTCTTTCAGAGAGGTAGGACCACCGCAGGAGGAAGGCTAAGGGTTTTAGCTCTTAGCTCTGACCTTTTGGCTTTCTTCTTTGCATTGGTTCTTATTTAATAAGATGGTTGGTTACATCTACACACACCTTTAGTCCCAGCACTCAGGAAGCAGAGCCAGGCAGATCTCTGTGAGTTCAAGGCGAGCCTAGTCCACAGAGCAAGATCCAGGACAGGAACCAAAAAGCTACACAAAGAAACCTTGTCTCAAAAGAAAAGAAAAAAAAAAGAAAAGAAAAGAAAAGAAAAGAAAAGAAAAGAAAAGAAAAAGTATGTTGCATTATTGAAAATTAGATTTATTCTATTTGATACACTCACTATTTTCACATCATCATATCAAATTTAACTAAATAAAGACTGCCAAAGTGCTCTTGTCCAAAGTAGATAGCTACAAAAGTCATAGGCTAGCAACCTCAACACTATCACAGTAATCAATAAAAAATGATTTGGTAAGGAAACTGATCATCCTTCTCAAGGGCAAAAAGAACAATTCAAAGAAAGACAATATACACTTATGGGTAATGTCAAATGGCTTAGCTTGCTGATGGTGAATATAGAAGGAGAAAAAAATGGAAAATAAAAAACAGAAGTCTGGGGATGATGCATTAGAATGATCTATGTACAATTGGTCATCCAGGTTTCATGCAGACCTTCACATCCAGTAAACACACCTTCATTGTAATAGTTAATCTTCATTGTCTAATTGAGAGAACATAGAATCACCAGATGAAAGAGTTCTGGGTGTGTCTGTGAAGAAATTTATATACATATGTATAATATATTAATTATATTATTAGTATATAATTAATTATATATTAGTAATATTATATATAATTAATGAGGCAGCTAAATTCTTTTTGTGAGTAGTTTCATTTCATAGGGTGAATTCCATGACTAGATAAGTAAGAAACTGAGCTAAGTAACAGCATTCCTCACTCTTCTCTTCATGTCTGGGAGTGCAATGTGACCAGCTTCCCTCTCTTCCAGCTGCCATTTCCTCACTATCATGATGGATTTCCCTACACACTATAAACCAGCTCTTGTTCAAATTGCTTTGTTAGATATTTTGTCACAACAATGAGAAAAGTAACTAGCATAACCATACTCTAAATTAACTTCACTAGTAACCATCCTATTTCATTGCCTAATTAGGACTAGTAAAATGGGTTCATAAGCACTGTAGTCATAGAAACAAGAATAAAGATTATTTGTGAGACCAAATGAAAGATTTTCCAAATTGACAATATTTTAGCTACTGTAGCTAATAAAGGCAGTAACAAAGACTAACTCTAAGCCTTGATTATAAAATTCCTTGAGAAAATAGTCATCATCTTATAATGAGCTAATGATAATGAAAAAAGGTATCATGAAATCAATTAACAAACTCCTCATAAGTAGAATCAATGCATAAAGAACACAATGTATATAGTATGTTGAAACATCTCATTTCAAGATGTTCACCAAAGATCACATATGATATAGACCCACTTTTTAGCAAAAAAGACATTCGGTTTAACATAGAACCTTGTGATCTTTTGGTTCTGTTAGCTAGTGTAGCTCACATCTAGATGTTCTTGGTCTGAGAGTGGTGCATGCTTCCAAAAGAGAAAGGTAAATACCAACCCAGCTATAAACTGTTAGATCTACAATGATACCTGCTTGCAAGATGAGCTGCTGCACTAGCGGCACAAAGCTTGTGGGAGTAACCAACCCATATCTGATTTGAGTTAACGACCACTCCCTGATACAGAACCAATACCCAGCAAGGGTGGCCAAGAACTAGACACCCGATAGGCCTGGGACCTGGGGGAAAACCAAATATTACTGTTCCACTAAACGAATGTAGCACCAGACTGACTCCTAACAACATTCTTCTGTACTCACAGATCAGTGTCTTGCTCAGCCATGATTGAGAAACTTCCTCCAGGAGCAGATGGAAACAAATACAAAGACCCAAAACCAGACAATGTTCAGAGAGTGAGAGACCTGTGAATATTTAGTAGTAAATGAGATATCTCCATCAAATTCTTCCCTTCAGGAGTCAGAGAACCCTATGCAATAGGAGTTGGGAGGATTATACAGGCCACAAGGGATGGATGAAACCAAGGAGACAGGGCTCGCTAAGCAGAAAAGGACCACCACACATGTGAACTCACAGAGACTGTGGCAACATGCACAATGCCTACGTTAATCTGTGCTTGAAGGAGTTCCATTGCTGAGAGAAGTGGACATAAGCTTCCATCCCTAACCCAGAAGCTATCTCCAGTTGACATCTACTTGCAAATAAAAAATTAATACTCCCTAAGGGAGTCTCACTAAAGATATAACCCCCCTCTTAAGGGTAGGCCTCATATCCAGCAGATGATAGCCAATATAAAACAAACCTAATGGCATATTTCAAAGTTCCATGTCTCATATTTTATAGGGGCATTTTTTGTTATCATCTCTTCTCTTTCCTTTTCTTTCTTTCACTTTTTCTTTTTTCTTTAATGTTCATGTCATTTGATTCCAGTTGTCTGTACTCATGGGATGACTATGTGGGCCTCTGCATATATCTATGCTTCTTGTGCCTGTTTTTTGGCTCTTTTTCTTATGTCTATTTGTTTGTTTTGTCCAATTTCAGTTTATTTGCTTTGTTTTAACTTATTTTATTATTCATCCTTAGATGCCTATTTTCTAAGGGGAGACAGAAAGGGTGTAGATTCAAATGGGTGGGAGGCAGGGAAGATCTGGGGGCAGTTGGGAGAAGGGAAATTGTAATCATACTATACTGTATGATAAAAATGTATTTTCAAGGAAAGTAAAATAGAGTGTATAAAAAGAGGCAATTTAGCCAGGCAGTGGAGGCACACACCTTAAATCCCAGCACTCAGGGGGCAAAGGCAGGTGGATATCTATGAATTCCAGGCCAGTCTGGTCTACAGAGTGAGTTCCAGTACAGCCAGGGCTACAAAAAGAAACCATGTTTAGAAAAAAATAATAAAAGTAAAAAGAGGTAATTTATTTGCAATTTTGAATATCACCATTTGCAAAGACAGGGAGATAATTATGTAGACTCATTGTCTATCTAAATCAAAGGCATTTGTTTTCTGTGTTTTTAATTGATACAATAAGAAAAGAATGGCAGTAATAGTGGTCAAAATTACTGTAAAGCCAGGGACCTTATGTCACTGTGATTTGGGCTACTTGACATCAGAGTTCCAGGTTCCTAATGACATGTGTTTCCCTAAAGAGAAAGGACAAGTTCTAAAAAACGTTAAGCTTTGCTATCACCTGCAAACATGAAGATGGTAGAGGAAGACAACTCCTAGTTGGATTAAGCAACCAAAGATTTATGAAAGGGAAGTTTAACCATGAGGCAGTCTTTAATTGAAGCAACAATAAGCAGATATGCAGTCATGTTATAGTGCCTTTAATAGCTTATAAAATGGAAAGAAAAACAGAAAAGTTGCTGATGTCATGCTGTCATGTTTTTTTAAAGACTTGTTTATTTTGCATTTAATGGATTTGGAGATCCACAGATCCTGGCCCAGATTCCTGTCTGTTGGAGGCGGGTATGACTAAATGATTGTCTTGTCCTTCCATTTCTTTTGCAGTCCTGTACTCAAAATATATTTGCTCCACAGTAGCCTAAACATTATTGGTAGTGAATAACATTTCCAGAGAGCAAATCTAGCAAAAGACAGTATTTGTGGAAGGTCAAGAGTGAATTAAAATCTTTTGTCACATGGAGGCTTTATCAGAGCTCCATGACATCTTTGCATCACCCTTCTGAAAACCTTCACAGATTTCCCCACCAACTGACAGCTAAATGTGAGGCGCATTGGACTTCCATCAAGTTTAAGTTTCTCTAATTTCTCCAACTGTTCCACCTTAATCCAGTTAATGATCGCTTCATTTGCACTCCAGGTTGGTGCCTCTGGGTTTTATCTTTGTGTTCCCATACCCCATAGTTATGTAGGTTCTAAATCCTATGTTAATTATCATTATTGTAATACTTTTAGTGGTTCAGTTTTTCTAAATTAAATTCTACTGAAGTTTCTTTCCAACCAAGTAACTTAATGAAAAATTTAACAAGAAAAATAATATATGAAATGGAAAATAAGCTTACTAAAAATATAACAAATCAGACACAGTAATTAATTGGGGCATTTAATAAAGATTAAATACAGACGAACAAGTAAACGATGCCTCACAAAAATAAGCAAGTAACAATGTTACAAATTGAAGCACAGTGTGAAAAACTGTGGGAAAACAAACTGAACAAACATACATAAAAATCAACTCTTAGTCCAGAGGCAATTGATGTTCTAGAAAAAAACAGAAGTGTCAGAAGCAATATTTGAACAGATAGTGACCAATAACAGCATCAAATCATTTGTAGCAGAGACAGTCTGAAAAACAGCGAAGGAGTAAACAAATATCACTTCCAACTCTCCACATCCATGCCAGACATGCAGCACAGACCCTCAACTCAGAGTAATTAATCCAAGATTGAAACAATGACAATTTGACTATATCAAGAACTCATGGGCTACAAAGTAAATAAAATAATAAACAAATTATAACAAAATTATATGGTATATGAGAGTTGAGATAAATACAAAATTAAATTCAGGTACACAAATTACAGAATCTTAAATACCTTTGTAAATGAAAAAAGTAAAATCTCAATATCTTTGTAACTGGGAATTTTTATTAAATAAGACACTGAAATAGACCTATTAAGAAAGTATTTAATTGTGCTTTAACATAGCACTAAAGGATTCCAGTAATGGAGTAAGAGAGGATGGCATAACTTAAGAGAAGATATTTGTAATGCATACAATCCACTACAGGTATACCTTGTAAAAAATGTTTAGTTCATAAAATTAATAGGAAATACCAGATAAGCCAGTCAAAGAACAAATTGGAACATGATTTAGGCATTCTCAAAGGAGCATATGTACATGAGAGAGAGAAGACTACAAAATATAAAATTTAACTTAAATCATGCCATTTAAAAACCACCAGAATGGTTAATTATTTCCTTACTTGATTAAACCAATTAAGTATTTATGAAAATATGCAACAAAAATGCTCTCATGAGCTGCTAAGCAAAGAATGAATTAATATAACCAGTTTGAAAAGTCATTTACTATCACACAGTAAAGATGAACATACCTAAGACTTCAGAGCATGGCTTGCAACTCCTAGTTGTTTCCGAGGTGACATATAGAGCAGGAAAGTTAAATCCAGAGATCTTAGCCAGGATGAAATACACAAAGGAATTGGACAACAGCAATATGTAAACATAGCATAAATCTCTAAACCTATTGAACAAAATGAGCCAATTGCTAAGGTCTAACTCCAGGGGGTGGAGAAACAAACTCAGAAGAAAAGATGATGGGTTCCAAATATCCGCCTTAGCTGATGAAAACTAGCATGCAAAACCTGTGATAAGCTCTCGGGAAATTGTGTTGCTTGAATTTATAATAGTTGTTTAAAGAGAGTTGTGATCAAAAACTGAAAGGGGTTGACAAAAACCTTTTTAAACTTCTTAAACTACTCTGAAAATTATGTGCGTAATCTTTTAAGTACAGGATGTAAACTCGAAAGATTGTTTTAAAAAATCTGAAAAATGTTAGATTTTGTAGAGTCACTTAACTATTATCTAACTTAATGTGATGGGTTTATGGTCCTGAGGTGTGATGATTATACAGGCATGCCGAATCTAAAAGCAAGAAACTGTTGAATTATCAGGAACTTCTAATCTATCCTGTAAATCTGCTTTTCCCAAACTTTATTTCTGTTTACATGTCTAAATAGAAAACTGACACTTAATTAGTAACTATGTTCATTAATTTTATTTACTATATCTGCAATACTTCTACCAAAATAATTAAACTGAAATGAAGGGAATTTTTTCCATTATAATTACATATCAGAGGTAAATGAATCGATTTCATGGTTGGCTCTTTGTTTTTGTTTTTGTTTTTGTTTTTGTTTTTGTTTTTGTTTTTTGAAGCTAGGTTTTACTTTGTGGCCAATTTCATCACTCTGCTTCTTCATTGTTGCACATATGGACCACCATCCCTGGTTTAGTTAATTTTTTAAATCAACATATAAAAATATAAAATTGTACGTACTAATCAGATAATAGAGCATTTTGATGAAGCATATATTGTTAAATGTTTAAATTAAACATACTTTTCACTGCTTGATGGTGAAGCTCTACTAGATGTCTGAATGTATGTATAATGTCTGGGTACATAAGTGCTGTCTAAGACTACCATCTTGTGCACCAGCACAGCAAATCCCCAATGCTTACCTGTGACTGAGTATCAGTGAGAGACATTTCTGAACCACCTTCCACTTTCTCTATTTTTCATGACCACCATTGAACTCTTAATGTTATTCAAACAAAATTTTCCTATTTTACATATAACTAAAATTGTGTGGCTTTCCTCTGTTCCTAAGGAAAAAAAATTAACACGAAAGAATGAAAATCAGGCTGGAGAGATTGCTCAGTGATTTAGAGCACACACTGCTCCTACATGTGTCTGGAGTCCAGTTCTTAGCACCAGGTCTTATGGTAAACAACCAGCTGTAACTCCAGCTCCTATTAGATCTGACAACTGCAGGCATCTGCACTCCTGTGTACCAACCCACATGCAGCCACACACATATGATTAAAATACTTTTTAAATAACAACAAAAAAATCAAATTCATTGCTGCATACATAGTAAATGATCTGACAGAAATGAAAAGTCAATTTCATTTATCAAGAGATGAAGCATCTCTACAATGAAAACTATAAAACATCTATGAATGAAATTGAAGAAAACTCAGGCATACAACAAAGCAAGATCCTCTATGCTCATATATTGAAAGAAGCAACATCATTTAAATGTTCCTATGACTCACAATGAGTTACAGATTCAATGAAATTACTAGCAAAATGCCAACAACAGTCATCACAGGTGTAAGAATACCATAAAATGTATATGGTAGTACATTAGTCTCCAAATATCTAAACACATGTTGAGAAAAACAAAACAAAACAAAATAGGAAACATCAATATTATTCAAATGTAAAACATACTACAGAGTATTAATAACCAAACCAACAAAGTTTTATCATAAGTAAAGACATATTAATCAATAGCATAAAATAGAAATACAGAAATAAACTCACAAGTTTAAGTAATCCAAGAGATTTCAAAGAAGGCTACAAAAAACACTTATTGGGAAAAAAATGATAATCTTTTCAGTAAACTGTGTTGGGGACATTAGACATGTGCATATGGATGAGTGAAATTAGGAAGCTGTTTTTAGTTCCGTTTTATAATCTTTTTTCTAAGTTTTTAGGTGGAAACTCTTGCCACCACGTTGGACGCCATTTGTTGCTGGAGAATTTCTCTCCAGCTCCCGCCACCAAGTCCCACCAGTCCCAGAGCCCATTTATAAAATAAACATACAGACTCTTACATTATTTAAACTGCTTGGCCATTAGCTCAGGCCTGTTATTGTCTAGCTCTTACTCTTATATTTAGCCCATTTCTATTAATCTTTACTTTGCCACATGGCTCATGGCTTATTGGTACCTTACATCTTCCTTGTCCTGATGGCGGATGGCAGTGTCTCTCCCTCAGCCTTCCACTTCCCAGAATTCTTTTCCTTGTCCCACCTATATTTCCTGCCTAGCCAATGGCCAATCAGTGATTTATTTACTGACCAATCAGCAACACATTTGACATACAGACCATCCCACAGCACTCCTTCATCAATGCCAGGACTCAACTAAAGAAAACACGAATTAAAGTGAGACTAGTGACATGAATCCAATTTAAGAAAATAATTAAGAAAAATATTTCATGGCAAAGGAATGGACAATTAAAAAAAAAAAAACTAGTGAAAAACATCAAAAGCATATGAACAAAAGCAAAAACAGACAAATGTGGGTGCATCACTCTGTCAAGTGAAGAGAGAGCCCACCATTGAGAGAGGTCTTAGACTTGTGAACCAATGCCTGCAAAGGGATTAAATCCAGAACATGTAAGAACTTCACACTTAACAACACAAAAACTAACTACTTAGAAAAGGAAACAAAAAAACCCCACAAACTCTGGGGGGTAGATTAAATAGAAAATTCTCAAAGGAATTCTACAATGCAGTGTGTAATGCTGCATGCCTATAGTTCCAGCCTTCAGCAGTTAGGCAGGAAGATTGTCACATGTTTGAAGGCAGCATGGGCTGTAGAGTAACTTCCAGGCCAGCCAGGTAATTACTTTGTTAAAACAACAGTAACCAAGGTAAGCCAATAAAATGACAACAAATATCCATTGACACAACTAAATATCCCAAATTACAAATTTAAATTGCTGTAAAATAACACCTCCCCAAAATATGTTGTTAAAAGGATAAAGGACATGGAAGAGGAGGTGAGAAAATATGTCTTTATAACAGCAGAAGGTGGAAAGCATTCCAGAGGCTCCTGAAAAAAATTAAAGGTAGATATGCCTTATATCAAGGAAAAGAGCAGTGTAAATTTATATTTAACAGAATTCTGCATCTCATTATGCAATAAAGGAATTGCATTCTGTGGGTCTTTATCCAGTTGGCTATTTTTATTTAAAAAATGGCTGCATTTATGGAGAAAAGAACAACACAAAGAAGTAGTTGCCAGAAACAAGGAAAGGACTCCAAATCTTAAACATTTAATACATAAAATTAAAATCTAAATTAAAACATCATTATATTATTTACTGTGTGTATGCCTGTGTGCATGTCTGCATATATGCACATGGAATTCAGAGGACAACTGGTTGAAGCTGCCTCTCTCCTATCATGTGTGTCCAGAGACTGGAACTCAGCTCAGCAGACTTGACAGCAAGTGCCTTTACCCACTGAGCCATCTACTCTGCCCTAAAATTCTTGATTTTAAGCAAATTATAAGAATAGTCCCCATAGAAGAATTATTGAACACAAGCAACATTTTATTTAAAGTCGGATTAGAAATATAAAGTGTAAAGAAGAAATTCCAAAAATTAAGACACAATAGAAAAAAAAAACAAAATTAAATAATTTTTAGGGTTTAAAAAAATCCTATATAAAACTGAAAAAACACAAAGTAAATAGAATGAGCATTCAGTATCAACAAAATGCCAAAAATCAATCAAGATCATTTTTAACATTTAAAAAAATATTAAAAATTATATTTGATACCAATTGCATACATGAACACTTTAAGAAAAGAAAAATTTTTGCACATATGGCACATTCTGTAAACTAGAATGTTATAAGCAGTATTGTGCCCTAATTCAATACTAATACAATACTAGGTTCTAAAGGCTTTGCAGTTCTAAAAATTAAAACTACATTGCAAGAAGATCAGACATTTAAATGGTATATTACAACTACAGTATGTAAAAATACTTCCATAGGATAAAACTGGAGCAGAATGGAAATGGTGATGGGATCATTAAGTCAGCTTGAGAAAATCCAGAACTTAGTACTCAGAAAGACAAAGCTGAGTGGGAAATGCTCCTTCACTTTTGAAAAGTATAATTGATTGAGAAGTAAAATCAATCACACACAACAAAGTCGCAGCTAACAGCATTGCTGAGTTGGCCATTTTTGTAAGTCTACTTTATTAAAAAGAAGAAATAGCTGAACTTAGCACATGGTATATTGTGTGGAAATTCTAGCTCTAAAATTCTTAAAAACAATTTATTAAAATTAAGAATTGACTTCCTTAAAATTTATATCAATTTGCATAGTCAGACCTTTAAAAATCAATAAAGGTTAAACACAGTATAGACTATATATGAAGAATTGCTCCCATACCACAGAATACTAAGGTTTAAATATAATAATTTTTGTTTTAATAAATTAAAGACTATGTTACGGAGTAACGCTTTTGCACACTGGTTTAATAAAATGCTGATTGGCCAGTAGCCAGGCAGAAAGTATAGGTGAGACAAGTAGACAAGAAGAATTCTGGGAAGATGAAGGTTGAGTCAGAAGATGCCAGCCCACCATCCAGGGAGCAGCATGTAATGACACACAGGTAAAGCCATGGAAAACATGATTTATAGATTAACAGAAATGGGCTGAGTTCAACTGTAGGAGCTATTCAATGGTAGGCCTAAGCTAATGGCTGAACAGATTTAATTACTATAAGCCTCTGTGTGTTTACATGGGGCTGAGCAGCTGCAGACCAGGCCAGCATAGGAAATCTTCCAACTACAAATGGTGCCCAATGGCTCAAGTTTCCACCTAAAACCTGAGAATACTTAATAAGCAATTCTAAACAGAGCCAAAAACAGTTTCCTGTTTCATATCTCATGTGGGTGGTGAGACACCACAACATGCAGGCTTGAGCTGCTCTATGGCAGGTTTGCAGCATGCAGGATGGAGCTATAGCATGGCACATTCCCACTGAGTACACAGAGGTTTCTGCAAGCGGCACAGCATGGTGCGTGGTGGATATAGGTTTTGCTACTATTAAAAAAAATTAATAAATAAAATAAAAATAAAAAAGTTTTCTGGGGTACATGCTGCTTTGAAGGAGGCATAGACCCACTGCTTCCGAGAGTTGGTGGTACAAATGGCTGCCAGAGCCAGAGCAAGTGGTAAACATACCACAGCCATGTTGGAAAGCTGAGATGGGTGGAACCAGCAGCCAAAGCTGCCATTTTTGTCCTAGTAATGCTGTAGTTTAAGGAAATAGATAATAAAACAGATTCAGATGAATTAAACCTCTAAACAGTTTACAGTGTATAAAATAATATACATAGGCTTGGAAGAGAGAGAAAAAGAGTATATGCAGTTATATAAAGAAGTAGAAAGTTTTAAAAATAAATCCTAAGAGAAAGTAAAAGTAATGTAAAAAATAAGCCAGTAAACATGGATATTACACAGAGAATCTGGGTTGTGTTGTCTTTGGGATTTTTAACTGCAGAAATATATTTGATTGTAAAGGCTGCTCAGTTAAACCAATATATATATATATATATATATATATATATATATATATATATATATATATATATATATATATATATATATATATATATTTTAAAGATATCTTGATTTCAAAACCTATATCTAAGGATACATTGCTTTGGAAAAGAGATTCTGCTTTTGTTTCCACAGAAAATGAGAACCTATGGATTGCTTCCAGGCTAATATGGTTTGACCAGCCAAGACCAACTAAAAGGTCTCCAGTGACATCATGGCCCAGATGATCCAGCATCCAGAACTGTTTCAAGGCAACTGGCTCAGACAATGCAGCCTTACAGACTATTCCAGTCAGGATTTGACCATAATTCTTAATTTTCTCAGGATCCCCATAAGAATACAGCACCCTTTATCAGTAGAAAGTAGCCTAGAAAACTATGCCTCCAAAAAATGGATTATATATGTTTGTCTTTGTTTAGATTGTTGGTTGCAAATTGTTATTAGTCACAGCCAATCTCTTTCTAAAACAAGAAGGGGAGATATGATATAGAAATGTAGAATATTGATATGATAGGATAAAAGGGTAGATTATTGAATTTACTTTTAAAGAACAGCAACTTGTTTAAAATGTTTTAAGTTGCTATAGATTTTAGTTTATTGATACAAATTTAAAGTTAATTTTGTCCTACTGTATGTATATTTCTACTCTCATTTAAAATTTTATGTTTATGTAACTCATTTAAATTGTAATGGATAATTAAGAAATATAGATTAATAATTAGACTTCTATGATAGTCAAACTTACAGTCATGCTAAGTTTTCTAGGTATACATAGATATAATTCAATTAGGTAGATGATCTTCAAATACTTCAAAGAACTATAGATTATGGTATTTAAAATGTTTTAAAAACTTAGACTTTTCTGGAGAGTGAGAAATGTCTGCTCCTGGCAGCACTGATTTACTTCAAAGAAGATGATGGTCATTGGGAAAACTCCATATGGAGATTGCTTTTCTTATGACAAAAGTTAGCCATTTGGGTAAGAAACTGTTCTTACCTGGACTGCTTGGCAAAATGTTGTATCAACTGGACATGCAGCACCCATAGGAAGGTGACCACTGAACTTTGCAAGGCAAAATGGTCCTTCAAGTTCCTGCTTTGCAGAGTGGACTGCCAGATGTTCTACAGGACACATGGAGAAGCAATTAAAAACTCAAGGCCTGTAGGCTAAAGATGGATGCCCCAACATTGCAGAAGAACTTTAGATGACTGTCCAAGCAGCCATCTGTCTCTGTCCTAGATTTTTTAGAAGTTGCTTACAATGCTCTTACTGTTTTCTTAGGTATTATTATATCCTTCTGAGGTCTTTGATGCAGTTGAAAACTAGATAGTAATTTTTTTCCTGAGTTATGATAAAAGATATGTGAGATATGAAACCTTAGACTCACAAATATAGGATAAATAGAATATTTTCTTTGAATTTGCCAAATATAAATAGACTAGATATTGTAACTGTGATTCTTGCTTGATAACTATTCTATTATATGTAATTTTATTATGTTAAAGTTAAAACTTTCCTTTTTGATCAGACAGAAAAGGGGAGGTATTGTGGGATGTTCTGTATGCTGTGAATATGTGTTGCTCTGACTTGTTGATAAACAAAATGCTGATTGGTCAGTAGCCAGGCAGGGACTATAGGTGGGCAAGCAGACAAGGGGAATTCTGGGAAGAGGAAGGCTGAGTCAGGGAGATGCCAGCCCACCATCCAGGGAGCAGCATGTAATGACACACAGGTTAAGCCATGGAAAATGTGGTCATTTATAGATTGACAGAAATGGGCTGAGTTCAAGTGTAGGAACTAGTTAATGGTAGGTCTAAGCTAATGACTGAGAAGTTTTAATTAATATAAGCCTCTGTGTGTTTACTTGGGTCTGAGTGGTTGTGGGCCAGGCAGGCATAGGAAATCTTCCAGCTACAAACTTCAATGTCTAAGAAGTTATCCTCCTATACCATTTTTTTTTAAACAAATGAGGTAAATGGAAGAAAATAATCTGAAAGAAAATGTCAATAAAAATGAGCTCAGTGGAGCCGGGCATGTTGGCACATGCATTTAACCCCAGCACTCAGGAGGCAGACATAGGCAGATCTCTATGAGTTCGAGGTAAGCTTGGTCTACAGAGGGAGTTCCAAGACAGTCAAGGCTACATAGAGAAACCCTGTTGAAAAACAAAACAAAACCAAAAAATAATAACCAGAAAGAAATTATAGTTCAATTGGCTAAATATCAAATACTTAAATGAAAACAATATCTCTTGTTTCCTAGTTGAGCCATCATAAGCTATATAAAATTAGTGTGACTATTGTCAATCATTTGGCTGCTTACAGCCACAGCCTTCAAACATGCTTCCTCTTGTGATCCAGGGAACTCAACTCCAAGGATCATTAATGACAAAGCAGTAAAACCCAAACTGTAACCTTTAGTAAGAAAAACAAAACAAAACAAACACACACACATATTTATATACATAAAGGGATATTAATAACATTAAATTATAAAAAGTTTTTGACTATGAATAAATTATACAATAGAAAGCACTCTAAAGAAATCATTCCTAAACTTCTACTTTGGAGAAACATTTAGTGATACAAAACATGCTTACAATATATGAAAAGTGCAGAAAGGAGAAAATAAAGCTATGTAATTTATAATGAATTTGGCAAAAATAACAACAACAAAAAAAAAACAAGGAAACACATATATCCCATGTATAAACACATGCAAACTAAAATAGGCTTGTAGAGAGCAGAGATAGATTGACACATAAGCAGATAGAAAACAACAAATCCTAATAGATTTACCAGTAAATTTTTTGATGAATATATGTTACTTTCATTATTTACATATTGTACAGAACATGCTTTTTAATCTCAAAATCTATCACATTTTGATTGTTTCAAAGAGAATGGCTTGATTTTAAACTTTACTGCTTTATTTAGGGAGAAAGTAGCCCATTGTCCATTTGGTCCTCTCACTCTTGGGTGTACATTTAAAAAACACAGAAGCCTGGATTCTGTGACTCTCGTCCCAGAGGGGTCATGTCAAATGATCTGTTCTGACCTTGGCCTTGGTAAAAATCAGGTACATATGTGGTGCACATACATACACGTAGACAAAACACTCATACACATAAATGTAAGAAAATAATAAAAGTTTAAAATATCAAGCTTTTAAACTGATAGTAAATAAGTGTCAGCATTTATATAGCATTAAAAACACATTTTTCCACATCTACGTAGGATTATCATGCAAAAAATATTATGCATAATGAAAGTTATTTTCATATATAGCTTACAGAATCAGCCCAACTAATTATAATTAAAGATATCATACATTGTAATCTAATTACCTACACAGATACATCTTCTTAAAGTTCCCTCTTATACTAATGGAACTTGGTTCTTGAGAAATTTTAAATTTATGTAAAATTAATAGAAAACAGAAAGTTTATGCATTCCTCATTTGTCAGTTACATTTCTGGCTATAGTGACCAATATATCTGTAAGAAACACTCCAGCCCAGAAGCTTGATATTTTTAAAATATGCTAAATTCTGGAAACAAAATTAATTTAAATATGGAGCAGTAAAAGATCAACACACCAGAAAAACATTTATAATTTTAAATACTGCAAAAGTAAATATTCTCTTCTAAAATAATGTTTAAGTTGAAGACATTTTTACTGTTCTTTTCTTTTTATGGAGTAATTGATCAGACCTAGTGTTATGAATTATTACACAGGGGTGTGAGGGTATCCTCCATATGCAGGGAATCTTGGTGGCATGCTGGGCAGATGCAGTGGTGGGCTGGTGGGTGACCCACTCCATGCAGCATAGCAGCATGGCAGCCGGTGGACATTCACAATCCTGGCAAAACATCCACGTGAAAATGGTTTATTATAATACAGAGATGAAGAGAAGATAGGAAAGAAGAGAGAAAGAGAGAGGGAAAGAGAGAGAGATAGGGATCGAGGGGTGCACACCTCATGGGAGTGGAGGGACAAAGAGAGAAAAGGGGTGGAGTTTTTCCTTAAGAAGAGGATTCTATGTCAGGACACAGGGCAGCCCTAAGGTGTGGGATTAGAATATTAACAGCTAGGACCTTGGATAAATTAGACTCTACCACCTAGCTATATACCCTGGCCCTGAAAACTTCTTTAAGTATTATTTTTATATTGATGTATGCCATTGCTTTAGTGACAATACCTATTATCTCTTGTCTAGAATATTCATTCACTTGTTGAACATTTATTCAGTGCTTACCATGAGTTTGGGAAAGCCTGTAGTAGAAAAGGGGTAAATCTAGCAGGTACTATGACCTCAGGACATACTGTGTAATGAAACAGAGCTATGTATTGTTTGATTTAAGGTGGAGGTCAATTCTGCAATAAACAGTGTTAAGGTTTTAAGAATCATTAAAAAAATACAGAAGTCAACTGATTATGACCATTAAATAACAAAATGACAATAGATTCCTTGATTCAGGAATACAGAGGCAGTGAATCAGTTTTTCATGCAAACAGCACTGCTCTTAGAAAAAGGCCCACCCTGCTTTGTCTGACTAGTGATTCCTCTGGGAGGTATCTGTTTACTAGTTCTATGTACCCAATTCTCTTGTGATGGCAGCTGAGTTGCTTGTTGTCTGCACCTTGCTTAGCACAGGAATCCCTTGGTTTTTGGAGTTGTTTGTTTTGTCTTTTGGTTTGTTTGTTTGTTTATCAGAACATTATGTTTCCTGCTTTGCTTTTCAATTTACTAAATTTTCAGTTTACTGAAAAAAATGTGAGTTAAAAAGCAACAGACTAGCAATTCAGACTCTAAATCACCAGAAAAACACAATGAGCAATAAAACAAGATATTGCACAAGACACAAAGACAACTCCAGCTTTCCAGAAATTCAAATTACAATTTGAGCAGCTGCCACAAATCTATCAATGGCAAGCATATACATTTCTATACCAAGATATTCAACATTAAATATTTTTACCTTGGTTCCAGACTATTGATCTTCATGTTTGTAACAGAAGTTTTTTCTAATTAAAATAAAAAATTAGTTGTAAATGCTATTAGCATTTTAATTTTGTATTTGTTAAAACATACTTGCATATTAGAAGAGATGTCTCAATGGATAAGAAGGCTTGCAACAAGGGCGTGAGGTCCTGAGTTCAGATTATTGGCACTCACCTAAAAGGCCTGTGTAGCTACACAAAGGCCTTTAACACTAACACTGTGAAAAGAAGAGAATAGCTTTGTCTTATGGATGGCCTGTAACATGATTCGTAAAAGGTCCTTATAATAAAAAAAGCTGGAGCCAAATATTGGGATGAAAGCTGAAAGATCAGAGAAACAGAACAAGCCAGCCATGTTCTTGCCTCTAGGAAATCCTCAGCCTCACGCGAGTGAGTTCTTGTTTTCTCTTGCCTTATATACCTTTCTCTGCCCAGACATCACTTCCTGAGATTAAAGGCATATATGCTTCCCAAGCAAAGGTATGAAATCTCAAGTGCTGGGATTAAAGGTGTGTGCTACCACTGACTGACTCTGTTCCCAGTATGGCCTTGAACTCATAGAGATCTAGAGGGATCTCTGCCTCCTGAGTGATAGGATTAAGGGTGTGTGCCACCACTCTGTGGTCTCAATGTCTAATCTAGTGGCTTGCACTGTCCTCTGATCCTCTAGGCAAGCTTTATTGGGGTACACAATATATCACCACATAACTGTCTGGACTCTATGTCTTTCTAGTGGCTAACTCTGTCCTCTGATCTTTCAGGCAAGCTTTCTTGGGGTACACAATATATCACCAAAGTGGCTATCTTGTTCAAGGTTCAATGTAAGATTCTGTCTTCAAAGTATAAGGAAGTGATAGAGCACAATAATGGATATTCTCCTCTGATCTCTGCAGAGATAACACAGGTATATGTGATCCACAGCACACATGCACATACAAAACACAGCTTTTTACACATAGAATCACATGCAAACAAAATACTCATGTGAATGCTGAGTAATTTTTAAAGAATGAAATAAAATATAATAAGATAAACAAAAGCTAATACATTAAATTAAACAAAAGAGAATGAAAGGTCCAAGAGAGGGCATAAGAAACAGACATGAACTCACTTGCACACTCAGAATTCCCATAAAACATTACAATGGAAGCCATAATATATATATATATATATATATATATATATATGTAGGGTAAAAAGAAAGAAGAAAAAATACAACTAAAATAAAAATAAAAAAAATATATAAAATTTTAAAAAAGGAAAGAATCATGACAAGATAGTAAGAAATTGGGGATGGTGATACCTACAGCAGTCTCTTTATTAATGAGGCTTGTTTTACCTATTTTAAATGAAGCTTAAGATGGTTCTTTCAATACTTATGAAGAATTATATTGTACCTTTTTGATGGGAATTTTATTGAGTCTTTAGTTTACTTTTGGTAGGACATTTTTAGTGTATTAATCCTACTGATCCATGAGGAGACGAGGTCTTTCCATCTTCTGATAGATTCTTCAAATTCTTTCTTAAATGTCTTAAAGTTTTATCATACAAGTCTTTCACTTGCTTGGTCACAGTTACCCCAAGATATTTTACATAATTTGAGCTTTTTGTAAGAGGTGTTATTTTACTGATTTCTTTTTCAGGCCATTATTTATTTTTATATAGGAGGGCTAGTGATTTGGGGGAGTTAATTTTATATCCAGCTACTTGACTGAAAGGGTTTATCAGCTGTAGGAGTTCCCCCACTAGCATTTTTAGTGTTACCTTTTTGTGTCTGTTTTATTAAGTCGTGAGTTTCATTATTTCTTTCCATGTAGTCCTTTTGGTTTTGATTTCTTCTTTTTGTTCTAGATCTTTCAGTTGTGCTGTTACATTACTAGTGTGCAATCTCTCCATTTTTTTTTTAATATAGGCATGTAGTATATGAACATTCCTCTTGGACCTTCTTTCGCCTTCATTGTGTCCTGTTGGTTTGGGTACATTGTGGATTCATTTTCATTCAACTCTAGAAAATTTCAACTCCTTTCCTTTGTCATTATCCATCTTTCATTCAGTAGTGAGTTGCTCAGTTTCCATGAATGTAGCTAGAGTTTCTCTCCAGGTCCCACCAAGTCCCCATAGTCCCATAGCCCAAATATAAAATAATCACTCAGAAGCTTATATTACTTATAAACTGTATAGCTGTGGCAGGCTTCTTGCTATCTAGTTTTTATATCTTAAATTAACCCATTTCTATTAACCTATAAGATGCCACGTGACTCGTGGCTTACCAGTACTTTACATGCTGCTTGTCACAGTGGTGGCTGGCAGCATCTCCTGACTCAGCCTTCCTGTTCCCTGAATTCTCCTCTCTCTTTGTCCCACCTATGCTTCCTGCCTGGCTACTGGCCAGTCAGCATTTTATTTATTAACCAATCAGAGCAACACATTCACAGCATAGAGAACATCCTACAGCATATGAGTTTGTAGGTTTTCTCTTTTTTCTGTTACTGTTGATATCCAGTTTTAATCTGTGGTGGTCTGGAAGAACACAAATATGTCATTTCAACTTTCTTGTACTGTTAAGACTTGCTTTGCATCCAAGTATGTGGTCAATTTTGAAGAAATTTCAATGAGGTCCTGAAAAGAAGGTATATTCTTTTGTGTTTGGGTAAAAATGTTCTGTGAGTATCTGTTAGGTCCCTTAGGTTTCTTTCTTTCTTTCTTTCTTTCTTTCTTTCTTTCTTTCTTTCTTTCTTTCTTTCTTTCTTTCTTTCTTTCTTTCTTTCTTCTTCTTCTTCTTCTTCTTCTTCTTCTTCTTCTTCTTCTTCTTCTTTTTCTTTTTCTTTTTCTTTTACTTCTGTTTGGTTTTTTGATACAGGCTTCCTCTGTGTAGTGTTGGTGCCTGTCCTGGATCTCACTCTGTAGACTACGCTGGCCTCAAACTCACAGAGATCTGCCGAGCTCCGCCTCCCAAGTGCTGGGATTAAAGGCATGCACTCTGCTCCATTAGGTTTATAACATCAGTTAACTCAAGCCTTTCTCTCTTATTTTTATCTGGATGACCCCTATATTGGCAAGAGTGGGGAAGTAATGTCTTTACTATCACTGTGTATGGGTCAATATGTATGTACACAAGGTCACTCAAGTTCATAAAAGAAAAACTACAGCATAAATCACATATTGACCCATACACAGTGATAGTAAAGACATTACTTCCCCACTCTTGCCAATATAGGGGTCATTCAGATAAAAATAGAATATTTTTTTCTTTGATGAGTATGTAATCTCCTTCCCTATCTCTTCTAATTAGTTTTGGTTTGAAGTTTACTTTGTCAGTAAAATGGCTACAGTAGCTGGCTGGCTTCTTATGTCCATTTACTTAGAATATCGTTTTTTTCCATCTTTTTATCCAAAAGTGATATCTATTCTTAATGTTAAAGTACGTTGCCTAGAAGCTGCATAAGGATAGGTTCTGTTTTCATATCCTCTCTATTAGTCTGTATGTTTTTCTTTCTTTTTGTTATTTTTTTACTGGTTAATTGAGACTTTGTGTCTTCATACCAATACACAGTGTTTTATATTCTTATTATTCTGCTGATGTGGTGTGCATGTGCATGCGCGCACATGTGCATATGTTTCCTCTTTTGGTTTGCTGGTCTTGAAGTATTTATTCCTTATGTTTTGGAGGGTTTGGTTAATCTCCATAGAATGGAGTTTACCTTCTAGTGGCTAAAATAATCTAGCTCCTTCTGTATGGCTGGATTGTAGATAGATATTGCTTAAATTTGGTTTTATCATTGAATGTCTCATATTCTCTATTTATTGTAATTGAAAATTTTCTTTGCTATAGTAGTCTGGGATGGCATCTGTGGTCTCTCCGAATCTGTCCAGGCACTTCCTGGTATTTAGAGTCTCCATTGAGAAGTCTGGTATTATTCTAATAAGTCTGCCTTTTTATATTACTTGATCTTTGTGTTTTTGTTTTTGTTTGTTTGTTTGTTTGTTTTTTCGAGACAGGGTTTCTCTTTTTAGTTTTGTGCCTTTCCTGGAACTCACTTTGTAGATCAGGCTAGCCTCGAACTCATAGAGATCTGCCTGCCTCTGTCTCCTGAGTGCTAGGATTAAAGGCATGTGCCACCACCGCCCGGCATTACTTGGTCTTTTTACCTTGCAGCTTTTAATATTGTTTCTTTTTTTTTTTCCTGTGTCATTCATGTTTTGATAATTATGTGCTGAGAGGACTTTCTTTTCTGATGTGGCTATTTAGGATTCTTCATGCTTCTTGTACCTTGATAAACATTTCCTTCTTTTGGTTAGGCAAATTTTCTTCGATGATTTTGTTGAAAATATTTTCTATGCCTTTGACCTGTGTTTCTTCTCCTTCCTCTCTTCATATTATCTGTAGATTTGGTCTTTTTATAGTGTACCAGATTTCCTTGACCTTTTCTGCCAGAATATATTAAGATTCAACATTTTCTTTAACCAATGTATCCATGTTTTCTATTTTCTCTTCAGTGTCTAAGATTCTCTTCTCCGTCTTTTATATTCTGTTGGTGAAGCTTGTCTCTGAGTTCCTGTTTGAATTCCTGTAGTTTTTCATTTTCAGGTTTCCCTCAGTTTTGGTTTTGTTTATTGATTCTATTCCTACTGTGAGTACTTGAACTGTTTTATTTCTTTTCTTTCATTCACTGTTTGTGTTTTCACAGATTTCTTTAAAGGATATCTTTATTTCCCCCTTTAAATACCTTGGTGGTGGCCATGTTGGAAGAGTTGCAGTCAGCAATGGAGCTTACAGAGTACAGCTCCCTGGATAGGAAAGCTGTGATGGGTTCACCCTGGAGGCAGAGCCCTGAAGGACTGTCTCCAGGGTGCCCCTTGTACCTTCTGTGCCTTCTCCTACTTACTGTTATTGTGCCCTTACTGCACTTGGCATGATGAATTACTATGTGAAAGGATTTTACTCTATCTAGAATAGTGTGATTGTTTCATGGGAAAATCCTGCTCCTCACTGGACAATTTACTGGCAGATCACAGTGAAGATGATTTTTATAAGAGCAATGATGCTTACTTGGATCAATGATTTATTGAATTTTCTGAGTCAGCTTAAAAGATGGAGGTGATGAAGACGGTAAAGATGATAAAAGAAACGAGTTAGGCTGCCCTGTCAGTTGCTCCAATGAAAGATACAAAGGATAGAAGTAAGATTGGGAGTCACCCCTCCTTTGCTAGAAGTGAGACTTGCCAAGGACGGAAAATAAGAATAAGGAAGTTTCATGCATTATAGACTCATGAATTCTGCCTGTGGGAAACAGGCTGATGATCAAAGAATGCAATTATGTCCCTATACCCATGGTTAGGTCTGAGTTCCATGGTCATGTAGCTTACAGAATTAATGCACCTTGAAAAAACAAAGTTGTAGAAGGAAATTAAATAACACTATTGTGTGTAAAGAAAAAAAGAAAAATAATTGATTAGCTAGACTGCTTGAGTAAAGATCTGTAGAATATAAATAGGATAGGAATCTGCTATATTGAAACTCAAACAGCTGCCTACCAGTACAAAGGGTTGAAATATACTTGCCTTCCTTAAAACTTTGCTAATCAATAAGAAAAGAATCATTACATTTGAGTGAAGATGTTATAGTAGGAAAATTAATACAAAGGAAAATCTTTAATTACTTGTAGGCTTCTAAGAAAGCATGTAACTTGTGATCATAATGTGATTTCTTCCTGTGTAAAGATTTTAATTTGTTTTTAGAAAATATGTAACTTGTGGTTGTGAGGTAATCATTTCTTGTGTAGAAATGTCCATCTTAGGTGGTATAAAAGAGATAAGAGGAAAATAAAGAGACAGGAAGAAAAAAGAGAAAAATAAAATGAGTTAAGCTTTACTCCCTCAGATAAATCTCCTGTGTGTTTAGAAGCACCAGCTCCATATCCTCTCTCCAGTTTCTCTGACCTGCTGAAGCAGGACCTCTTTCACAATCATAGAGTTTATCTTCAGGTCTTCCTTGTGCTTCAGGGATGTTGTAATACCACATGTTGTGGTAGGCTTGCTGGGCTCTAGTGAATACATGTGATGCTGGTGGCTACATCATTTGTTTTTACCCTGCCATCTAAATGTCTGGGTTAGGGAAGATTTTAAATCTAGGTACTGATAACTAGTCTTATCTTTGTTGGCTTGGTACTGTGTTTTTGGTTTTCACTGCCCTCTCTGGTTTTTAGGAGAGTGTGGTGGCTGTATGTTTCCTGATAGAAATTCTTCTGGGTTTCTGGAGGTTCTGAGTAAATTGTATTCCTAAGTATTAGGAGCTGATATTGGGAATGGGTCCTCCACCAGAGGACCACAGGAAGGAAGAAAGCAAGGAAGTGAGGAGGTTCTATAGAGCTGGTGTTGACTAGAGGTTTGCATATGGAGGAAAGGAAGGAGGAGAATGAAGAACCGAAGCTAGCCTAATTACTTTTCTGGCCTACTTGCTTCTCTGGCAGGCTTGGTTGTTGGCATCCCAGAGAAAGCCTGCTAGAGATTGAGGCGGGAAGAACAGGATGAGTCAAGGAGGTTGGAGGAGACAACCTGATTGATTATCTAGAGATGAGAGCAGGTAGAAAGTGAGGCTACAGCATGTTGTCTGCTAAAGAGCTAGGGAACTGGATTTGAAGGAGAGGAGAGAGAGGTGAATAACTATAGTTCCCTGGCCTATAGAGTGGTATGTTCCCAAGCAATGCCTGCTGGAGTTGGGGTCTGGGATAGAGCAATTAGTTAAGGGAATGAAATTTTGAAGGAGAGACCTGTGTCATCCCCCTGGAGACAGGGGAACAAGTAAAAGGGAGGCTCCAGCACGTGGGTGGCTATAGAGCTGGAGATGAGACTGGGCTATTGGATTTAGAGGAATGGAAGGAGAGGTAAAGATCTGCACTCAGCCTACTTGGTTCCCTGCGATGAGTCTCTGGGTAATTTTAATAGTCTTGCGCTCTAGAAATATGAAAGTTGTGTGGTGTAAGAGTTTTATTTTCAAAAGGTAGAAATGATGAAAGGCTTTCTAACTGTTAAAACACTTCAATACTCTTGAGCATGATGGACAAGTTGGTGGTCTTTTTGTTCCATCTTCAGTAGCATCACAAATAGTTTGGGCATAGTTTTCAGATTTTGTCTTCCTTGTTAAGATGGAGGAGGATTCAGAATCTGTTTTAAGTTCAACCAAGACTGTGTTTGAGTCCAATTTTATTTTAAACTTACTAGGTGAATTTTGAAACATTTTAGAAGCAGTGTTTTGTTAATTACCTCCACAACCAATAAGTTCATACCACTTTGTATTAACATACTTCCCACATTTCTTACAAATAGAATTGGATTTTGTAGATGTTACGCTTAGTGTTAATTAGTAATGAAAATTTGACTCAAATATGGACTAGATCAACATGATAAAAATTCTTGTTCTACCCCCGAAACCAACCAAAGAATTTCCAATTTTGGAGAAAATGGGGAGTTTAAGGCACAAAGCTTAGTGCAACATTTCCTTTAGTATGTAGATTCCATCATTGTCCTGGGATTGTACTTGGCCATCAGAAGGGAATGAGCAAAATGTTCATTTAGGAGTCTGAAGTGGGGAAAGCAATATTCAGTAGAAGAATAGATAGCTGACCAAATGGAACTACCTGAAAGAGACACAGAAAACTGAATGAGAAGATTGTTTCTTGAGAATAACAAGCAGCTACCATTCAGTTTGACCCCTTAACCCATACATATAGTGTTTCTCTTTGAGAATACCTGCTTCTTCCCATAGGACACTTCACAAGCCCATCCAAGTTACACATTCTACTCTAAGCCCATTAGGTCTTAATTGGATCTCTTGCTCCCTAATGACCTATGAATTGGAATCAAAGCAATGTTTGCTCTCCCATACTCAGTATCAGTACTCATGAAAGCAGGGAATGAGAAAGTCAAGCAATCTCTGATTTAGGGCTAAACAACATGTTGCAATTCAGGCACACTTCTTCTGAGGGCTACAATGAAACCTATTTTGTTCTGTTTGTGTTTGGTAATGTTGCTTTGTTTTTCAGTCTGCTTTCTGGAAGGAAAGGGATGATACTCTTCTCCTCAATGTATTTTGTGGCCTTTCTGCCATTGGTTCAGCTCCTCCTTTGTGGTCACCAGTGGCCGCTTCTAAGTGAGTATGATAAAAGAACCCAAATATCAAGACAATCAGCTCACTGTAAAATTTATCTAACACAAATGTTTGTTGAACAAATTAGGCTCATCCCATGACTAATATGGTATATGAAATAAACACACATACACAAGCATAAAAACACATGCATACATGCAAACACACACACACACACACACACACACACACACACACACACACACACACACACAGGGCCTAAGCAACTATTCTCTCATAAACTGATTTTTGTAGAAACTTAAGTCCTATGATTAAGGAGTCTTAATATATCTTCAGTTCTCAGAACCTTTGCAGTCTTATCTCTTGTTTCTCAGGTACAGTTGTCTTTAGCTCTTTCATGCTTAACCTCTGGCTTTCTTTGTTCCTTTCAAGCTCTGTTCAAAGAACACTAATTCTTGCTGAAACTCTCAGGTCCTTATATAAGTCATGGTTCAATGCATAAATAACAGTCACACACTTATCAACAATCTGTTTTTTTTAAGGATCTTTTCCTCTGAAGTTCCAGGTCTAACAGACACTTGATATACCTTCCAAATAACTACAGATGAGGAATTTTATAATTGTTTTCTCCCTGAATAGCCCAAATCCCTATCATAAAACCTTATATATATTTGCACAATCTACTACATGATCATATTATTGCTAACTTTGTGAGAGCAAACACTTACGTTACAGAACACAAAATGTGTTTTTTAAAGCTATGCTCTATTTTGATATTATAGTTTCTGTAGTATTTATGCCTCACTGGGGTGAACATTAGAGCTAAAACACAGTATTTTTTTTTTTTTTTTTGGCAATGATATTCTCCATTAACTGTTTAAGGACATTTTAGTCAATGATCGAGCTGGAGGTCAAATTGGGAGTTCTCGGTTAAGACAGATTGAAAGGAAAGTAGTATTAAGAATTTGTGCTCATGGGTAATTTATATCAAATGAATCTACATTAGACATTGTCATGTATTTTTTCAAAGATGAGTATTTTGCCATGTGGGTATTTTAGAATAATGTCTGAGCATTATACTCATTAAAAATGGTAAGTAGGACATTTACTCACAAATAGCTATTAGCAACTAAATAAAATATTAAAACAGTGTGATAAAGGAGAAATAAAATTAGTCCTGAGGAGGGAACAAAAGTACACATTGCATTTTTTTTAAATGCATCAATTAAATGGCTCAGTGGATAAAGGTATTTGCCACCAAATTTGATGATGTGAGTTTGATCCTTGTGCCCCACAAGGAAGAAGGGAGGAGATACCTTCAACAAATTGTCCTCTGACTGCCACATGGATGCTTTTGAACATATGCATACCTTCATAGCACCCCATTATATGTACACACAAAGTAAGTGTATAGATAAATGTCATTATTTATATTTATCAATCGAGAAAAACTACTTCTCTTCAGTTATGTGAATATACATATTTATAATATATTTTCAAAGTTACACATCTATTCATGTATTGATATCAATAATTATGATTGTTAAGGAAAACACCTGAAAAGAAGCAGTGTCTGTAGAGACCAATTGACTGATTAGAGTTTCAGTATTGTGCAGAGTTTGGAATGTTGCATATCCAGAGGTTAATTGCCTTACATTGAGCTAGTTCTAGCCCTCTGGAACAGCCATTTCTTGCCTACCTTCATATTGATATTAAAATCACGTGTCTTACAGATTTGAACCTTTTGGAATTTATTAACTTAGTAGACCTCCAGCTTCTACCAACTCCAAAGCTAAGGATATCATCAGAAAACATCTTGGGCCTGCAGAAAAGTTTCCCCGATTTTGCTACAGCTCTCTCTCTGAGCTACCCACCAATGCATTTTTCACTTACCATGATTTATGATTTCCTTTGTTCTTTAAAAGTATAAAACTTCCTAAAACTGCTTTTTTGTTAGAAACGAAATCTGTGGTCATCTATATCTGTGTTCCCAGGCCGTGGTCACTCAAATTGCTCCAGAACAAACTATCTCATCTCTTTAAGATAAAAACTGTAGAATTTTCTTTCTTGCTTTTGGGCATTGGTATGATGGATAATTTAAAGTTATACTAGAGTACTTTATATTTTATTTCACAGAGTAACTTTCATTTTTCAGAGCTGGGGATAAAGGCAGAGAACAGAAAATGGACTAAAAATTCAAGTTTCAATAAAAGTAATTTCAGACCACTTTAATTTGGCTACAAATATGTCAGTGAAAAGGCAAATACTACTTTTCCTTATGAAGAAGAAACAATATTTTTAACAACAGGAAGTATTTGGTGTGTCTATATAATTCATTTCTATTAAACTTGTCATGTTTGCTCTTCTGATATTCCTCAGGATTTTGTTGTTACAAGAAAAGAGGACTCTGGACTATAAAGTAGACGTACATAATTCACTTGAATGCTGGCTCTAGAATACACCTGTCCTCATACCAGAGATGTATTTCCTGCTTATGCTAATACATTTGCATCATGGAAATTGTGTTTTATTTCTAACTTGGTCAGTGAAAATATGCTATGTTAGAGTATCGACGACATGATCTATGTAGTGAAAATTGAATAAAATGTTTACATTTATTAAGTATTTATTATGTATCATGATATGCCTTAATCCATTCTTCTAAAACAAAATTAGCTAGAACATTACCCTTCCTTCTTCACTTTACTACCTTTATAACTACAATTCAATGTGTTGCTATTCTATTTTCCCTAATAGCATATTATTTGGAGAATGTAAATATTTAAATGTCAGTTCACTTCTAGCAACTTTACATTTATTAACTCAATATGCAACCAGGTGAAGTAGATATTGCTTTTATCGTGGAACAGAGAAATGGGCCATGGGAACACGGCTTAGTTTGGTCAGCGAGGGTGAGTTGAGGTGCACAGCAGTTTCACACATCATGTTTGGCTGAAGGGCTTGCATACATAAAGACTGCCATATGCCACATTGCACAAGGCTTGCTTCCTAACACAAATAAAATTGTTTACTAGAGAAATAAAAAATATTTTGTTATGCACAAGGGAAAGGTATTTACAGTGTGTTGAAAAACATTTTATTAGACTTGTTATATCCCATTTCACCTTTGTGAGCTGCTAGTGACTTATTTAAAAGTACACAACAATGCAGCATGTCTGACCTTTGTGTATTGATTTTTCAGACTTTATATATATTTGTACTTGAAGTATATTTTACTAGAAATAAAAGAAATGAAGTAAATGGATATAGTATTCACTGTATATATACCATGTTGTGTTATTTTAGTCATTGAAAGCACAATATGAATGTGTTTGCTAAAAAGTAGTGAAATACCCCCATCTACTTCTCCACTTATTTAGACTACAAATCTTTAGAAAATTTACCATAAGTGAATATCATCTCCTCATTCTTCATTTAGAGAAACTGAGACATTGATGGATTAATTAAACAGATGATACTACTGGCTGAAAAATATTAGTTGTCTCCAGGGCAAGGGATGTACCATAAAGCTATAAAATCATTTTGTTCCCTTAGGTGAAGTTAAAAGAGAAAATTAAACAAATCCATTATCATTGTTCCCCTAAGATGTCAATTACCAGAGTGGGAGTGGGATAGTGACTGTGAATGTCTTTCTTACTTCTTCTACTTACCATCTTTCTAAATGGCTCAACAGACTCTCACTAATGAGCACCACCTTCCCTTAAAGTACTGCGTTCCCTACTGAGTGTGTTAGCCTACACAAAGTAATGAGGTTGATTCATACTGAGGCCCTATTTTCAGGTGAGAAGAGCCTACTAACATAGAAGCCTGTTTGTTTTCTAAACTGCTGTACTTGTTTCTATTCTTGTTTGTTTTTCATGTTTCTACTACCTCTACCTGTTTGTAAATAAGAGCAATATTTGAAAGACAAGGAAATTTTTACCTGAAGAGAACACAACATTTTGTAATGTATTTCCTTCTCTATTGGGTTATTTCCCTTAGGAAACATGCTTTCTCTCAAACTTAATGTAAGTAATAATGAGAGAAACAGTGAATGATGACTTGCTTCAGAGCTACCCTTCCAATTTGGTGACAATGTCAAAGACTTACTCTAGGACATTCAACATCAACCTGGAATGAATTGTTTATTCTAGCATTAATAATTGCATATAGCTTCGAAATGAAGAATATTGTATTTGTTTTTGTTAAAACATTTTTCCTCACCCACCCTCTAGATTCCACATTATCCTGGTCAATCCATGCTTTTCACAGTCATCTCTCTCAAGGTCAAGGAAAGAGATGCAATAATGAGAAAATGGAACAAACATCATCTAATGGCAGGAGCAGTTCATAAAAGGCTGTAATGGCAATTCCACCCAGACTGGGAAGGAATGCAACATTTTCACTGAGCACTACCTGACAGATTCAATAATCAAGGGAAAGCCTTAATTGATGACACTTCATTAGCATAATGAGTCGAAGCTGGGAAAAGAGAGTCCCTTATTAATTAATCAAGCAAAGCACGAACTGTTTCAGTCTCCTACACTCTGCCATCTTCCATTAATCAAGAAAATGCGTATTAAACTCATTTGAAATCTCGGCATGTGGATTATCATCCCAAGGAAAAGCACTGGCAAAAGAGTCTGCCCAGCTGCACACATCTGTTTTGAGTTCCTATGTGCATCAAAATCAGATTTACAAGGCTACAATCTTACACACAGGGCATAGAAATAGCAGTTCTCCAAGATGTGTAAATCACCTCCTCATTAGAAAAGCAAACAAAACCCCATCAACCTCACTAGGAAAAACGGGAAGAACAAAAGAAATTAACTTCATCTGCTGTTCTTTTGCCTGATGCCCAAACCTCCATTGTCTGAAAGAGCATAAAATACGGACATGTACAAAATACCCACAGCAGCCTAATATAGCCTATACTTACTACCATCTGCCAAGTCACTGCTTCAACTTCTAGGCTTTATTTGATCATGAGAGATTACTTTTTAGGGTGTGTGGGCGTGCCCAGCTCAGATACAAAAATGTCATGCTTCTTAAGTCCCCAACTAACTATAAACGCAGGTGTTGAGAATCACTGCTAATGAGGTTAACAAGCCAAGATCAAAATGTGGAATCCCTCCAGAAGAATGGACTTGAAGAGGCAAAAACCCAAGACTCTATTATTGTAAGGTCAATTCCCTATGCTGTTTCATGTTATCTTTAGGTGAGAGGTGGCTGTCAACCCATTAATAAGCTAAAGAGGGTTAGAACGGAATCTGAGAAGGAAAATCCTGTAAGGAAATCCACATATGTGGAGTTGGTATCAAATTGTGACACACACTGCTATCTCTGTATTTAGTGAGATCTATGGATGATTGTGACCTTTACCTTTCTCTTAAACCATAACAGTAGTTTAAACTACAGGAAGCCTTCATTGATTATAGACCTTATAGTCTATGATCAGATAGCATTGAAAAAGTCAGCAAATCAGAGCTGTTGGTCTGACAGACTCATTTAATTGTCTCCAGAAACTTTGTGTGTGGTAGAAATACTAGTTTAACAAAATTCATCTCCCTCATATCTGCCTGCACCAATGATTACATGCACATACAGTGCACAAATGCTGCACATAATGGTACCTTAACCAAACCCATCTCTGCTTATTTTGTATCATTGTGAGGCTGCCTACATTGCTATGTCCACTGTAAGGTATTCAGATTTAGGGAAATCATCATTTGAAAGAATTAAATGTGACTAATTCTTGAATTGTATGATACTCCAACTTCATGGCTAAACCTTGTAGCCATAAAAGCCTGGATTTATAAGACCAAATTGACAGATATGTCTGTCTCATCAATCTACATCACATTTGTGTAAACTTATTTCCTGATAAATTAGATTGAAGAATTATTCAAATGTAGTGCTTTTTGCACAGATGGAAGAAATTTTAACAGAACAAACATAACACAATTGTACCCAATGCTTGATCAGTGTTATTTTTAAATGCTACACGGTTAGGACAAATTTGTTTGGCATAAGAGTGACTTGTCTAAATATTTAAGTGGTTCATTAAGTGAAATAACAAAATAACTTCTCACCTGAAGGACTTCTGGCATTTCAGAACTCCAGTCAACTGAGCTACTACTCACCCTAAAGAGTTAACTGAGATACTGCTCTATTGCCTGGGATTGCTCATGTCAGCCAAATTGGCCCTAAATTTTGAACAGTAACTTTGAGCTTAAAGAAGAAATAGGCATGCCTCCTTTCAGGACTTTAGCCTCTATCAATTTTAAAGAGCACAGGTTGTGATGGGGATCATTTTATAAAAATAAATCAAATTTTCCTACCTGAAGATTGCTGAAGCCATCATCTATAATGCAAGACAATAACTAGGAACTATGTTCTAATAAAAGTTATTGATTTTTCAAGCCCACAAATATTCCCTGTTGCCATAAAGTTGGCTTAATGTATGTGATAGGATCTACTCTATGCATACAAAATTAAGCCCTTCTTAAAGAACACTGAAAAATGCCTGCAATGTGTAGGATTTTAAGTTTTGAGTTCTAACGATTAGCTTTGCAGGTAGAATCTCAGACATTTTCTCTATGGGTTTAGCTTCTGTGAAATATGCCATTACAACTTGTGAGTGCTAATAAAGTAGGTAAACTTTAAAACTGATTTAAATGTGGCAACAAAGATAACATGCCAACCCCAAAAGTAGGACAAGTAAATGTGAACAAATATGAAGGTTGAGGCTTTTAAGATAGATTTTCATATCGCTATCATCTCTTTCTCTCTCTCAATCTATCTATCCATCTAATCTCTCTGTCTTTCTCCTTCTGTGTGTCTGTCTCTCTGACTCTCCTATTTTATTCATAGTGCTGCAAATTGAATCCAGGGCCTTTTGCATACTTGGGAGTAACTCTGTACAATACATATTCTTTAATGTGTTTTTCATAAATAGTGAGAAATATCCCATATTTAAAATACATTCTTATTATAATAAATGCTACCTAGTTGTATTTTGGCAGAAAATGACTCTCACCTACTTGTGTGAAAACTAAATTCTAATAAGAAATGAAAGAGAAATTAAAATGACAGCACACACATATCTTGAAAATGAGACAGTGTAGAAGACGGCTGAGTGAACTGCTTCAAATGAAGTGGGTTACAATTACTGAGCCATTACAAATAAATACGGTTCATGTAATAGAAATTTAAACCTTCACAGAGTCTAAAGTTACTATATTTGCTTTAAAACACAGGGTATTTTTCTAAAAAGTGAAGTGGTAAGTTTAATGATTTGCCCAGAAAGTTACCTTTGAAATAGTCAATTAAGTTCATGTATGTTCTTAGTTCTTGCCTTCACACAAAGCATTGCCCTTTTTTTGGCAATTCACCATACTATTTTGTGTGACCTTGAGCAAAGCTATATATTAATTACATAGATGATTAAATATATAAATTCAGGATTTTAATAAAATATGCAGTTATCTAAGTATAATTGGAGACAAACAGAAATAGAAATATACATATTAGTGAAAATCAACTGTTGGATAAATTACAATATATTTAGCTTTATTTTTGCAGTTGCTCAAAATAACATAAAAATTATCAAAAGTGATTCAAACTGCTTTGTCAATAAACACAACAAGGAAAGACAAAAAAGTCTTAATAGATTTAAACTCAGCAAATTCAGTATTAAATAAAAAAATAACATTCTGAATAATGCTGAGAGTTGCCTTAATCTTTCCAAAGTCTTCCATTTATTCTATCACATAACGCATTCTCCCACCACTGAGCTTTAGGAAAGAACTATTATTGCCAGTTATTATAACCAACTTTCACTAGTTCTTCAAGTTCTCTTGACACATTTCACTAAACAATATATTTATGGTCAGAAAATCTCAAGGTTATGAGGATGGAATAATGGTCACGTGACAAGAAGAGCGGGTGATGATGGAAAAACATGACTCTCTACATGTTGGATCACTGTTTCCTGCTAACTCCTCCTTCATTGCATTTTGATGAGTTCTTGTGCCTCACAATTTTTGATTAAACACTATAGGAGTGGTCCATGCTATTTTAACATGATTACTGAGAAAATAAAAATTAATAGAATCTATACCTTGAAGTTGTTTATCTTTTATATTAAATATACAATAAATCTCTTTTAGTAATTGCCAAGAAATATAATAGTAAATTTAACATATTTAATAAATGCATCTGAAAGAAAGTGATTCAAAATATTAATGTAGCAGAATCTTCTATCACTATAACTGAAAGTATATATTTCATTACAGGAAAACTTATCACTTCTCTTCCTTGAGTCATATGAATTTGAAGTTTTTCATGTAATTCATTTTTCAAAGTAAGAAAACTTTCAAGATATTCATGTTTTGAAATGCACATATTTATGACATTTCTGTCTTAAACAAGAGCCAACATTGGAGATTCAACTTTGTTTTACAAAAAAAAAAAAAAACCCAGATGTTACTTTTTCTACTCTGAATACTTTGATGAGCAATTAAAATTGATTTCCAATGTCTATGAAGAGTTGTAGAATCAATACTGCTATAAAACCTTTTACAGACATTAGTGTTCCTGCTTCATTTAAGAGAGAAATGAAAATCCCTGAAGACTTCAAAAAACAGCACTAAAACATCAATTGTGTAAAGATGACATCGTCAACTCCATGGAGGTGTTTCTATCATAGGTGTTATGCCTGTAGTAATGTTGATGATGATAATTCTTTTTTTTTTCTATAGGAGTTTTCCATGGGGATTATTCAGAATCCTACATTCATGTTGTGGTTTCAGAACAGTATATATGAGTGTTATTGTGTAAAGAAAACCATGTATTCATTATGATTTGATGTCTTTATTATAGACTTTAATCAGCTCATTTTTGTGAAAGGACATTTTGGGATGTTTGATTATGTCCATTTTTGGAATTTAACTTTAGAGTTCATTTGAGGTAGAATACAAATATTATTTAAATCAAACCTCAATAATTTGATGTATGCACATTAGGACCATGACACAATTTAAAGACAGAAGTTTCCAGGATGTTGATAGTTATTCATTCATGAAGAACAGTCAAAGAGGAGTAGATACAAATATTCAAAAATATTCTTCCTTCACTAACTTTAGTACTTAGTGGTAAGTTTCTATTGATGTCTTTCTTCAGTTCTATATCTGTATACCTTTCTAAGACAGCAGTATAAAGTTGACACAAATGGAGTTTTCAAGCTTAATCTTCTATTCAGAAAGATATGACTTTGTGCATTTAAATTTGTAAATTTTACTACTCTGTAATTGTCATAGTTTATAAAATTTTACGATCATTGTCTTGTGTATCTGTAAAAACTGAGCTATATTTCAAACTATTCTACTAATAAAATGTTTATAATTAGTAGAAACGAATTTTAATTTTCCTTATATGCTTCATATTAATGAAGATGATGGTCATTTATCCATTCTAGGATATAATCTAGTAGACTGCAAATAAGTTATAATACTTTGAGTGTCTTTTCCATTATTTACAACCTTTGACCACTTCATGTATTCATATAATGAATATCTGTTCCATTCTTTTCCTATTATGCTGTCTCTGTCTCTTCCCCTTCTTCTTTTGCTGAAAACTGTTTTCCCCCCAAAGTCTGCTTCCTACTTTCATGTTTTTTTTTCTTTTGTGTGACTTGATGAGCTTAATACTTAATATGATTGCCTGCATAAGCATGCTCTAATTTTCTAGAGCAATGTTAACTAACCTTTGGCTATAATACTAAAGTGACACTCTTTTTCTCTCAGCCACCGTTCACTGTCAATAGTCCCTCCTAGAGGACTGAGGCCCCATGAACCCCTTTCTCTTCCATAGTGTAATGTTGAAAAGCCCAAACTTGTGCATGGGGAAGATAACCATAGTTCCAGGGGGTTCATAGATGCATTGGCTAGGCACATGTCTGGAGACTGCCCCAAAACAGACAATAAAATATGACTGGGGATATAACTCAGTGACAAGTGTTTGAGTGCTTGATAGCATGTACATGAACCTAGATTAAATTCCTAGTACATATAAAATGAAATGAAGAAAAAGAAATAAAGAAAAGAAAAATCTAATAGTTCGACAACACAATAGAGTAGGGATATTATCTAAATTATGTACTGTATAGTCAGATATCTAAACATGAATGTATTAAATAAAAGTAACAGGCTAGTAAGCAAATACTGGAATGTAAAAGTAATATATCTTTCATCTACATATATCCTATCATCTAAAATAGCTGACTATAAATTAGGGAGAGTTAATAAGCTCACAAATATGAAACATTAATCACAATGTATGTGCTCATTTTATAGTAATTTAATTTCTCTACATTCTTCCCAATACCTATAATAACACATAACAAGACAAACAGAATATGAAAGGGGAAAAAATCTCAAGATTCAATCATCAAGAACACAGGAATAACTTGCATGCACAATGCCCAGTTCTAACTAGAAGATTAAGAAAAGTTCTGCTTCAGGCCGGAGTGTAAAATACCTATCACAAAGAACATCCCTGGACTATTTGGGGAAGCCTAAGAACACTCAAGTGCAGGTGTTGCATGGTATTCACCAGAGAAAATTGCTCACACATGGGATAAAGCCAAGAGAAACTCTTTACCAGCTGGACTGCATCTTCAGGATCCCAGTGGAGCCCCATGCCTTTTTCAGGGTGAACTTTAAGTAAAGAAACCATGTCTTGGACTGACATACTTTTCTGTTAACAAGAACAGTTAGCCAGAAGTGGAACTACAGAATCCAAAAACCAAGGTGAGTACGTTGAGAGACTTTCTCAGAACTGGGTGATGTCATTCTGTATGCTGTGAATATGTGTTGCTCTGATTGGTTGATAAATAAAGCTGTTTGGCAATGGTGAGTCAGAATAAGGTTAGGCAGGACATTGACATTATAACTAGAGAGAGAGGAAGGAGAAAGAGAGCAGAAGAGACCCGGCTAGCCGCCACCATGAGAAACAACATGTAAAGGTAGCGGTAAGCCACGAGCCATGTGGTAAATTATAGATTTATAGAAATGGGTTAATTTAAGATGTAAGAACTAGCTAGTGAGAAGCCTGAGCCATTAGACCATAGTGGTTATAAATAATATTAAGCCTCTGTATGATTATTTTATAAAAGGCTACAAACTGTGGGTGAGAGATTTGTCCTGACCATGGGCCAAGTGGGACACAGGAAATCTTCTGGCTGCAACTGGCATTGATGGATTAGGTTTTTGTCTTAGTTTTGGCAGATGGTACTGTCCACATGCTGAGTTTTATGGTCTGTGTGGTACTTCCATCATGGAGTTAGTAGAACTAGGGTCTCGGGACTATTAAGGTCTGGAGCCCCTTTACCCAGAGAAAGCTGCAAAGGGTTCCCCACATCTGGCTGAGAAAGGCAGAAAGAGTACTCCCCCTCTACCCCTACCCCATGATGCTGTAACAAGGATCTTAATGTGAAGAGAGTTCAGGTCCAGGGAGCAAGCAAAGAACTGACTATCTGGGAAAGACAACAGAGAAACAAAGGAAAGATTAAAATGAAGATAGTACAAAAGAAAAGTGTGCTTTATTGAGGCAGTCTGACATCTCCCATCAACATGGGAGGAGGAAACCACCTAATGGAGAGTCTAATGGGTACCGCTGGGCTCAGCATTTTATAAGACATTGGGTTGTCCCATTTTTTTAATAGTCTAGTCCAGATGTTTGTCGTTGAGCACTCCTTTTCCTCCCATTTTACTGTTAGAACAGCAGTAGCCTACTAGAAAACCTGACATTCTTTTTCCTGTCATCCTATATCCTTCCGACTGTCGCTCAAAGACATCCACCCAAATTACAAACTTAATGCTCCTCTTCCGACTTCCACTGCTCCTGTCAATGACATCTCTTGACTTGCCTGGAAATGTGCTACAACTTGCCGGTACCCTTTTCCTTTGTTTGCAAATAAAATCAGCTATTAACTCTATTGATGTTTTCCATCGAATCCTCCATCTATATACTCCTTATGTAATCACACACCTCTTAGTTGAGGCTGTCTTTTCCCTGCAGAGAAATTGGAAAGAGATGAGTAATTGCAGAGGTCGAGCTTTTAGGAGGTCTAACCCAGGGCTTACCTGACACGTTTAATTGGAAGAAGGATAATTCATCCAAAGTAACAGAGAGAAAATCAGACAAGGGAGATGTTACAGATGCAAGATGAATTGACAGGGAAGGTGAAAGAGTACATGTCTGACAATATATGTCTTCTCAATTAAGTACAACGTGTGGTCTTTACTAAAATGTGATGTGGAGAAGGGCGCAGAAATGGAAGTCGGGAGAACATGTTGGGATTTGAAGCGTGCTGCATACCTTAGAAAATGCACTATAGCTTTAAATCCTGCAAAGGTGGGAACCAAAGCTTGTCTAAGTTTAGTTCTTATTCAAAGTAAATAAACATTGTCTTGAAGTCCACTTTGCTCTCCCCCCTCCCAGGTGCTTTCAAGAACTAGTAAAAAGAATGGACAGACAGAATACTAAAATTGTTAATGTTCTTAAGAATTTATAGTAGTGATATGTATTTATGCTACTCCAGGCTTGTAACAAAGGAACTCACAATTACCACAAGAAAATTTTATGACAAGCTACTTCCCAGACATCTCTAATCACAAGTTTCCTCAATCATTTTATTTCTAGTTCCAAAGACAACATTTACCACCTCATATAATTCCTGATTAATACTTCATAAGTTTGCCTTTGCCATATGAGATGTGTATATACCAAGCTTCTCTGAGCCCTTATAGAGAGGAAGCTCCCTAGCTTTAACATTGAAGAAAAGAGTGAAATCTATCTGCATGCTTACTTACATATTGTTTTTCAGCTCCCAGGTGCCTACATTCATAAGTGCACAACAGCTTAACCTATCATGCTTACAAAACTGGTTAGCTATTAAGGCTTGATGAGGTAACTCAGTATGAGGAATGTGTCTCAAAAACAGGCAGCAGAGTCTTAGAAATCCCCTTGGTCTCACATGAGGACCCAGCTACACAACTGTAACATATATGCAGGGGGTTTAGATCAGTCCCATGAAGGCTCCCTGGTTGTTGGTTCAGTCTCTGTGAGCCCATATGAGCCCAGGTTAGTTGATTCTATGGGTTTTTTTTTGTTGTGCCCTTGACACCACTGATTTCTACAATCCCCCTCTTCCACAGGATTTCCTGAGCCCTGCCTAATATTTGGCTGTGGGTCTCTGCATCTGTTTCCATCAGTTGCTGGGGGAAACCTCTCTGATAACAGTTGGGCTACACACCCCATCCTTAATAGAAGAGGAAGTGCCTAGTCTCACGGCAGCTGGACATACCTTGGTTTTCTGATATCCATGGGATGCCCACCAATATCTGAAGAGAAACAGTGGAGGAAGAGTAGATGGGGGGAGGGAGAGTCAAGGAACTAGGAAGAGGGAGAAAGGAGAAATTTTGTTTGGAATGTAAAAACAAATAATAATAAACCACACACACACACACACACACACACACACACACACACACACACACAGTGGATAACTAGAATGAGTTACTGGGAAAATATAGTTGTACTTAGATATAAGATATAAACTAGTCTTTGAGAAAGCATGATTTGATGCTAACCCAGTAATGCTTCTGTGCAACCAATTAAACTGTTTCATATCTGAAAACATATAGTGCTTTGGATAGAGTGGTATCCATGTGTCTTGGCTGCTGACACCCTCCTAGATATAGTCAGCAGTATCTGTAGACGTTTTTGTGTTCAAAACAGGGTGAGATTGCTTCTGGTTTCTCAAGTATAGGCCAGGGATGCTGGGAAATGTCTTCCAATGCATAGTAGATTCCCTTACAACAAATAAACATCAGGCCTAAAACACCAGTATATCCAAGTGACTCTGTCCTATCTAAGTGGCCAGAACAGTAATAAAAAACTTGAAGATTGAATGGGAGATTTACTCTTTCTGTGTACTCAAGGTTGTTCTGTCTTGGCTTATAATTTTTTTTACACGGCTTATTATAAACCACAAAGAAGCACAGTTGAATTCAGTTGACTCGCCAGACTTTGTTTGGAATGTTCTCTCTTCTTAACTAAAGGCTGACTCATTTTCTTAGTCACACTGTTTTGCTCTCTCTTGGCATTCAAACCTAATCTCTACACACAAAAAGTTTTTCCACTATAACTTACTTTTCCCTCCCAGAACAAGCTGATTTTGAACTATTTTTATCAGACCTTATACTTTTTCCCCAATTATTATACTTGCAAGCAAATAAATTTGATATGGATGCACACTTGCAGTGTGGTCTTATGATATCCCCAAAATGTCACATAATAATTGCAAATATATATGCCTTTGTACAGTGAGGATATTTCTCCAAATATTGTTGGGACAACTTAACAATACTTAATGAAAACTACTTCAGATGAGTATTCAAATACTGAGATCATTTGGTTTAGTTGGAAGTTTTCCTGTGTCCTGATAGGCCAGCTGTCAGAACAAATCTCTCCAACTCGCATCCCCTAAGTAAACACACAGAGGCTTATATTAATTATAACTGCTTGGCCATTAGCTCAGGCTTATTTCTGACTAGCTCTTACACTTAAATTAACCCATAATTCTTATCTATGCTTAGCCACATGGCTTGGTACCTTTTCTCAGTTCTACCTTCACATCTTGCCTCCTATGTGTCTGGCTGGTGACTCCTGACTCAGCCTTCCTATTCCCAGAATTCTCATCTGCTTACTCTGCCTATACTTCCTGACTGGCTACTGGCCAACAGCATTTTTTTTTCTTTTTTTTTTTTTGGTTTTTGAGACAGGGTTTCTCCGTGTAGCTTTGCACCTTTCCTGGAACTCACTTGGTAGCCCAGGCTGGCCTCGAACTCATAGAGATCCACCTGCCTCTGCCTCCCGAGTGCTGGGATTAAAGGCGTGCGCCACCACCGCCCGGCAGCATTTTTTTTTTATCAACCAATCAGAGCAACACATATTCACAGCATACAGAATGATATCCTGCAGTCATTTGGCCCTAGTCAAAGCTTGGAGTTTGAAATAATTTGCTAAATTGTCAGACAGCAAAACTCTCCTGCCACTGTGACCTACCATCCCTGGAGGACAGACACAGGCTGCCATTCTACAGCCACTTTCCTAGAAACACAAAAGGAAATGAATTTATTTAATAAAGTGGTGTGAGAAACTCACAATATTTGGGTGACTTCAAACTGTCTGCACAATAATAATCACATGGAATCATTTACTGTAATAAAACCCTTTTGCACCAGAGGCATTGCTATTTCCTTTTGAATCATAGGTCTCTATCACACCCATCTTTACATTCAGGACATGTCTTGATAATCCTCTTTGTAACAGCCTCTGTACCAGCTCTGAAAAGAAACAAAAATAAGGAGAGGGTTTGAAACATATTATTTCTTTTAGTATATAAAGAATTGAAAATGCAAAGCACTGAAAATTTAAGGATTTAGAATCCCTGATAAGCACAAAATCTTTTCCAACCACACTATTTCAAATTCTGGAGGTAAGTAATAATGCATAATAAATTAGCCTGTAACATGTGGAGACACTTTAGAAAACAAGTTTATTTTTTTCACAATATGCCACTGAAAGCATCTCTTCCTGATGAACTGTCCTCATTTTTTACTGCACAGTGTTAGATTATTTATTGTGCTTTCAAGATGGACCAGCTCTCATCATATATTTTCTGCATATTTTATTGTGAATGATAAAATTTGTTTATGTGAGTAGAGTAAAAAAAAACCCACATTTTTCATGATGAACTAGATTTGGGGTAGAGGCATGGTTCTCTCCCCCTTAAAAACAACAACAACAAAAAAAAAAAACACTGAATTTGATTGCTTATTTAAATTATGTCTCTGCTCAGCTCAAAATTTGCATTATTATCTTTCAACAAAAGCCACTGCATCGTGTGGCACATGTGCATGTAAGAAATGCTTTAAAAGAATACAGTCTGTGAATACATTTTCCAAATCCCTACATGACCAAGCATGTAAGACAGTCTTTCAGAAAGTATGGGATATCTGAGAAATGACTCTATCTGAGAAATCTTTTAACTTTTAATTGTTGCATGTGAAATAAATTGACTTGTTTTGGTGTTATTTATTTATTATTTTTCTTGTCTTTCAGAAAATACCTTATAGTGTTTTACCAGACATTTTGGCTTTTTTGTGTTAAATACTTTTTGGAATCTTTTCTTCACATATTTCTGTCCATTTTAAGGCAAATGACTAATTATGGTAAGATGGAATTGTAAGGGGAAGATCGAAACCCTACTAACTTGAATAAAATAAAGAGAAATATGCACACAAGTGTTATGCTACGGTCTGTTCTGTCACAACAATAATACTGTTGATTGTAAATAATGTCACTGCAATGAAAATGTGTCTAAATGACTTAAAATGCTCTTAGGCACTGAACTCACAATTATGCTCTATCTGCCCCTCAGACTTTGGTGGACACCCCCCAGACCTTAACCAAACTGACACCACAATTGAAGTACCATTCAAGCCCTGGAACTCAGCACACAGAAGACAACACCTGCCAAGAGGAGAACAAAGACCTAATCCATCAAAGTCCACAGTTTTGGGAAAGCCCTTAAATGTATCAACCTTGCTTTTGACTTCTGTAATTCTGCTTCTGTCTAACTATTCTTGCTAACTGAGAGATGTGTAGACCCAGGATATTTTTTTGTGCTTAAAAGCTCACCCTTAGAAAGGCTCAGGACTGTACTTAGGTCCCTAACCCAGTGTGGTTACCACCTGGCTAATAAAGACTTTCTAGTCTTCTATGGTGAGTACCTCCCTACTATGCAAATGTGATACTAGAAAGTGTCGCAGAACCTAGGTAGATGTTTTATATTCTATGTACACAGAACCTAGGCAAAAAATGATTCCAAAAAAAGACTGGTAACTGATTGAAACTTTTTCAAATTTAAGTATGATGTCATGAAATTTAGGACATAAATGACTTACTGAATATATTCCTTTTCAGATACAAAAAATAGTTTTATTGAAAATTTAAATGTTCCAATCCAAAGAGTTATAAAAGCAAACCCTCTGTGAATTGTTGGCAATGTTTATCTGGAGTAACACTACCAACCTATCCTTGAATTCCTCCCATAAATAACTAGACATATGCTATTTTGAGATACAGATCTACATAGCATAGCAACAATACACTTCATAACCAGATATTTATACTCAAATATATATTTTTCATAAAGATTATGTAATTCTGTTTGATTCCTTTTACCCAGGCAATAAGTTTTATCAGATGATACATAGTTAAATCATGTTCTCCTACAGCCTCTTCTTATATATAGACTAGACTACCCAACTTGACAGATCTATTACTGTAAGAGCTTCCATAGTTATAGTGTGCTAAAATTGCTAAAAAAAAATTATTATGCTATATAGGGCCAACGTGTTTCCACTAGACACCAGACACCAACAAATAAAATACCCAGTACTGGGAATGAGTAACTTCTTTTAAGTTATTGTCTAGTGAGTTTCCATAGACCCTCAAACACTTCAGATTATTGCCAATGTTCTTGGTTGGCTCCAGAAGTTGATAAGATAATATTACTGAAGATAATCACATACTTGAGTCATACAACATGGAGAAATCAGGCTGATGCTCACCTGGAAGCTTTATCACTGCAGGCTAGCTTTCGTAGTGCTGAATGGTGCTAGGCAGGATAGTAAGAGGGGGGAAATAATACTCATTTTTATCCAGCTGTTAAGCCTAAGCATCTCAATAATGATAGAACTGGCGAGATATACCCACAGGTATGATAGTAGTCAAATGTTCATAAATGTAACCAACAATTTTCTGATTGGAGCTAAGTTTTACACCAGAAGATAAAATCCACACCTTGCACCATTATCAGGCCAAGAACTGTGATGAGACAGGTGTGTTGGCTAGTTTTACACCAAGTTTACATAAGCTAAATTAATTTTGGTAGAATGTCCCAACCTGATTAGTCTGTGGACAAGTCTGTCAGACATTTTTATTGGTTGATGATTGGTAGAGGAAGGACAGCTCACTGTGAGCAATGCCTTCCCTGGACTGATGGTCTTGGATGCAGTATAAAAGCAGGGTGAGTAAACCTGTACCTCAGGAGCAAGCAAGTAAACAGAATTCCTCTTTGGTTTTTGCTTCAGTTCTTATCTCCAGGTTACTACTACCTTGAAATCCTCTTCTGACTTCCCTCAGTGATAGAGTGCAATCTGAGAGTTGTAGGATGAAATATATTCTTTACACCCCAAGTTGGTTTTGTTTATAGTGTTTTAGGACAGCAATTGTCTTAGGGTTTCTATTGTTGAGAAGTGATACTATGACCAAGACAACACTTGTGAAGGAAAACATTCAAATGAGGCTTGCTTACAGTTCAGAGGTTTTGTCCATTGTCATCATGGTGACAAGCATGGTGGCACACAGGCAAACATGGTGCTGGAGAGGTAGCTGAGAGTTCTACATCTGGATCTACAGGCAGCAGGAAGTGACTGAGACACACTTCGTTCAATAATGCCATGCTTACTCCACAAGGTCATACCTCCTATCAGCACCACTCCCTGTGAGCCTATAGGGGTCACTTTCTTTCTAAAAACAGCAGCATTAGAAACTCAGATAAGACAAACGATCATAGGTCCTTGGTGAGAAAATACTACTATTATTTTGTTAGATGAGTATAGCGTTAAACTGACTCATAATGACTTGTCTTGATAGCCAAGGTTATTTAATTGCTCATCCTCCACCAAAGAAACTTCTATTTACAATAGATGCTAAACAACACAGAGATCTACAATTAGCCAAGGTGCAGAAAATAAGAGATTGTAGAATTCTAAAAATGAAGCATATACAGTGTAACCATTCCTCTGTAGGCTTAGGGATCATTGAAGAAGAGAAGGCAGAAAGAGGGTAAGCACCAGAAATGATGGATGACTACAAGGAAACTGTGTCTTCTGAACTTATAGCAGTGATGACAGCATATACAAGACCTATGCAAGTCTATCCTAGACCAAATATCAGCTTGGAAAGAGTGCATGGGTAAAATTTCCTTCCAAGCCATGTAACTTTTGGCAATTCTTAGTTTCAGGGAAAGGATGAGTCATTTTTCACTAAGAGTATAGCCCCTGGTAAATTGGCTATATTTCAGTGGAAGGTCACACACTCAGGAATATCTTGGCCTCATAAATTAATCTTGATCTGTTAAAAAAAAAGGAAGCATAATTTTGAAAGGATAGGAATGGGGTGCTGAATATTTGAATAGCTAGTGGAAGAGGTGAATATGATCAAAACACACTTTATGAAATTCTCAATACCTCATAAAATGTTTAATTAAAAAATTAAGTAGAGAGGTAAAATTTTTAAACATTTCCAGTACGACTTTAAACATTAATAGCACGTGAGTATTAACTCTGCATAATCCTGTTTATTTTAGAACTTTTCACAATAGCCAAGTTACACAATCAGTCAAGGAACCTATGAATGGAACAATGAAGAAAATGTTGCGCACATACATGTGCAGAGCACACAGCATTGAGTGAACTAACATCAATTCAACCTAAATAGGACACAGACAAAAGAGTAGATCAAGAAATCCACCATAGCTTAGGAAGGCAGTGAACTGAATGGGGTTACTTAGAGTTATATGGGTGAGGGGTTAATTACAAGAGTATCGATGACTCAAAGCCAGTTGTGTCCGAGGGAAGCCCACCTCAGCATAGGGGATGACTCGTGAAAGTCACGTATCAGGAGCTCCTTGCACAACTTGCACCAGCTGAGTAGATTAGAGTGTCTCCTTTTACTAGCAATTGTTTACTCCTAATATAATCTTGGGCAAAGGACATATAAATTCTGTAATTTCCTGAACCTTGTAAACTTTAAGTCTTAAGCTAGAGAGAAAGCAATGGAAAATACACAAACATAACAGAGATGGGCTGGGGAGGGTCAGAGGTAGATATACCCAGAGAGAAAATCAAATCATATATGTAGGAAAATGAATAAAGCTAGACTTCTGAACTTCATCAGATTAAACAAAATAAGCTACATTCAGAAATACAAACCTTACCAGTAAAGTCTAAATTTAAAAATTAAAATAAAGTCCAGAAAATAGGAAGGAATATTTAGCAAGAGGAAAGTGACTACTGGGAAAAAGGAGGTGGGATAGGAGACCAATGACGTGTGAGTGTGATCATAGTATATTATATACATATATGAAATGTCATAATGATAATATCATTATTTTATGTAATTAATAAGGAATAAATAGTGGGAAAAATTGAAATGATCTGTTAGGAGAAATAGTATTTTGTCATTTGGAGAATGGAGAAAAGGAACAGGGATTCTGTGAATTAAAATACTTCCCTTAAATATTATGACTAATCCTGATATATTGAATGTGGCATTTCTTCTCAAGGCATAAGTGTACCTTAAGTCTAATGAAACAGTAGTTAGAATGCATGGGGTTGCTCTGCCCTAGGTGTTAGACATTGACAAGTGGTAGTTTGTCTTGTTTGACAAACACGTTGAGAAAAGGAAGCATTGCTGGCTATTCTCACTTATATTTTTCTTTCACAGACATGCACAGTTCAATCAAATCCAAGCCTGTAAATGTGTTAAAGAATGTGCATGCTCTGGCTATGTTCCCTCAATGGGTAATTCTTGTAAAGAATCTCATAGTATTTTAGAAAAGAAAGAAAATATGATTCTGTAAAGCAAGGACAGAGAGAAGGTCATCCAATCCTGTCTAAGAGGATCAAGCCAAGTTTACAAGAGCAGTTCAGGAACTAGGTAGAAAAGTAGGTCTTCATGTGGGGAAAAACACACACCTTTCAGAAATTTACTAAGTTGAGTGATTGGCAAAATATTTTGTAAGATTTGATTGTACATTTCTATCTCACTTAAAATGTCTTTGACTATCATTTATATAATACTCAATATACCCTATATTGAATATGAATTTATATATATATATATATATATATATATATATATATATATATATGCATGTGTGTGTGTGTGTGTGCATGCATTTCCAGTAATTGCCTCTAAGCATATATTTTCACAAACCCAAGACTAAAATATTTTATTCAAGACTCCATGGCAACATTCTCAAAATATTTTTTGTTGTAGATCACTGATGCTGGAAACAGGCATAAGTAGGTCTTAATCTACATTCTACAATGTCGTAAGAAGGAGTAGGCTATATTAGAATACATAATGAATCTCACACAGTTAATAGGTTATAAATATTCTTTTTTTTTTTTTTTCGGTTTTTCGAGACAGGGTTTCTCTGTGTAGCTTTGCGCCTTTCCTGGGACTCACTTGGTAGCCCAGGCTGGCCTCGAACTCACAGAGATCCGCCTGGCTCTGCCTCCCGAGTGCTGGGATTAAAGGCGTGCGCCACCACCGCCCGGCTAGGTTATAAATATTCTACAGCAATCTCACAATTTTTGAAACATAGACAGTATTACTATTAGGAATTCTGGACTTCACCTTAAGCAAAACGTTTGTTTTGTTTTGTTTTGTTTCTAGACTGGCAGAGGATAGTAATGACTTCAATATACTCTATATATGGAGCTTCAGACATTGCTGGAAGAAAGAAAAGAAGTGTCCACAGACTCTTCACCACCACTTCAGAATTTAAGTTACTTGTATACAGGAAATTCTTTGTATTTAATTTTATATTATGATGACAATGAAATGTAGGTGGTGGCAAAAAACAAAAACCCAGCTTACAAGTCCTCTATTTCCCACCATTCATAAAATGTTCATAAAACTATCTGTGAAGTCCCATGACAACTGTAAAAAGCTGATCACTAGTTCTCTGTTCCATCAGTAGACTCCTCTCCTGAAATGTCTCCAGTTCCTGACTAGCCACCACCATAATCACCTTCACAGTGCTAGGAGCATACACATATGACATGTGCCTTTTCTTAGAGACAGTAGAGAAAGCCTTGAATGAGGTAAGTCCTGAGGGAATATGTATTGTTGATATGGGTATGACCACATCTGGAACTTGACTGTCTCAGCCACCTTATGTGGTGAGGCCAAAGGAATGGCAAAGCTTTCCTCAGAGTCCAAGTATGAAATTTTGTAAACAATTGATTGACTGATTTATGTGTACAAAAACTGGCATCTGCCAGTTTTCACAGATGGTACAACTTAAGAATGCTCACCTACAGGAACCTCCTAATGATTCTAGTTGACACCTCCCCTCTGTGGATCTGGGTTTCTGGAGGTAGTAGGTGAAGCTCTGCCAGAGTGCACACACCACAGCACACTCAAAATTCCTGTTTGTGTGTCTGTGTATGTCCTTTCTTCATTCACTCATTACCCCTAGCTAAAGTTCCAGGACCAAGCCATGCAAGATGTGTCAAGGAAGTGGCTCTAATATTTGACTGTGTATTACTATAATCACCTTCATGGTGCATGGAAGCATGCACATATAATCCGTGGACAGCTTTCTCAGTTCTCTGGATTTTATCGTATGCTTTAGCCAAAATGAATTATTTCAGTTTTGAATTCAAAATTATCCCAAGTTCTTCCTTCCTCCCTGAACTTGGAACATTGTCTGGAATGTTGTTATACTGATTCACCAAAATCACACATAGTTTGCTTTCACATTATAAATTAGATGTCTCTTCAGACAAAAATTGTTGCCCAGTCTATTTGAGAGGCATCTATAATTGTTCTTTAGCATTTTATCTTTGATCACAGTCTTCATTATGCTTTATTTGTGCTCTCCGTAAAACAAAGTCAGAGAATGTTTGTATTGTCTGTTTGTTTGTGTTGGTGACTAAGCACTTGACAAGCCACTGAAGGGAGACAAGTTTCCTTTTTTGCCTCATGGTTTGAGAGTACATCGATGATAGCCAAGAAGGTATGGCACCATGAGTTCTTGCCTCTGTGGCAGGGCCAGGAGGTTGCTTACTCACATTTGGGTGATCAAAAGCAGAAAGCAGAAAATAAGCAAGACCAAGCTTTATGAAATGTAAAGGTTCAACACGATGACCTAATTCCTCCAGGAAGATTCTGTCCAAAGGTTCTAGCACCTCACAAACAGGATCAGCAGCTGGGAACCAAGCTTCTAACATGGAACCAAGCTTCTAGCATGGGTGCATTTCCCACACAAACCACAGAAGTCTGTGTTTCAGGAGTTTAGAGCTATAGGGAAGAAATTAATAGTCATCTCATTAATGCCCAGGTTAAAGTTCTACATAAACTCTTGGGCTTTCCTGAATGAGAGAGTTTTGAAGTTACCCAGGAATGTCAGGCCATTTTCTTTCCTTGGTCATAATGAGTTTTTATTTATTTAATTAATGTTTTAAGGGAAATTGATTATCTCAACTCAGCACTTAACAATACAGTTCTGATGATGTGGGAGCCTTGTGTTTTTATTCTGTTGTTGTTGGCTCTGAATGGATTTTATTGGTTTGTTCTGTACTGTGTCATTTGTAACCTGAATTTCAACAAGAGCTTTGAACGTTAATAAAATGTGTTTTGCACATATTTGTGAATCTACGTGTGAAGGGAGGAAGCCCAAGGTTATTATGTTTAATATCATGCATTCCACCCCTTTCAAAGTACCATTAGGTAGTGATGATTCAGGACTTTAATCCCAACACTACCGAGACAGAGGCAGGAATAACTCTGAGTTCAAGGCCAATCTGGTGTACAGTGCAAGTTCCATGACAGCCAGGGCGACTCGGAGAAACCCTGACTTGAAAAACCGTATATATATATATATATATATATATATATATATATATATATATATATATCTCACATTATTAGAAATGTCTTTTTACAAATAGTATCTGAAATAAAAAATATCTGAAATTAGGATAAATAATTCCTTATTTCTGTGGTTTGTTTGCATATATGACATCTGGAAATGAGAAATATAATGACTAAACATAGTTTATTTTAAATATACTAAAAATGTCTTTTATTGATAATAGTCTTCCTTTGTGTATAGCCTTAAATTTTTACCTCACAAAATGCATTTTGTTTCTGACAAAAAAACTTTGTAATTGTTAATTCTATCTTACAAAACCACTAAGTCAACAAAGCATCATAACAGCTTCCCAGAAATCCAATAGAAAGCCAAAGAACACATTTATTCTGAACCTTAATTCTGGTGTCTCTCCAACAGGTTACAGTGAATGACTGACATTCATTAATTTAAAATTCCAAACAGCAACTTTACAAGAATGGGACTCTCCTTACAAAGATTGTGCCTAGCGTTCGGTCTTTCCACTGATTCCAGTGGTTTTTACCTTATGAATGGCACCAGATTCAATAAAGAACATGGTAAGTTCACAAACAGACACCAACAAAAGGTTTTAAAGAAGATCAGAAAGGAACTTAGATTGTACGAGTAATGAGGAAGCACTGTAGATGTGAGGAGGAAAGTACAATCTCCCATCCTCTCAAGTGCTTTTTCTTAGTCACTATGCACTGAAAAATGCCCATCTCCTATTTGCAAATGCCATAATTGAGATTCATGGAATTGTGTGTTTAATAATTCTTCCAGAATCAAGTACTTTATAAATCAAAAGGAGCATATGACCCTTATGTCTTATGTGCTGGACAAATGATACATAATCAATTTTAGTTATTCCTACACATATCCCTTTCTACAAAACTGTTTAAAAAGGCTACCATTCGTTTACTGTATTATATGTAATATGTGTGATATGTTTATTTTTTTCTTTTATTGAGAAAAGTTTTATTTTTCTTACAATATATTCTAATTATTATTTCCCTTCCATCCACTCTTCCCAGTTCCTCCCCACTGCATCCTGTCTGGATCCACCTCCATTCAGTCTCTCCTTAGAAAACAGACAGCTGAGGGTAGTAGTAGAAAAAGTAAAATAAAATAAAACAGGACGAAACAAATTAAATAGGACAAAACAAACTAAGAAAGAAGAGAGCCAAAGAAAAGACATAATAAACAGGTAGAGATGCAGAGACCCACTCATTCATACACTCAGGAATACCATAAAAACATAAAAATAAAACCCATAGTAACTATGCAAAGGACCCATGGTTAAAATAATAATAAAATAAAAATAAATCAATCAGAAAAGAAGTTCTAACCCTACATTAAGAGAAAGGAAACCTCTGTAGAGGCCACTGGCATTTGTTTCCTGTTGTCCATCTACTACTGGACATGATGCCTACCCTTAAGTATGGCTTCTTTCCCCGGTGAGACTCCCTTGGAGAAAATTAAGTTTTCATTTGTAAGTGGCTATGAATTGGAGATTGCTTCTAGCTCAGGGGTCATGGGTCCATTTCTACTTTGAGTTCTAGGACACCATCTGGAGCAGACCAGTACAGGCTTTGTGAGTACTGCCTCAGTCTCTGAGTTCATATGTGCTCGGCTTTGTTTCCTTGATGTCCTTCATCCCCTCTGGCTCTTATACTCTTCCCACTTCCTCTTCCATGGAGTTCTTTGAGCCCAAGAGGAGGGATTTGATAAAGACATTTCGTTTAGGGCTGAGTGTTTCAAGATCTCTAACTCTCTACATATTGTCTGGCTGTGGGTCTCTGTGTTTGTTCCCAAAGGCTGCAGGAGCAAGCCTCCCCTATGATGACTGAAGAAGGCACTGATCTATGAGCATTGCAGGATTCTTTCAGGAGTCATATTATTGCTATGTCTCTTTAGTAGAACAGTAGTATTTGGATTTTCCTTAGGTCTCTACACTATCTAGTCTTAGGTTTTTGGTCCCCTGAGCAGAGCACTTGGGTATTGGTCCTATCTCGTGGAGTGGGCCTTTATTCTGATAAAATATTGATGGTTACTCCCACAAGCTTTGTGGGGCCATTGCACTAAATATCTTTCAGGCAAGACATCATTGCAGATCAAAGGTTTTGTAGCTGAGTAGGTGATTATGGTTCTCCTTTGGTAGCTTGAAAAGTGGCTTCCTATACCAAGATCACTAACCCCAAAAAGTGAAGGCTTTAGATAGGCAATGGCATTACTTAGGCAATAGCATTATTTCTCTGTGTTCAGTGAGATCTGTGGGTGCTGTCTTCAATAAGACATTGTTGTGAGTTTGTGGAAAGCAACCTATAGCCTTGACAATAACATGGATTACTAGTGGGTTCCAGTGGGAACCCTTTGGCCAAGAAATCAACTAGATGTAACCCACTCCTGGTGCTGGAAGCTTCATTAGTTGACAAGAGATTTTTATTTGGGCATCTACCTTCTCAGTTATTTGGTGACTTCATTTAGATTACCATCATATATGTATATATTTTGCAATGCTTCTAATGTATTAAGTTTTCATATTACCACTCAATTTTAGGTGTCTCTCTTGTATTCATTTCCTTGAAGCCCTCTTCACTCCCCCTCCACACTTAATCTTCCTGTCTCAAAGGCCCCTCCAACCATCCATATCTTTCTATTCTGCTTCCCCTTCCAAGGAAGGTCTATTCTTCCATCCTAGTCCATTACTTTATACCTAAACACTGTGGTTCTACAGAAAATAGGTTTATTATCATTGATTTAACTGTTAATACAACATCTAAGTGAAAAAATACCATATTTATATTTTGGGAGTATGGGTTACCTCACTCAGGATGACTTTTTTCTAGTTTTATCAATTTACCAGCAAATTTCATGATGTAATTTTTTAACAGCTGAGTAATACATTTTGTAAATTTACTACATTTTCTTCATCCATTCTTCTATTGAGAGAAACCTAGGTTGTTTCTAATTTCTGAATATTATGAATACAGCAGCAATGAACATGTTTGAGCAAGTGTCCTTTTAGTAGGGTGAAGCAACCTTTGGATATATGCCCAAGAGTAGTATAGCTGGATATGAGATAGATGAATTCTCATCTTCCTGAGGGATTGTCACACTGATTTCCATAGTAGCTGTACAAGTTTACCCTCCCATCAATAACGGATGAGTGTTCCTGTTACTCCATATCCTCATCAGCATGATCTGTTCTTTCTTTTATTGACCTTGGCAACTCTGATGGTTGTAGGATTAATTCTCAAAGTAGTTTTGATTGTCGTTTCCCTGATGAAGAGTGATGTTGAACATTTTTAAAGTTTTTCAGCCATTTGAGATTCCACTTTAGGGAATTTTCTGCTTATATCTGTACCCCTTTTTAAGTTGGGTTATTTGTTTTACTGATAGCTAGCTTTTCAAGTTCTTTTTTATATTTTAGATAACAATCTTCTATTGGATGTGTAGTTGGTAAAAATTATTTTACCTTTCTGCTGGCAGTTGCTTTGTCTGAATAATGGTGACCTTTGCCATGCAGAAGTTTTTCTGTCTCATGAGGTTCAATTTACTAATTGTTGATCTTAGTGCGTGTGCTATTGGTGTTCTATTCTGAAAATATTTCCTTGTACTAATGAGTTTAAAGTTATTCTCCACTTTCACTTCAATCAGATTCAGTGTGTCTAGTTTTATTTGGAGTTCTTTGGTCCATTTGGAACTGAGTGTTGTGCAGGTGATAAGTGTGGATCTATTTGTATTCAACTGCATGCAGTCATCCAGTATGGACAGCACTATTTGTTGAAGATGTTATGCTGTCTTTTTTCCAGTTGTGCATTTCAGGACTTTTTTTTTTTAATTAAAAATTATGTTCCCAAAAGTGTGTGGATATCTGTCTGGGTCTTCCATTAGATTTCATTGACCAACATGTCTGTTTTTCATGCCAATATCATGATGTTTTTTATTATCCTACCTGTGGAGTACAATTTGAGACCTGAGAGAGTGATACCTCCACCAGTTTTTTTTCCTATTCATGAATGTTTTAGCTATCCTGTATAAACAGAAGTTTCTGTCTCACTAGCAACTCCTAAATACCTGACAGCCACTTCCCAAATTATCACACAGAGGCTTATATTAATTATAAATGCTCAGCTGGTAGCTCAGGCTTATTACTAACTAGCTGTTACACTTAAATTAAAGCATAATTCTTATCTATGTTTAACTACATGGCTTGGTACCTTTTCTTAGTATGGCATTCACATCTTGCTTCCTCTGTGTCTGACTGGTGACCCCCAGACTCCACCCTTCTTTTTCCCCTTCTTGGTTTGGTTTTTCTGCCTAAACTTATCCTGCCTGGCTATTGGCCAAACAGCTTGTTTATTAAACCAATCACAATAACAAATCTTCACAGTGTACAGAAAGATCATCCCACAGCTATCTTGGGTTTTTTGTTCTCCCATATAAAGTTAAAAATTGTCCTTTTAAGATCTGTGAAGATTTGTGTTGAATGATAGAGATTGCATTGAATTGATGGAGATTCCCTTTGGTAGGATGGTCATTTTTACTATATTAATCCTATTGATACCCTAGCATAAGAGATCTTTTCACCCTTTGATATATTCTTCAATTTCCTTCTTCAGTGTCTTAAAGTTTTTAGTCATATAAGTTTTTCACTTGCTTGCTTAGATTTTCCCCAAGATATTTTATATTATTTGAGGCTATTATGAAAGACATTGTTTCCCTGATTTTATTCTCATTCTGTTAGTCATCCATAAATAGGAAGTTTACTGATTATAGTGATTAATTTTGTATCCTAATACTTTACTGAAAGTGTTTATCAGCTATAGTTCTCAGGGGAAAATTTTAGTTTTAATTATATATACAATCCTGTCATCTACAAATAAAGGTGCTTTCAATTTTTACTTTTTAATTTATGCTCAATTGATCTCCTCCAGTGTTTTTTGTTTTTGTTTGTTTGTTTGTTTTTGCTCTAGCTAATAATTCAAATACTATATTGAATGGATATGGAGAGAGTAAAAAACTTTGTCTTTCTTGTTCCAGATATAAGTGGACTTCCTTCAAATATCTCTCAATTTAAGTTGATATTGACTATGAGTTTGCTGTAAACTGACTTTTTATGTTGAGGTATGACCATTTTATTCTTAAACTCTCTAGGACCTTGATCTCGAAGGGGTGTTGGATTTTGTCAAAGGCCTTTTCTGGATCTAGTGAGATGATCATGTGGCTTTTGTCTTTCAGTTTGTTTATATAATGGATTCCATTTATCAATTTACATATGTTGAACTATTCCTTCATCTCTGGGGTGAAGTCTAATGTATCATCATGGATGATCTTTTTGTTGTGTTTTGGATTCAGTTTGCAAATAGTTCATTGAGAATTTTTACATTTATGATCAAAAGGAAAACTCATTTGTAGTTTTCCTTCTTTCCTGGGTCTTTATATGGTTTGCATATCAGGGTAACTGTGTCCTTTAAAAATGAATCTGACAATGTTCTTTCTGTTTTTATGTTGTGGAATAGTTTGAGGATTATTGGCATTAACTCTTTGGAAGTATGGTAGAATTCTGTGCTAAAACCCTCTGGTCCTGGGCTTTTTTGTTTCAGAGACTTTTAATGACTGATTCTATTTAACTATTGGTTACAGGTCTGGTTAAATTGAGTATCTGATCATGATTTAATTGAGTAAGTTGTATGTATCAAGAAAATTATCCATTTGTTTTAGATTTTCCAGATTTATGGCACACAGGTTTGCAAAGTATGCCCTTATTATATTCTGGGTTTTCTCAGTGTCTTTTTATGTCCTCCTTTCTCTCTAAATTTGTTAATTTGGAACTTCTCTTTCATCATTTTAATTAATTTGGAAACAGACATGTCAATCTTACTGACTTACTCAAAAAAAACAAATCATTTCATTAAATCTTTGTACTGACTTTTTGTTGTTGTTTATTTGTTTGTTTTTAGGTATATTCTTATTCCCCCCCTTGTTTTTTGGAAAAACTTAGGACATGAAATTGTCTTTTAGAACCATTTCCATTGTCTTCCGTAAGATTGGGAATGTTGTATTTCATTTTCATTCAATTCTAGAAAATTTTTAATTTCTTACTTAATTTTTGTCTTGACCGATTTTTTTTTAATTCAGTAGTAGGTTGTTCAGTTTCCATGACTTTGTATACTTTTTGTTGTTGTTGATATCCAGATTTAATTCAAGCTGGTCAGCAGGATACAAGGAGTTACTTTAATTTTTTTTCTATCTATTGAGGCTTGTTTTGTGTTCAAGTATGTGATCAGTTTTGGAGAAGGTTCCATGAGGTTCTCAGAAAATATGTGTTTTCTGTGTTTGTATAAAATGTTCCATAAATATCAGTTCCGTAAATATTTGGTTTATGACATCAGTTAGCTCTAACATATCTCTGGTTGTTGACTAGATGACCTAAATATTATCAATAATGGGGTATTAATGTCAGCCACTCTCAGTATGTGAGGGTCAATATATGACTTAAGGAATAGTAGTGTTTCTTTTATGAACTTTGGCACCCATGTGTGTTGGGATAACCTTTTGTGCACTGTGTGAAGCTGTGTCTCTCTCCTTCCTCACCTTCTTAAGGCACATTTGGATTGGTTTACTAAAAAACTGAATGGGCAATAGTTAGGTAAGAGAAGATAAGTGGGACTTCTGGGGAGAGAAAGGAACTCTGGGAATGGGTCAGAGGTACAGAGATTTGTCAGCCAGACAAAGAGGAAGTTGGACATATGGTATTGAGGAGAGGTAACAAGCCACATGGCAGACCCTAAATTAATATAAGTGGGTTAATTTAAGTTTTAAGAGCTAGTTGGGGAACAAGCCTAAGCTAAGGCCAAGCTTTCATAACTTAAAAAAGTCTATGTGTCATTATTCAGGAACTAGCAGTCTAAAGAAAGCTCGGATACACTTGTGTTTGTTTGGTGCATAGATGTTAAGAATTTTAGTTTCTTCTTGGTAGCTTTTTTCATTTGACAAGTGTGTTGTATCCTTCCCTATTTTTTCTAATTAGTTTTGATTTGAAATCTATTTTATTAGATATTAAAATGGCTGTACCAGCATGTTCCTCATGTCCATTTGCTTTGAATATCTTTTTCCATCTTTTTTTTCACCTGAGGTGTTCTCTATCCTTGTTGTTAAGGTGTATTCCTTGCATGCAGCACAAAGACATATCCTGGTTTTACATCCATTCTGTTAGTCTGTGCCATTTTATTTAGGAATTGATATTAAGTGTTATTATTTAGCAATGTTTGTTGATTCCTAGCTTTTTGTTTTGTTTTGTTTTTATGGTATACTTCCCCTCACCTCTAGTTTTGAATTACTTATTCCTTGTGTTTTCTTGGGTATGGTGAGCCTCTTCAGGTTGAAGGGTTTTTTTGTTTTGTTTTGTTTTTGTTTTTCAACTTTTGTAGAGCTGGATTTATATAGAAATACTACTTAAATTTGGTTTAATTATGAAATGTCTTCTTTCTTTCCATATATGATAATTGAAAGTTTAGATAGGTATAGTAGACTGGGCTAGCATCTTTGGTCTCTTAGAGTCTATAACATATCTGTCCAGGCCCTTCTGATTTTTTTTTGCTAATAGGTATACCTTCATATGTTACTTGGTCTTTGTCCCTGAAGCTTTTAATATTCTTACTTTATTCTATATATTTAGTGTTTGGATTATTAGGGGCCAATAGGTCTTTCTTTTCTGGTCCAATGGATTTGCTATTCCTTATGCTTCTTAAAGATCTATAGGCACCTTCTTCTTTAGGTTAGGGAAATTTACTTCTATGACTTATTTGAAAATATGTTTTGTGCCTGGGTTTCTCTTTCCTCTATACCTATTACTTCTAGACATGGTGCTTTTATTGTGTCCTAGATTTCTTGAATGTTTTGTGCCTGGACTTTTTAAAGCTTAAATTTTTATTTTAACAGAAGATCAATTTCTTCTAATTTTGTCTTCAATGCCTGAGGTTGTCTCCATTCTGTTGGTGAAGCTGGGCTCTGAAGTTCTTGTTTGAGTTCCTAAATTTTTCAGTTCCATATTGATTGATTGATTGATTGATTGATTGATACCTTTTTATTTTTGGACCTTAAACTGTTTTATTTGTTTCCTTCTACTCTTTGTTTATGTGTTCATAGATTCCACTAAGAGATGTATTCATTTCCTCCCCAAGAAACTCTAACACATTCATAAAATCTATTTTGACCTCTTTGTCTTGTGTTTCAGTTATATTACAATATAAAGGACCTACTGTAGCAGGGTTGCTGAACCCTAGTGAAAACACATTTTCCTGGCTCTTGTTGACTGTGTTTTTCACTGGCATCTATGCATCTGGTTTTGGGATGACTGTAAATTTAGGTGCTGATATCTGATCTTGTCTTTGTGTAGGGGGGAGTATTTTGTTCCATGGCTTCTGTTCTCTTCCCTTGTTTTCCAGAGAATATGGTAGTTTTATGTTACCTTATTGAATGATTCTGGGATCCTGAGAGGTTAGCCACTGGGGGTTCTGAGTATAATGTATTTGTAGGTATTAGGAACTAACACTTAGGAATGGAAGTTAATTACAAGGGAGGAATACAGGCTGAGAGTGTCCACAACAGTAGGGAAAGCAGGGTGTCCTACCAGGATCTGCTCAGTTCCCTGGAATGGGGCTGGAGAGGGTGGAGAGGCCACAGCAGTTAGTCCACTGCAGAGCTGGGGATATGTTTGGGGGACTGCATTTTCACAAGAGGAGGGAGAGTCAAGATCTGAAAATGACCTGTCTTCTTCCCTGGCCTGCTTACTTCTCTGGCAGGCTTGGCTGGCCATGCTACATTTATTTTAATAATGAACAGTATCAGCTGGATTGTAGACAAAGTGGCATCAAAGTACGTTATGACAGTTATAAGCAAACATCACTGTAACTTCCACTTTTTAGTGAAGTCGGGAACATTTTAGAGGTCTTTTCACTCTGTGAAATTTTGTCAGGAGGCAACTTAACATGGCTAAACAACTGTAATTGTTAAAGTAGTCAGAATTTTTTTTCTCCATGTTATCCATTATCTGCTTACCATAAACAAAAGCAACAATTCTGAGAACTAGAGACACATGGGAAATGGTAGAACAGGATTTCAGTACCAGAAGTACCTTTGGATTTGAGATGTCAAGCCATTTTCAACATTGCATATTTCAATTTCCCTCACTCATTCCTTAATCTGAGATATTTCTGCATTACTGTCAATACAAATTGCAAGCAATTATCAGGTATACTATATGTCAAACAGAAAATTTTGTGAGGTTCTTGCATTCCATCCTATGGATGGTTTTAAGGGTTCTACTGCCACAATTTTTAGTAAATTTTATCCCTGATAATGACACTTCACAGTGACTGACTACATTAACAAATGATTTTAAACTTTGTAAATTTATTTTTGTTACAGAATGTCTCAAAACTCTATTTTCAGGAAGGAGTTCTATGTTTTCATGTAAATGCAGTATCTTAATTATTTATTTTTAAATGTTATTTGTATTGTGTAATTTTAGGTAGTTATCTAATACTGTGGCTACCTTGTTAAACTTTGTCTTCCATAATGTCATAGATTTAACTTTTTCTCTGGTTATATATTACATTTTATTTATAAAATTGTTGCAATGCTTGTCTTTAATAATAGTTCATGGTTTACAATGTCTAAGAAATTACATTATATATTAGAAGTCCCAAATGACAGAAGCAGATCCTTACAAGCTCTGTGTTTAATGAAATCAAATACACTATATCAAAATTGTTCACCTCATCTATCATTTCCATAATGTAAAACAACTTCCACAAAGATTTGTCATTACTTAATCCACTCATCACTATAAGTGATCAACAAGTCATCTTTCTTTAGTTCTTATCCTTCAAACATAATCTAAATACTAGGACAGTGGAATGTACTATCTTCACATGCATTGTGCAATGACTGACTCCCTCCTAGCTTTCAATCTGTACTTCTTCCATTTAGTAGCAGAAGCAATCCCAGATATCAGAGCTTTCAGTGTTATTCACAGGCACAAGACTAAGCATGTATCCCATTGTTTCCTGGAACTTGTCTGTGGATATGATATGTTTGTGCAAATGGAATAAGTAGAAGAAAATTTTCTTCTCTCTCTCTCTCTCTCTCTCTCATTCCTTTATTATACAGGTGTAAAGTGTTTGCCAGAACTCTTAGATGAAATATGCAAGGGAGGTATCCACTCATTAAAATAACAAAGTACTGCAACACAAAGCAAGCTGACCCTTTAGTATTTGTCAAAGAGAAGTACCACTACAGGCTCTATAAATAACAACATGCTTTTATCTGGTTTTTAGTTTCTATGTCTTAGGTTCTACTTTTCATAATAGACTCATTAATACTCAAATATTTTCATCCTAAATAGTTGATGCAGAAATTTAAACTACAAATTCTGCCATGTTGTGTGCTTCACATGCTTCATCAAGGAACCAGATCCCAAGAGGTAGTCACCTTTTAAAGACAGAGTGTATCTGTATGACTAAGAGTAAGCCACAGAGTTGTGGGAATGACCATGGCCATTTTTATTGAGCCAGTAGACTAGATGAGGAAAAGACATCAGAAGAAAACAGACATGTAAATGAATGGCTATTTTTATTGCCTTACTTCCTGAATATTTTTCACAGAGGTAGGTAATGAGCATAGCAATGTGGAATTATCCAACAGTGTTTAAAACCATGAGGACTGAGGAGGAGAAGTTTTAAGTACTCAAGAACTGCATTACACACTAAAGAAATACTCATTATTACATTGTCAGTGTGGTGTGTATATGCATGGGCAGCTGTGTGTGCACATCTGTAAAATGGGTTTAGAGGCTAGATTTGAGGTTGCTCTCCTTTTCAATTGTTCTCCACTATTTTTACTGAGAGAAGGTCTCTCACTTTAAATAGAGTCAATGATTTGGCTAGGCTGCCTGGCCAGTCAACCACAGGTCTCTTCCAGTCTTACCCTTCTTCCAAGAAATGAGGCATGTATTACCACAACAGGTTTTGTATGTGTGTGGATGCTTGACATCTGAATGCAGATCTTCATGCATTTATGACAAGCATTCTACCAACTAAGCCATATCCCCGTATTCACACTGTCAAATTTTGTGAAAACTTGCCATCTCACATTTTATGTATTCTTTGTTTTTATGTTCAATTGTATTCTAAACAGATATCAAGTCTTTACCATCCAATAACTTTAGTTCAGGAGGAATGAGTTGTTGGACTGTGAGATTATATTGCCATTGTTTAAATTTAAAATTGTATTAATTTCATTCTGGAGTGCAATCTATTCAAAATTAGGACATAAAATGTAAGTATTCTGCAAAGTAACAATTTTACTGTAGAAATTTCCCTGCAATTTAGGACACTTTGATTTTTAGTATCATAATTAGAATAAAATCATATTAATTTGTCTCTTATTATCATTAATCAGATATGTCCAAATGAAAATAGTATGTTTATAACAGGATAAATATTTACATATGGTATGAAAATGATTCTTTCTTGATTGGTTTACTTCATACTTTTTACTACCTTAGTTACTACTACTGAGTCAGTACCACCAGTACCATTTTTTTTTCTCCTGGGCTTCAAAATTGGTGATGAAAGCTGATAAAAGGTCAGTGACAAAAAAAATAAGGAAAAATAAATATCTTTTTTTTAAAATTAATATAAAAGAGGATATGATGAGGTAAACTCATAATTTCAGCACTCAAGAAGCAAAAGCAGAGAGATTACAAGTTCAAAGCCAATCTGGTCTTGACTTTTGTGTCTCACAGTCAATTAAACAAGCAAAATTGAAATATCAACTAATACAATGAGGAATTGTCAGTATTCACAAATAAACGAACAACTTTGGCATAGAAATTGTCTATTATTTTAGAATGGCTTAGAAGCAGATCCCAAGAAAAGTGCAGAGACAGTGAGTTTACTTAGTTAAGTGACATGGAGAATGTGCGTGAGATGGAGCAAGACGAAACAAGCAAAGAGGAAAAGGCAGTTTAAGGGTCCTTTATTGATCGAATCTTCACCATGAAAAGTTGGCTGACTTCCCCTGAAGTGCTCTGAGCAACCCTGCAGAATACACTCCAGAATTTGCTGCTTGTGGAAAAACAACATATTTTAACTCTTTTTCTACTGACAGGTCTTTATTTTGAAGCTAGGTATTTTCTATTTTTTAATGATAGCATGTCATTATTTATGTACACACACATCACCTAGTTTTCTTGGTATAATTGCTTAGTGTACATTCCAGGAGACCACAAAGACGTCAGATATTATATACGGGTAAATGTGTACATGGTCCTGAAATAGGAACAGTAAATAAGTTTCTAAAATTTATTCTATAGTAAATGGCAAAACAAAGACCCAAAGTTAATTTTCAAAGAAAACAATACATCACAAAATATTAGCATAACACAATAATTGAAGAAAATGTGCTAGCTATAAAGCTATCAAACAAAAACAATACTAGTGATCATACAAGATCCCAACAGAGAATGAAGAAGGATAGTCATCTCTTATGTATGAAATGGTAGGGAGAAGTTGTTACTAAAAACTGCAAAAAGAGAGCTTCAATGTAAGAGAAAGCCACAGTGAGAGGAGAGCCCGTCTTTCAGTACTAGACAAAGCTGCCCAAGACTTCAAAGACAGAACAGGGTGAGTTAGCAATCTACAAAACAAGAATACAATCTCATTCTAGATTATTGCTGCAGACAATGGAATGGCAATGAGTGAAGAGCAATCCAGGTAGACATGAAGCCTCATAGAAGATTCCCAGTGAAAAGTATCTCTGGTTTCAAAATCACATTTCTCTTTATTGAGTTACTAATTATTTTTTTGTAAAATAAGAACTCCGTGTTATTGTGAACTGTTTTGGAGAAAGTTGGTCTATAAGCTAGTATATAAAACTGCAGAATGTAGTTACTGTATTAGTGGAGCTAGGCAGATTGAAAACAAAAGGAACGTGAGAGCTTTATAATAATTGCAATCTAAATGGTGAATATGACTATACTGAAAAGATAGGAGCTACAGGATTGGACAGCTAAATGTCACACGCAAATATAAGATGGAAGAGAGTAAAAAGTATGAATTATTTGTATTCAGAGTGCCATGGAACAAAGAAAAAAAAAAGAAACAGAATAAAAGTTTAAACAGTCAATGGGACTAGGAAACACTGCTCAAGTTCAGTAATCATCAAGGAATGCAAATGGAAAAGCAAAATCATAGTGTGAGGTCACCTTCTGCCAGCAAGAAGGTTACTAGGAAAAGACAGCAAGTACTGACAAGAATGTGGAGAAAAGACAGTTCTTGTACACTACTGGTGGAGAAGTAAATTAGAATAGATATGAGAACCAGTGTGACAAATCTTCAAAAGTGTACAAAAGAGAATTATAACATTGGCCAGCAATGCCACTGCTGGAGAAATATGCAAAGGAAAGAAATCCAGGTTCAAAGAGACAAGGAGAACAAAGTTGTAGTTTCATGGGAATTTCAAGTGTTGGTGTGCTTGTGCAGGAGGGTGGACATATTTCATAACAAGGCTGGACTAATCAAAGCACTACAGGGAAGAGTTCTTGAAACTTTCACCAGAAAGCTCTCATAAATATGTAAGGAGACAGACAAGTTCAACGAATGTCGATATTTTACAGCGTATATCAAAATATCACAATTTGTTTTAAAATATGCAACTTTTGTGTTTAATGCATCATTTCACAAATAAATAATGTAAATGTTAAAAATAGAACAAAAATAATTGGAATAGAAGAAGCTTTATTACATAACATGTAACTTAGAGACAGAATGTATTTGAAATTCTAAGGGAATTTATTGATAAAAATATTCAGTAAATTGTTGGAAATGGAGAAATGCATATTAGGAAGAAGGCAAAATTCAGGTTGGTGTGTTTCACAAAAAAGAGTGGTATTTAGGTTAATATTATTAATAAGTAATAATTAATAAAACTTACATAGGTAATGTATAAATTTACAAAGCATTAGAATGAGGAAATTATTTAATTTAATCTCATGGCAATTTAAATTTTAAAAGGACTAAGCAAAGCAAACTGATTTTTCTTGCTTTGTCAGCACCACATTTAAAAGTCCACAGAAGCCACTGAGTAGATGGTTCTGTGGGCAAAGTACTGATAGTGCAAGTATGAGGACCTGAGGACAAATCCCCAGAATTCATGCAGAGTTTGGTAACATGTCTGTAATCCAGTGCTTTTATGTCAAGTAGAGACAGGGTAGACCAGGTAGACTGATGTAGCACACAACAGAGCCCCTGCCTCAAATAAGAAAGGGCTACCATGGGTTGTCCTCTGCCCTTTCCATATGTACTTTGGCATTGGAACAACTGTACTTATATAGATGACACACACACACACACACACACACACACACACACACAAATCATCACAAACTCATTTCTATAGGATAAATGATAAATAGGAATGATGAAGTGTGAAGGCTTTGAGAAGATTTGTGTGGGAATATCTCAAAGAATCTTGGAAAAAGCATCTATGATTTAAAGGACACACAAACACAAACTGTATAAATGGTAGTTAACACGACTAAATTGGAATCAAATAAATGTAAAAAGCAAGACATTTGTAGGGAAAATTTAAAGAAACTTGGTACCATTTGTCACATGCTTGCAAAAGACTGAAATACAAGATATATTAATTTTATATTTCCATTTGAAAAATATTAACAAAAAGATATATATATATATATATATATATGATGTACATACAGACTATGTGAAAATAATAAACAAAAGTCACAAAACAGTCCACAAATCTAAAATGCAACTACAGTAAGAAACCATTGCAACCAAAAGATTAGCAAAGCCAGCATCATTAATGAATATGGATGAGATAAACCCTTAAATGACTGTTAGCCACATAAATTCATAAAACTTATACAGCAAACAATTTGTAATAATTACATGATGAAATTGTACCAACAATATGGCTTACAGATGCATGATGGAAAGGAATGGCTACCTGTGTGTCCAGGACAAAAGTAGACCATAAGTAGATGTACACCTCATGAAAGCAAAAGAAAAGAAAATTATCCTCATTTCTATCCGGAATCTTTGTTTTTGTTTCTTGTTTGTTTTGGAGAGAGAGAGGAGAGAGGAGAGACAAAGCATATAATGGTTGATGGGATAGAGAGGTGGAAGGATCTGGGAGGAATGGGCAAAAGGAAGAACATGATCAATACATACTATATGAAGAAAAATTCAATGAAATAGTTTTATTGTATGATACCACTCAGCAAATTCCCCCACTTTCTAGCTTAGGATCAGCTACTGACATTCATCCTTCCACTTCCCATGTTTTAAACCATCCCCGAGAAATTTTGTTTTTAATGTAAAATATTTTACCTTGTGTTTGTTTGGTTTGGACTTTTTCCTGTAGCTGGAGATTTTCTCTCCAGTTCCCGCCAAGTTCCGCCTGTCCCAGAGCCCACTTATAAAATAAACACATAGACTCTTACATTATTTAAACTGCTTGACCATTAGGTCAGGCCTATCATTGTCTAGCTCTTACTCTTATATTTAGCCTTTTTCTATTAATCTATACTTTGCCACTGGCTTGTGGCTTACTGGTACCTTACATCTTCTTTGTCCTGGTGGCGGCACCAGGCAGTCTCCCCCTCTGCCTTCCTGTTCCCTCAATTCTCCTCTCTGTTAGTCCTGCCTATACTTCCTGTCTGCCTACTGGCCAATCAGTGTTTTATTTGTATAGAGTGATATCCACAGCACTTTCCCTTTTCTTCTTTGTCAAAAAGGAAGGTTTTAACTTTAACATAGTAAAATTACATATAACGAAACAATTATTGAGCAAGAATTACAGTTACAATATTAAAGAAGATATCCTATCTATCTAATATTTGTGAGTTTAAGGTTTTATATCTAACTTATCTTTCATCATAACTAAGGAAAATTGTAACTATCTAGCTTTAACTACATCAAAGACCTCAGAAGAATATAATATTACCTGAGAAATGGGAGAAGGATGCAAGCAACTTTCGAGAGACTTTCAGGGTAGACAGAGACAGCTGACAACCTGGACAGTCACCTCATGTTCCTTTGTAAAGTTGGGGCACCGGTCTTTAGCCCACAGGGCTAGTGTCTCTAGGTCATTTTTTTTTTGTTTTGTTTTTAGTGTCCTATAGAATGTCTGGCAGTTTTCTCTGTGAAGCAAGAACCTGAAGGACAATTTTGTCAAGCAAAGTTCAGTGGTCATCTTTCTATGTGTCCTGTATGTCCAGGCAATCAAGCAGTTCAGGCAAGAACAGTTTCTTGCCCAAATGGCTATTTTTGCCAAGGTGAAGACAAACTCCATATGGAGTGTCTTTGATGCCTATCTTCCTCTCTGAAGTAAATCTGGTGCTGCCAGGAGCAGACATGTCTCTCTGTCTAGAAAGTCTAAATTTTTAAAAATATTTTAAATGCCATATTCTGTAGGTCTTTGAAGTATTTAAAGATTACTTATCTATCTGAAATGTATCTATGTATACCTAGAAGACTTAACTAACATGGCTATAAGTATGATTATCATAGATGACTAATTATTAATCTATTTAATTATCCATTCTAATCTAAGTGAGTTACATAAACATAATACCTCAGAGGAAAATGGAAATATATATACAATATAACAAAATTAAGTTTAAACTTATATCAATAAACTAAAATCTATACCAATGTAAAACATTTTAAACATAAACTAAAATCTATATCAAATGTAAAACATTTTAAACAAGTTGTTGTTTTTTAATAGTAGGTTCATTAATCTGCCCTTTTATCCTATCATATCTATATCCTATATATCTATATCATATCCCTTTTTCTTTAGAAAGAGATTGCATTTATAATCAACCTGTTTTAAATAAAAATATTAGTTTTTCTCTGTCCCACACCAGAGGGCCCTTTTGATATGGGACAAAAGAATCTTTTAACATTTTATTTTAGGAGTATGTTTGGGTTTAGAGAGGGACTGAGCCAATTCCACCTCCAAAGCCAGCATGTTATATTTGGGAATTTGGGCATAGCTTCTCTTACTGCTTTCTGTTGGAAGGGGGTGCTGTATCTTGTGGAGACACAAAGAAAATTTTAGGATTATGGAGTAGTCCATGAGGGTGTATCATCTGAGCCAGTTGCCTTGAAATGGTTCTGGATGTTGGATCATCTGGCCCATGGTGTCATCAGAGACCTTTCATGTGGTCTTGGCTGGTCAAACCTGATGTATTTTAATCTGGAACAAATCCATAGCCTCTGGCTTTCTGTGGAAACAAAAGCAGAGCCTCCTTTACAAAGCAACATATCCTTACATCCAAATTTTGAAGTCAAGGTACCTTTAAAGTATACATTTTGGCACAACTCAACAGCTTTTACAATCAAATATTTTTCTTTAGTTATATGAATATCAAAGACATTTGATACGAATATCAAAGACAACATAATCCAGATTCTCTGTGTGATAGACATCTTTACATGGCTTATTACCTTTACTGTTTCTGTAAAGACTTTATTTTTTAAAAACTATTTGTTTATATAACTGCAAATATTTCTTTTTCTCTCTCTTTCAAGCCTACGTACATTTTTACATACATTGTAAACTATTCCATCTGAATCAGTCTTAATGTGAACCTATTGCTTTAAACTGTAGCCTTCTAAGACTGAAACTGCATTGTGGCTGCTAGCTCTGCCCACTTCAGCTTCCCAACATGGTGGTGGTTACGTTTTCCACCAGCTCTGGGAGTCATCAACTCTCAGAAATAGTGGGTCTGTGCTTCTATCAAAGCATGGTGTAGCCCAGAAACCTCTTTTTGTTTTGTACTAGCAAAGGCTAAATCCACCACACAGCTTAATGTGCCACTTGTAGAGGCCTCATTCCTGCCATACTGCAGGTCAAGCGCACACGCCAGGAACCCTTCATATCAAGCGCACATGCCAGGATCCCGCCATAGTAGATAGTAGCTCAAACATGCAGGCTGCCGCTAACTTGAAAGAGACAACTAGGAACTGTTTTTAGCTCCGTTTTAGTATCTTTTTACTCAGGTTTTAGGTAGAAACTCTTGCCCCACGTTGAGCACCATTTGTAGCTGGAGAATTTCTCTCCAGCTCCCGCCAAGTTCCGCCAGTCCCAGAGCCCACTTATAAAATAAACACATAGACTCTTACATTATTAAAACTGCTTGGCCATTAGCTCAGGTCTATCATTGTCTAGCTCTTACTCTTATATTCAGCCCATTTCTATTAATCTATACTTTGCCACTGGCTTGTGGCTTACTGGTACCTTATATCTTCTTTGTCTCCCCCTCTGCCTTCCTGTTCCCTCAATTCTCCTTTCTGTTAGTCCCGCCTATACTTCCTGTCTGGCTACTGTCCAATCAGTATTTTATTTATATAGAATGATATCCACAGCATTTTCCTGTCATTATTTTCTATACATTGTTTGCCACAACCTTTTTCTTTCTTATCTAGATTAAGACGTTGTTTTTACTGAACTCTGAGCACCTGTATCCTAAAATCTTCAGTTAGTGACAATGTCAACATTCTCAATGTCAAAATGTTTCCTACAACAATAAAGTAATAACTGAATTAGAGGGTAAGTGGAAAAAACTGTTATAGTGAATCAAGCTTCACTTCAAGTGTTATTTCTGTTTGCTCCTTGACTGTAGGAGTCAAGCTCATATTCACCAGTTTTAGCCAATTCCCACTTACTTTTCTTTTTTATTACCAGAGGTAGTACAAAGAAGATTTATAATATTGGCTTGCAGATAAAGACTGGTTAATCCAACCATACTTGTCTTCACGATGGCGAGGATTTAATTTTACAACATTTCAGTCTGAAGTCTAGATGTCTCAGAAGTCCCAGTCTGGTCCAGAAGGCCTAGAAGATCCCTAGAGAGTGACTCATTTCCAAGTTTCCAATCACTTTGGGAGACTAAAGAATCTGAAGTCTGATGTTAGTATAGAATGGCAGCAGCAGAAGCAACAGAAACTATAGTAGATGTATTCCCAAACCAGAAGTTGAGGGATGCAGGTGAAAACAACGGCTTTGCCATTGCACCTTATTATCTGTGGCCTGCCTACCAGCAGATGCTACCCCAACTGGCACTTCTTTCAAGAAATACCCTTACAGACCTTCCTAGAGTCCTGGCTCTTAGTTGACTCCAAATTCCATGAAGTTAGCAGCCAAGATTAACCCTTAAAATGTAGGCTTCATGGTTGGTCCTGTCAGACATCATTGTGAAATAGAGACCAGGCAGAATTTTGGAGTTCACACGAGGCTGCCATAATAAAAACTCACAACTTCACAAACTTCAAAGATATATCCAACACCATTCTCAAAATTTCAAGATTTACCAAATTATGAATTTCTCTGGTGTAAGAGATCAAAGGGCTTGACTGAAAGTAGCTGAAGTTGAGAATTGAGTCAATATTTCAAAGCTGAGCAAGGACTAACTGTCTTCAGGATCAAAAGATCCAGATGGAGGCACATGTCTCCCGTCCCCAGTGCACTTCTGATGTATCAGCCTTGCCCAGGCTCTTACGCTGTCCAAGTGAGCACAGTCCTTTAATGAGTCAAGGTCACAGTGCCATCCAGTGAGACCCAGAGCTCCTTTTCCTATTGCAAGAGCCTGACTTGTTTATGCAGTTTTCCTTGCTCAACAAGAAGTAAAGAAAATGACCAAATTACAAACTCAGCTCTAACTGAGGTGCATTAAGAGGACTGACCTGGGGGTATTAAAGTGGTGATAAGGCACATTAGATCAAGTTTCCTGCAGAGAGTCTTTGTTTCCTGTAAGATTTTGTCACAAGCACTCAAATGTTTTTGTTTTTGTTTGTTTTCTTTAACAAGCATTCCAGCTGCTTCATTAGCAGCCATCAGACCCTTCCCTCATGCTAAACCATAGTAGCTGAGACCAAACTTAGAGACTTCCTGGACGGCAGTGATGGAGGTCAGATCTGAGATAGCTGCTATTATGTCCACTCTCAACTCTATGGAATGAAGTTGCTGGAGCTTCCTAATTTCCATCTGTGAAGCACCAACTGCAACCTTAGCCTCATTGATTTGGCAGAAACCATAGATCTTTCAATCAATGGCCACTTCTTGCTGGCATTAGGAAGCTGCCATCATGAGAACCCATATCCATCATAGACTCCACCTCAAATGTTGCAATCCAGACATTCTATAATGGTTTCAGAATATGTTGGTTTGAGTACAACAGCTTTAAGTGATGCCTGTCTAACCCTGCCTATAGCTACTGTGGCTGTGATTGGCAATTTTCAAACGTTCTCAGTGAGATCAAGAGGGGGTCCTTTCCTACTCATGACAGCTGAGATAGGAAGACATTGAACATTTGTATAGACCAGTATGTGACTAAGGATAATATATGTGTTTAGCAAATAGCAAACTGTCTCTGCCTGACTATATGTGTAGACATTGTCCTGCTATCCATGGGTCTATCCAGAAAACATCAGGGTCCCAATAAAGTGCCTCCAATAGCATTTTAGGGGAAAAGAGTTGGGTGAACTGGTAGCACAGACGATTTTAGGGTTGTCAAACAAAGAAATGTACAATCCCTAGAAAGTAACTGAAGATTTCCATAAAACAAACAGGAAAACACTCTGCAGAGAACTGAGCTTGCAGAGGACTGTCAAAGTTCAGAAACCCAGAGCCCAGGGAAAGCTGTGAGACTGTAGAAGATCTGTGCTTCCAATAGAAGTACAGAGTGTATGGTTCCTCAAAGAGCTCTAGAGTCACCGTAATTTGGGAATTTGAGAAGCCACCAAAGGAGGCTGCCAGAGTAATGAGCAGTAGCCTGGGGGCTAGACTACAAGCCTTCAAAGCCCAGAGTTCTACCACAAGGAGTCGAGGACTACTGACACTCAAAGCCACAATTCCCTGAAGCTAAAGTTTTGCCTATTCAAAACTTCAATTTGAGTGCAACAAAGGAATTCACTGCTCATTTGTGACAGAATCAAAAATACTCAGGATGGCGTTGGAGCAGCCTGTGCAAAGGCATGCTGGTAAAAGAAGGGAAGTGTACAAAAGAAGTTTGCATATGCTTTTCTTCTTCCTCTGCCAAAACCAAGAATGTGTTTGCTCTCTCCAATAAATGAAGTTCTTGTTATCTCACCATGGGGAGAATATGTCTATTAGAATCTTAACTATTCCTTCTCCATTATTTGATCTAGGAATAAAGATTTGCTCTACTTTGCAAAAGCCCAAGTTTGTTCAACTGGTATAAACACAACCTGGACTGGTAGAGCTTCTAGAAAGACCACTAACAATCAGGCTGATTGTATATAGAGGAGTGCAATAATCAGCTCCTTCCCTTTCATAGATAATAGCACCGTCAGTTGCCAATATTGTTTTGTAGCACCATTTAGATAAATAAATTATAGGCATTTAAATGGATGTTTCTTTGAGCAATTATAAAATGTATATAATAGAAAAGAAAGTTTGATTTAATAATTTTTTTTTATTTTTCTAAATGTACAGTTGACTAAGCTTGTTCTTGTATCTTCACCAGAAGCTGAGATATCTCCATCCTTATGTGTTAATTGTTTGGGCTCTGTGCTATGAAAGTCTTTTATTAAGTAGCTTCCAAAGAGCTGCCTTGCCCAAGGAGCCATATATCTTCAGTCTCTCAGAGACCAATGCGGGGATAAAAAGTGTATAGTTGGGAGCTTCCTTAGAGAGTTTGTTAGGCATGGCCTTGAAAAACAGAACCAGGTACTTGAGCTTGTCCCCAACTTGGCCCTTTGGGCCACTTTTTTTTCTGCTTTTCCCCCAACTTGTTCATTGGGTCTTTATCTTGCTTGTCTGAATTTTTTTCTTCTGGTCCTTCTTGGGTCCATGGTGAAGCTCTGAAAGTAATGAAAACCACTACAATCTCACAAAGACACAAGACAAAAAAAAAATACAACAGAAAAAGCTTGATAGTATTTCCTTGTCTAATGAGAACACAAACAAAGAAAGTTGTCTTCGTCTTGTCTATTCAAAGTGGCAGTGGGGGAAACAGCCAGTACCATAATGCACATTAAGAAAAATAAATAAATAAGGAAGAAAGAAAGAAAGAAAGAAAGAAAGAAAGAAAGAAAGAAAGAAAGAGACAGAGAGACAGAGAGACAGAGAGACAGAGAGAGAGAGAGAAAGAGAGAAAGAAAGAAAGAAAGAAAGAAAGAAAGAAAGAAAGAAAGAAAGAAAGAAAGAAAGAAAGAAAGGAGGGAAGGAAGGAAGGAAGGAAGGAAGGAAGGGAGGAAGGAAGGAAGGAAGGAAGGAAGGAAGGAAGGAAGGAAGGAAGGAAGGAAGGAAGAATATACAAATTATGGAGAATCAGTCCTGCTAGTACAAGACTGTAATCTCAGGTATTTTAGAGACTTTCAAGTTCAAGGATAGCCTAGGCTACAGAATGAGTTCAAAGCTAGCCTGGGCTGCTAAAAGAGGGTTTGGAATGCATCCAATGGTAGTGTGCATAGGTCACATGTGCAAGGACCTATGTTCAATGGCCAGTGTTATAGGACATATATATGAATGAATAAAACTGCAAAAACATCCCTATGAACAATAAATACAAATAAAAGTATCTTATATTATTTAAAGGTTAGTATGTCAGAAGCCAAAGTCATTTACAATTTTACATATCAGCAGTAAATAAGTAGAAATTAATGTTTTAAAAGAATCTTCAGAAATACATCAAATACACCAAAAATAAATTTAATAGATGTTATAATAAACCTCAGAACAAAACTAAGATGCTCTTAAGATGAATTACAGAATGCACTGAGTATATGCATAAATATGCTGTGGTCATAATGTTTAAATTTTATGAAAATATTCCATAGAGTAAAATTAACTAAGTGCCATAAAAATAAATACACTGCATTTAGTATTAACCAGAGTGCAAATATCCAAGTATTCCCAAGATATTCCTGAAAAAGATTACCTGTCAAGAGCTTTAGAGAGCTGTAGTAAGACTTCAAGATGTTGCTAGGAGCATGGGCAAAATGTCCTGGAATTGGATCCTTATCCTAAAACAGATCAGTGCAGAGTTATCTCTATAAACTACAGTACCATGAGAGAGTGGTGGCATTTTCTAGAAAGAGGGAGGACAATTAAAATTTGATGTGGAATTAAACGTATGTTGTTTTGCTTTTGCTATACCTGTGTAACAGGGTGTGGAATACATATCTCATTGTAACCACCTTGATTACATATATAGCAGAGGAGGTAAGCAAGCATTTTCAGGTAGCTTAGGGCTATGCCCTTCCTGAATGAGTACAGCCAAAACAAGTTTCAAATACCCAAGTTCTATATTACAGAATGAAGAGGCAGGAATCAAACCCAGCGCAAGACACTGACTGAGATGCAGAATAGAAATCAAATCAAAAGAGATTGTGTTTTAAGTGGGCAGTAGTGGCTGTATCAAAAGCAGATCAAGCAGATTTTAAAACAATCATTTCACCAAGAAAAAAAGTACTTCATATTGGTATCAGCTCACCAAAATTCATAGAAATTCCAAATATATATGAAAACATGAAATTCTTCATGAACTAATTAACACTTGTCTCTGGACCAATGGCTTTCCAACATTTTTATATTACTGTATCCCAAAATATGGTGCTTTACTTTATCCATAGTATCACACACACACACACACACACACACACACACACACATACACACACACACACACAAACTGCAACAAAAATTTACACAATATATACATCAAGCATGTGTTTCCCTATATTTCATATCATAATGAAACTTATATACTTCTATTTTAAAGTTTTGATTTAAATGATTAAAATAGTTGCTATCACATTATAACTACCTTCTGAAAAATTTACTATTAATATTCTTGACAGGTCCAATAACAAAGTTAAACAAACACTATGAGAATAAAGGATAGAAAGTATTCACTAATTTAAAGTTATTCAACAAACATTAATTTCCCATTCTATGACCTTTCTAGAGGAGTGTAGCAAAATTCCACACACTGGGACTAACACATAGCAATATCCTTGCACGTATTGTGGGGGTGTCTCAAATGCCATGTGCCCCATGAAGGAATGGTTCTTCATGTCTAACATGTTCTTCTGGATCCTGGATTTTTCAGCTTACAGACACACTGTAAAGCTGTGCCTCCTGCCCTTATGAGTAAACCAGGCAGCAGATTCAGAGTACACTCCCAATTCAGTACTGTACAATACTGAGATCCTTTATTTATTATGTTTGTGGACCTCTAATTATAGGGATTCTTCTCTCTGAAGTTCCATGTGAAAGTGATACTAGGAGGTAATCCTGTGCAAGGCACATGACTACACTTACCATGCCAAGTCTACTGCAATTTGAAAAGAACTCACTTTTTCTAAAACACACCCAAGGAAGCAGAACAAAGGAATATCTCTTCTAGACTTTATCTGTAGAGAATTTTCTAACAGGAAATATAATTCTTTACAACTAGATTAGGAAAATGAGACATGTTTTCAAAGTAGAAAAATTACCAGTAAGAAGAAATTGAGAGGCCCAAGTATCTAGGTCTTCTGATAAGCAGACGATAATAGTCAGTGTATTATAATAAAACACCACAGTATGCAGCATAAATATCAAACATTTATTCCTCATGATATTAAGAGGCTGGGAATCTGAGAGTCAGACATCAGCAGATCCAGTGTCTGGTGAAGGCCTTGTCCTGGTTAGAATGTTTTTTGCTCTTATCATTGTATCCACATAAGGACCACAGCAGAGAAAAGTAGGGAGAGACATATGGAGAAAGGGATAGAGGAAGAGATTTTACAGGAAGATGGGGAAAATCTTAAACCCCTCACTATAAAGGCATCCATCCCATTCATGGGATATCCACTCCCATTACTGCAATTTAAATTTAAAATTTTAAATTTAAAAAAATTAAATAAAAATTTTTTCATACAATATATTGCAATCATGTTCTCTCCCCTCTCCCAAGTTGTCCTAGGTCACCCCCTCCCTACCTACTCAACACCGTTGCTTCTCTCTCTTTTCAAAGAAAGCAAAACAAAAACCCCCAAAGATAAGAATGACAAACTATAAAGATAAGAGTGCACACCCAAAATCTTGCAGTCTGTGTTGGTCATCTAATGCTGACAATGCTTGCTACATAATTTCCTTGCAGAGTCTACCTCTTACCTGTTAGAATTTCAGCATATAACATTTTGAGGACATGAACATTCACTTCATAAGACAGAAAAATAAGCTGGAGCAGAAGACTTGAAATATATTTGTGTTAAAAACAAATATATGCCCCCTGACCACAGACTATCTGCTGGGAGGCTTGGCTTCCCTTGATATTACAGCAGATTCTTACAGAGGTTGAACTTTGGTACACAACCCCAATTCTTACTCTTAGAGAGACTGAGTTCTTTATGGAAAATACATAATCTTTACAAATAAGTATTTGTTATTTAATTCTCAAAATTCTACAAATATCAGATTTACCTTTTGAAAATAAAAAGGTAAAATCGAATCCCAAAAATTTGGAATTTGAATATGGTGGGAGAATAGAAAAGAGTAGCATATTTTTCTGATTTTTTTTCACAGATGGATCACAGAAATAAAGGGTTGGGTTTCAAAAAATTAAAGGATGTGTAGAGGTTCATGCCTGAAATACTATCACTTTGAAGGCCAGGGCAGGTGCCACTACCATGAGTCCAGGATACCTTGACTACATAGTAAGTCCTAGGTTCACCAGGATACAACATAAAGCTGTCTTTTAAAAAGATAATCTTATCAAAAATATAGGGTTGTAAATTTAAGCAGCAGTGGCCACTGTTAAATATCAGCCCTGATCCTATTCTGTACCATGTTCTTAAAATCAAGGCTCGCTAAAGGTAAAGTGAGACAACTGCCTTCATAACTTTCCATTTGGGAGTCTTAGTCTTAGCTTTTCTTTACATATTTTTTTTAAAAGGGAAAGACGTACTTTCTGCTTATTTAAGTGTTCCCTTCTCATATTCTTTACTCATTGAAATCCACTATTACTTAGTAAATAAAACTTTTATTTCAATGAACTATGATTTTCAAGGTTGGCAATCATTCAGTGTGTTGCTCACAAATTCATTATACCTCATTTTCCTCCAGATTTTCTGACTTTGATGAACATATCCCTTCATGGTTTTCCAGTTGTTCAAATCTTATTTTACTATTGCATATAAAATATTTAAAATGTTTATTACTATATTATTGTTGTGATCTGTATCTATAGTGGTAAATAGAACTCCAAAGCCATTCTATAAATAGTTATGAAGTTGCTATATGAAAATGCCCTGTCTGTTTTCACTTGAGCTGTTCTCTTATTCATCACCACCTTAAGGTTTTCATGGGTGCATTTATCAATACTTGAAGGACAGACTTTTGTCATGCCCAGAATTAAACAATGCCAAGTCTTCCAAAGCCAATGCTTCTGATACTTGCTCCCTGGTTGGCAAAAGAACCTCTTGCACAAAATGCTAAGAGGTTTGTTGGCTCCACTACGCACTATAATTCACCCTGTTATGGAGGAAAACAGCTGTTTTGTGATCATGTTCTGGACATTTGCCATATTGGCATACTGAGTTAAAAATCCCAACTTGCCTCTCAGAACTGCAGCTCAGTCTCTAGGCTATTGGAAAATGAATAGACAAGAGAACCCTTGGACTACCTCTTTTAATGCAATGACTTTAGTACCACTTTCTAACAAATAGCAAGCTTCATTATTTAAAAATAGACAAATTTGTAAGAATATTTAGCAACAAACATAACACTTGGTATTTCATGCCTCAAATCAAGAATCCCAAAGATAACCTCAACCATTCTAAGTGAATCCCAAGAAACGTAATTAGTGGTGTTATCTAGCTCCACAGGATCATGAACATGGTTAAATCTCAAATCATGCACAAAATAGTGGTTGGTGTCAGCAGTTGGTTGGTATGCAATTTGAAGACAATAAAAGCCTTTTATATAAGTTTTCATATATGTGTCATGTTCTCAAATACAGGAGAAATGACATTGAGAACTCACTCACTTAACTCCTATAAATAGAAAACTTCCTAGCCGGGCGGTGGTGGCACACGCCTTTAATCCCAGCACTTGGGAGGCAGAGCCAGGCGGATCTCTGCGAGTTCGAGGCCAGCCTGGGCTACAGAGTGAGTTCCAGGAAAGGCGCAAAGCTACACAGAGAAACCCTGTCTCGGAAAAACCAAAAAAAAAAAAAAAAAGAAAAAGAAAAAAAAAAAAAAGAAAATTTCCTAAAATAAAACTATCTTAAAAATTAATATTCAGGTATTTTGCACTAAGTACACAAGGCACTTGAGAATTTTGCATAATATTTCAAAAGAATAACATAATTAGATATTACAAAACAACTCCCAAAAAGCAGTACATTGATATTAAGACAACATTCCATATTCTCTTAATAATGCTATACAAAGAAATGACCTTGAGCATGCATTGTAAATGCAGTCTCCAGCACAGGGAGATTAGCATGATCGAGAAGAAAAGAAAGCTGAAACAGTATCGTTCGTTACTGAAGATGATTTGAACTCAGGATGGCAGACACAAAGGTCAATGATTATTGAAATTTATATAATTTTCAGATTTATTATGCTTATATTGGTTTTATGATAAATTACACTATATTCCTTTGAAAGTCTCTTTCATCTAGGCTATGTCCAATATCTACTACTATAAATAAAGTCTCAATTAACATATATGAGCAAATGTCTCTGCAGTATGAAGGAGAGTCCTGTGGGTATAATCTAAGAGTAGTTTTGCTGGATCTTGAGGTAGAGCCAATCTGAACTTCCTAAGGAACCACCATACTAATTTATATAGCAGCTGTACAAGTTCGCACTCCTAACTTTAATGAATAAATGTTCCCCTTTCCCCACAATCTCATCAGCATGTGCTGTCATATGTTTTATTGATTATCATTTCCATGCCCATCCACCCCCAAAGCACCCCAAAACTCTATTCATTACACTTCCTTGTTATTTCTGGCTAATGTGAAGGGTGTTGCTTCCCTGATTTCTGTTTCAGTCCATTTGTCATTTGTATACAGGAAAGCAACTGATACTTTGAGCTAATATTTTATCCAGACACTTCACTGAAGACTTTTGTCAGCTATAGGAATTGCCTGGTAGTTTTTGAGGTTGCTTCTTTGTACTATCATATCATCTGCAAATAACAATACTTTGATCTCTTTATTTCCAATTTGTATCCGCCTGAACTCCTTCAGTTGTCTTATTGCTCTAGCTAGAACTTCAAGTACTGTATTGAATTGGTATGGAGAGAGTAGATAGCCTTGTCTTATTCCTGATTTCAGTGGGACTGCTTTGAGTTTCTCACTATTTAATTTGATGTTGGCTACAGGTTTGCTGTAAATTTCTTTTATTATGTTTAGATCTTTCCAAGACTTTATCATGAAAGGGTGTTGGATTTTATCAAAGGCTTTTTTGGCATCTAGGCATCTGATAAAATAATCACGTGTGTTTCTTTGAATTTTGGTTTGTTTGTATAGTGATTTTTATATGTTGAACCATGCCTATATCTCTAGGATGAAGTCTACTCTACTTGGTCATGGAGGAAGATATTTTTGATCTGTTCTTGTATTTGGTTTGCAAGAATTTTATTGAGTATTTTTGCATCTTTGTTCATATGGGAAATTGACCTGTAATTCCATTTCTTTGTGTGGTTTGTGTATTAGGATGATTGTGGCCTCACAAATGAATTAGGCAATGTTCCTTCTGTTTCTATTTTGCAGAATAATTGGAAGAGTATTGGCATTACCTTTTCTTTTAGAGTCTAGAATTCTGCATTTAGACAGTCTGCTCCTGGACATGTTTTGAGAACTCTGTGTTTAGTTCTGTACCTTTAAATTGGGTTATTTTCTTGATGTTCAGGATTTTTTAAAGTTCTTTATGTATTTTAGAAACTAACTCTTTATCAGATATATATAATGGGTAAAGATCCTTTCTCATTTTTTAACTTGTCACTTTTCCTGAAAGCGGGTATCCTGTGCCTTACAAAAACTTTTCAGCTTCAAGTAGTCCCTTTTATCAGTTGTTGGTCTTAGTTTCTGAGCTTTCAGTATCTTGTTCAGAAAATCTTTTCCAGTGTCAAACTATAATCCCATTCCTGACTCTCTCTTCTATCAGGTTCAGTGTATCTATTTTTATGTTTAAATATTTGGTCCACTTGGAGTTGAGTTGTTTTAGTGTGATAAATATGAACCTATTTTCATTTTTCTATCTGAAGCCACCCAGTTTGACCAGTACTATTTGTTGAAGATGCTGCCTTTTTTCCAGTGTGTATTTTGGGTTTCTTTGTCAAAATCAGGCATCCATAGGTGTTTAGATTTATATATATGTCTTAGGGGTTCAATTGCTGTGAAGAGACACCATGATCACAGCAACTTATATAACGGAAGACATTAAATTCAGTTACTTACAGTTTCAGAGGTTTACCTCATTGTCATCATGATGGGACACAGAACCATGCAGGCAGACATGGTGCTGGAGAAGGAGCTGAGAGTGAAAGAGCTACATCTTGGCTTGCAGGTAACAGGAAGTGGCCTGAGACACTAGGGAGAGTTTGAGCATATATGAGAACTCAAATCCTGCCTCCGTAATGACACACTTCCTCCAAAAAGGCCATACCTACTCCAGCAAAGTCACACCTCCTAATGGGGGCCAATTACATTCAAACTACTACAGTATGGATCTTTAATTACATTGATCGATGTATCTGTTTTTATACCAATGCCATTAATGAATGTTAAATATCTGGTACATTTATTCAATGGAATATTATTTAGCTATCAAAAAATGAAATTCACAGAAAAATTGAGTGAGCTGGAAAAATATTATCCTCAACTGGGTAACCAAGACAGAAAAGACAAATATGTGCTTTCTTTTGTTTTTTAATGGTAGCTGTCTTAGGGTTTCTATTGCTTCACTGAAACACCATGACCATAAAGCAAATTGGTGAGGAAAGGGTTTATTCATCTTACATGTCCACATTGCTGTTCAGCATTGAAGGAAGTCAGGATAGGAACTCAAACAGGGCAGGATCCTGGATGCAGGAGATGATGCAGAAACCTTGGAAGGATGCTGCTTATTGACTTGCTTCTCCTGGCTTGTTCAGCCTGCTTTCTTATAGAACCCAGGACCATCAGCCCAGGGATCTCACCACCCACCATGGGCTGGGCCCTCCCTCATTGGTTACTAATTGAGAAAATAACTTATAGCTGTATTTCATGGAAGTTTTTCTCAAATGAAGCTCCTTCCTTACTGATGACACTAGTTTGTATCAAGTAGACACACAAAGCCAGCCAGTACAACTGACCCCTTGTCAAGTTTACACATAAACAACACATCATTATTAAGTCACAATCTTTCCTTTCTTATTCATACCCAAGATCTCATATTAAAATCATAAATAATTTTAAAAGTCCAAGTCTTTACAAATCCAAACACACTAAAATTTCAGTCTCTTTAAAATAGCCAGTCTCTTTTGAAAGTTCAAGTCTTTCGTCTGTGGGCTCTTTTAAAAACCAAAATGTATTAAATTAAATACCTTCTTCAAGAGGGAAGAACCAGGGCACCAGCACAATTTGATCCAAGCAAAATCAAACTCCAACAGTATAAATAACTAAATGTCCAATTATCTGTGATTCACTTCCCAATAAATACTCAGACTGTCCAATGTCTGGGATCCCTTCATCATCTTCTAGATTCCCCCAAAGGGCTTGTGTCACCTTTCCAGCTCAACCCTCTACAACACACACACAGCTTGTCTTCTAGGCTCCAACTGGCTCCACTCCATTGCTGCTGCTATTCTTGGTGGTCAGCCCTTGGTTCTGGCATATCCAGATTGCTGGGATCTTCTGCTGCAACTTGGTTGCACTTTCACCATAGCCTCTCATAGGCTCTCTTCATAGTGCCAAGCCTCAACTTCTTTAAATGATACCTTCAGTCCTAGGCTTTCAACTGCCACTGAGGCTGCACCTTCACCAATGTCCTCCCCTAGCCTCTCACAGCATCAAGCCTTATCTCTTCTCCATACCCCTTCATTCCTTCAAAACAAGTACCACCTAAGTGACTCTGACACATTATTAAGTTTGGCTGCCAACAAGGGGTACAATCTTGACCACCTCTGGAGCATATCTTCTCTGTATTCTCAACAAACACTTCCCAGAAGATTTCACCTCAGTGATGCTGGTCTCTTTTTAGTCACTGCTAATTTCTTTCTTTCTTTCTTTCTTTTTTTTTTTTTTTTGGTTTTTCAAGACAGGGTTTCTCTGTGTAGCTTTGCACCTTTCCTGGAACTCACTTGGTAGCCCAGGCTGGGCTCAAACTCACAGAGATCCATCTGGCTCTGCCTCCCCAGTGCTGGGATTAAAGGCATGTGCCACCACCACCCAGCATGTCATTGCTAATTTCTTAATTCCAGTTGACCAGCATCAAGTATCCCAGCAAAGTAAAGTTTTGCTTTTGTAATTCTGGTATCTTCTCAATCACAACTGATTCTTTGATCCCAGCTAATGAGAACCACAGAATCTTAATTCAAAATAACAAAATGACCCTCATAGTGTCTTTAAACTTTCCTCTGAAACTTCACAAGACAGGTGTTCGTCCTCTGCACTGCTCTCAACAGTCTTTTCTTCCAAGTTCCCACAGAACAGCCCATAGAGCTCTTAACATTCAATAGCTCTTCTAGTCCAAAGTTCCAAAGTCCTTCCATAGTCTTTGCCAAAACATGGTCAGGTCTGCTACTTCAATACTCCACTACACTGGTACCAATATCAGTATTAATATGGGTTATCTAGAGTCACAGAACTTAAAATACATAATATTATGATATATATATATATATATATATATATATAAACAATGGCTAGCTGTCCTTAATCTAGTAGATGCTCAGTTCCATAAGACTGGGTATCTCAGTTGGTCTGCTGTATATGCTGGAGTCCCAAAGAAGTAGTTTATAATGACAGTGAAGGAATAGATGTCCTGACAAGGCCAGGGCAAGCAAGCAAAGAATGAATGAATCCTTCCTTCTTCCATTATCCTTATATAGGCTTTCAGGAGAAAGTGTAGCCTGGATTAAAGGTTTGCCTTCCTGCCTCAAGATCCAGGTCAAAGGCATGTTGACTTCCTACCTCAAGATCCAGATCACAAGGGTACCCTGAATTTCTGGATTCTAGTTCATTCCAGATATAATCAATTTGACAACCAAGGAATAGCCACCACAGTAGCTTTTAAGCCTTTGATTTGTGCTACAACCTATATAATCACCAAGAATAGGTACCTGATAAGAAGCCAGGATCTCTCAATGATGATAAAATAAAATACATGGTTATAGAGAGAACATGAGGAAGCTATAATAGGAGGATTAAAAAGAGAGGGAATAGGAGAAAAGGGTACATTAGGGAATACATAGAGGGACAATGAACACTAAAGGCCATTTGAAAAGCCATACAGAAACCTGTTACTGTAGAAGTTTCCAAAATATATACACATTTGAACATTATCTAAATTGTGGCAACAAATAATAAGGTATAAAAGGCCCCAACCAGACATCTTATATCACCATGTAAAACATCAAGTTCTAGGAATGGGCTACATTGTGTCATTGGTCAAAAGGGCCCCATGAAAATCAAAACATTACAGTCTACTTACTGCCAAGGCTATTGGTTACTCTCTACAGCATACTGATAAGGCCCTATTGCCAGACGACAACACTTAACTTATGTCTTCAAGCACAGAGAAGTCAAGCTAGTGACTTACTAGAAGCTTTATTCCTACTGTCTAGTGTTCATAGTACTGGAAAGTACTCTGGATGCTACAGCAGGGGAAAGGTAGTCATCAGTATCACCCAGAAGCAAACCCTGTGGCATATTATAGAACCTGTCTGACGTGTATACTGGTGTAATAGTGGTATAAATGTTATAGGAGTAAACAACAACTTTCTGATTAGATTTAAGGCCCATGCCATGAGATGGAACTCATATCTGACACTGCTAAAGTGGCAAAGAATCTGAGATGAAGTAGGTCATGAGCCTAGAGGAAAATGTAATATTATTATATTGCTAAAGGAACATAGCAATAAAATGACTCCTAAAACTATACTGCTATATCCATAAATCAATGTCTTGCTGGACACATATCAGAGTAGTATCTTCCTGAAGTAGATCACAATTGACTCAGAGACACACAACTGGGCAGTTTTCAGAAAATGAGAGACATTGGGTCACTCAGTCCTAAACAGTATTTCTTCATCAATTCTCTCCCCTCAAGGTTCAAGGTTTGATGGGGAAGAGGAGGTGGAAACATTGTAAGAGCCTGACCTAATGGACACCTCTAAGAAGTCTTATCAATACAGCACAACTGATGCCCATGTGAATTCACAGAGACTGTGGGAGAATGTACAAGATCTGACAGGTGTAACCCAGATGGGGTCCCAGCACTGTGGGGAAAGTAGACACAGTATACAACCCCTAACCAAGAAACTGTCTGCTACTGATACCTGCTAGCTAAAGGAAAATCAGCTTTCTCTTATGGCGTCTCATCAGTGATTTCAACCCCCTTCAGGATAGGTGTAGCTGCCCAATAAAGTACTAACTCAATAGTATTTCCTTGGACTTTTTGCTTTGTTTTGCTTTGTTTGGCATTTTTTGACCTATTATTTTGCTTGATTGTTTTGATTTTCATTTTTGCACTTATATTCTTGCTTGTTTTTGTTTGTTTCATGTTTGCTTGCTTGCGTGTTTTTGGAAAGAGACAGCAAGAAAAAGAACATAAGGTTGGTCGAACATGGAGGATTTGGGAAGGATTAGGAGAGAGGGAAAATGATACAAATATAAAAAGTATGAAATGTTTTCAACAAAACATCACATAAAAACAACTGAAAAGAAAATATGTGCTGTGGGATGTTCTGTATGGCAAATGTGTTGCTCTGATTGGTTAATAAATAAAACACTGATTGGCCAGTAGCCAGGCAGGAGGAAGTATAGGTGGGACAAGGAGGAGAGAATTCTGGGAAGTAGAGGCTGAAGAGAGACACTGCCAGCCGCCCGGCCATGACAAGCAGCATGTGAAGATGCCGGTAAGCCATGAGCCACGTGGCAAGGTATAGATTTGTAGAAATGGATTCATTTAAGATATAAGAACAGTTAGCAAGAAGCCTGCCATGGCCATACAGTTTGTAAGCAATATAAGTCTCTGTGTTTACTTGGTTGGGTCTGAGCGGCTGTGGGACTGGCGGGTGGCAGAGATTTGTCCTGTGGGCCAGGCAGGAAACCTCTAGCTACAAATATGTTCCATGTAAATGAAGTAAAATGAATATTTTATATTATAACAATAAAACCAGCCTACTAATTATCTCATGAAACTTGTGTACAATAGGCATTTTTCCAAAACTTATCTTAAGCTTGGGGCTCGAAAGATGGCCAGTGCTTATGAGTACTGGCTGATCTTCCAGCAGACTTAGAGTCGATTCCCCTGGCACCCACACAGCAGTTCAGAATCATCTGAAACTCCATATTCATGAAATCTGATGCCCTCTTCTGGCTTCATAGGGAGCACATAGGTGGAGCAAAGACAGTCAGGCAAACACTCATACATGTAAAAATAAAATAAAGCCATTTAACAACATCTCCATATTGTTTCAAATCATTTTTGTATCCTAAAGCCCTCGTTTATCCAGCTCCAAACAGTCAGCTCTAAACCTTTAACATTAAATGCATATAAACATTAACGGGGACCATCAATATGTGTGTGTGTGTGTGTGTGTGTGTGTGTGTGTGTGTGTGTGTGTGTGTATACTACAACAACAACAAATATAGAAGGCCCTGAGTTTGACAGGGAGTTGAGTTAGAGGAGTTAGAGTGGGAAGGGGGTGGTAATGAAGTAAACACAGTTCTCTTGAATGAAATTCTCAAAATTTAAATTAAAAAATGAATTGATAACGAATATCTGTAAAGATTTATTTATTCATTTATTTTGTGTGTAGATGTGGTGGGTTTTTTTTGTCTATCTGTATGTCTATGCACAATGTATGTGTCTAGTGCCTTTGGAGGTCAGAAGAGGTCATTTAGATCCCCTCAAATTTGAGTTATGGGTGGTTGTAAGTCACCTTGTAGGAACTGTAAGTGTAACCCAAATCCCTTGCAAGAGCAATCAGTGCTCTGACATGCTGAATCATTTCTCCAGCCCTTGAAAATGTAAACTTTTTCACCAATATTTTATACATAATAGAACCATTATATGGAATATAAAGATGATTATTTTAAACCCCATATTTAATTTAAATATTTACGTGTAAATACACATCACCTTAAAAGAAGACCTATGAATGTCTGTATTTTATATACAATATTTGCTGTTAAAACATGCAGAAGAGACAGAATTGAAGCTCAGTTCCCAATGTGAGGCACTGCTTGAGAAAAGAAATGTGTTTGCTCTATACGATACTATTCACCACCAAATTATCCTGAAGTGTTTTACAAAGTAATTAGCTGGAGACTAAAGTGAGAGTCTGCAAGCAAACACAGGGGCTGTTACAACACTCAGCAATAGCTCACACACTGCTTTGGACATGAGAATCGGCTTTATTGAGTAGAGATGTTACTTCAATTATAGAGTAATTTAATAGAATAATTGGAATTCCTTTGGGTCTGGTAAAGTTTATAGATCATCAAAATGATACACTAACTCTATATTGCTTTAACTTTCTGGAAAATTCCAAGTATGAATTATAAAACACGTATCTCCCTTAGGTAGTTTATCCACAAATAGTAATTGTTACAAGGTTGATTTATAATGGAAAACAACCTTACGTGATCTCTTCCAAAAGATATTTTAAGGGATTAGAATAGAGATATTTCACAAATTCTTTTCTCATTGGACAAAGGTTTTACTTGTTTCATTTTAAGTTTTGCTTATTTCAGAATTCTTTCTTTCAATACATTTAATTTCTTCCTTTCCTTTAGGCTCATGTTCATAAAAATACAGCTTTTACCTCAAAGGGAATAACAAAGAGTTAGTTCTGGAGCCAAATAGTAGTAGTGACCATGATGTGGAAGCACAGATTTAGGTGACCCTAAATACTATGTTCTGCCTTGAAGCAGCACCAAACAAGATGGTATCTGATGACATGTTTAGCTTTGGGTTTGGTGGAAGCTACTGATCTGCTAAGTTAAGACATCTAAAGAGAAGTTAATTCTCGTTTGTTCATGAAGCTTTTATAGAAACAGGATGAAGAAAGTCACATATCAAGATGCATTTACATACATTGGTGGAGACATGAGAAAATAGGTATAGTGGGTTGAGTAAGAATGGTCCTCATAGGCTTGTGTATTTGATTGCTTAGTCACCAGGGAGTGGAACAGTTTAAAAGGATAAGAATGATTATGGAATGATGAGAAGGTGTGATCTTGTTGCAGTAGATGTGACTTTGTTGGAGAAACTGTGTCACAGCGGGTATGATTTGAGGTTTAAAAAACCCATGCCAGTCCCATTCTCACCATCTGCCTGCCTGCTTACCTGCAGATCAGAATGTAAAGCTCTCAGCTACTGCTCCAGCACTATGTGCCACCGTGTTCCCTGCCTTGATGATAAGGGACTAACTATTGAAACTGTAAGCAAGTCCTCAATTAAATGCTTTCTTTGAGAAAAGTTTCCTTTGTTATGATGTCTCTTCACAGTATTAAAATGCAGACTAAAACAGCTGGTGAAAGCAAAATAAGGAATCCTCATGTAACTGCCTAAGATGGTATCTGGTGACACTATTAGCTTTGGGGTTGGTGGAAGCTACTGGTCTGCTAAGTTAAGACATCCAAAGAGAAATCAATGCTCTATTTGTACATTCCAAGTCAGTTACCCAATGGGCACAAAGCTGTCATTCAAGTACAGATGAAGCCAGTGGATGGCTATTAAGAAGACTAAAGGTCAATCAACCTTGCAGAAGACATTGCAACGTTTAGCTATTTTCTGGGAACTTTCATTCATAGGTCAATCCCATTTTTATGACTTATATAACATATCATGTTTTGTTTGCTTGTTTTACTTCTCCTTGACTCAAATACTCTTCCATTGCCATTTAAAATTTTAGCATGACAACAGTAGTAATGTCTACCATTTCACCGTTTCCCTCATATTTCATGCAGGGCTATATCATGATCTGGTTCATAGCTTCTATTCTTCTGCAGATGGTAATCTGGATGGTGTTAGCTGCAGGAGTCTGGAGGGCACACTGACCAAAAGAGGTGGCAAGCATTTTGCTCTTCTCTCAAAAGTCATTATGTCATAATTGAGCAGCTAACAACCAAGACCCTGTCTTCCACTCCTCCACTAGCTCACGTTTCTTCCTCACTCATCCACTTTCCAAACTCCTTTCATGAAAGATTTCTTTGGATACCATTTCACATATAACACATAGACAGTAACAGTACTGCTGCCTTGAACCTTTCACCATTTTGATTGCCAAACTCTGGGATTAGGATCAGCAGCTGTCAGATCATGTCTTCCCTTCCTCTGGTCTTGGTGGCAGAAAATGACTGATCCCCACATGGTTCATCTTCCTCTGCAAAAGAAAGGGCAAAATATTAAGTAGGGAAGGGTAAATTAAGTAATTTAAAGGGGCAGGTTTATAGTAACTTAAAATGGATCATAAATGTAGATGCTTTCCATTAAGCACTCTGTTGTCCAGACAACTGTTGAATATGTAGAGGGCCTAGTTTGGGGTTTTACTGAGTAAAACTATGATATCTAAAAGCAGAGGTATGCTTTGTCCATCTGCATTTTTGTCAGATTTTTATATTTGACCAGGGCTTGTATGGGACGTCTCTGGCTAGGAGCATCCTTAGTAGCAGGTGCTGTCTATTATCCGTGAAAGTAGATAGGTGTCCTTAGCACACACTGTAGCGCAGAGCTTAATTTCATTGCTGTGGCTACAGCTGGCACTTCATTAGACTGTCTGACTCACTAAGAAATTCTGTCCCTGGCCTGAAGACAATGATAACCTTCCAGCCTGAGTCTAGTGGCCTGGGATGAACTTTTTTCCAGGCACCCAAGGGATATGCAAGTTAGGTGACACATAAGTATCACTCTGGGCACAGTTGTTTACCAGTGGCATGAAATAATCCCAAATGGTATTTAGAAGTGACTGTATTATCTCAAACACAGAACAGTTCTGGTAAAGGCTTATTTTGTACCTTGACTCACATCATGACACCAAAGCCTGATTCTCTGGATCACATAAGTCAATGCTCTCTGTGCAGGCTCTGCTCTTTCATTGGCATCCCCATGTTTGTGCCAAGGTGGATGCAACAGCTTCAGCTTTATATCCCTTGACCTTGGACTTCCATAATCCCAGTAGATATCTGATGACAACTCATTAGCTGAGCCTCTGTCAGAGGCTCCTCCCTGAAACAAGTGCTGCAGGCAAGAGAACACACTGCCTAATTCCAACAACTGGAAAGGAGTCAACACCCATAATTTAGAAATTCCTGACACAAACAAACATAGTTTACCACAGAGAGCTACAAGACCATTTTGGAAGGAAAGGAGGAGTGTATAACAAATGGCTTGAATGTAAACTGTGACTATAACACACATGGAGAGGCTTTATTATTGAAGTTTTGTTGTGGTACCAATGATATTCTTTGTAAATTAACATTCATTTATTTCATTTTAGGTGGCTTTTGAACAAATTTTCATATACTTATACAGAAAATACTAATCCTTACAGTCTTCAAATACAAACATTTATTAAGTTGATATATATAATCATATATAATATATTAAATATCCTTGATATTTGAACACTTACGCATGTGTGTAGCCATAAATGTGTTTATACTATTGTATTTGTCAGGGTTCTCTAAAAGGTCAGAAGTGGTAAAATATACATATATAGATAGATACACATATAGATATGGATTGATAGGTAGAAAGAGATAGATAGATGAGAGAGAGAGAGAGAGAGAGAGAGAGAGAGAGAGAGAGAGAGAGAGAGATGACTTATTGGATTAACTTACATTTTATAATTCCAACAATGGCTGTCTCATACTAGAGAGACTAAGAATCCTTTAGTTGCCCCACCCACAAGTCTGGATTTCTCAGCAGTCTCAATCTGGTGCTAAAGTGCTGGATGATTCTTAAAGAGCCAGTAGTCTTCCATCTAATTTCAAAGCCCACAGAAGTTGGTGCTAATATCTAAAGGATACTAGAAGAAAAGCTGCAGCAACATGACAGAGGAACTTGTCAGCACATTTGAGGGAAAACAAGCAAAGGGCAAAGATTTTTTCTTCCATGTTCTTTAATGGATCTGCCACCAGAAGGTACCACTCATGTTCAAGGGTCTTCCTTAAATAATCTGAACAAGAAAATCCCTCACAAGTGTCCTCAGCAGCCTGTATTCTGGTTGATTCCAAATGCAGTCAAGTTGCCAAGCAAGATCAGCCCTCACTCTCACATATACAATAAACTATAAGGCAGGGATAGATAATTGTCAACTACCCAAAGACTCCATGTCTCTGGGAATTGTACATGCAGGAATGTGCGAAACAGTTTTGTTAGGCTAAAGTCTCGTGATAGGAATATCAACTTTTTCTCCCACATTTACAATTTTATTACTTATTCACTACAATATTTATTGAGCATCTATACTGTGCTTGGTACAATTTTAGCTACAACTAGAGATGTAGTTCAATGCAAAAGGAATCCATGCTCTAAGAAAGTTTAAGCAGGGCAGTGATGTGATCAGATTTGCTTTTAGAAAAGAATACTCATTAGCTCAAAAGAAGTAATTACAAGAGTATCGGCACTATATACTCGAAGAGCCCAGTGCAGGAGAGGGACAAGCCTAAGTTACTTGAAATAGAAATGTAAGAAATCACATGGTAAGAACAGGAAGAAAATTTAAATACAAATTATGCAAACATGATGATGGATAAGAACTGAGGTCAAGGTAGAATGGGGTATAAAGGTTGCCTCCCACATAACTAATATGTGAAATTTGAATGGATGGTTCCCATTTTTAATAAGTAAAATAGAAGGCTTGTAGCATGTTTGACATTTTTACTTCCCCTTTGACACTAATAAGTATGTCTTCAACATTCTGCTTAATTCTGATGCTTTATTATTTTCTGACATAGTATTTCTCCTCCACTCAATGAGATGGTAGCTTAAGAGTTTCATTGGTGCCTTAGAAATCAATACTCCTTACTCTTTGTCTTATTTGTGCCCAATCTACCTTTGTGCACAACAATAAAAAATAAAAATGAGCCACTGGAAGAGTCATGTGTAACACTCACAAAGAACATAACTCTATTTTATCATTGCTTTATCTATAAAGTTCATTTAAAAGACAAAATTAAAGGACATTTTGAATACAATTAAATAAATGACCACATACATAAATACTTATAATAATCTCTATCTCTTTAAAGAAAGTTATTAGTCAGACATAAAGAGGACAAGGAGATGGTATTTTTTAAAATCCTTCCTCTGCAACTAACACATGTACTTTCTTTTTGCACATCTTGGGAAGCCTTAGTCAGAGAGGCTTACCTCACAACTAATGTTTCCTTGCTCTTCTAAACTCAGCACTAATAGCTATGCTAAACAGAATGTACTAGACTGTAAGAGTGATAACAATCTGCAAGTGAGATAGGCAATGGTTTACCAACTACAACTTCAAGTGTTTAGATTTCTTCTTGACTGTCATTAGAGACTTTAATTCTAAAGTCAAAAATTACTATTTTCTAAACATTAGATTTCATAAAAGTCTTTGGTTGAGCATATGTTCCTGCACTGGATTTAACTTTGTCTTTCTGTGTTACCTTTCAAGCATTTGTCATATTTGTACACATACACACACACACACACTCCTGCACACAAATTAAATTCTAAGATGACCTTGATTATCTTTATCGTCTAATTTCATTCTTTATATTATCCTTATTATCATAGAAGTTTGTCTCTTTTTTGCTTCTCTTTAGCTGTATTAATTCATTAGTATTGTTTTAGTCTTTCAGAAGTGAATGGTTGCCTTTTAAAATGCGCACAAACTGTGAGTGTTGCTCAGTGGATAAGGAATTAACTAACTCCTGCAATGCCCTGGGTTAGAACGTACATAAAGAACATATTCTCTCTCTCAATGTTCCCACCATCTTTTCTATTCTACCCTAATGTGTTTCCAGGGTTAAAGTTATTTCCAATCAAAAACGATTTCAAGTCACTCATAAATCTCCCATAGATCATCAGAGGAAGCTGTTCCCAAAGCACACCCTCAGGGTTATTTTTTAATCTTCTGATCTTGTAATCACTAGAGCTCAAATAGTTCCCACATTACTTTATAACCTTTAGACAAGCATTGATTTATTTTCTGAGTTTTCTTCAAAATTGAGATCTATATTATGCTAACCCTGGCTCTTTCCTTGATGCATGTCCTACTGCTAACTGAACATACGTCAGGATCTGAGGAAGCATGCACAGGACCCTTTCTATGCTAGTCATTAAATCTGCCCTAATGTGTTATTCTTCTTAAAATTACTGGAAATAAAATAGCACTCTAGTTCTGAGCTAAAGGAACTGCAATATTTTTTGTAATCTCATCTCCTGCTAGCTCATTGTTTCTTGGTTGTTTCTGCACCAGATCACTTGTGCAGAAGTGAAGACCATATATGTGATGTACCTTACTCCCAGGCATTTTTCAATCATTTTGCAACAGCCCCTGAACATTTCTAATAATGATAATGAAAGTGTGAGAAGCTGTATACTAGTAAAAAGAAAAAAACCTTCATATTTTGTCTCTTTTTGAATGAAATGACATACAAAAAACCCTAGGGCCAAGTCCTTTATGACTGTAATAGCTTGCGAATTTTTTTTAATTTCAGGATTTATTTATTTTATTTATTCTTCTCTCATATATTACATCTGAACCACAGTTTTCACTCCCTCCTCCCTCCCATTCCCTCCTTTCCCCACCTCCTCTTCCCTCAGATTCACTCCTCCTCTGTTTTCCTTCAGGAATGCACAAGCCTCCCAGGGATATCAACCAAACATGGCATATCATAGCTTGTGAATAAAAAATAAAATAGCTTGTGAATTTTTGTACATAATTTTCTCTCTACCAGCATCAGCATTTGCCCCTGTGAAATAAAGCATTTGAATGAGATATTTAATCATTTACTAAGCTAATGAGCCTTCATAAACTACCAAATTCACATACATTAACTTTCAGAATGGCATGCAACCATTTTGATCCTATCAATAACCTTGGTCAAAAGATTTTCAGTAATTTATAATTAAATTTCTGTTGAAAATTATCTCCAATTTAGCACATATTTTATTGTTATTCAAAACACTCTTTTATCTTTCTATGTACTTTATACTTGTCTAGTTTATTGATCATGTAATTAATCGTTATATTGCTTTGGAGGAATTTTTAGATGGGTGATACTGAATTGGTACTCGTAATTAATTCTCCACATAATTTTTTAAATATTTTGATTGGATGACAGGTGATTACAATAAGCTTTAATGTAGTTACAGCAAAAAAATATATGAGTCAGAAATCATTGCCTAGGCTATGGAAGGCGAGGCAAGTGGGCCAATGATATGCAGGCAGGATGAAAAGCAGCATCAGCATGTCTGTTTCTGGTCCAGGGAATACTGTCAGGATGATTACCCGAGTCTGCAGAGGCAGGTCATTTGTGCCTAATGGTTCATCATAGAAGATGGTATCCTACCCGGGACCTGATTACCCAGATCTGGTAATCTTTCTGCTCATACGACTCGTCTTGTCTCTTTATATGTGTGCAGAAAAGGAAGAAACCAATTCAGACTTCTGTTGTCACTTTTGCAGGGCTTTATTGTCACTGTTCTGTGTTTTAGTCCATGTCCTCATCTTGGTTATATCACCATCAACCACTGTGCTCTTGGATGTTTTCATGCCGTCCTAGCTAAGGACTGCCTTTCTGTGTCTCCTTTGACCACTGACTGTAATGTTTCTTCCAAATAGACAGAACGGATCTTTGAGCCTTTTTGGACAAAGTATGTCAAGCTTTCTGTTTTATAAAATGTCAGGCAAGTAGTATCTACATACGAGTATTTGGACTCTATTGATTTTAATTCATTTCCTGTGATCAGACTCAGGAGTCCTCCTCCACCCTGTCTAGTTTATTGTTCACGACTCTGAATTCAGCTTTGGGGCTGAGTGTCATTTGGAGTAAAAGAAAATTAGCAATTTGGGGCGATCCTATATTGCATTCACTCTGCAGAGCAGACTGAATATATTTTTAGGCACTGCATGTTTATAACCTAATTTTCCCTCATTACTTTACAGAGGTGACCTTGTTCTAATACCTTCGGCACCTGATGTTATAAAAGTGAAATTCTTTTCAAACCTGCTCTGTTAACATGTTCCTGCTAGAAAACAAATGAGAGATAACATTAACATTCCTTCCACAAAATACCGGCTAATTTGCTTGCTGTGTAGAGAGAAAGCTTTTCATTACATATCACAAACTTCATTTATGGAGAATGAGTCACCAGGCTGGTTGAAAAGCCAATGAGCCTCTAATCTGCAATGCTGCTTTCAGCTCTAGCATCAATCCTCACAGTCCAACTCATCTTTTATCAGCTACTTGCTCTTTTTTTAAAAAAAAAATTCATTCTGTTACAAAATTGTATTGTTCATCTGTCAAAACAGCTTTGATTTATGCTTTATTTTATATTACAGCTTCAGAGAAGAAAACACACTCATAGGAATATTCTATTTTCTTATTAAGGTCAGAATGAAATCTATACAGCAAAAAATGAGCAACTTGATTTCAAACAAACGATGACATTATTAAGTCATAAAACTGTAGTCTTGATCTTAAAATCTGCTTGAAGTGCTAAGTTTCTCTTGAAAGTGGGTTTCAGAGACCTACCTACATATATGAACTATGCATCCCTAGGCACTAGTGAATAATTATAAAAGAAGCTTCCAATACTGTGGTGTTGTTAGACAATAGCATTATATTTAGATAATAAGATTTTTGTTTATTATGCTTTCTTTACTTACATCTTATTCTTACTGGATCTTATCACTCACATAAACCTTTATTTAACAGTGAAATTTCTGAAAATTAGCCTCCAGCTACTTTTTACATATATCTTGGATCATTTTCAAGTAGGGAAATGAAACTGTGCTTCACATATCACATATATGGATAGACACTGATTAAACATTTTAATGGATAGTATTACATATTATATGTAAAATTTTTCAAGCATTTAGACAACTCATAAAATCTCATCCCATACTTCCTGAGAACACACTACTTCTTTGCAGTGGCAGAATTAGGTAGTTGGTTAAAATGAATATAGTAAAATCTTGAAGATGAAATATAAATAGAGAACAAAAGAAGACATGTTTTAGAAGTGGGAGCTTTTCTATTCTCACTCTTATTGGCACACTTTGTAAAATTAAGAGGCCTCTTCCAATTTTTAAAAAGTACTACATACCTCTGTCCTTTTCATCAGACTACCAGGAAGATATACAATAGACCAAGATTAAAGGTCATGGGGACAAGGTGACAAAATCATTTAGGGTATATATTTTAAAATAAAGTCATATTCAAGCTTGATTCATAGTTAGATGTGCAAGTAAGACAGAGTGGCCCTCAGACATTTTCTGGCTTGGAGAACAGTACTATTTTATTCACTAAATACATCAAAATATATGTATTTAGCCACAATACATATATTTATTCATCTTATTCTTTCAGCAACCTTAAGAAGCAGTTTGTATCATTTCTGTTGGTTTACTGCGAGACAAACTGAAGTTAAGTCATATGACTTTGTCATCCAGGTAGCCACAGGCAGGTTGTTTTTAAACAAAGAGAGCAGCTTTTGTTTTGATCAATCTAATGTGGGATCTGAAAAATCTAAAAACAAAGAGCTCTGAAGACCAGTTTGATATCATTACAAGGATACCTCATAACATCACTGCCATGTAGAACAAAGTTGACCCTGACAAAAGTTAAATCCATACACCATCTAAGTATCATTTTGTCCAGTAAGGAATCCTACTTCTTCTGAATGTGGAATACCATATTATTATTTTCCTATCATTAAACTGCAGTGATTTATAATGGAATTGGAGAGAGAACTCCTCACCTGGGGACCTCCATAACATATAGCTGATATAAAAATTTATTTTCAAACAGCAATGTAGATGACTAATGTCACTGAAGTGTCTTCTTAATATTAAGCATAATTGATAAGAGGTCATTAAAACATGGAATAAACCTCTGCAAAGGGAAGTTATCAGATTACATATCATTTGTTCTTTATGAATACAGAGAGAAGAACCAGTTCAACAATTGGATGTGATGTGCTTAAATATGGGCAAATTTCTCCAGCAAATGGAATTGATGAACTACAAAGAAAATGGCAGGTATTAATTCCAATTTAGGTATGGAGTTTCCAGTACGTAATTAGAAACCTGAAAACTCATAGGAAGTCAAAAGAAACCTCATCACTACAGGTACTTGACAAAATGCCTTACCACCTGCATATTGACTGTTAAATTTAGATCAGGATTGACAAAATATTTTTCCTGTTGTTCTGAGAGCTCAAAAGCCAAAACTTCTAAGGCTGCCATGCCCTAGTTTCACTTTTCGCTTTTCAGTTTTCTTTAAGAAATCTTTTATAAAAAGCTTTAAAACTTTTGCAAAACTTTCCCCTCTTTATTCTTTTGCTATTTGGCATTCTCCTTTAGAGATATACCTATGTGAAGGCTTGAAGATCACCACACAACAAAAACAAAAGTGTGGCATCCAATTGACTCTGACCTTCTGACAGCCAGAATGGAACAAAATCTCCCTCTTAAATCCCACCAGTATTTGGTGAATCTTCTAATCCTAAAGAGCTGACCCTTATTGATTCTTTCTGTGTTAAAAAAGAAATATCATAACTGAAGCAGCACTTTTTCTAAAAGTCTGGAAATTCTCAACAGTTTTTAAGAGAAGTCTAATGTCGGATAAAGAGTCAGTAAGTTCTAAAGAAGTATTCTGATCATTTCATAGAAAATATTAGGAGGAATCTTTCATTCTCTTTTGAAATTGAAGTTGTATGGCTTTCTGACATGTACTGACTGCTGTGAAATCTGAGGATGTCATACGCCCACTCAGACATTGTTCAGGCAATGACTGTGACATTCACTCAAAAATAAGGTGACATCAATAAAGTGTAGTATATTATACATGTTTCCCTTTTTAAAAATATATTAATTAATTTATTTTAAATTTAATTTTTCAGATATGTATATAAAGACACTAAGCACAGAAATATTCCTTATGTAATCTGACATAGCATTTCAACATTTTTCTCATGTGTAAGCTATGATTTTTAAGAGTTTGAAGTTTCTCTGAAAATAAGAGAATTGGTTTGGGAGTTCCTGGGTCACTCTGCCTCATCTGGGTCACTGAGTTGAGATCCAGGCAGAACAGGATGTAACTCCTTTCCCAAAGTGTTGTCTTCTCAGTGTGTGCTGCTTTTAATATCTACTCTTTCCCCAGGGCCTCATTGGGTTACACTCAATGTCCAACTCAGCACAGTGGCTAGATTTCTGAACACTCTTGAGGGTATTGTAAACTACATTAGTGTTTAAAATATGGATAAGCTTATGAATCAATACAGACAAAAGAAATAAATCCCAGAACTTCACTATTCTTAAAAGCTCTTCTAAAGATCTTGCCTCTAAGTACACATTCATTCAAACAATTTGAGATAATTCAAGTGTCTTATTACAATGTTCTTACTGATTTTCAATCTTACCTAGAGGTGATCCATGTCAGTGATGCAGTGGCAATCCAATAAGAATCTCTAATGAATTCACAAGTCTCCTAAAATTTTACTTTACACACGGAAGATGTGAAGTCTTTACAAATCCCTTCCTAAGACTGACGTTATCATTCAGCCTAAGAGTATTTCCAAAGCAATTAGTCACACCAAAATCACAATTAGTTTTAAAATAGCTAAAATTTATAACAAATGTAGAACGTTCCCTGTTGTGACTGGGCTTCATCACCAACAATGCAGCACATTAAAATTCCCAATCTGAACTGAAACAATAAAAAAGCATTTTGTTTTTTCAGTGAGCCATGGAAAGACATTTGTTTTCAAAATGATGAAATGCAAAATGTCATGAATAACAGTATGAATCCAAGTGTTCTGGGAAACAGCCAGCAGCCAAAAGAGCAACATATCACAACAATTTGTAAAGTGATACTGAAAATAAAAAAAAATTCCGGAGAATAAATATTAATTGAATTATGAGAAATTTTATAGTCTTAGGAAAGAATAATGTGACCCCATTTTAAGAACATTAAAGTAAGCCTGGCGGTGGTGGCGCACGCCTTTAATCCCAGCACTCGGGAGGCAGAGGCAGGCGGATCTCTGTGAGTTTGAGGCCAGCCTGGGCTACCAAGTGAGTTCTAGGAAAGGCGCAAAGCTATACAGAGAAACCCTGTCTCAAAAAACCAAACAAAAAAAAAGAATATTAAAGTAAGTAAAAGAGACATCCATTCTAACTCTTTCATTTAGAGAGAAATTAATAGATGAAAAGATTAAGCAAATGATAAAATGCTAAGTAATCCAAGAGACTGTCATGATGTATTCTAAAATTTTCCAATAGCAGGAAAACACAACTATCCTTTTTTTTTAAAAAAAAAAAGATTCATGAGACAGTTCACTAGGAGCTAAAGCCAATCACTTGGCAGACCAAAATGGGCATGCAAGATGATGTTCACACCATTTAAGATTCCAAATAAATTGACATTGACTGAATAGCTTATAAAGAAGAGGAATATCTTTCTCATGATTCTAGAGACTGTATGTACAAGGTACTATACTGTCAGATGTACTATCTGGTGAAGATTTGTTTCAGCTTCATAGACAGTATGTTTTCACTGTCAGAATAGGTGAAAAGGCCAGAAAACTCTCTGGGGCATCGTAAATGAGGACACGATTTCAATTCATGAGAGCTCTTTGATCTAAGTCTTCATGTACTAAGTTTATCCTCCATAGGCCCAGGCCTTCTAGCATAACAAAGTAATCAGATATTAATATGAGTTTTCTTAAGGGTAACATAGTTCAGAACATTGAAAGGCATATTCTACCAGGAGTTCTATCATATGATTTTTCCTGGAGAAACAGGAACACACATCAATTTGCACCAAATAGGGCACTGAATACAGACAAAAGATATCACCGAACCCAAGTTCAGCTTAATGAACCAGTGAGATTAGCAAGTCCACTTACAGGACTATGGATAAGGTTTGTTGTTGCTGCTGTTGTTTGACAAAAGCATGAGTGAATCAAAGTAAGGTACAACATCAAAAGTGCAACCCAACCTGTTCGATGACAGATGAGAACTGTATTTGGGGAGCTCCGTGTACAAGTTGCATGTAGCTTGGCAGACTGTAGAGTTTCCTTTCCCAGCAATTGTTATCACCATAAAATACTGGGGAAGGGCTTCAAGAATCTTATAATTTTCAAGAGCTTCCTGAGATTTGTGAGTTTTTCTTATTCACCATATTTAATTTATTCCTTCCTGGGTCTTAATAGTCCTACCTCTAGGAAGGAATATTTCAATTTAAAGAAAATAGCTTAAAAGGGATATGGGACTAGCATAGACAAATAATCAATACCAGAATACCATGTAAGGTAGAACAAGAAAGGAAGAAATCTTATGACTTACATCTAGTTTAAACACACAGTGGAGTTTACAATTTGTTGACTATAACCAGAAGTCAATTGTCATCAAATATATGATAAGTAACTCTACAAATGTGTAAAATAACTAAAACTCTAGCCAAACAAGCAAGTGAACAGCACAGGAATTGTGAGAAAGGACCATTTGAGCAATCTTTATCTGACGATCAACCACTTACGTGTTCCCTAATATTCAGAGTTATAAGTGGGTACTGAAGAATACGTGCTTAATGTGCTACTTTTCCTGAGGGAGATGTAAACAAGTATGTACTCCAAATATGACACCAAGGACAGACTGAAGAGTGAGTTCAGGTGCTTACACATATGAATAGACATCAGAGGACAGCTTTGGATGCTGATCTTTGCTTTCTACTTTGTTTTCAGGCAAGCTCTCTTGTTGTTTACCATTGTGTATTAAGGTTAGCTCTTCGATGAGTTTCCAAGAACTCTAAATCTATTTCCCATCTTTCCATTGAAGCAACAGGATTACAGATGTATCTGGCTTTACATGTGCCCAGCAGAGTGGAATGTAGTTCTTACACTTGCACAGCAAGTGAGTGCTTTATCCACTGAGCCATCTGCCCAGACTGAACTTTTCCATTCTTTATCTTATATATTCATTTATAAAGTTCATTAATTATTATTCATTAGTATTGATATTTAATTAGCATTTAATCAAATATGTTTTCATAAAATAACTTGAAGTCTATAATCTAACCCACACCAATTCCATTTAAATTAATGCCTTCTAATTTACATGAATCCTCATATCTGTTTCTGTAATCATGCTGAAGTAAATTATCACCTAATTTTCCATAGATGTGATGGTTCATCTCTTGGAAATATAATCAACTTTGTCCATTTTCTGAATGTTTCCATAGTGTTTTCCGTTTAACTCATTAGAAATGTGTTTTGGTGGACATCTGCGCTTTGTTTTGTTCCTTGTTAGAACTGTATTCCCAAGCCAAATTGTGGCACTATTAATGTTCTTAATCTAGCCAAGTCCAATTGCTCTTTTCAAGTAATGTTTCAGGACAGATTGTGTGAAGCTTTAACTCAACAGTAAATTATAACTTAAGAACGGAAGATGCCGGGTCAGTGGTGGCGCACGCCTTTAATCCCAGCACTCGGGAGGCAGAGGCAGGCGGATCTCTGTGAGTTCGAGGCCAGCATGGGCTACCAAGTGAGTTCCAGGAAAGGCGTAAAGCTCCACAGAGAAACCCTGTCTCAAAAAAACCAAAAAAAAAAAAAAAAAAAAATGGAAGATAAGGTGTGAGCATTTCTTGATGTTCTTTTCACTCCATATTTTTAATCTTTAACCTAGTTCCTGAACAAACTGTTTCTCAAAGTTCCTAGGGTGTTATTAAACAGTGCTATGCTTTCAACTGCATGTGTATATTGATATAAATATGCACGCACACATGCATGTACACATCATAAGTAGATATCTGTGTATAGAACATGCTATATGCAAATATGTAAATTTATGAATATATACATAAATTACACATGAAATGCATATGCATATGTATAGATAAACATAAGCAAGTTTACCCACACACTAATGAAGTTTATTTATTTTAAGGTACTCTCTCATGCAATTATGATGGATAGAAACTAAAATTCACAGGGCAGGCTGACATGGGCAAGATCTAATGCTACAATTTTGAGTTGTAAAGCAAACTGGATGCTTTACCCCTTCTTGTCTGTTTTTGAGAATTTTAACATTTTTAACTCTTTAGGAAACTAGATGTGAAGCATGCATATTATCAGTATGATCTGTTTCACATGAAGCATCTGATATAAATATTTTCACACTTAAAAAATGAATTGACAGCAAAATCTGGACTTGCCTTTCACTGACAACAGAATACCATAACCACGTTTACCTAACACAGAAATTTACCATTACAATTTTCCTTCACCAGTAACTTTTTTGGTTTTTTTTAATTATTTATTTTCCTGATTTTACATCCTAACCAAAGCTTCTCACCCTCCCATCTTCCCAGTCCTCCCTCCCACTTAACCTTTTTCCCCACCCATTCCTCTCTGACTGTTTCTCTTTAGATACAGGCAGCCATCCCATGGATATCAGCCACCCATGGTATACCAAGCTGCAATGAGACCAGGTATTCCTTCTCCACCAAAGTTGGATGAGGCAATCAGCAGGAGGAATGGGCTCCAAAAGAGGAATGGGACACCAACCCAGCCACAAACCCTTTGACTTACAATTTGTTCTGCCTACAAGCTGTGCTGAAGTAAAGGCAGTGCATTAAGTGTGGGAGCAATCAACCAATGACTGCCACAGGTGGAGATCCATACCCTGAGATGGAGCTCCCCATGGAGGAAAAGGAACCAGAAGCAGGTTCCCAAGACACCTGGGATAGAACTTGTATTTTCTTTTTTTCTCGTTGAGATGATCACAAACCTATTTTACTTGAATTATATTGCAATATAATTTCAATTTCAAGAATTAGGAACAGTGATATAAATATTTGGCAATTACATTTTGAATAAATCAACCCACCTTATGAAGCAGTAATCATTTCTCCTAAATTTTAAGTGAAATCAAAAGGACTAAAATTTAAAAAGCAAGAAACAAGACAAAATTCTTCTAGTAATCAAACAAATCAAGAATGATGTAAAATACTCTCTGAAACTAACATTTTTATTTTAAAAATTTGTTAAAATTGCTGAAAAATTAATTCAATAACTTAAATTTTCATAGATTTTGTAGGAGTAAAGTTATATGCCTAAATATGAAGTATCAATTTTGAATCAATATTTATAATAATCAATAATATATTGATATATATTTGTATTAAGGAAGTGTTCACATTTGATTTAATAAACAATATGGTCAACTTTACTATAATTGGATTTTAATATGATTTGAAGGAAAGGTTTATTTATTGTTTTGAACCATATATAATATTGGTTCAATGAATGATTCTAAGTAGATGAGCATTCTTGTTTAGATAAACTCTTTAAATAAATAATTATTTTATCAATTTTTAAAAATCTACTTTATATAAAACCATGGTCATAGTAAAGTCAATGTTACCAAGAAGATTAACCTCTTGTTCCTTGAATATTAATTGTAAATTAGATGTTTTCTCAAATAATGATCTTTGTATCATTATAATTTTTCATCTGATTAGATATAAACTAATTTTCCTTTAATTCTTTTGTTCAATGTAGGTTTTTTCTCCTTTTTGATCTTACCTAGTTTTCTTATTGAAATTCAGTGGATATTCAGTTAACAATTTTTAAGTTCCTAACTTTTTGTCATCTCCAAAGAGTAGTGTGGTAGTTCCATGGATTTGAATGTAAAAATATGTATATATTTTATTGGATAATCAAATAAATATCCAATGTTGGATTATGAAACCACACAGAGTACAATTTAAATAAATAACAGAAAGTTTCAAATTAAAATTAAATCAACTGGACCTTTGTTTAAACCCATATATTAAGGTCATATATAAGAAAATGTACATAATTAATTTTTTAAGATGGTGGTTTATGTCTAATTTATTTTTGCAAACATACTCTCACTCACCTTCTCAAGGTCTCTTAATGTAATTATGTATTCTTACTTTCCAGTTCGAGACTGTTTAAACACAGATTTGACTAACAAACCAGGGTATCATATAATTTAATTTCATTTCTCATGTCAGAATTACCACAACTATGAACACAAGTTTTTTTCCTGGTTTTTAAGGATGTAGGGAAGTGGAAAATAGGAAGAGATTAAAATATTCTCAGATTTTATTTTAACCATTTTATCAAGGGTAACCTGGAAGAAGATATAGGATGTGGAACAAATTAAATAATTTTGAGAATTCTACTATATGAAATACTAATTAAATAGTTAATTTAGACAGCAAAAATGCAGTTGGGTATGCAGATATGACAATCAGGAAAAATGCTGAATATAAATGGAAATACCTTGTATGTGTTAGTGTCATATACACTCATGAAGCCCACTGAATGTAGGGATGTTAGTTTCCTCCAAGTGTATCCAATTAGAATGGAAGAGAGAAAAAGGAGCATTGATGAACAATGACATGAAAATGAAGAAAGGGAATAAGTAATTTACTGTCAGTTTTCTAAATATTTCTTAATCCACTCAAGTTGATGCCTAAAATTAAAATGTATGTGGTCAGGTGGCTGCTCACCACGCTTAAGGGCCCAGGCTGGCAGAAAGACATTCATAGGCCCACTCAGCACTTTATGATGCTGGGCAGGTGGATCTCATTATGATAAGCCAATGCGTGGTAGAGAAACGGAAGAGAAAAAGCAGCAGAATGGTTCATGTGATATGGAAAGAGGCAGAATGGAAGAAGTGAAGGTGGTCAGGAGTAGGCCGATGTGGGAGGTCTACTTATCACTGGGTGTCATGATGATGTCCAGAACAGGGCTGCAGCTGGGGACCATGTCTGGGTCTGTAGGCCTACTCCAGGCAGGGTCTGCATTGAAGTCAGGGGTGCCTTTTACCATTAAAGGCCATGCAGATGTCTGGGGTCTTGGACTCAGTGAGTGTCTGTGGGCTACCCTGCCACTGGAGCCATGTTGATCTGAATGGCCTGCCCTGCCACCTGGTACAATTGTGACATCCAATCCCTGCTTCTGTGGAAGGCCGTGCCTGATTCTTTAGTCCTACCACAGATGGGGTCTTTGTTGAAGTCCAAGGCCCTTGTTGCCACCAGAGGTCGCATGGAAGCCTGTGGTCCAGACCACAACTACAGTTAGAAGTTTTTCTGTGTTCCACCCAGTCCTGCAGCACTCAGTTCAAAGTAAACATACTCAGGGACTTATATTAATTATAAACTGTATGACCTTTGGCTCAGGCTTCTTGCTAATCAGCTCGTTCATCTTAAATTAACCCATTTCTATTAATCTATATTGCCATGTGGCCGTGACATTACTGGTCTGATGGCATCTTGTTGCTCCTTGGGGAGCAGACTGGAGTCTATCCTGATTCTACCCTTCTTCTTCTTCTTCTTCTTCTTCTTCTTCTTCTTCTTCTTCTTCTTCTTCTTCTTCTTCATCTCCTTCTTGTCTTCACTTTGAATGTACCACCTAACCTTATTCTGCCTCTCCATTAGCCAAATAGCTTTTTTTATCAACCAATGAGAGCAATACATATTCACAGCATACAGAAAGACATCCCATAGCACTTCCATCTTTCTGTCTAATCAAAAAGGAAGGTTTTAACTTTAACATAGTAAAATTTTATATAACAAAACAATTATCAAGCAAGAATTGCAATTACAATATCTAGTCTATTTGTATTTGGTAAAATTAAAGAAAATATTCTATCATCTATCCTATATTTGTGAGTCTAAAGTTTTATATGTAATTTACCTTTTATTATAACTAAGGAAAACTATAATTATAACTATCTAGGTTTCAACTCCATCAAAGACCCCAGAAAGATGTAATATTACCTAAGTTAACAGGACGTGTATTGTAAGCAACTTCCAAAATTCTAGAAATAACAGAGATATCTGCCTGCCTGGACAGTCACTCAAAGTTCTTCTGCAAAGCTGGAGCATCCATTTTCAGCCTATAGGCCTAGAGTCTCTGGCAGACTTTTTATGAAGCGGGAAATTTGAAGGACTGTCTCACCTATTGGCAAAGTTGATTAATCATTTTCCTCTGTGTCCTGCAGAATGTATAGCAGTATCTTCTGTGAAGTAGGAAATTGAAGAACCATCTTGCCCTGTTTAGGCAAAGTTTAGTAGACATTTTCCTATGGGTTCTATATGTCCAGTTTATACAACATACTGTCAAAAAGTCCAGTTTTGCCAAGAAGAACATAAATTCCATACGGAGTATCTTTGATGCTCATGTTCCTCTTTGAAGTAAATTGGTGTTTCCAGGAGAAGACACATCTCATTGTCCAGAAAAGTTTATTTTTAAAACATTTTAAATGCCATATTCTGTAGGTCTTTGAAGTGTTTGAAGATTATTTATCTAATTGAAATATATCTATGTATCCCTAGAAAACTTAACTAACATGATATAAGTTTGATTATAATAGATGACTAATTATTAATCTGTATTTCTTAATTATATATTACAATTTTAAATGAGTTGCAAAAACATAATACCTTAAACAAGAGTGAAAATATAAAGTATAACAGAATTAACTTTAAATTTATATCAAAAAAACCAAAATCTATACTAATGTAAAATCTGTAAGATTAATAGTTGTTTTTTAGATTGAAGTAGATTCAAAAATCTACTTTTTGTCCTATTTTTTCTGTGTCATCCATTTTATATCATATCCCCTTTCCTCTTTTAGAAAGAGATTGACTATGACCAAAAACCATTTGTAACCAACCCAGAAACAAAGACAAACATCCATAATCCATTTTTTGGGAATAGGGACATAGTTTTCTAGGCTGCTTCCTGCTGATTGGATGTGCCATCAAACTTATGGGACCCTGAGAAAATTTAGGATTATGGTGAAATCCTGACTGAAATAGTTTTGTGAGGCTGCGTTGTCTGAGCTTGTGAAGGGACTGGTGTTGTGGAATGATACCCAAAGGATCTCTAGGACTCCCATGACTCAGGAAAGCCATGGAATGAATATCCCAGAGGAGTTTTGGCAAGGATCCAGTGATGATTTTGTGACAGAAATCAGAGGCCTTGAACCAGATCAATCATTCATTGAAAAAAAAAAAAAACATTTACAAAGAAAGCTGATTGGACAAAAGGCTATACTGTGTGACACTTCACAACTCCCAGTCACACCAAGATGAGTGAAGAGGTGTTGGAAAGTCAGAAAAGATGAAAGAGAAAGGAGGTTTTTTTGTTTGGTTTTGTTTCTTTCTTGTTTTTTGTTTTTGCTTTTGTTTGTTTATTTGCTTGTTTTGGTTTGAATTTTTTGTTTTTTCTTTGGGGGTACTGCAGGGGAGAATATGAGAGGACTGGGATGTGAGGGTAATTAGGGTGCATGGTATGAAATTCTCAAAGAATTAATAAAGAAATGATGTTAAACAGAAGAAAAACATGATCTAGTAAAAAGTAAGGAGGTATATGAAGAAACATGTAGAGAACGCCTACTTATGCATAATGTTCTTGCTTTGGTTATGTCCCCAAATTCATATGTTTATCAAATTCTCCACAGCTGCCTGCCCTACAGAGATTTCTACCAGGATCCAGAACAGAGCTACAAGTGGCTAGGATATTGATCTGAGGGATATCAAATGAATCTAAGCCCACTGAGTTCTTTAGTCCATTCACTTTATTCTTCTAAATCAATTCTACCTACACAGTTTCTTTTCTGTTCTCATATTTAGCTCCTCTCAGTCCCTCCTGCTCCCAGTCCCTTCTGCTATTGTCTCATCATTCAACCTAGTTCTTTCCATCTTCATTCTCCTTCTATCTTCCTTCTCCTCTTTGTTTCCCCAGGGATACATATACATATGCATATACATATACATATACACATACATCCATTCACTAACAACTTGTTAGTAAGAAACCACATAGTAAACTCTCAGGGACAAGTATTCTGATGAGTCACATTTGGTCAGCTTAACTGATGACTGGCAACAACTGTAGGTTGTAAAAAGTTTTGACTATCTCTTAAATGAGCCCTTATTTAGGTGAGGTGATATAGGGCTTTGTGATGAGATTAGTGTCATTTTCTAAAAGGCATCAGAGTTTATATGAGGTACTTTCTCCTCTCTTCCTGCCATATGAGGAGACAGTAGCATAGGATTTAGGATTTTAGGTCTACTACATCATGTATCACAGTGCAATTTTCTACACTAGTCTCAAAAAAACAAAAACAAAAACAAACAAAACATCAACATAATTAAGTCCCATGCTATTAAGAAATGTAAAAGAAGAAATTTTCATAATCAGAAAACTAATGCATAAAAATACTTACCCATTAAGCAAATTTTAAACTTTTCCAAATGTACATGATCCATCATCTCTTTTCTCCAAAGCACAATGCTTGGAGATAATGGTCAAATGAAAGAAGTAAAGAAATGTGTGGTAAAACTGTGAACTCCTTTAAAATGTTAGAATGTTTTGCCATGTTTGTATCTTTACTAGAATATAAAACCTTAAACTCATCAGTCTTATATTCCTTAGAGTCATAATAAAATTATAGTAAACGTATTCCACAGTCAATTTAATGAATATGCACATAAAGAAAAATTTTGATGGTAACTTCATATTCAAATGTAATCAGGAAGAACACTGAATGTCAGTGGACAACAGGTAAGGTTTGTGGATGGCATCAAATTAAGAGGTAAGACAATGCAAAGATACTGGGAAGGAGCATGCCAAGGATTATTATGGTGCAGAAACTGAGCAATTTGGCTGTTACATTGCAAACAGTACCAGGAAGAAATCAAAAGAGTAAAAAGTAACATAGTTCCAGAGAAATACTGGATTTATCTATAGCAGTAATTATTTGTAAGTCTGTGTTTATAAATGTAAAAATTTTATACATAAAGTCTTTTAATAGTGAATACCATTGCCAGCAGTCTGTTGTGGGGGTATCTTTGTGGATTTCTGTGGGCCTCTCTAGCACTTTGCTTCTTCCTATTCTCATGTGGTCTTCATTTACCATGGTCTCCTATTCCTTGTCCTCCCTCTCTGTTGTTGATCCAGCTGAGATCTCCCACTCCCCCAAGCTCTCTTTCCCTCAACCCTTGCCCTTCACTACCCACACTCATGTCCAGGCTGTTCATGTAGATCTCATTCCATTTCTCTGTCATTGGGCGATCCCCGTGTCTTTCTTGGGGTCATGTTTTCCAGGTAGCCTCCCTGGTGAGGTGAGTAGCAGTCCAGTCATCCTTGTTCCACATCTAGTATCCTCCTATGAGTGAGTACATATCATGTTTGTCTTTCTGAGTCTGGGTTACCTCACTCAGGATGATTTTTTTCTAGATCCATCCATTTGTCTTACACCTGTCAGAATGGCTAAGATCAAAAACACTGAAGACACCTTATGCTGGAGAGAATGTGGAGTTAGGGGAACTCTTCTCCACTGTTGGTGGGAACGCAAGCTTGTACAACCACTTTGGAAATCAATATGGCACTTTCTGAGAAAATTGGGAATCCATCTCCCCCAAGATCCAGCTATACCACTCTTGGGCATATACCCAAGGAATGCTCAACCACACCACAAGAGCACTTGTTCAGCTATGTTCATATTAGCATTGTTTGTAATAGCCAGAGCATGGAAACAACCTAGATGCCCTTCAACTGAAGAATGGATAAACAAAATGTGGTACATATACACAATGGAATACTATTCAGCAGAGAAAAACAGTGACACCATATGGCTTTTTAACTCTACTTTCATTTTGGTAAACCCTCTCCAACCTTCTTCCCTACTCTCAATACTCATACCTGCTTAAACTTTCCCCCTTCCTAGAAGCACATATTTAAAACCTATTGTCTCCTTCCTTTAAAGCATACCCTACCCCACAAACCCTTTCTAAGTTGTTATTTTTTTCACAGATACTCAAATTTAAGTAAAGATTCTAGGCTAAGATCCACATGTGAGAAAAAACAGGACACACTTACCTTTTGGAGTCTGTGATACCTCACATAGCATAAGATTTTCAATTCCATCCATTTACAAGCCAATATCCCAATTTCATCTTTCTTTATAGCTTAATTAAATTACATTGTCTATATGCGCTGCATTTTCATTCATCAGTTGATGGACACTTGGTTCAATTCCATTTCCTAGCTATTGTGAGTAGAGCAACAATGAATAGTGATGAGTAAGCATCTCAGTAATAGGATATAATTCCTTTGGGTGTTATGACCAGGAATGGTATACCTACTTCACAATAATTCTGTTTCTTGTTTTTTGAGGCACTTCCACACCAATGTATATGGTAGTTGCATAGTCTATAGTCTTATCCGTAGTAATGAGTGCTTCTTTTTCCCCTGCTTCTTTGCCAGCATTTGTTGTCATGTGACATTTTTGTGAGGGGTTTCTTTTTCTTAAATAATTTTACTTACTATTTGAAAATATCATATAGTGCGTTTTTATATGATAATCAACCCTAAGCATGAGGCCTGCCCTAGAATGTGCTTGACAAACCCAGTGTCACTCCATTGAAAAAGAAAACTGATTTTCTTTATCCCAGGAGTTATCAATTATGATTAGCTTTTTGTATCATGTGGGATTTTGTGCCTACTTCCCCTCTTTTGGTCTAGAATTTTGTCTGGCCTGGGCTTGTGAGGATTTTGTGCACAAAGTCACAGTTTCTATGAGTGCATAAGTACATCTGCCCTTTTGTGTGTAGGAAATGCTGTTTACTTGAAGCCATCTACAACCTCTTGCTATTAAAATCTTTCTGCCTCTTCTTCTGCCTACATCCCTGAATCCTGAGAGAAGGGATGTGATATAGATATCTCATTTAGGGCTGAATGCTCCAAAGTCTCTTACGCTCTGCATATTGTACAGTTGTAAGGATCTCTATGTAAATGACTATCTACTACTGCAAGAAGGCTCTCTGATGAGGGCTGAGTGATGTGATAATCTCTGGCTATAGAAATAAGTCACTGGGTGTTGTTTTAGTGTTGTATACGTTTAGCAGAATAATACCACTAAGTTTTCTCATCACAGACCATGATCTATCTAGTCTCAGTTTCCTATTCTTGTTAACAGTGTCAGGTTCAGGTTCCACCTCATGGAGCAGACCTTAAGTCCAGGTTTTAAAAAAAAGTAAGTGGTTGGTTGCTCCCATAATCTTTGTTCTACTCTTTTCCCAATGGGAATATATTGCAGACAGTTTGTTATTGCAGCTCACATAGTTCATAATTCAGTGAGACCAATGATTGCTTTTCCCTTTTGGTACTGTGCATAGCACCTTCCGGCACTATGACAGTTACCCAGTAGGGCTAAATTTTTCAGTTGAATACTGAGATTTCAGCAATAGGGCCTTACTGCCAAATTTTGGCAGGTCATTTGGTTTTTTGATGATAGCCATTTTTATGGGGTAAAATGGGTTTCCAAATTAGTTTTAATTTGCATTTCCCTGAAAGTTAATGGTATTTAACATTATTTGTAATGTTTATTAGCCATTTGTATTTCTTCTTTTGTGAATTCTGTTAAGGTCTAAAGCTCATTTTTATAGTGTCATTTATTTTCTTGATTTTTAAAAGTTCTTTATGTATTCTAGATATTAATTCTCTGTCAGATGTATAGTTAGCAGACAGTTTCTCCCATTCTGTAGGCTGTCTCTTTATTCACTTGGCTGTTTCCAATGCTGTGCAGAAGCATTTGTGTTTCATAATGTCCCATTCTTCAGTTGTTGACACTATTTTCTGAGTATTTAGATACATTTATGTTTAAACTTTCCAAGTTTTCAGTATCTTTTTGTTTTTTTATGGACTTGGCTAGTTTTGTTAAAGCACTGATCTTGATGTTTTGCAATGTGTGTGTGTGTGTGTGTGTGTGTGTGTGTGTGTGTGTAGGAGTGGCTATTGTGTCCTTCAAACTGTGTTAAACTGACCTCAATAATTCTATGACTTCCCCTGCATTAAATTCCTTACATTAATGACACTTCTAAAATTTGAGGCTGCTACCTTTTATGAGATTTATGAATTAAATTCTCAAATATTGTTATATTTTTTTCTATTTCTCAAATTCTTATTACATTTATATTGACCAATGGTCTACATGTACCTTATATTCCGCCTCTGTGTTTTTCATTCTATTTGTTCGCTTTTAATTACAATGTTTTTTTTCTATTTTCTCTGAGTTACTAAAGTTTAGTTTTATTTTTTTAATCTGATATGCTGCAATGACTATATAGTCACATCTTGGTTTCATTATTTTGATTTATTGTTAGATTTTTAATCTTTATTTGTTTTTATATTTTTTAATTTTGAAAATTTTCTCATTTTTCACTAGTGTTTTTAAATGATTTGTGTTAATGAATATAATACCTGTGTTACTTTAAAATTCTTTTTTCTTACCCTAATATCTGGAACACTTATATTGCTTTATGTTGTTCATTTAGTTTGATTTCACTATGACTAAATATCTTAGAATATTGTACATCTTTTTGATAAAATCTGGAAATTTTATATAAAAAAGAAAGAATTGTTGAGTCTTCTTGTGATGCTTCACTGTTCACCAAGAGAGGTCCATCCTCTCATTTTTTTTGGGCAGACATGACAATTCCTTTAATTAACAAATATACTGCATTAATGTTTTAAGAGGCTAAGCCCAGGAAGGTGAAACATGTCTGTGCCTCCGTCTGAACAGCCGACACCCTCTACTTTTGGTTACTTCAAAGATCTAGACCTTATACTTTCAAAATAATTGAGACACCAGGACAAAACAAGAAATAAAATGGAAAAACCTATAATAAGAACAATTCCTGTGGTTGCTGATGTGGTGGGGGATGGTTGGGGAGGATTATGCTGCTGTCAGATCACAGGGACAAAGTGGCAGCCTACAAAATCAGAAAAGACTTTCAGCAAACCCACATTTGATAAAAAGTCTTATCTCCAGAATATATAAAGAACTCAGGAAACTAGACCTCAAAAATATAAAATAATCCAATTAAAAGTGGGGTACAGATCTAAACTGAAAATTGTCAAAAGAAGAATCTCACATGGCTAAAAAACATTTAAGACATTCCTCAATATTTTTAGCCATCAGGGAAATGCAAATCAAAATGACACTGAGATACCATCTTACATCTCTCTGAATGGCTAAGACAAAAAACACTGATGACAGCTTATGTTGGAGAGACTATGGAGTAAGGAGAACACTCCCTCACTGCTGGTGGGAATACAAATATATATCCATTCTGGAAACAAGTATGGTGGTCTCTCAGAAAATTGGGAATTAATCTTCCTCAAGACCCAGCTTTTGTTTTTTTTTTTTGGGGGGGGCATATACCCAAAAAATGCTCAATCATACCACAGGCTACTTGCTCAACTATGTTCATAGCAGCATTATTCATAACAGCCAGAACCTGGAAACAACCTAGATGCCCCTCAACTAAAGCATAGACAAAGAAAATGTGGTCATTTATCCAATGGAGTATTACTCAGTGGTAAAATACAATGGAATCATGAAATTTGTAGGCAAATGGTTGAAATTAGAAAAAGAAATCATCCTGAGTCAAGTAACGCAGACCCAGAAAGACAAACATGGTATGTACTCACTCATAAGTGGATTTTCTCATAATATAGTAACAATCACATATTATATCACATATTCTCACATATTATACTCTGGACCATGGTTCCTAAAGTCCTGGTTTCTTGTTTAGTTCATTTGATTCTTTTGCAACCAACATGAACTACTATCTTGTTTTCTTTATAAGTAAATACCCCCCAGAAAAGAGTTACTGCATACAATCACCTTAGGCCTCATTATTTTCACATAGTTTTAAGGTTAACAGTTTATGCACTGTCACTTACTGCTTTTTTCTCCCAACCCATATTAGTTTTCCATTTAATTGTTATGATCATGGTACTTTGCCTTATAAAAACTGTCATTCTCAAGAACTGCAGTTCCAATAATGATTGATCATTTTACACATCCTGTTAACTTGGTTTGCAGACATTTTGCTTACAAAGTATTTTTACCCCTGTTTTCTGAAAGAAAGAGAGAGGTCTTATGAAATACCCTAGGTAATCGTTTATTTGACAAATCCGTGGAAGTATATGGTTGTGCTTTTCCTTAAGTAATCCTTATTATTTTACCCAGAACCATGAGATCAAGTAGACAGGATAATTTCGTTGTTCTTCTTCAGAGTTATATTTGCAATATTAAGTTTTACTTTTACTTTGTCCATTTTGTTAAATCACATTAGTCTAAGAATTTCAGTAATAAATTTGTTCAAATTTTCAAGCCTTCTTTAATAAAGTTGTATGAGTTTCCTTTTGATTATGTTATCAAAAAGACTTTTAAAATTATTTTTAATAATATTTATAATTTAATAATGTATTTAATAATTTAATAATTTAATAATTTTGTAAAGTGACTATTTACATACTTTTAACTGAATTTAGGAGGCTTCTTTCTTTCTTTCTTCCTTTCTTTCTTTCTTTCAACAGTGTCTAGATGCTATGCTATTATATTATGGAAATTCCTCTGATTTAGCCTCTTGAGTGCTGGATATACAGACATTAGAAATGACATCTACCTCTTTTAACTAATTCAACCTGGACATTTTGCTGTTTGTTTGAAAAGTATAACCTTTACAGTGTTGCAGTCTTAGTTAATCACAGGTACCCAAACAAAAATGTAGATGGGAAGTTGTTCGATCCTGCCTGGTCTCACCCAGGCAACAGGCATTTTTATAATAATAATTCAGAGGCTTAATATTAATTATAAACTGTTTGGTCTATGGCTCAAGCTAGCTATTACAACTTAAATTAACCCATTTCTGTGAATCTATACATTGTCATGTGGCCATGGCATTATCAGTCTTCTGACATCTTGCTTCTTGGGCAGCTGGATGGCATCTGCCCTGACTCCATCTTTCTTCTCCCTCTCTCTGCTTGGATTTCCCACCTAGCTCTTATCTTGTCTTACCATAGGCCAAAGTAGCTTATTTTTTAACCAATGGGAGCAGCATATATTAAAGCATACAGAAAGACCATCCCATAGCCCAAAAACAGATAAATGCTTTGATAGTTGGACATATGAGTGCATGAAGGAGTGAATAGGTGGAGAAATAAATGAGTGAATCAACATATGTATATATTAAATAAAATTGCAACTTCAAAACTATAATTATTGTGATTTAAATTATTTCTAGCATCAAATATATAGAAAGCTCATTATTCCATTCTAATTTATATTTTGTTAGGAAGTTGTTCATTCCCATCCACCTCACAAATCACAGTGCCTGTTATCAAAATCAAACAGAAAGAGAAAAAGAAATCCTCTGTTCTGCTTGTGAGAACTGGGTATTTGTATTCAGCTTCTGTGTTTTCAGTGTTGAAAACCAAATCCAGGACCTTGGGTGTGTTAATCTGGCAATCTTCAATTTAACAACATAAATCCACCCCAAATCCTTCAAAAGCTAATTAAATAACGTTACTCAATCAAGTACACTGTGCAATAATCATCTCTTATCATTTTCTACTTTTACTTGTAATATTTACTAGCAATGTTATATTTTTAAATTATCTTCATGCTTGAAATTAATTTTAAACAAGTCATTATATTATCCCCTATATGTGAAGCATTATAGAAATCATCATGTAATGTTTAATTATTTTCCCTTAATTAAATAATTGAAGTCTGAAAAAGTATAGGATATATGTCAAAATTTCTGACAATAATAAAAATTCCATATCTATAATAGTAAGTTGAAAACAGAAGACATCACTTGCAAATATAAGTAACAATAAATTAAACTCTGCTACTTCTATTGATTTAAATAAAACTAGTATGATGTATGTTCTTAAAACACCCTCAGGAGATTCAATGGCTGTTGTTGACAGGGTGTTTTCATGTTTCTTCTATCCTTAGTTGTTTTCTTATGAAAAATAAAGAATCTATATCTCAAATTAAAATTTAAGAGTTGCTTGGCCAATTGTAAAAATGCTATATAAGGGAACCATTCCCTGAAAATGGATTTGATGATGTAAAGTAGGCAAATAAAGGAAATGTGATATTTAGAATAATTCTGCTGAGGAGACACAGCAAAAACATATATTGAGAGCTGCAATAACTTACTATTAATTAAATGTTACATGGAAGTCTATTTCATTTTAATCTTGTAATAATATTGCTTTTCATAATAAAATGTAAATAATTAGTTCTTATTTTGAAAATGTCTTCAGTAGATATAAAATCAAGAAAGTAAAAATAGAAAATTTAAAAAGTAAATAAATTAAATAAATACTAATAAAGTAGATTTAAGCTCAAATATGATGCCTTATTTTAAAAAGACAAAAGGTTCTCAGCAAAACATAGATATGTCAAATTTTACAATTTGTAATTTTTATTTCATAAATTTTATTACAAAACTTTCAAGAAAACAAAAATGTCACACACCAAATTTAACCAGATCCAAAGTCTATACAACCCAATGAGATGTAAGAAGTAATTAAAAAAATCTTCCTACTAAAGAAAACTCAGGACTAGACAAATATGTTGTTGAATTATACTGAACTCTTTAAGAATTTCTAATCCAAACATTTCTCAAAATGTTGCATGAAATAAAAGAGGAGCAATGCTACTAAACTCACTCTTTAAAGTTGGTATTAACTTAATACCCAAAGTGAATAAAGATATACTATAAAAATATATATACTAATGTCTGTAATGGAAGAATATCCAAAAAGTATCAAGGTTATGTTATAACCAAATGCAATAATACATTAAGATCATACTTCACATCTAGATTGGTTTTATAACAGTAATGCAAAATTTCTCCAACATAGGAAGTCAAGAAATATACTATATTAATAGACACAAGGACAGAAATGGCATGATTATAATATATTTAGAAAACTCATTTTAAAATGTTCAACATCAATCACGTTAGAATTTAAAAGAGATTAAGAAGAGATGGAACATGCCGTCACATAATAAAGGCAATTAGCTAAACTTATAGCCAACATTAGAGCACATGGGTAAAAATATAGAGCATTTCCTCTAAAATCTGGAATGAGATAAAGATGCTCACTCTCTCCACTCCTTGTCAATACAACGTACAAAATCTTAGCCAGAGCAGCAAGACAAGTGATAGATGATAATTGACAAAACATAGAAAAAAGGAAGAACTATGTTTATTTGTAGATTATTCTTCAAATAAAAGATCTCACAGAATCTAGCAAAAATTTCTTAGACTTGAGAATCACTTTCAGTAAAATGTCAAGACCCCAATCAACACACAAAGTATCAGAAGCTTCTATGCACAAGAACTATAAACTTGCTAAGGAAAAAATAATTAAAAACATATCTCCTTCATAATAGCTTTAAAGTATATAAGAACAATGTACAGTACAATACCCATAAAGATTTGAAAGACATTCTTCTCAGTACTAGAAAAAAATCCTAAATTTCATATTGAGACAAAATACACAACATATGGACAAAGCATTCCTAAGAAAAACAAAGCCAGAGATATTACACTTGACCTCAAGACATACTGCAGAGCTTTATCACAAAGGGAGTGTTGCAATGGCACAAAAACAGAATGTACTATAATAGCTCCAGAAATAAATCGAGGCAGCTGAGGTCACCTCAGCTAAATATTTGATGGAATTGTCAACAAACAACTGGAAAAACAAAACTAGTCAACAAATGGTTCTGGTAAACCTGGACATCTTACAGAAAAATGAGATCAGATTCAAAGTTTCACCCAACACAAAAATCAATTCAAGGTGGATCATTGGCCTGAATCTAAATATTGAAATGCCTAAAAGAAAACTAGGGAAGCACTTGGAGATACAGACATAGGCAAGAACTTTGTGAATTTTGTTAATTGGGCTCCAATAGAACAAGAAATTAAACTCAAGAATTGACAAATGTGAGCATATGAAGTTAAAATGCTTCTGTACAGCAAAGGAAAAAATCAATGAAGAAAGGAGCCACTGTACTTATGAATTAAGAAAATATTTTCCAGCTATACTTTATGCAGGGACAAATATCTATAACATACAAACAACTGCAAAAAATTAAGTAGCAAACAAAAAAAAACCAAACTGACAAAATAACAAAAAACTTCCAATCAATAAACTCAATATCACATTCTCAAAAGAAGAAACACATATGGCCCAAAACAAAACAAAAGCAAAAACTTTCAACATGGTTAGCCATAATACAAATACAAATTAAAACCATTTGGGGAGTCTAGCTGACCTTAATCAGAATGATTTTCATCAAGAAAGCTAATTGAAAACAAAATGGTAGTGAGGATTTAGAGAAAGAGCAGCACTTCTTTATTGCTGGTTGGATTCAAAATGCCACAGCCATGTAGGTGAATTTCTAAATGGTCTTATTAAATAACAAACAAGGAGCCAGATATAGAGGTTAAAGCCTGAGAGAGATCAGAGGAATAGGAACAGCCACAGCTAACCTTACCTCACCAACTCTGCAGCTTCCAAATGCAAGATACTTCCTGTCTATCCACACCCATATGTCTTGCTGTTCTGCCATCTGATTTTCTCTCTCTGTCCATCTACATCACTTCCTCTTCCTGCCCAGCTCTTCCATCACTTCCTGTCTGTCTGTATGGACCTTCAGACCTCCATGGTTAACTAGTGTTGGAATTTAAGGTGTGTGCCACCATACCTGGCTGTTTCCAGTGTGGCGTTGAACCCACAGAGATCCAGACAGATCCCTGCCTACCAAGTGATAGGATTAAAGGCACGTGCTACCATTGCCTAACTTCTTTGTTTACTACACTGGCTGACTTTTTCCTCTCATCTCCAGGCAAGATTTATTTATTAAAGCACAAATAAATATCACCACATTTCAGCACAAATAAAATATCACCACACAGCCATTATGGAAATGAACATGTAGGTCTCTCAAAACTCTAAACATAGCAGTTCCTGTTACCCAGCTGTGCTACTGCATGACCAGCTGTGCCCTACTGACTCTATATTCTGCCAGATAAACTTGTCCAGGTACGTTTATTGATGATCTGTTCACAATGATAAGAAAAATGAATCACCTTATATGTCCATCTAAACAACAATGCATAGTTAAAATGTGACATATACAATGGAAAATCTAACTATGTAGTTTGTGCGGAAATGGGTGAAACATATCCAGTGAAGTTACCCAAACTCAGAAAAATAATACATGCTCTATATTACATGCAGTTCTTGGGTATTGAGTAGAAAATATAGTATTTAGGCAGAAAAAAAGTGGATATAAAGATCAGGAAACTAGAAAGGAGTCTATAAGAGAGGGAAAGGCTTTAACAGGGGATAGAGAGATGGCTCAGCTGTTAAGAGGACACAGGTTCAATTTTCAACTCCCCCATGGTAAACTCAATGATCTGTAACTTCAGTTCCAAGGAACCCAGCTCACTTTTTGGCCTCTGTGGGCACCAAAAAATGCACATGTGTGCAATCATAAATGGAAGACGAACACATTCATTAAACAAAATCTTTTTAAAATACATTAAAAATGGCTTTAAGGAAGGAAGCTGAAGAGCGTATAGAACACATATGTTATAGGTGCAAAGAAGGCTACTTGAGGCAGATACAGTGAGGGGGACAAAAGGGAGATGGGGGCGAGAAGCAGAGTTAAGGGGGAGAATCAAACAAAGTTAAGTGTATGTGAAAATTCCATAACAATCTGTTATTTTGTACTTTATTTATAACTTAAAAAAACTTGAAGTCTAAAAATTCAGCAACATGCTTCTAAATACCATATGTACTAAAAACATGAATATCAAAATTAATAAATATTTTAGTCCAGTGAAATGAAAATACAACCTATCAAAACTTGAAAAGAGGCAACTAAAGGGAAATTATACTTTAAAATTCATACATCAGAAAGAAGGAAAGAGAAAATCATGGATCTGAGCAATCATCTAAATGAGCTGGATAAATAACTTGGAATTAAATGTTCTGAATCCTAAAAATAAGAGCAGAAATCAATGAAGTATAAAATATATATTCATCAGAAATCAAACATTTTAAAAGTCATTTCATTGAGAGGACTAATAAAAGTGAAAGGTATTCACTAAAGATAAGCATGAAGATAGAAAGAAAAGCATATTTTATTTATTGATATTTAAGAAGGACTATCAACAACATAAATCAAAAAAGTAATAAAAAGTTATTTTGGACATCATTCTGTAAGTGAATAAGTATGTAGCTGTTGAATAATTACCGTGTAAATTACCATTTTCATCACACACACACACACACACACACACACACACACACACACAACTACACCAGAGACAAATGGTGGCTTCAACAGAATTCCTGTGTGTAAGCAATGAGTAACAGACAAAGTTTCGGATACCTACCATCCTGCACTGTCCTTACACTCCCAGTCCTATCCCTACCAAGAAACCAGCCACTGTTGCCACCAGCGTGTTTTCTCAGTCCTAGATCTGTGTACCAAAGACTTTTCTATTGTTGTGATTAAATACCATGACCAAGGCAAATCATAGAAGAGTTCATTTGGCTTATGGTTCTACAGGGTTAGAGTGAGCAAGGCAGTGAAAGCAAGAGGCTGAGAGACCACATCTGTAAATGCAACTTTGAAGCAAAGAGAAAATTAGAGGTGGGTAAGGCTATAAAACCTTGAAGTCCACTCCCAGGGCCTAACTTCCTCCAGGAAATCTAAATAACCTCACCAACAAGTGCCAATGTGGGACTAAATGTTTAAATATATTTTAAATACATTTAACATTCTGTCCTATAGATATTAAAGCCTATGAATCACAACACTGACCAGCATAACAACATACTCATGCTCAAATGTTTAATAATGGCACTTACATACTGGGGGTAACCAACAGCTGTCTACATAGACTTGCAGCCATATCAAAGGGAGGTAATTCATGACTGGTACTGTAAACCTAGCCAACTACATACAACTGGAGAGGCCTTATATCCTAGATAAGAACTTACCACTATTATTTTCCTAAAACAAAATAATTTCTAACTGTATTCAGAATACATATTCTTATACCTACAGATAAGTGTAAATCTTACCCTCTCATCAAAGAAGCTCCATTTTGCAGGATATGAAGGCTACTATAGATAACCACAACTGGTCAAACTTTAGGGAAAAAAGGGACCATATGGTACCTACCCAATTTAGTACATCTGCAACACAACCTCTATACCTAAAGCTTAGGAAGCCTCATGAAAGATGATTAGAAAGATTGAAGGAGCCAGAAGACCAGAATATGCTGCTAGGTAATGTCTTTCATACATGAGAGAGAAGTTGTACCTGTGAAATGCTAATGATATGGCTGTCTAAACAAAAACTGCATAATGATCATAACAGTTGACATGCCCCATCCCTACGTGACAAGTTACAGGCAATAAATGGCTAATGAGAGAGAGAAAGTACTGATAGGTTATCCAACACCAAGGAGTCAGCCCTAAAAACATGTGAATGAATAACACTAAGGTGATGCTAGAGGACACACACACACACACACACACACACCCCTACGCACACATATACATGAGAGGAATTGAGGGACATGGGAGGAGTGGAACAGAAAAAGAGGGATAGGTGAGATTCTCAGAAAGATAAAAATACTTTTAAAAGGAATTACCAATAACTTATATGGACAGTTTTCTACTCCTGAAGAGCCATTATTTTATATTGTTTTGTTTATTATTATTATTATTATTATTATTATTATTATTATTATTATTTTGAAATATAAACAGTTTATATAGCCCAGATAGGCTTAGAACTCCAGATCCTCCTGACTTTGTCTGCTAAGTGCAAGGATTTGCATGTATGTGCCATTATGTCCCTCTTGAAGTCATAATACTCTTAACATGAAAAGTATACACAAATTTACATAGTACAGTCAATTACAAACATAGATGCAAATGTTCTAAATTGAATACTCATAAATCAAATTATTAAAAATAAACAGGAACGTAAGTCACAGACAAGTTTCATTTGTTCCAGTGTGTAAAGCTGATCGCCCATCATCAATCACATCAATAAAATACAGAACAGAATACAATCCAGGCCACAAGCAGAAAAGTCAAGTTGATAGAATTTAAGGTGATGATAATGATCATTTAACAAAATAAAAAATATAGGTGTTTGTTTATGTGATAAATGATGTACAAAAAATTCCATAATGGACTGGGGTCATAGCTGCATCATAAAAGCCTGCTTATTATGTGTGTATTTCAGGTTTGATCATTGGCACCACACACACGCACACACATGCACACGCACATGCACACGCACACACACAGACAGAGAGAGAGAGAGAAAGAGAGAGAGAGAGAGAGAGAGAGAGAGAGAGAGAGAGAGAGAGAGAGAGAGAGAGAATATCCTACAGGAAACATTTTAGTGAATGTATTTTTTTAGTAGCTGAAATATAGAATATTCTCCCTTTTAAATTAAGAAAGAGCAAGAATATTCTTACTGTTTTGGTGAAGATTATTCTGGCCACCCTAATCATAATGGAAGCAAAAGGCAAAAGGAGTATGAATATAAGTGAAATAGCTGTCATGCAGGCAATATAAGTATATATTTTTAAATTGGCAAATTTGCTCATTTGACAATTAATAAAGGAATTTAACAAGATTGTTGAAGATGTGGGCTAGACAGTATGAAAACAAACAAATACATGAAACAAATTATTTATTGTTAATACATTTCAAGAAATGACAATTTCCCTGATACTAATAGCATAACCAATATGTTGTCTCTCATGAGCAGTACATAATTTTATAATGAAGCATAAAATTGTAACACAAGTTGTAATGCAGTAGGTTTATTAGTCCTTATACTTAGGTCTCTGATCTGTCACTATATATGGCTTCTGCATAATTTTCAATGCAAAAATCTTTGCCTAAAGCATATTCTACTGTATGTTAGTGATTGCTTCAATAAGTACTTAAGAAGTTTTCAAAATACCTGCCCACTGAATGACAAAGTAAGATGAATACAAATTTCTTAAAACTATGCAATCATTCAAATTTCCTTACTTTGCAAGCATATTACTTCTAAGCTGTTATTCCAACCCTAGAGTTAAAACAAAAAAGGAAAAGCTCTTCTGCTTTTTCACTATTATCTGTCAAACTTCCTGCCCCAATCAAGTAAAATGTGAAACATACTCTGTTTACACTCCTGTGCAAGTAACTGCTACAAGCAAAGAGAAACATTGGGGTTATTGTGACTAGCTAAGATACACAACAACATCATGATGTAAAACAATTGGTTTTATTTTGTAAGACTCATTTTACAATGTGAAAAAATGGGAAGATAAACATCTCTTAAGGGGCTAACATAAGACTAAAATATGATTTTGTACACTAGTTGCTTGATAAAATGCCTCATCATTGACAAGTATTTAGTTTTCATTATTACAACTCAGTGAGTACATAACACTTGCATATCCTCTCCACTGAACTTCAAAACTTCTAGTGATAACTCAGGCAAAGAATTCTGAGAGAAGAGTTTGAGTAAATGTTCTTTACTCCTATTGGTATGCAATAAGCAAACATGTTTCTTTGCATATCTTCTTTATTTAATATGTTTATATACAGTGGGTAAAGAGCTTGAGGAATGTTATTATCCCTCCATTGATGGGATGTAATATTATTTTCCTGGAGCAATGGGCCTCTTATTCAGATAAGAGTTTGGAGCAGAAGAATACATATAATCTTTTAAGCACAAGATCTTAAATTTAGAAATATACAGGTATTCACCCACTATACTCTCCAAAAACTAACTAAAGTACTGAAAACATATGCTAGTTGCCTGTAATTTCATTTTACAAAATTCAGAATATTTTGGCCTTTGTTAAGTAATGATACTCCTCTTTTTTGCACCAGTCAATAGTGTAGGTAGGTGTCAGTAAGAATGAATAGAACCACTGGAAAGTTATTTACTAATGCAGGGAAATCCTAAAAGCAATATTAATTTTAATATAAGATGTAAAAATTATATTTGTTTAAGGTTTAAAATACTTCAAAACATGGCTTAGAACTAAAATAAATATTGCTGAGATCAGGTAAAGACAAATGATAAGCAGGCACATCATGATGACTAATCAACACTATTTCCACCTGACAAAAACCATAGCTAGAATTTAATTGGAATCTCAAAAATGCAAATAGTGAGTCTATGAAATAAATATTTGAGTTGAACATAAGGTAATTTAAACACCATATCTGGAACAGTGTAGAACTCAGGAGCTCTGCTGTTTGGAAATTGCATAAATTCTAATACAATTTTATGCACTTGCATGGATATCCTTTATTTAGAGTGCTCACACATGAATGAAAGGTTAATGAAACAAATGTTTTATGTAAAACTTCTAGATAAGAAGCTTTTCAACTAATAATCTGTTTTTTGGATGTTTATATGAATAATTAAAACATATGAGGATTAAGAATATGTTTTTGAAGAGAATATGATTCCCAAAGATCATATATGATATTTTAATGGTGGATTTTTAGAATCCGTCTACAGAATTGTTTAGAAAGTTTGGTTTGCAATCATTTTGCAGTGAAAATTTGGGCATAAGAGCTTGAAAACAGTGCTCATTTCTTATGTATATTAGAGCAGAGAGCTTCAAGCTGTAGTTTCTAGTTTCTGCCCTCCAAATCTTAGCTGAAACATAGAGTTAAGGATTTCTAGAGCTTACACTCTGAACTTGAAACTCCAAAATACCAACATCCAAAATTGTTCCTGGATCAACACAGAGTGAGAGAAATTAATTGTGGAACTCAGGATAAAAATTGATTGTGCAATTAAATTAACAAGGATTACAAACAACTATCACAGTTTGGTATTAAGCTTATTATTCTAACCATACAAAAGAACTGTAACATGTAGTTTGACCTCAAGGTGGGGAGACAGAGTATCATTAGGAAGTTCTGGCTTGCCTGGAACATATTATGTAGACCTGGTTGCCCTTGAACTCATAGAAACCCACCTGCTTCTGCCTCCTAAGTGTTGAGATTAAAGGTGTGTGCCACCATTTTCAAAGAGCTGGACAATTATCAAGTAACTTAAGAGAACAAGATAATATCAAGTGTGATATAGGGATCGCTACTAAGACACAGAACTCAAAGGAAGGAGAAAGTTAAAAGAGATTTAAGTAATTTGATTATGAAGGTTAAATAACAGGCTAGCCTGGTCATTGGACTGGGTGGTATTTGCCCATGTAGGAAAAAAATTGCAAGAACATTGAAGATAATAATGTAGTGAATGAGAATTTGTATTATGAAAGAAGAACAAAATTGAACAGATATGCTCAAAGTTCAACCCACTCTTCTCAGATTTCAAACAATTTCAGATCCTAGATAGTGTCATTGTCTTCAATACTTATGCTTGTTTAAGATTTTTCATCTAGGGATAAAAATGTGAAAACATATTCAAATAAATAAGGTATATTTACTATATATACTCTAAAATAATTGTTGGTCCTTTATGTATCTTTTCTGTAAAGGAACTTGTAATTCAGTCATGAAAATAAATATATAGAAATTAGGATTGTACATGGCTTCAGATATAATTATTACCTGAAGCTAAAACTCATCATTTCTAGCCTGCAGTGTATATTATTTTTTCTCACTCACACACACACACTGAAGATTTCACATAGATTTTCCTCCATTTTAAAGAATACAAAAAAGAAAATAAAATGACTGTAATTGAATTTTAATGCACAGGAAAGAGAACGAAGGTAAATTATAGACACTTTTTAAGGGAATACTGTTAAGCTCTGTTTCTAAATTGTTGTCTATTAACAGCAAGTGACTGGTGACTATCCTAAATATATTCCTTGTGAACTCTGTCTTACAAAGCAAGTCCATCAAAATGCTCAAAATGATTCTCTACTCTATAGTGTAACAGTTCTCTTGATTGCTAAAAGCAGCTAAAATGCAATGCGTGGTAAATTGCCCCAATCTGGATTGGCTTGATAGGGATTAGCATCCCAAATATAGCATTAAGGAGGGTAAGATGGAATTGTCACTAAGTCATTCAAAAAATCATCGGGTACAGGTTAAGCCTATTTTCTTTTGGAGGAGAGAGAATGGGTCAGGGTCTCTTGTAATATTTTTTAAAAGTCATTACCAGTATTAGGAAAGCAAATATTTTGATAAACACAGTTTTATTGTGTTTATTATTTATTTATCAAATTCATTGAGGTACTTTTAGTTTTTTCTTTGCCTTGATCTAGAATTATAATAAAAAATAAATGTGCTTATTTTCCTGGAGGCATCCCTTGTTATATCCTACCATCACCACCTTGTTACTGTTAAGAGTTGTTTACTGTCACTATCACTTATGTCCCACTCTGCATCTATCTACTTCGCCTTCTCTGCAAAGTATTTACAATAGTTAAGTTGTGTTACACTGATTTATATATTTGATTACCTCATTGTCTGGTCTTCTGCACTGGTTTTAGAATAATAGGTAGCAAGCTGACTAAACTAAATCCAAAGAAGAAATAACTAGTAGAAAAATCTTTGATGTGAATTCTGCATTGCACATTCCACTGTTAACGTTACATTCATCTCTCACACATCTGAACTTGCATGCAGACAGCATGTTTTTTGCCAAGCTTTGTTAGAATGCTACAGAGCATGGTGGCGTCTTAGCCATACCAGAGGCTCCACTGTCAGTCCTTTATCAGTGCCAATCAGGTGTACTACTAGATTGCTACATTGTGAAATATCAGTCCTGCCAAAGAAATCAGTTTCTGCTCCAGCATCACGCTGTATTGACCAGTATGACCAGTATTGATCGGCTCCATCATATAATAACGAGTTTTCTATCATCATGATTAGCAGTTTCATTGAGCTCTATGAGTGTTTACTAAATAAAACAAAAATATAGAGAAAAATTTCTAGAATAAAGAAATAAATATATGAATATTTATGCATTTGATTTCCTACTTACTTTCAAATTATTGCATTTGAATCTGTAGTATTTATCTCTTGGTATTATATAACATAGAAAATAGTCTTAGTACTGTAAGGTTACCTGATTTGCTGTGCTAATTAGGATGCTTAAAACTACATGGAAATGGTGTTGCTTAATGATTCATACTATAGAAGCCACATTAGCTCAGTGCTAAGATCAGATAAATTTTGGAATTTTTGTACTTCTTAATTAGTGAACATCAAGCCAGCATAGCTTTGTAACAGCTGAACACAAGAAGAAAGTGCAAAAATTGTCCCCAAAGATTGCCTCAGTCACCTCCTGTTCCCCTCCCACACACTCAGCCCATTGATGAAAAGGGGTAGGTTGGGGGTTGTAGGATCCTGTTAGTCTACTTATGCATGTAGATCCCTGATTCTCAACATTGGCACTAAATGTTATTTCATACTCAGAGGATGAATTCAGTGAGTTCTCTGTAGTTTCATTTCTCACTGAAGTGTTTTAAGGAGCATCTGGCCTCTACTTCACACTTTTATTTTCTACAGTAAACTTTACTCTGTCTTTTCTTCTTAGGAGTGGTAAGCACACAGACTAAGAGCCAGAGCCAGCCCAACTTTTGCATCTTTCTCCTCTTCTTTTCACATGTGGCCCTGCTGTCCTCTTTTCAAACTTCATTTTCTTCTGAATGGATTATTGAACTGGTGGCTCTTGGCAGCTGCTGAGTGCTAAACCTACATATAAAACCAATCTGTGAAGCCAGTCACAATACAAGACTTAAGGTATTTTCCAGCATTTTAGTTACTATGGTATTAGTCCTTAGCAATAGGCAAGGAAAATAACCATTTACTTCATGAAAAAAAAATTATTTCCTGCAGCCTCTGCATGTTTGAATTCCTCATTGAAATGCACATAGCATATACTAGAATTCAATATAACTTTCTTCTGACTGTGGAGAAGCTAAACTGAAATTTTCTCACCAAATTTTAGTCAGTACATAAAAAATTGAAAAGATATTTCAGCATACCCAATACTTTTTTCCACTCAAGAGAATAAACTACCATATTAAATACCTTTTCACACTCTCTACTGTGTACTTTCTGCTTAAGTTCAGAAATGAAGATCTAGTCCATGAGGTAATAAGGAGATGGCTGCTTATGTGTTCAGTCAACCTGGACTTGCATCACAACTTCCTCTAAGTGGAAGGAACAAATGTCTCTGGGCCAACAACTTATGTAGGTCAAACTTGATAATGTATCTTTAAGAATAGATTAGAAGATAAATTAATAGTTTATATAACATAAATTAGCATAATACCTATTACTTAGGAAGATCTTAAATATGACATCACAGTATGGTAATTACAGCAACTGCTACCTCTGCAGTATATGAGTATGCTGAAACTGCCTGCCCAACTCATCCAATCGTAACATAACTCATCTGATAACCAACAGAAATGTTAGATCTGTAGCATTTCCAGAATAGTTAAATCAACATAAGTAATATGCAATAATAATTTAAATTTGGTAAGAAAGTTTACAAAAGGCTTTGTTCTTTTTTACCTTAGCAAAAAAAAAAAAAAAATCTAGAAAGATTCAAATAACCTGAGCCTCTAGCAGCTTGTCTTCCATATTCATAAGTGTGCCTCAGTGGAGAACATTTTAAAACACTGAAACATAGCCCATGTCTGATCATAGGATCTTCACATCATGGTAGGTAAGTTCTTCTGCAATATTTTGATAAAACAAAATACTCTACAACCACTCACCGGTAAATGTCTGCATATTAATTTTTATCAAAAAGCTGTCTTCCCATGAAATCCAATATATTATAGTCATAAGTAGAATAAAATGATCTTTTTAAGCTATTAAAAGTATTTACAGCAGTTACCGTGAGCCACCACACCCATTATTGCCATATTAACCTCAAAAACATAAAAATGGTATTACTTAATGAATGAAGCTCAATTTATTCATTGTGGTGTTTGACACTTATTGATCTGAGCTGCACTTAACTTTTATCTGAACCAAAGAAACAGAGCTAGTATACTATTAAATGGCAGCCCCATTTCCATGTGGACATTTGTACTTCCTTCATCCTGACACCCCTATGTGTCCAAATCTTACTCTTCACACTAAGACTCTGCTCATTCATCACATCTCTACCTTCAATGGGAAATGGAGGTAATCTTCCCTTTGAACACTGTATTCAAGTGACTGTTTAACTTTTGTGACTTTCTATTGTCCACGTCACATATTCACTATTTTAAAACACATTGTTTTATTGTCTATTATGGTGAGACACATCTCTAAAGTGTAGAACATAATGTAGGAAAATTGTGAGTCTAGGAGGGTATCAGCTACACTGTGAAGTTGAGATCAGCCTAAGTTGCGTAGCAAGACCTTGTCTAAAGTGAAAGACAAAATGAAACAGTTCTCTACTTACTTAGTACTGCGTGGTAAATGTCTCAATGGCATATATGAGCAAAGGAAGATCATAGAAGGGAAATGGGATGGCTGGGGAAGATGTGCCAAGAGTAGAAGCTAAAAGTAAGGGGAGAGGGAAGGAAAGGAAAAACCTCAAGGAAGAAAGAGAAAAGGGCACCCTATATCTTTCAAACGCATTGAGTTAAAAAGAAATCCAAGTAATTTTTTTCTTTGTATCAGTAGCACTTTATGGCAATTTTATTGGAGTTAAATAATAAAGATCATCATCTCTTTGAACTTTGGCCAAGACTGTATTGAAATGGCAAGCTATAAAAGTGAACTTTGAAATATACGCCCATTAATTAAAATACCTTTGTCCTTGAAGCTGAGGGTATATCTATATAAGCCATTTTATAGCTCCTTCAGCTATTTCAGGCATTGTTTTAGGACTCTGTTACTCACTGAGGAAGGAGTAGGAAGAGGAGCTAGGAATGACTAGTTTATGGGTTGTTATAGATGTTAAGAACGAAGGAACTGGAGAACTTCAGTGTGTCTCCACAAAAATTTGTTTTCCCTAAGTCTCTTTTATACCTTTGGAACCCAAGACCTGCCATCAACTGTCCAACTTTGGAACACTTGACATCTAATATTGACATGATTTTCATTCAGACAAAGGTGATTAGAAATCAGCAAGCACACACATGTGAAGATGGACCTCTAACTTCCCTTTTCCTGTACCAATAAGATCTGTTTTTCTACCTAAGATAGGTTCAGGCTCATTCTTCCAAGACTGGCCCACACTGATTCAGTCAGATATTTTCAACTAAAGCAAAGGAACTTTCCAGGCCAATAGATTTGAATCTTGGAAGTGATAACTTTGAGGTTAAGGGCACCTTAGGAAGAGCCATCAACAATTCATACTGTTTACAAAATTGAAAACAGATCCATCTAACCAGATTTTCTACTATATGCATAGATACGTGTCATTCACCTTTCATCTGAACCATCCTTCCTTACTCTTAAATTGCTAGTTTCAGGTTCATTTCTTTCAGAATAAATATCTGATCATCACTGACAATAGATGATGCAACAGGAAGTCAACTCACTCAAATCTTGTGCAGCTAGAGTTTTCTATTAATAGGCATTTTAATCAATAGCCATCATTCAAGACTCTGATTAAAATATTTCTACATGGTTAGACTATTTCCACCAAGTGGCTGCTCCCTAAACTTCTACTTGAGGACATGTCACACAATCATTGTCCATCATACTCGTTATCTGAGCTTTGGTGAAGTATAAAATCTGTATTATGGCTCATGGCTGTAAGATAATTTTTGACTTTTTAATCCAACTCCCACACTCCAGGTTACAAAGAGTTCTATCCTCATGGGACCCAGGAAAGACCATATTATTTTTGCTGGACTGGGGATTGGAATAAAATGAAATTAATACAGGATTTGTCAACAGCAAACACGTATTTACTAGCATGTTTTCACTATGCCATGGTTTTAAAATTAGAAGATCCTATGGTGCATTGGGCACTCTGTGAAAGAAAAGTGTTGAGTGTCAGTGGAAGTTATCTTTATCTTTGACGTGAAAGAGGGAAAAGACACTGGACATGCAGCAGCTATTTCAAGTAAGTCTAAACATCTGAACAATCTTTTGCAAAATATAAAAAAAATTCTGAAAACTTACAAGTTATATTTTTGAAGCAACACAACGTAACCCCAATAAATTACCAGGGTCAATTATGAAGTAAAAAAGTTTTACTTTCATTTCTATTTCAGGATGTCCGCCCCTCCCCTTTCCTGCAGGAGGCTTGCCAAGTCCAAACAGATGGTGTTTGTTAAAATGAAAAGGTAATTTAATAAAATTAAACTCATGTTGTTTATTACCCATTTTAAAGCAGGCAGCATCAACTGTGTTACTCTGCTCCAGTGACATCAGATCACTGCTCCACAAAAAAGGCCAACTTGGGAGGATTTAGTGTTTCATGGCCTCTTCTCACAACTGCTTACTGGCTATTTGAAATACCCTTTTGAATAAAGCTCAGGTAAGCATTGAATGAATCCCAATTCTACTCAAATTCTCAAAATGAAATGGCCGGTAGAATCAAAAGATAAATATATTTCAAAGAGAAAATCCTCTTTTAGAAATCATCCTCTATATCCCAATCTCATCAGTGATCACGTTCCCATAATTTCTTGTGGACATAGCAAGTCTCATAAAGTAGGAATGCCTGTATCATTTGGGTTGAATTCTTTGGTTACTTGGTTAGTGACCTTCCTGTCTCTCAGCCTGGCATTTTTCTACAAATGGAAATTCTATCTTCAGAATTTCACTAGGACAAAAAACATCAAAGGCAGAGAGAACTAGAAAAACTGTGGAGAAAGGAGGAAGGAGGAAGCACACTACTGCTTCTCATGATCTACAGCCTCTGAAGCATGCCTACACACAATGTCTTGCCACAGAGGAAAATGCCCTCCAAAGACCAGATGATGGCAGGGAAAAAGATCTACAGTACAACTTTGATTTAACTTGTATTGTTTTCTTTTTGATATAGGGACATTTCTTAGACAAGTCATCAGAGAAAGATATATGTGAGTATGGATTTAATTCAATTCACTTACACATGGGAGAATTTAAATGGACACTTTTCTCTCTCTCTCTCTCTCTCTTTTTTTTTTTTTTTTTTTTTTTGGTTTTTCGAGACAGGGTTTCTCTGTGTAGCTTTGTGCCTTTCCTGGAACTCACTTGGTAGTCCAGGCTGGCCTCAAACTCACAGAGATCCACCTGGCTCTGCCTCCCGAGTGCTGGGATTAAAGGCGTGTGCCACCACCGCCCAGCTATTAAATGGACACTTTTCTAAAAGAATTTTCTCTCAAAATAAAAAAAACCTGAAATTAACTTTGCAGATATTTGACATACAGCATCTTAACATGATGCTATGACTTTCTTATGTTTGTGTGTATGTGTATATGTAATATATATTTATACATACATGTTATACATACACACACACACACACACACACATATATATATATATATATATATATATATATATATATATATATATATATGTAACATATTCTTTGTTGGTGGATGTAATTTTACATCTCAGAATGCTTCCCTGAAAACAGTAATATTTTATCATTTTGGTTTCATTGTCAGGAGTGCAGAGCTAGGATATGCAATAAACTATAGCCCATAATTTCATGAACAGAGATAAATTTAAAATATATTTAGGAAAAAACAAAAAAGGAAGGAAAGGCTTTATTCTGAAATAGGCACCAATCTCAGAGCTTAACTTAATGAACTGTAAGTTGCATTGGGTTTTCATGTTCTATTGCTTCTATAATTGAGAAAATAAATAAACAAACAAATAAAAGAAGCCTCTATAATTTGTTAAAACAGAGTGAGTAATGATAGCATGAGTGGAGGAAAACAAAACACTAGAAAGATGTGTGGAGCTGTCAGCAATTCGTCAGAGCCAGCCTATTTTAGCACCTAATATTTTTTTTTTTGTGTGTGCTCCATCTTTAGATGAGAACAAATCCGAACGCCAATGCAGTAAATTCTCAGAGGGGAAACCATAATTCTATTGATGTGCTTCAAGATGGCTTTTTGTTTTCAATTCTGCAAAAGCAGATCGATAAAACTAATGCAGGTTCTCTCCTAAGATTTTTCTCCCACATTCATAGGTAGGAAGTGTGATAATGCTGTGTTAACTGTTTCAGAGCTGGCAGGAAGAACAGGGCACACACATAGACAAGTGGAACAAAAGAGAGAAGAAACATAATCAGAATGAAGCAGTGTGCTTTATCAGCTAAGTCCACAAATTGTGAGTTAGGGTGCATGGATTTGGTTCTAGTTGTATGTACTAGTTATGTGAGATCCTTATGAGCCTTACTTTTTCAGTACGTTAATGAAGTTATCAAGAACAAGAATTAAATGAGATTATCATGTAAAATATCTTAGAAGTTCTGGCAGAGTCAGTTTCAATACATTAATTTCTTTTCACTGATATACTGCGACTCTACTATTCTTACTGTGCTTCCTGGAGGAATTTCAAGATATTGGGGGGAATGATATCACCCAAAGAGAAATATTAAGACTTCTTACCATCTATAAAATGTGCATTTAAATATTGATTTGGAGAAGATGTGGGATAGAGGTGCATAAAAAGTCTATAACAGAACCGAGCTTTGAAAAAGCTGTTAACAGGTCCTGACTGTCTTTTTATTTGCTATTTTCCTATGAGCTGATCAAAGAGGAAACTGCAGCATCCATCCTAAAATGCTGAAGAGACCTAAGGGACAGGATAATCCATGGCTTTCAACTGCTAATGGTTTTTGAGTACTTGTTTTAGGTTACATTTGGTTTTTTTTTTAATCTGTTTTTTTTTTATAAAGAAACAAGAATATAATCATCTCTGTCATATCTACTCATTCAGAAAGGTAAATCATCCCCATCTCTCCTTTTTAAGAAACTCTCTAGAATCAACCTTACCCAGTTAACCCTGATACCATAATTTATAAGTTGCACCACATAGGGCAAGTAATTTGCATCGTGTCTAGTTTAGTAATAGAACATCAGTATACCTGTATCTTCATCAGTACATCAAAGCAACTATGGTATTGGCACTAAGCAAATGTCAGAAGGAATTAGGTTAATTTGCAACCTAAAGATAATCGTTAGATGGGAGTACTAATTATTTAAACATGACTCCATGGTACTGGAAACCTACTCACTTCCTGTGGCTATTGACGTCATGGATCTTGTTACTGCCACTTTACTAAACTAACATAATTTCTAGCTGCATTCTAAATACTTATCTTTTTACCCATAGATGAGGATAGCACTCACCTCTCATCCAAGAAGCTCTTCTTTGCAACAAATAGAGACTATTACAGAAAACTACAGCAGGTCAAAAATTCATAAAACAACTGATCTTGGGGAGACCGGTTCCAGTGAACACACCTACAATAAAACTCCTTCACCTAATGGTCAGAGAACATAGTGGAAGAGGGTAGAAAGACTGTCAGGGACACAGCACTAGAGAAAGTGCTATGAGATTTATCTCCTAGAAATGACAGGAAAGCTTAACCCATAATACTTCAACAATATGACTGCCTTAACAAGACTTGAAAAAGTAAACTACTAATAGTTATGTAAGCATGGAATGAGAAAACTTCATGGTGCCCTACCTCTAGACAAGGAAGTATAGGCAACTATCAAACACAGATACCAGGAGAAATAGTCTTCCCCATAGATTGCTTATTCAATATCAATTAATAAGCCATGAAATTATATGCATATAGTAATACTAAATGTATTGTGCAAGTGGTATTTATGTATTTGTGTGTGTGTGTGTGTGTGTGTGTGTGTGTGTGTGTAAAACAATAATAAAGAAGAAGAGGCCATGAATTTGAGAGGAAGCAAGGGGATAAATGAGAGGAGTTGAGGGTGAACAGATGGGAGGGGTTGGAAGGAAGAAGGGGGAAATGATGAAAATATTTCTATTTTTAAAAGTCACCATATAAAAGTCTCAATGCACTATTCAAATATTACTAAAGAAAGAAAAAAATAAAACCATACATGACCCGATTCTTAGATTTTAAAAAAGGTCTTGTCCCCTTCCAAGACAAAAATGATTAAGAAGCTAGCATGTTATAAATATTATTTAAATAAATTATTGTTCCTAAATTAGTATTTTAGGCTATGTAAATGCAGAGAGAAAAGTTATTCTAATTTTGTTAGTTTAAAAAATATTCCTACATTTCCGCACCCATCAATGCCTGAAGAAGATCGGAGAGCTGTCCCTCGCCCCTACCAGCAACAACACTTGGGAGAGCAGGCCCTGCATCTCACCTGGGTAACACAATAGAGGCAGTCCTGCTGGGGGAGGTGTATGTGAACCAGCCCTAGAGTTGCAAGCTGTCCCCATTACTTATAAGTCATAGAATGATGTGGATGAGGGAGAGATGCCCCCTCTTATTCCTCTCCTCTTAACACCTGTAATGGATGAGACAGCTGACCACCCGCCCTTACTAGCTGCAGCACTTGAAAAGTAGGCCCTGCCCCTCACCTAGGCAGCACAGCAGAGCTGGTACAGTGGTTGGAGGTGAGGGAGAACCAGTCCCGAAGTTGTGAACCAGGGAGAGCTGTCTCCATTACTCCTCTGACATGTTGAGGCATAGGCAGAGGAGAGATACCCTCCCACCCCATCCCCACCCCTCACCCTCTCACACACACACTCCAGCCTATCAACACCTGAGATAGGTAGAGGAGCTGGCCCTGGGGTCATAAGAACAGTAGGGCTGTCCTACCCCTCACCAGCTGCAGCACTCTGGTTAGTGGCTCCTGTGCTTTGCCTGGGTGACACAATAAAGCAGGCCCTGATGGTGTAGGTGTGAGAGAGCCAACCCTGAGGGCAGGAAAGCAGGAAAACTGGTCCCACTTGCTCATGGCTGCAAGAAGTTAATTAACCAGGGCACTGCGGGAGAGCTCATCCTAATAATTAGAACAGGGGAGAACTGGTGGGCAGAGAACTCCTCAGCGGTCCAGGCCCAGAACCTGGGTTATGACTTGGCCTACCCTAACATCCACCCCACCTATGATCTGCTGGAGTACAGGAAGGGACTTGACCCATAGACGCAAAGCTAAAGGATCTCCACAACCCAGGGCAACAACAGGATATCCAAGAAGAGCCCCAGTAAGGGCCCAGCATCAATAGCATAGTAGAAACTAGAGGCCTTGAACCAGACCAATGACTTTTTGCAATGAACAATTGCAAGTAAAGACATGTGGACAACTGGGGGCCCCTCAGCCATTGGTTCATAGTTCATGTGTTTCCATTCCTTTGGCTATTTGTCCCTGTGCTTTATCCAGCCTTGGTCTCAACAATTCTCGCTCATATAAACCCTCCTCTTTCTCGCCAATTGGACTCCTGGAGCTCCACCCGGGACCTGGCCATGGATCTCTGCATCCAGTTCCTTCAGTCATTGGATGGGGTTTGGATCAGACCCTCTGAATAGGTGAGACAGTTGATTGGCTTGATCTGTTTGGGAGGCATCCAGGCAGTGGCACCGCGTCCTGTGGTCATTGCATGAGTTGGCTGTTTGAAACCTGGGGCTTATGCAGGGATGCTTGGCTCAGCCTGGGAGGAGGGGACTGGACCTGCCTGGACTGAGTCCACCAGGTTGATCTTAATCCTAGGGGAGTCTTTGCCTTGGAGGAGATGGGAATGGGGGGTGGGCTGGGGGGAAGAGGAGGGGGGCAGAGGAGGGAGAAAAAGGGGATCCATGATTGATATTTAGAATTAAAGTATATTGTAAAATAAAAAAAAAGATATGTGGACAAAAGAATTTACAGCATGACTCACTGTGTCACACTACAGCCTCCATAACAAGATTTTTAATCTTTTCCCATTTTTGTTTGTATATTTTTCTCTTTCCCTTTTCCCCTTTTTTTCTCTTAAATTTTGTTTTATTTGGGGGAGGTGCAGAGGCAGAGAGTAGATATAAAAGGACAGAAAAATGAATGGGATCAAGATACATGATGTAAAAGACATAGAATAAATAAAAAGTAAAAAAAATCTGCATTACAGAATAAATTCTTTAGGATTCATATCTGCATCTTAAATTTCCTATGCTCCTATGGTTTCCTGTTAATATCTGCTAACAACTCCCTGGTGAGAAGATCATTGAACAAATGTGCAATCAGTGTATCTGAGGAGGCCATTCATTATGGGAAACTTTTTCTGACTAAAATTATTAAGTTTTGGAGTTATTTTGATGTTAAGAAAAAAAAACTGAGCCAAAGTCTAAAATTTCAATTCAATTCTTCTACATAGAGCTTCTCTTATTATTAACATCATGCATTACTGTAACTCATTTCTCACAACTGATGAGTTGATACAAACACATTAATAAGGTCCACAGTTTACATTAGTAACCACTGTTATGCTGCTCCATAGCATTGAGCAGATGAATAAGAATGTGTCTATTATCATACAAAACAAACTCATGGATGTCAAAATCCTTTGAAATACATCCATTTTTCCCTCCTTCGAATACCTCCTGGAGACTGCTAATCCTTTTAGTGTCTTCACAAGTTTACCCTTTCTAATGTCATAAAATTAGACTCATAAAGTATGTAGTATTTTGAAAATGTTTTTCTTCACTTAGTAATATACACTAACAGAGGCTCACACATTCTAAGCAAATAGTCTGGCACTGCTATAACTCCTTGAGTATCTCCATCATTTTTCTGATTTCTTTATTTAAATACATTTTACTACATTTGTTAGTTTATTGTGTGTGTGTATGTGCACAAGGCAGCATGCTTGTTAATGTAGGAGACCATCCTGTAGGAATAGGCTCTGTTCTGTCCTTGGGACTTAACTCATGTTGTCAGGCTTAGCAGCAAGCCCTTTTCTCCTCTTAACCATTTGCTATCCCATTTTTGTTCTTTTTCTTTTAGGTAGGTAGAGTCTTTTATATTTTGTTTTATTTTGAAAACATCTTAGACCTACAGAAAAGTTATTATTTTTAACATGTTAACATTAGCAAAATACATTGCTTTTAAAATTAGCTTTAATAAAATATGAAAATTAAAGCATCCAAAAACACTAACTTGATGAGAACTGTAATAAATCAAAGTATCAGTAAGTTCCATGCTGTACTCGAAAGATTGTCATACCTGTGCACAGGTATTCTGTGTTCATTTCTAACTTAATAGTAAAGTCAACAATAACACCTTTCAGAGTTTCAAGTGATCTTGATGTATATTTCACAGAAAGAATTTATGACTCAGTAAGAGTGAATCTCATAATATATAAAGTTTCTTTAATTCTCTGATTTCTTTCTCTTTCAATCTCCATTTTAGGCAAATGAGATACCCTCATAGTGTCTTACATTTATTTGTAGAGAGCAAAGAAAAACACAGAGACAAATCTTGAGGCCACAGACATTCCCTGTAGTGCTCATTATCTCCACAGCTACTGAAATGACTCCCTCTCTTCAAGTGCATCCAAAAGACAAGGCAAGTAAATCCATTTTGCTTACGATGTGTCCTTTCTTTGTTGAGAATTCATTGCCACAGAACATGATTTGAAAAAGTGACTTGTAGGCAGTCATGTTGGTGAGACTTTATTTGTGTAGCTTCTAACGTTCCTAGTTGATGCAAACTCCCTGATCCTCTGGCTCTGAAAATCTCTTCCCCACTTCCCCAATGTTCCTGAGCCTTACATGTGGGAGTATTTTGTGGCTATATCTGTTGTGACCTGCTCCACAACTGTCCATTTTGATTGGTTGTGGTTTTCTATAGTGGGCTCTGTCTGTTGCAAAGAGAAGTTTCCTCGATAAGGGGTGAGGACTGTATTTAACCTATGATTAAAAGGACAAATATTGAGAGTATAAATAAAGATGAGCTAAACAAGGGCTACACTAATAGACATGTAAAAGTGGATGGCTTCAAGCCCACACAAAGAACCACAGATAACTAAGGAATGCTGAGAGTGAGAGAAATAGTGTTCTTCTTCAAGGAAGAGCACACCAATTGGTTATCCAATACAAAATGGTCAGCACTGGAAATATACACAAGAATAACATTACACAGATGGAGTAGGTTATCATCAAGATTATATATGTATATAGATTACATATATGTATGTATACATAAATATGTTTATTTATATATATATATATATATATATATATCATGTGAATTTGAAAGACAGCATGGAGAGGTATATGTGAAATTGTAGAGGGAGAAAATGGAAGGGAGAAATTGTGTCATTATAATATAAGCTTAAATATTTTCAAATTTTTTTAAAGTAAGTAGGTGGCATTTACCATCAAGTTCCTGAGGACAGCCAAAAGCATGGCAACAGCCTGCATTGTTTGGGGGTCTAGGGACCCAGCTGACTAATAGCTCCACAAGAGGTAGCCAATACCTGCCACTTTCCTTTTTATTTGATAGCCTATGTTGTTTAGGAGAGGAAGTACCCCCATGACAGTTATAGAGTAACTCAATTTAAACACTTTCATATAGGTATCTGTTTTAAGACACAGCTACCATGGTGGGTTTTCATGTACTTTCTCAACTGTCTTAAGTGTTGTTTCTGCCCATTCTCATTTCCTGCCTTACCATATTCCACACCAATTAACCATTCATGCTCCATTATTCCACTTTTTTCCTGAAGACACTGCATTTTAAGTCATAAGATGTGGAGAAATCAAGCTGGCATTGAAATAAGAGCTTCATTCATACTTGAAAACTTTCATGGTGATGTTAGCTGATATGAATGCTACCAGGGAAGAAAAATCACATGTGTTACTTACCTGTGATCTCTTCCAGGGAAAGATAAACCCACTGTTGCAAAAGTAACCAACCACCTTATTATATGATTTATGGCACTCCAAAACATGGAATCCATGCCTTGTATCATTAACTGGGACAAGAACCAATGGATGGTTAAGTCAGAGGCCTTTCAGAGAACCTACTACTATTACTCTGCTAAATGGACATAGTATTAAATTTCTCCTTACGGACTAATTTTTATATCCACAGATTAGTACATCTCTCAGCCTTCATCAGAGAATCTTCTTTGTGTAGCAGATGGAAATTAATACAGAGAACCCCCAGAGAGGATCTTCCTCCTGCAGTAGGTAGGAACAAATACAGTGACCGAACAACATGTGGCCTGTGAGAGACCTTGTAAAACTCACCGTAAATAAGATGTCTTTATCAAATATCTCCCCTCTGGGCACAGGAACCTTTCAGAAAGGGAAAGATTTGATGTAGTGTGAGTTCTAATTGGTCTTAATAATAAAAACCCAGAGCCAGATATCAGGTAATTGCTGAAAGATCAGAGAGACAAAAGAGCAAGCCACAGCCACCTCTTATCTCACCAACTCCTCAGTCTGAATGGGGGATCCTGTCTCCTCCCACCTATATTCCTCTCTCTGCCCAGCCATATCAATTTCCTGTCTTCACCTCCCTAGTGCTGAGATTAAAGGTGTGTGCCTCCCAAGTACTGGGATCAAAGGCATGACATCCCAAATGATGGGATTAAAGGTGTATGCCACCACTGCCTGGACTCTATGGTTAACTAGTGGTTGGCTCCACACTCTGATCTCCAGGCAAGCTTTATTTGTTAGAACACAAATAAAATGTCACCACATTCTTCCCTTTTGTCTAAAATAAAAAAGGTTATAACTAATATAAGAAAAACTATACACAATAAGTATGAAAGCTATATACAATATACACTGGCAGTAAATACATCAACAATGTCTGGTCCATTAACAACTGACAAATTCAGAGAGAATACTCCATATCTATCCTATCTTGATGAGTCCAAAAGGCTATACCTAATTTAATTTCTATTCTAACTTGCATTGCCAAAATTATCTTTTAATATCTCTCAATCATATACACTTTACACCTCTTTAACGAATTTGATAACAAGGAAAACTTTAACTGTAACTATAAAGTCTTCAACTTCATCAGAGACCTGGGAAGGAAATAATATTAACTGAGTAAGCAGGAAGTACAAGCAAGTCACTTCCAAAAAAATGTGAGAAATGGCAGAAACAGCTGGCTACCTGCAAAGGTTCCTTTGTAATGTTGGGACATCTATCTTCAGCCTACATGCCTAGAATATCTGACAGACTTATCTGTGAAGAAGGATTTTCTGAAGGACTGTCATACCTTGTCTTGGCAAAGTTTGGCAGTTCTTTCTTTTGTGTCCTGCTTGTCCCCTTTGGACAGCATACTGTCAGTAGTCGATGCAAGGGCATTTTCTTGCCCAGTGGCTAACTTTTGCCACAAAGAAAATAAACTCCACATGCAGTTTCTTCAATGTCCATCATCTTCTCTTAAGTAGATTGGTGCTGCCAGGAGAAGACATGTCTCATTGTCATAAAACAAAAAGAACCTATGTTATTAAAACACATTAAATGCCATATTCTGTAATCTCTGAAGTGTTTGAAGATCACCTGTCTACCTAAAACATATCTGTTTGACTTTGAAAACATACCTAATATGACTACAAGTTTAATTGTAATAGGTGACTACCTAAGCTGAATTTTTTATTATCCTAACTAGCTGCTAATAATAACATTCAAGGTCTAGCAATTCGCATTACATTGTTAAAAGAGATGTATAGGTACAATACCTTGAACAAAATTAGAAATGTATGTTAGTATGTTCTAAAAAAAAAATCTCAATTTTGTATCAACATGCAAAGATCCATACCAATGTAAAATATTTAAAATAAGTAGTTGCTTTTTAAAAGTAGATTCACTAATCTATCCTTTTATCCTATCTCTATATCCCCCTTTTTTTCTTTTCAGAGTAGATTCAATAATTTGCCCTTTTATCCTACCATTTCTGTATCTCCCTGTTTCAAAACAAGAACCCTGGATCTAAACTTCTTTGTTCAGCTTCTTTTCCTGACCATTACCAATAACAACTTGTACCCAACCACCCTAACAATCACAAATATCCATAACTCATTGAATGACTGAAAACCACCCACTCTACCTCTTGGGAATGAGGGCATCATGTTCTTAAATCTACTTCCTGCTGTCTGGGGGTTATAACATCTTTAGGGGATCCTGAAGAGAAAAATTTGGTTTAATTGTCAAGTCCTATGAGAGGTAGCTGTGTCATTTATTGTCCAGTCTCTTTGTAATGGGAAAGTGTAGGGCTTGTCTCAAGTCCTGGCTAGAGTAGTCTGTGAGGCTGGATCATCTCAACTAGCCACGTTGTAATTGTCCTGAGCAGCTTGTAGTCTAAAGCTGATCTTTAGGTGTTTTTGTCAGCTTACTGGCATTATAATAGTCCATGTGGAATCATCATTGTGGGGTCCCATCATCATTTTGGAAACTTCAAAGGTAGCTGTTAGGTATGGTCATGGTTCATTGCAGAAAACTTAAACAAGCAAGCTTTATTTTTTAGAGCACAAACAAAATATCACAATTTTAAGAGCCAGTGGAGAGGGGAGACACCAAGGAAAAATGGTCTTCTAGACCTGACAGGGCTGAGGAACATATAAACTGATAGAAACTATTTCAGCATGCACAGGGCCTGCACAGGCCTAATACAGATAGGGTTCCAGCATGGAAAGGGGAAGTAGACACAAGTCCCCACACATAACCCAGAGACTATCTCAAAGTGTAAATTTCTGGCAAATAAAAAATTAGTGTTCTCCAATGGAGTCTTACAAGATATACTATCCACACTTAAAGTACAGGCCCCATGTCTAACACAAAATGAGTTCAATGGTATTTTTGTAAAGTTCTCTTTTTTCTCATGGTGCTTTGTCTGTGCATTTTTTTTTTAAATCTTACAGGTCTTTTACTTATATTTTTGGTTTCCAATTTTTTATGGGAATTTTTGGTAAATGAATGTGTATGTCTCTGCATCCAAATGTGTTTTTATGCTTTTTCTTTGCCTTTTTTAAATTTTTTATTATTAAAAAATTTTCTATTCATTTTACATACCAACCACATATCCCCCCTCCCTTTCCCCCTGCAGCCTTCCCCCCAACTCATCCCCCATTCTCACCTCCTCCAAGTCAAGGTTTCCCATGGGGAGTCAGCAGAGCCTGGTACATTCAGTTGAGGCACATCCAAGCCCCTCCCCTCTGCACCAAGGCTGCACATGGTGTCCCACCATAGGCACTGGGTTCCAAAAAGTCTGCTCATGCTCCAGAGACAGATCCTTTCTGTTTGTTTTGTCCTCTTCTGTTTTTTCTTTTCCTTACTTTCTTCTCTCCTGTTTGTTTTCTAATAACAGAAAGAAAAAAAAGTGGGTGGATTTGAGTGAGTGGGGAAGTGAGGAGGATTTGGGATGAATTGGGGGAGGGGAAACCACAATCAAAATATATTGCAAGAAAAAATCTATTTTCAATAAAAAGGTTAAAATAATAAATAATATAGAAATCCAAGGGGTGGAGAATGAGTTGTAGTCATGTATTTTTTTTCCTGGAGATGTCTCTATGTAGATGGACTTTTCTTTCCTGCCTGCCAGTTCCCAAATAACCAAAATGGATACTTAATATAAATAATAAATGCTTGGCTGAAAGCTCAGGCTTATTACGAACTAGCTCTTACAACTTAAATTAACTCATTTCTATTAGCCTATGTATTGCCATGTGGCTCTTGGCTTTTCCTGTCATCCATCATGTCTTCCTCCCTCTGTGTCTCCTGGCAACATCCCCAACTCCACCCTCCTTTTTCCCAGCATTCTCTCTGCCCCCCAAATTCTACCTAGCTCTCAGCTAGTCAGCTTATTATTAACATGAGAGCAATACATATTTACAGTGTACAAAGATTGTTCAACAACCTCTCTAAATTTATCAAATTGTATCTGTGTCACTGTTTAAAATGTGGGCAAAACTTACATAGAAGGTTGATATTATAGCATGCAGAAACACAGCTGTGCAAGACCATTGATGACATTTGTTCCCTTGCAGTCTACATAGCACCTTTTAGCACTATGAATGATAGACAGCGGAGTGGATATTTCCACATCAGTTTCAGCCTGATTTCTTTGTATCTTGGATCCAAAGTATGTGATATCTTTAGCAATGGGGTTTTACCCTCTGCTTTTGGTGGCTAACCAAGGACAATTTGCCCCTAGACTTTTAGCCTCCTTTATGAATTTTCTGCATTTCATAGTCTAAATTAAAGACTTCTTCCCTCATTGCTAGTTTTAATTTAAGCTTTTCTTATAGGGGAAGAAATCCTACTGGAGTTTGAAGCAAACTTTTGCCTAGACCTTGCCAGTTTATGATTTTTTTATTGTGTCCAATATCTTCCCCAGGTATTCTGCATTGTTTCTCCTCTGCTTTATGTTTATTTGTGTCAGAGTACTATGTCATCTAAAATTTCTCATTCTTAGGACCCACACACCCATGCTGTTACCCTTGGATAGTATCTACGATTTTAATCAAGTTCAGGACCCTTAAAATAATTACTTTGATAGCCAGCCTTTGTTTAAAATTGAATATAATGTGTGTAAAGTGTAAAGGGAGCCAGAAAGTCCAACAGAAAAATCAGAAAGGAATGAGAGCTTAGCCCTCAGCCCAGATGGGAGCACAGAGCATGACACTGAAGATATGGCATATTGTGAACAGAGCTGAAAGAGATTTTACTAGTCAAGTCATGGTCTGCATGATTTGAAAAAAGCACCATCAATTTTGAAAAGCCACATTTTTAGAACCAAAGGACACCACCATACCTTATGGTGTATGTTAACAATGGCCTTTCTAAAGGCATCTGATCAAAGTTTCAGGCAAATCTGTTAAAGAAGGATAGGAAAAATTAAGTAATTTTTTTATGTAGATTATACATAACTGTCAAGAGCTTTGCAGCTTAGTCTCAGATATGCATGACTATCTGTCCAGTGGGTTTCCTTGGGGCAAGACTCCCATAGAAATGGATTCTCACTTGGCAAAGATGTGGACAGCATAGGAATTCTCAAACTTTGTGCAGCTTTCAACCTCTTTTCTCTCTCATTATATTGTGGAATCTTTGGGTGGTTTTTCTTTCACTTTATCAGTCACACATGTGACAGTTGTAATTTTCCCTGAAAACTGTTTTTTTTTTCTTGAATGTTTTCCCCTAAGATTCAGCAGGAGGCTAATGCTTCTCAAAATTCTTATCTTGAATTACTAACTACAACTCCTAATCCTGGGAAATTTTCTGACTCAATAGAGACAGTTTGTCTCATATAAGAAAACAATGCTTGGAACATTAACCATGTCTCACAGTTCTGGAAAGGAGAGTAAGGAATGCACACACAGAATAGGAAAAAAGCCTATGGAATACACATAGTACCAACTGAGAGTAAGTTCCCTGAACACCAAACACATAGAATCAATGATAGGATCTGGTATGATCCAATAGGAAAAATGCAATACAAAATATGGGATAGATAGATTCATCTTTACCATACACAGGAGCTTACTATGTTGGTACAAGAAATATGGTATAGTGGGGTAAGAAAAGAGTGGTTTATCAAAGTCTGCCTTTTATAGAGAGATTGAGACTCTATTGTAAAGAAGGAAATTGTATAAAAGCATATCTTACAGACATGAAAGAATTGTTTGGGTTTGAATATTCTTGTTCTTAAAGCAATGTACCCACGTCTATTATTTTTGAACTTTGTAACTGCATGTAGCTGCCAGCTGACATAAGTGTTGCAAGAGCAGGATGTGATTGGCTTGATATTTAGTTAAGCCTGCAAAAGTGGTGAACTCTATGTCTAAAATAAAGTTATGTAGGGAGTAGGAAAATGTGTTCTTTGGGGAAGGATGAAGAGGATCAATGGGGGCTTTATGATGACTACCATGTATTTCTTAAAATATATTGTATTTCTTAAAGGTCAAAAATAGGAGCCAATAATAAAGCTGTTCATGTAAGCCTGGTAGAAAAAAAACTCTGTTAAAATATAAATCAATATGCTTGAGCTATTTGGGGCCGCTTGGGTGCAATCTACCTGGTAGATATCTTCTTTGTGCCAACACCCCTTCCCCATCTCAGGACCTAAACCCAAGCCTAAGCTGGACCCTGACACATAATCAATAAGATAATTGAGATCAGCTTTGGAAATAAATGATCATATCTAAATCAAGAACAAGGAATATATGTTTAATGCTTAACTCACCAAGACTGTTGTTTCATTTTATTAAACCCACCAGAGAATCCCAGAATATTGTGAATTAGATAACTCTGAATTGAATTATTAGGCATCTTTATCAAAAAACATAGAAATACCCTTTTCAATAACAAATACCTTTACATTCCTCTAAATTGTTGTGATTTTTCTTACTTGTTCAAGGTAAGTATATTGACCACTTCTAACATTCATGTGGAAGAAGTGTCAACATTCCACTTGCCTCCTTCAAGCACTGTCTTCATTCATTATAAGGGTAGATTATTTACACCAATTTCCTATCATCACAATGACACCTTTTTTGTTAGCACACTATTCATTGTCAGCTTTGGCTGTTGTCAAAATAATTCTCCCATATCAATGTTTTATATATATGTTTTATAAAAACATATTGTAAAATTACATCAATGTGTTTTGTATCAATGTGTTTTTAAAAATATTTTACTGAGTTACTAGGTCACTGTCACTTATTACATACAGTTGATATATCAATCATGAAACCAGGTGCTGCAAGAGCAACACCAAAGGAGTCACTGCTTTTATGACTTTGAGAGAAGTACCTTAGATTCAAGAGGAAGCTTGGAAGTTAAAAAGGCAACTCAGAAATGAAGTGTCAAGTCAAACTGAAAACAGTGACCACCAAGGTTAAAGACAGTACATGATGTAGTGTTCAAGTACCTCTGTATTTTCATCCACCTTATCTATGTCATGCCACCATGATGCTGGCAACATCGCTCTCTTTGGCTTCACCCAGGCCCCTATTTTGTTTCATACTGTTGTGAGCCTCACATCTGTCTTACCACAAGCTCTCTGCATCACTCGGTTATACACTGTTTCTGCATTCTCTCTGTCTTGACCTCAGCTAAGAACTTTCATCTTCTGCCTTGCTCTCAATATACCAATATTTCATTCTGGTGTTGCCATACTCATGAAGTCCACATTCTCTGGTGTTGTTACAAGCAGATAAAGCAAACTTATCAACTTCTATCTTTGCTTAGAAGAACATTCTCACACCCCACATGGGTATTAAACTGTTCTGAAGTTCTCTATCAAAATGGAATGAAAATCCCTTATACATTTGCTCTGAATCTCAATGGCATGAATTTTCAATGATAGACTAGAATGAAAAAGAAATATTCTTCTTCCATAAAGACCTAGCTAAAATTTCCATGTTTTTGATAAACTATAACGTAATTTTATGCTCATGTGTTGCCTTATTACTTTGTCTTTTCAATAGTTACCTCATTTTATCAATTTATTTATTAGAGGAAGTGATTTTTTAAAGAAATATGTGAACTGTTTCTTCACTTAACATTATTTACAATATACGTCTCTCTAAAGATAACACATGATCATACTTCTAGCAGTCTGTGGGGTAAGGGCTTGTATTAGCACATTCAATCCTTTTTATAAAGGTACTGTAATAAATTATGTACCTGTTAGATGACATAATTTCATTTATCATAATTTTAAAGTGGGGATTTGGTTTAAATTCAATTTGCTATTCTGTGAGAGCTTGTTCTCTTCTTCATGAACGGTGACCTCCACTGTGAATACATAGGAAGGAAGAGCCAGCTAGCTTTCTGTGGTGTTCACTTTCATTAGCACTGTTCCCACTGATTATGCCTACTTCCTTAGAATCTGATAAGCTCCCTTGTGCTCCACTTACTCACAGTGGGATCACCTTGGAAGTAATTTTGACTTATAAATTTAAGTGGGAAATGTACATTCAGACCATAGTGTAAATGTACATGCAGGACATAAGGAGCATCAACTTAATAACCACTCAAGACAGGTCAAATTCCAGCCCTGGGGCTTAGGACACCAAAGTATGAAGCAAAATTATCACCATGGAGAACTTTGCAGCCGTCAGTATATTCCTGGATACATATAACCCCTGGAAAAATATATATGCTGTTAGATGATTGAAAACTTCTGTTGTATGAAAAAAATCATTATCTTCAGTAATTCATGGTAATAGAAACAAATCTAAAGAGTAGGAGAAAGAATAGAGATAGAGATAAGGAAAAAGAATGGAGAAAAAAAATACAGCCAATATACTTATCATTTTTTCAGACAGCATTGATTATCTAATCTAACCTCTTATCCATCAGCTCATTAACTAATTAGAACCTCACATGTCTTTGTAGTCATACACTCCTAAGGTGCCAATTTCTACCTAATTCAGTATGGCCTTAAGCTAAATTTTTAACCATATTATAAATCTGAATGTCTGTGTTCAAATATTGATGTTTCAGAAGCATCTACCCCAAGGACTCAATATCTTCTCTACCATGTGGACTTCATTTCCCATCCTGGGCTTACTCAATGAATGGTATGTGCAGTCTTTGTCTTACTATTGGTAGATAATTGTGTCTAATTAGTTAACATATTTAGAGGCATAATAAGTTATTTTTCACATTATAAAATCAGTCATTTTTTTCTGTTATAAGATAATATTTTAAATCTAAGATCATAAAACTTAAAAAACAAAAATAAAGTTGACAAAAAAACTTCAAAGCAAATGGTCCATGAGCTATCTATCTATCTATCCACCCAAAATTATTATAAAGTTGATGTAAATTTATTCATATTTGTAACACTTCTGTAGTACCACTACAAGCTTGCCAATGCTACTTGTCTTAGCACTGACTGGTCACATTCCTTGACCCTTATGATTCATTCATTGTGACAGTTTCACATATGCTAACCTGCATGGTCTTTGCCCTACTCAATGTCAATTACTCTGTTTCCAGTGGGCATTCCTACCACTACCACCTCCACTGTCACAGACAACTAACATATTTCCTCTTATTTTACATGCACAAAGTCTTTACAATTACCTTCAGTTTTACCACAAAGTTATCTTCTTCTTTAAATAATATTTTGTTAATTCTTTAAGAAATTCATCAGTGTATTTAGAGCATATTTGTTTCTCCCCCAGATCCTCCCAGATTCACCTCATGTTCCAACCATCAAACACTGTGTCTACTGTTTTTCAAGCCAATTGAGTCCAAATTATGCTGTCTAAATATTGTTAAATGGTCAAGACCTGGAGTATTGTCAACCTACTAAGGTGAAAATCCTTAGAGAAAACTGACCCTTTCCCTCCAAGAAGTTGCCAGTTGCCACTAGCTCCTTAGCTAAGAGTAGGACTTCATACCTACCTCCTCACTCCATGCTGGGACTTTGTCTGGTTTGAGTTTGGGCATGTTTTATGCAGGCTACCACAATTGTGATGAGTCTATATGGGCAACTACCCTCTGGGGTCTGGAAAACACGGTTTTATTGTACTCATCCACCACATTTGGCTCTTACAAACTTTCTGTCTACCTCTTCTGCAATAGTCCCTGAGCCTTGAGAAAAAGGACTATGTTATAAATGTTCAATGTGAGGGTGAACATTCCATAGTCTTTATTAACTTTGAGCAGTAGTGGTTCTCTGTGTTAATCACCATCTACTGCAAAAAGTTTTTCCAAAGAGGGTTGAAAGATGTACTAAACTATGGTAAGCCAGCAAGTCATTAGGGACTGATTTAATTCTATGCTCCTTCCCTATACTCGTTCTTCTACCTGAACATCACCCATATCCCATTTAACTCTCCCTGACTCGTTATTGTCCTTCCCCTCTTTAATCATTTCTTAATTTCTTAATGTACAATGACTTGCTTCAGTCTTTTATTGTGCCTTTAGGCACCTAGAATAAAGTCTGAATTTCACTAAGGACCTAAGAATTTGTGTGTGTGTGTGTGTGTGTGTGTGTGTGTGTAAAATGATTTTATTTCAATATGATTATCAGTATTATTAAAATGGTAAGTAAAGCTTGTCTTTCTACCTTGGATAGAAATCCTATCAAATATTTCTTTCAGTTGCATTTGCTTTTCAAGCTCTAAGCAGAGCTTTGGACAAATCCTAAGCATCAACAGTCCCAGATGCTGTTTCCAGAAGCCAACACCTCATTTTGATAGCCTATTTTCAACTCTAACCGATTTCCATTATGTAGTCTGTCTTTTTGAAGGATCTCTTTCATTTAAAATTCAATCATATCAAACCTTCTGTCCTGTATTATAGAATGCAGGGACATTATTCCAAGGCCTGTGGCTTAATAGGTAGATGAGCAAATGCCCCTTTTCCTCCAATGTTTTGTGTCAAAGATTTCTGAGGATAATTTAGTCTAACACTCCACAAGAGGTTCGAGTCTTTGCCAATGCTTCTGTTTCCTGGAAGAGAATTCCAAATTTTATATCACAGTGTTGCATCAATTATTTATAATTAGTTATTGGCATTTGAGGCCAAATTATTTTAGCCTGAAAATGACTTTGAATAGCCTTTAATACCTGCAGACCTTCCTCAACAATCCTTTATTTTGAGTGATAGTTGTTTAGTTCACAGGGAATTTGATGTATCATAATGATCCATTTCGTTGATAGTATTATTCTGATCAGACTAAGTGAGGGGGAAAAAAGAACAAATCTCAACTTATAGAAAAACACTTGTGTATCTGTGAATGGTAAATAAGTTTTTAAAAAAGGAAGAGTCGTGTTCCTTAGTGAAATTTCCAGGGATGCAGTAGTATAGGGAGATAGAGATATCCCTTCTGAACTGAACAGTGACTTATTGCATCTGCTCCATCTACTAATTATGAAAGATCCAATGCCTAAGGGAATTCTGTGAATTTTGGAATCTGTTCTTCAGCTGGATATGTGTATAACTATGACCTACTTCCAGAGAAACCCCAAAGCTATTCATTGTGAATGAGTCCTGCAACAATAGGAGGCATTGTGTCAGGACCACCTGCTGTACAAACTGCTCTACCACTTTGACCATATGATCCAGCACAGCTGATAACACAAGAAGCATCAGTAGAAGATAGACATGCTACTCACAGACTTCTGAGAGGCCCCATTACACCAAATTAAAATCTAATTTGCTAAGCGTTTATGTTTTGTTGAGACAGAATTCAATGTTTTTCTGTGAAAGTTGTAACCAGAGGCTTTTCTCTCTCCTGCCCTGTCCTGCAGCCATTTTCAAATAATAACTCAGAGGCTTATATTAATTATAATTGTTTGGCCAATGGCTCAGCCTTATTACTAGCTAGCTCTTACATTTAAATCAACCCATTTCTATTAATCTATGTATCATTCTTTCACATCTTTCTTTTGGGGTGGCTAGCAGTATCTGCTGTGACTCCACCCTTTTTCATCTCCATCTTCAGTTTGAATGTACTGCCTAACCTTATTCTGCCTCATCATTGGCCAAACAACTTTACTTATCAACCAAAGAGAGTAACACATATTCACAGCATGCAGAAATCATCCCACAGTGAAAGTCCTTAGGGTTTGGTTGTTATCTTTTACAGATAATTTCTCTCCTTTTATAAAACAGGTCTTGGATCCATACTGAGTCTCAGGAGAGACTACACACATAAACACACTCTACTTAGTGACCATAGGACCTGAGCTGGAATGCACATCATAATGAAGATTGTGCTTGTTTAGATAACCTCTAAGAAAGATCTAAACATAAAGTGAGCTACATAATAGAATAGCTCAAATGCCAGAGTTCTTCATGACATACTACTTTCTGTTCCCCATCATACACTGGAGCTTCATAGGGAGTCCCTATCAGTTGACCCAGGAAAAGAAAGCAGGATTCTTGATTGTAGATTGTTCTATGTTATATGAAGGCACAGACTAAAATTGGAAAGCTGTGACAAAACAGTTCATTTCTTCGATTTTCTTCCTCTCAGTGGTCAGAACTTCATCATATCTGGCTGTTCACCTCAAATGAAAAGAAGAAATGGCCACACGTACAATTTTTCTGCTTCATAAGTATTATCCAGTGGATTGTATGGATGCTCAGGGATTCCCAAAAAGCATGATTGGGAGATTGGAGACAAAGGAAATGGGATATCATGATATATTAACAGACCTTTTAGAATGGAAAGGAAATGTAATGGTTATATTCTATGTGAACCTCAGCGAACAGAGGAGAATCTTAATAAATGACAAAGGGTGGTCTCTGTGGTATCAATCATCCTCTTTCTCTGTCCAACCCTGTATTTGACCTCAGAAGTCATGAATAAACACAGCAAGGAGAGACAGTATACATAGGCTTAACAACAAGGACTTCAATTCTATGGCCATGATAAAGGCCCGCACCATCCACGGCAGAAGCCAATACAATGTCCCTGATATGGCACTTGTGGTGGTTTCAATGAGAATGTCCCCTCTAGACTCATGTGTTTGAATGCTTGGCACATAGGCAATTAGGCTTTGTTGTAGTAGATTTGGCCTTGTTGGAGGAAGTGTGTCCCTGTGGGGGTGGGCTTTGAGGTCCCAGATGCTCAAACTAGGCTGAGTGTCACTTTCACTTCTGCTCCCTGCAGATTAAGATGTAGAACTCTCGGCTCCCTCTCCAGTACCATGTCTACCTGCATGCTTCCATGTTTTCCACAGTGATGAAAATGGACTAACCTCTAAAACTGTAATCCAGACCCGAATAAATGTCTTCCTTTATAAGAGTTGCCATGGTCATGATTTCTCTTCATAGCAATTGAAAGCCTAAGACAGCAATCATTCTCACTGTGATCAACCAGCTCCCTGACTGCTGGTTGATTAGATTTGACTACTTCCTTGTGGAAAGCACAATGTTTTCCTCTTTCTAAAATAGAAACTATAGATAAGAATTTGCCAAGCTTACATTTAAATTTTTTTTTGCAAAAACTACCCAGCCATAGACTTACCAATTGTCTTTATCTATTGTCATCATTATTCTGAATAAGAAATTTGTGTCATAAGAAAATAAGCATGGCATTAAGCACATAATCAGAGATTTCCCTGACCTTACCATCTTCCCACTGTTCAAATGTATCTTATTTGACCAGACTGAATGGCATTCTGAAGACTCACCAATGGTACCATTTAGGTTTTAGAGTAACAATGGAAAAATGGTATAACTATGAACGTTCAGATTTTCTTTCACCACTATGACTACTTCATGGGGAGTGGTTTTTTGATTCCTCTCATGATGGTTCATTATAGCACTGGAAGTCCATAGTGATTTGAAGGAAGAGTACACAGAAGGTCCCATTCTTGTACTTGGAGTGCAAAATTAGCTCACTGCCCACAGCAGCACATGGCTATGATAGAGAGAGGATCCTCCTCTGGTTATAGGACAGAAGATTGTTCTAGCTTCTCACCTAAGTAACCCGTTCTGCATCACAATTAGCAATTCACTGGCTCTCCTCTCTGCATTTGATATTTTGAAATGTTTTCATTTCTCTTTCCATAGGCAATTTAATTATTTTCTCTTCAGTAGCAATGCACACAATTGAGTCTGTTTCATCAAGAAACAGTCAACGACAGCAACAATTAAACTCTTCTGGGCCTCAGTGGCCCAGTAAGAATAATAAATACACTGTGCAAAGCAAATAGAAATCAGAAGAGGACAAATAAAAATTTCAAGACTTCCACAAATAATAGCTGGCAAAACTAGGAATTCTAATTTAAGTATTAGGTATTTTTATCCTAAATCTGCATTATACTGTTTTATATCTATTCTGTTTTATTTACAACTTTAATATTGTGGTAATCATGAATTTTTGCTTTGAGTTATTAAATTATTACATTTAACTACTATTTCTCTCAATAGATGTGTTTTTGCTTCCATCTGTCTTTTGATTCTTTTCTATTATCTGTTCCTCCTTAGCCTGACCCTGCACAGTTTCTGAAGATTTGAGTTCAAATATGTATTCTAAAAGGAAGTTGTATACAGAAAAAAAAAAAAACAGTAGAAAGTAATAGAAAGACGAAAAAAAGCATGCTTCACTGGACCAGAAGAATGAGAATAAATTTAACAAAAGACTCCATCTTTCAAAAACAGACTGCAAAATTGTGAAAGCAGTGGCAAATGGTTCTAGACCAGAGTCACAGGTAAGAGACAGGACTGCCTTCCAGGATGCTATAGGCAGATAGAAATCTCGAATTTCATTTGGCAGAATACCTGTTTCTATATCTCTGTTCAAGCAAGTCATAAGATTTCAAAGGAGGCCAAAGGTAGAACAGTAAAAATGTTGAATGTCATTGAGTGGCTTGGGAGCTTTAAGTAGACGGTAGAATCTTGCAAATCTTTTCCCAGAAACAGTAAGAACTGAGCATGAGAACTTAAGTATATTGCACCATTGTTAGCACCAAAAAAATTATTTGTGTGGAATTCTGTAGCAATGTGGATGGCAAGTGACAGTATGTTTTCTTAAATTGTTTGCTTGCTGTTGTTGGGATGTGAGCCTCAACTTGATAACTGTGGAAACTGTAATATAACTATACTTGGAGAAGTAGTGATTCTCAAATGTCATTCCAAATTTTTGCTCTTTGTTGTTTTCTTTTTGACTACAGCATATATTCTTAATAATGAAAAGGAAATCCACGACCATCCTGACCTGCTGTCTGCCCATCTCACAGGCTTATGTCAGCTTCTTCAAAGGCTACAGGACCATCCAGCTCTGAGTTTAGGCAGTTTGTGCAAAGAAAGGCTAAGCCTGGGCAGAAACGGGTGGACAGCAAGCAAACAGAATCACAAAAGCCTTTTCTAGTAAAAAGCACATTCTCTAACCAACATTTATACATATCTCCAAGAGTAAATAAAACAGAGCAGGGTCACCTGGGAGTAGACTAAACAGGATCTTCTGGCCTCAGCTTCAGACAAGGATACATTTTTCTTCTGCACATCCAAACAGAAGGAATGAATCAAAGAAACAAGTTCTCTCAGCTACTTTATTGCCTCCAACAAGGTTTCATTATTAATGGAAATTGTTATTGAAAAACTTCTTTCCCCCATGTATTGTTTATATTCCTGTTTAAATTCAAATTTGAGCCAGCAGCTAGGGAAATAAGATTATTTGAAGTGTATGGCAAAAATCTCATGTGCCAAAGCCTGATTTATCGAGAAGCGTAAACCCTGAATTATACACCTCCCACTCACTTGAAATTGAACTGCCCACAGCTCGGTAAGGCTGCCCACAAGGTGTCTAATGACTTATATGCCAGTGCTCATTTAACAAGAAAAGAAACCAAATAGAGCGTAACTGAAACCTGGGTACATTTTGTTTTTGTTTTGTTTCAGAGAGCTGTCAGATATTTCAGTCCAATCTTAAAGTTGTTGCTTCCCTTTATTGCAAGTCGACTTTGGAATTTTAGTTACCTCTTGCTACAAAAGGTTTCAGTTTACAGGGTGGCAGGAAGAATGAAGATCGATGGTTCCTGGGTCTGGTTGGTCATACCAATTTGTACTGCAATCTAGGGACTGAAGTCTCTGAATTTTAGTTTAAACGTTTGGAAGTTTAAGAAGAGAGATGTGGTCTGCATACCACTGTAGATCAGCACGGAGAGTTTCTCTGTAGGTTGAGGCATCCGTCAGGCCTGTACACATGGGCATTTCATGGGTTGGAAAAAGGAAAGTAAAGGAAAAACAGGATAAGATCAGAGGAGAAACGTGAAACAAAGGAAAGTAAGTAGGTAGAGAGAGGAGGCAGAAAGGTTCACTAATGCTCTTCAAGAAATCTCAAAAATAACTATTAAATCTCTCCGATGAGAACTCATAAATACAAAACATTATTGGTTTAATATAAAACAAAATAAGTTATTCAATAGTATTATTTGATAAATGTATGCTTGATAAGAGTCTTCTAATCATTAAACTCCTAGGTATACTGAACATTACACATTCACATTATATTACTGGAATGAATTTCTTATTAATCCACATTAATAGTTTTTGGTTCATAAACCTTAACATTGACATTTTGAAATAGTTGCATTGCAGTATCATAACTTAAATGTTTACTTCCAAATAATCACACTAAATTAATAAAACTCAGTGAAGTTCTCTAATTTTATAATCTAAACCCATTTCAAAACTTGATGTTCACCACCTTGCTTATCTTTTGAGACAACTCATATGCCATGGTACTTTACACATGTAATTGTTTTATGATTGCTTGCCTTTTGTCTTCTGAAACAGCTAATAAAGACAGTAGGAACTAACATCTTTTCTTAGTGACAAAACAAATTTCTACAACTGATTTATAAACCTGATCTTTGGTCATATGTATTTGAATTAAGGTTTCTGTTAAGAAGAAATGGAGTTTTCAGGATAAACTTTGCCCTGCTTAACAAAAACACCAAGATGCCTTTTTGTTTGTCTCTACAAGGCATAAGATTTCAAAAGAAAAAATCTATTTCTATATATATATTTGTATGTCTGCACATAGATGATACATACAACACTACTCTTCCAGATGCTATCAGAATTGTCCCATTGCAGAGAGGGGGCTATAAAGGAGAAAGGTAAAAAGAACATTTACTCTTAGAAAAGAATCATAATCAATGTGATTTAGCATCATTCATTTGTGTTTAAGGAAACCTCACAGCTACCAGCCAAGAATATTTGCATTAATTCTGATTCTGCTCCTACAGTCATTATCACAACTTTCTGACACTAAGGACATTTAATAAGATGTGGTTATGGTGCCAGAGTAGATTGGAACCCTCAACGACTCTCTGTACTCTCTAGAGAGCACATCCAACAAGCACTGTGAATTTAAAACGCTACAAGCATAAAACAATTTAAGGACTATTAGAAACTTCAATTGATTTCTGACTTTTCACATAATGATACTGACTTCTAAAAATATCAAATGCAAAAAAATAGAAATATTGAATGCAAATTTTTCAGCATAGTGCTTTTGTTTCCTTAGGCTTGTCCCTTGTATGTCCCAGCATCAACATGCCCCAGCCATTGACCAGTTCACAGTCTCAGACTTTAACATTCAATCTCCATTTAATTTTCCCAAATCTTCTTGAGTACTTTCGGTAGGCATCATTTCAATAGAAACATTTGAATTACCTTATACGACCTATAAACAACTGCCTAAATAAAGAATAATCATTTTTTTAAAGGTGGTCGTATTGGATGAGCATTCAGAGCGACTGAGTGTATGGCACTATTCTGCATTAGCACTTTAGTTTTCATGAAAACATTATATTGAGTAAGTCAAATATCTCTGCTACTAATTTAAAATGGTAATGAGCAGCTTAAAAAAAACGAGTGCAAAGAGGAATATAAAGGACCCTCACGACAACTTCAATAAAAGAAGTCTTTATCCTGGCTTGGGCTTTGATTTTATTGTTCTTACAAAGAATAGTAAAGTTGAAATCTTTATGTAATTAAAGAAGGCCATCAAATGAAGTACATTGACTTTGGAGATGAATTAGCTTATGGGTACTTGTTATAAAACTTAAAATATCAAAAACAGGTTTTCAAAATCAATAAGTTACACCCCCTCACTCCAAAAGAGTTATTTTCTGAGGTTTTTTTTCCAAGTGTTGTATTAAGATCTAAAGAAATCACTTTGATCAAGAACATACCATTGTCACACTGTTTTCTTATAGTTTTAGATAGATAGATAGATAGATAGATAGATAGATATTGCTAAATGGCAATTTTTTTCACTTCTTATTGGAAGATGATATAATATAACATAATCCTAATATAAAATTGCTCATCTATCTAAGACTCCATAAGAGGAGGTAAAGGTATCTAAGTTTTCCTGTAAGGCAGAATAACTGCCTGCATACGAGAGTGCACTGTCTTTAAAGAGAACGCTGAAATGACAGATTTTTCACGTTTTATGGACAGGAGGTTTTAGGGAATAAATATTTAATATAGATCTGTTAAAGGAAGCAACTTGCGTCTTAGTTATGAGTGTCATCTGGAAGAATCACTTCAAATGATGAAAGCCATTGAGCTTGGATTTGAAGCATAAGAGGTGGATCCAAAGCCACAAGAGGGCAGCAGATGGTGTGAAACTAATGAAAGAGCTGATGGCTATGGACTGACTGGGAGTGAAGGCTTATTGATGAAGAAGGCGTGGTTTACACAGCGAATATGAGAAAGCATAGGAAGAAGGTAAAGCAGAGGACAGCAAGGGGGAGTCATGGATGGAGAGAAGGGAGAAGGGAAGACAGGGGGTGAGGGAGGCATGATATATAAAAAGATGCACAGTTCTTTCTCTCTCTCTCTCTGTGTGTGTGTGTGTGTGTGTGTGTGTGTGTGTGTGTGTGTGTGTGTGTGTCTGCCAATGTTAAATTGTTCTAAGGCTTGGGGCTAAAATACATAGAAATTCTTAGTTATGTCAAATCTATCTCTGAAATGTGTAATGGCTGGTAATCCTCCTCATCACAAAGGAGTTCTTATCTTAAGTTTGTTTTTCCTCACATACTATTATTTCTCTTTTCCTAAGTAATTAGCTCTCCATTGAAACCCTGCCCTTCGTCTCTATAGGCCCAATCTAGGAGCCAGAGAGTTGACTTTTCTAAGTTTGATTTAATCTTTTCTGTGATTTTCAATCATTTCATGCCAAAGGTTGTGCTTCTCTGCTATGTCAGTGAAGCGCTAGAGGACAAAAGGTTTGAATATGAATTGATTGCTCACAGATCTTCCCAAACAGCCTAAGTACATGCAGAACAACTTACTATCCTGCTTTCCTGGTACTATTAGCCTAATGTGAGCACAGCATATTTCTTTTCTCATTTTTCCTCCAATAACACTAAATTGAGTTTAGATTATAGTAGGGTTTACATAGATCCATAGTATCCCATCAGCTAACGGGTGACCTTCAGAGGAAGGACCTTTCACTTATTAACACATCATAACACACCCTCATTTTTAGTTGTTAAATACAGCACTGGGAAGATAACAAAAGAAGCATGAGTATTAAGCAAGAGCAAAACTGGAATTATGGGTCAAACCTTCCATCTCCTCTTACAATTATACCAAACATTGAAAAAATCTCATTAGGGTCAAATATAAATATATGCCCAGTCTCAATTATTAGGACTGAAATGTCCAAAAAGAAGGAAGAATAAACTTTGTCTTAATTAAATTTGCTTATTTACAATGACAATGATACTGAGGTGGAATAATACTCATTTTGAATATAGTCAATTTACAATGCTTCCTGGACCCATCATTTACAAAACTAGATGAATGTTCATGACAAAGTACGTTTTCTCTCTATTGTTTGCACCTGTTTTCTATCAAGTATTTTTCTGTTTGAGCAAGAAAACAATCAAAAGTTGGACCTCAAGTGGTAAAAGGGTTTCATAAAGAAACTATTTAATACGAGAAGCTATAGATAGCTCATAGATGACTCTGAGACAAGCACAATGCTTTGTTCCAGTCAGAACACTTGGTAACTTAGAAGGATATAATGAGCACGTATTATACACCAGGTATTCTTCCTAAGTGCTCTGGATGCATGACTCATTTTAGTCTTAAAGCAGCCCTATAATTTGGCTTTATTGTTACCATATCAATTTTACAGTTGAAGAAAATAATATGAAGAAAATCGAGTCATTTTTTTCTGAGGTCATACAACAAGAATAAGCAAAGTCTTACTAGAAAAATCACCATTTTATAAATGCTGGTCTCCCAAGTGGGAAGCACAGGGAAAACGGAAGTGATTTACTGGTAGCAAAATCTGACTTCCACTTTTTTTTATGTAGCAGAGAATCAGAAGTTCCACAAAGCTGAGAATCTACTAGAAGGAGGGAAGAAATGTGAGCAGTTGCAAAACCAGAGGAGAGTCGTGGCTACAGAGGAGAGCTGTGGTTACAGAGGAGAGCCGTGGTTACAGAGGAGAGCCGTGGTTACAGAGGAGAGCCGTGGCTACAGAGGAGAGCCGTGGTTACAGAGGAGAGCCGTGGTTACAGAGGAGAGCCGTGGCTGTAGAGGAGAGCCGTGGCTACAGAGGAGAGCCGTGGTTCCGAGGAGAGCCGTGGCTGTAGAGGAGAGCCGTGGCTACAGAGGAGAGCTGTGGCTACATGTATCACAAGCAAAGCTGTGAAATTATTTCAAAAGATGCTGTGATAATTTCTCAATATATGCTTGATACTTCATGTTCCTTAAATTGTCAATATTTATTTACAGTGTCTACTTAGGCATATTTGTAACCCAAAAATTTTAATGTTGTGGAAAAAAAATCAGTCTGAAATCAGAATAATTGGAATCAAGAGGAAGATTTTTCATTCTGTGGAGGTGGGCCATAGTATCTCGTTCCTCTTTATTTCATAAATAATCACAGTGATCACCATTCAGTATGTCTGTGTATTTACTCTTTTCAGTTTTACTCCTTCTTCTTACTGTATGCTCCACCCCAAGACACAGACAGAAGTTGTGGCCACACAGCTGGCTTTCTGAATTGGTGGTTCTAGACCACTGTTTCTACCATCCAATTTCTAGCCCACTTAATTGTTACAGCTTTGATAGATGTTTTCTTCACAGCAAAAATATTATTGTTCTTGCTTGGCCTTTAGGTTAACAATGCCACCTGTTCCAAACTATCACACCTCCAAATTTCAGTATCGTTTACTTGTCTTTTACAGAGGTATTCCTCATTTAGTTACAGAACTAATTCAGCCTCTAATAAACAAGTTACATGTGTGATATACTTTTATGTGTCTATGTGTGTGGTTTTCTGAAGCCTCCCCCTTGTATTACTCTTGTCATCATTGTATTATAGACTGTTATTAATCTTCTGTGCTCATAAGTCATATAACAACCCATTTCCTATCTTTCAATCTCTCTCCACTCTAATCCATCTTCCAGAGTTCTGTCAAAGGAATCTTCCTAAGCACGACTCTAATCACATTATTTCTCTCCTCAAAAGTCTTTGGTGGTGACCATGTATTACCATATCTGACACGAACATGTGATACTGTGATTAGGGTTCTCTGGAGTATGGCACACAGACAATTTGTGCTGTAGACGTAAAATGGAAGGCTGGAAATCCTTAGCTGCACTGGATATGACTGTGTTCCTATTTCCTTCTTTCTCTACCGCAGATTTCTAAGAGCAGCGTGGATTCAAGTACTTGCCATTCACACAAAAGACAACATTTGTGATAGGCATGCTACAATCCATGCATTTCTGCCTATGCTGTTCTTGTAAAATATCCAACCCAAACTTGCCAATAGCTAGTTATTAACTAAAAGCCTTTCTGTTCCCAAACTTTTTATGAACATCACCACACCTTCACTACTCAGGCAATTTCTCCTTATTGAAGTACAACAACTGGGAAGGACCATGTTTCCTTCCTTCTAGTGTCTACTTAGACCCTGTATATTATAGGTTTTCAATAAATGGAATGATTGAATTATGAGAAAGCAAAGTTAAGCAATAAGAGAGTGTTTCTAAAAGTAGTTCAGATGAAATGACTATGTCCCAATAAATGCCGTCTACTCATCATTCAACCAGGCACTGCCCCAGAGTGCAGCAAGGACACTGACAGCACACAATCACAGAGAAGGAAGAAAGTTCCTGGACGCTTGACCTGTGTCAAAAAAAATCCTTCTCGTCAGAGAAGAAAATCTCGAAAGAAATAATGTTGAGCACAGCTATCAGTGAGAACTTGGAAAAAGATGTCAAAGGAATAAGCCAACATATTTCAATGTCTGTCAAATGTTTTCTTCATGAGGATTCAGTTTTAAACCAAAACTAAAGTAGAGGGTGACTTTATAGACAATAATTATTTAATTGAGAAAATAAGAAATTTAGGAGAACATCTGTTCTTCACAAACTTTTAAGGGGAGACTTCTGCAATTTTTATTTCTGCGATGGGGGCGGGGCTAAATATGCATTTATTCAGCAATACCAAAAGATCAATCATCACTATCTTTCTTCTACTGTATGGTACAGAAGACTGTTTTCTCAGGAAGGAAAGTCTTCACTCACCATATGTAAAAATCAGCAAGTGTTAAAAATATGGTACTTCACATTGATCCTTCTTAAAACACTTTAAAAAAAAAACCCTAACATGGAATATAATCATGATTACAAACAGAACAAGACAGGATCATGACATGACATCAAACAATATCATCCAATTTTAATATCTATTAACATTTTAGATAAAAACATGTAGATGAACATACAAGAATATTCACATCAGATTATTTAACATATCTTTCCTTCCAGAGGTTTCATCTACTGCTAAAATCTGGCATTTTACTCCATCCTTCCTGGTTATTCATGACTTTCCTTAAGTTCCTGGAAAACATTTTAAAATATTAAAGTGGAAATGAGGATAGAGAACCAGTCTAGCTTATCAAAGTCTCAGAACATTTTTCTCAGGAAAGTATTGCCTTCCAAGTTATGCCAACAGAACAGTGGCCTGAGTTTAAAAGAGTGAACTTGGTAGTTTTGTAGAAAGATCTTTTTTCTTTTCTTTTTTTTTTTTACTTTTTTTAATTTTACATATCAGCCACTGATTCCCTTGTTCTCCCCGCTCCCACCCCCCCACCCGCCTTCCCCCGAGCCCACCCCCCATTCCCATCTCCTCCAGGGCAAAGACTCCCCTGAGGATTGAGTTCAACCTGGTAGATTCAGTCCAGGCAGGTCCAGTCCCCTCCTCCCAGGCTGAGCCAAGTGTCCCCTCTGTATAAGCCCCAGGTTTCAAACAGCCAACTCATGCACTGAGTACAGGACCCAGTCCCACTGCCTGGATGCCTCCCAAACAGATCAGGCTAATCAACTGTCTCACTTGTCCAGAGGGCCTGATCCAGTTGGGGGCTCCTCAGTTATTGGTTCATAGTTCATGTGTTTCCATTCGTTTGGCTATTTGTCCCTGTGCTTTATCCAACCTTGGTCTCCACAGTTCTTGCTCATACAAACCCTCCTCTTTCTTGCCAATTGGACTCCTGGAGCTCCACCTGGGGCCTGGCCATGGATCTCTGCATCCAGTTCCCTCAGTCATTGGATGGGGTTTCTAGCACGACAATTAGGGTATTTGGCCATCCTATCACCAGAGTAGGTCAGTTCAGGCTGTCTCTCGACCATTGCCAGTAGTCTATTGTGGGGGTATCTTTGCGGATTTCTATGGGCCTCTCTAGCACTTTGCTTCTTCTTATTCTCATGTGGTCTTCATTTATCATGGTCTTTTATTCCTTGTCTTCCCTCTCTGTTCTTGATCCAACTGGGATTTCCCACTCCCCTAAGCTCTCTTTCCCTCGACCCTTGCCCTTCATTACCCCCACTCACGTCCATGTTGTTCATGTAGATCTCATCCATTTCTCTGTCATTGGGCAATCCCTGTGTCTTTCTTAGCGTCCTGTTTTCTAAGTAGCCTCCCTGGAGTTGTGAGTAGCAGTCTAGTCATCTTTGTTTTACATCTAGTATCCTCCTATGAGTGAGTACATACCATGTTTGTCTTTCTGAGTCTGGGTTACTTCAATCAGGATGATTTTTTTCTAGATCCATCCATTTGCCTGCAAACCTCATGATGTCATTGTTTTTTCTCTGCTGAGCAGTATTCCATTGTGTATATGTACCACATTTTATTTATCCATTCTTCAGTTGAAGGGCATCTAGGTTGTTTCCAGGTTCTGGCTATTACAAACAATGCTGATATGAACATAGCTGAGCAAGTGCCCTTGTGGTATGATTGAGCATTCCTTGATTATTATGCCCAAGAGTGGTATAGCTGGATCTTGGGGGACATTGATTCCCAATTTTCTAAGAAAGTGCCATATTGATTTCCAAAGTGGTTGTACAAGCTTGCATTCCCACCAGCAGTGGAGGAGAGTTCCCCTAACTCCACATTCTCTCCAGCATAAGGTGTCTTCAGTGTTTTTGATCTTAGCCATTCTGACAGGCGTAAGGTGGTATCTCAGAGTCGTTTTGATTTGCATTTCCCTGATGATTAGGGATGTTGAGCAATTCCTTAAATGTCTTTCAGCCATTTGAGTTTCTTCTGTTGAGAATTCTCTGTTTAGTTCTATAACCCATTTCTTAATTGGACTGTTGGGCATTTTGATGTCTAATGTCTTGAGTTCTTTATATATTCTGGATATCAGCCCTCTATCAGATGTGGGGTTGAAGATCTTTTCCCATTCTGTAGGCTGTAGCTTTGTCTTGTTGACCATATCCTTTGCTCTATAAAAGCTTCTCAGTTTCAAGAGGTCCCATTGATTGATTGTTTCTCTCAGTGTCTGTGCTACTGGTGTTATATTTAGGAAGTGATCTCCTATGCCAATGAGTTCCAGACTACTTCCTACTTTCTCTTCTAGCAGGTTCAGAGTACCTGGATTTATGTTGAGGTCTTTGATCCACTTGGACTTAAGTTTTGTGCACGGTGACAGATATAGATCTATTTGCAGCCTTACACATTGATATTCAGTTATGCCAGCACCATTTGTTGAAGATGCTTTCTTTTTTCCATTGTACAGTTTTGGCTTCTTTGTCAAAAATTATATGTTCATAGGTGTGCGGATTAATGTCAGGGTCTTCAATTCGATTCCATTGGTCCACATGTCAGTTTTTATGCCAGTACCAAGCTGTTTTTATTACTGTAGCTCTACAGCAGAGCTTGAGGTCAGAGATCATGATGCCTCCAGAGGTTGTTTTATTGTACAGGATTCTTTTGGCTATCTTGGGTTTTTTGTTTTTTCATATGAAATTGAGTATTATTCTTTCCAGGTCTGTGAAGAATTGTGTTGGTATTTTGATGGGGATTGCATTGAATCTGTAGATTGCTTTCGGTAAGATTGCCATTTTTACTATGTTAATCCTGCCTATCCATGAGCATGGGAGATATTTCCATTTTCTGACATCTTCAATTTCTTTTTTCAGGGACTTAAAGTTCTTGTCATATAGGTCCTTCACTTGCTTGGTTAGTGTTACCCCAAGGTATTTTATATCATTTGTGGCTATTGTAAAGGATGATATATTTCTGATTTCCTTCTCATTCTGTTTGTCAATTGTATATAGGAGGGCTACTGACTTTTTTTGAGTTGATCTTGTATCCTGCTATGTTGCTGAAGGTGTTTATAAGCTGTATCAGTTCCTTGGTTGAATCTTTGGGGTCACTCAAGTATACTATCATGTCATCTGCAAATAGGGAACACTTGACTTCTTATTTTGAAGCAAATTGTTTGATAAAATTATGATCCAATATATTTCCATATATACTTAAATGAAGAAATAAAAATCAGATGTCCATGGCCAGGTAGTCATAACAAAGACACCTATGAGAGCTTAATAGTGTCATAGATCTGATAGTGGATTCTCCAGCCTATGCCAGCCATCTTGGATTTCATTTATTCATTTTTAATCAACTATCCTTTTAGATCTTCAGAAAGTTCTAACTTGACCCTTTGTTGTCCTCTGTGATGTGGATACAAAAGCTACAAACCCTGTGTCCTTCTCCTCATCATCTGCCTCATATTCCATGGAAAATAGTCATGTGTCCTTGTCTTTATCACAATATGTTTGTGGCTAAACTTTGTGGAGACAACTATGTATCTATGAAAAACAGACTAGAGTCAGGAGGCTTAAACATAGACTTCAAGTCAGGCATATTCTGTACCTGTCACAAGGACTTAAATGCCAACTAATGTGAAATATTTATTATATGTTTGACTACTCACTAAAGCAAGTTTAAATGAAACCTTTTTTTGTGTGTAAAGTAATATGATCCTGCATAGAAATGTACACTGGGATATGTTAAATAAGCCCATTGAAAAATGTAGATAATGCCCCAAAATTAATCAAGAAGATATGATTAAAAAGAGAAATCAGTGAGATATGATTGAATAATTAAAATTTCCCAAGTGAATGTAAGACAGGAAACAGGCTAAATAAAAGGCATAAAATGCTTAAATTCTGATGGTAAATACAAATCTAAATACATTTAATCATTACATTAAATGTAAATGATGCAAGCATTTTATACATGGTTAAAAGATAAGACCAGTTTACTCTCAAATAAGACAATCTCAATAAACTATTGGAAAAACAGATCTCTAGGACACAGTGGCACATGTCTGTCATCATAGTGCTCGGTGGATGGACACAAGAGAATCAAGATACAAGGTCACCTTGCCTATATAGGGAGTCCCAGTCCAACATGAGCAACAGGAGACCCTGCTTCTAAAAATAAACATCTTATACCATTAATCACAAGAAAGTAGAAGGTGTTCTGTACTATCAAAGTAGACTTTACAGTGAACAGCCATATCAAAATTAAAAGCGAAATAAGACTTAATGATTTCGAAGTACTGAAAAACTCCAAGAGCCATTATTAGGACATGGTCATAGCATCAAATCTTCAGAGGACTTCAAACAACACATGACAGAAACGAGATGACAGAATATGCATAATATCACTGTAAACTTTAACACTCTCAGGAGAGCTAAACAATGCTGGCAATGTAAATGAATCTATCTGACACAGAGTACTCAACATCACATCATCAGAATACATGTCTATTCTAAGAAGACATAATTCCTAAAACAAAGAAACTGCAATGAGTTTTAGAAAACATTTTTATTCAATAAAAAGTAAACACATAGAGATATATAACAAAGTAGACATATAACAAAGCATAAATATACATAAATATACAATAATATATAAGCATATAACATAACAATATATAAAAGTATACATATAGTTACAGATTTACATATACTATACGTTGTATACATATATGTGTGTATATATACATATACATACTTATACACATATTGTCACATATATATGTATATATATAACTGTGGTGCTTGGAATTAAACTTAAAGCCTTAAATACAGTAGACAGACACTCATCTATGAAGTGTGGGAGCCACAGCCTCCAAGCCACATTTTCATTCCAAATGTTTACACTGGAAATAAGTCACTGGGATCAATAATCTAGATGTTTTTCATCAGGAAGCTAAAGAAAGAGGGAGAATAAAACATCAACAGTGAACAAAAGCTAGCAAAAACACACAACAGAAAATAAGAAAATCGATGAAAACTTGTTAAAAAATAATGAAATTGTTCATCCTCCGTCTATATTTATCAAAGCAGACAGTGAGGGAGGGCAAGCAAGAAGACAAAATTAGCAACCTTGGAATCTAGTAGGCCTCACAGATCCCAAAGGAAAATAAAAGAATCAGACAAAACCGTACGCAAATAATTTTGAAACCTTAGCTTAAGAGGATATGCTCCTTGAAAATCATGTGAACAAAACATTTTTGAAAGAAATTAGATATTTGAGGCAAGGCATGATGATATACAACTGAAATCCCAGCACTGCATAGCCAGACTAAGCTCCATAGTGAGACCTTTTCTTGGAATAATAAAAAAAAAAAGATAAATTATAAATTGGGCTACATCTTTAATCCTAGCACTCAGAATTCAGAATCAGGCAGGTCTCTATGGGTTCAAATCCATCCTGTTCTACACTGCAAGTTCCAGAACCAAACCAAACAACTAAGCAACAAAAGGAATCAGAGTGTTTCTAAATCTACAAATGAAATTGAATGTTCATTTAAAAAAATATATCTAAATCAATGCCAGTGAATCAAAATATCAATATTACTAGGATATTATAATAAAAGTTTAATATTTAATAGAAATTAATAATCTCTAAAATGTATAAGAAAATTGAAAGGAATAAGAATAATTAAAGTGATGATAAGAAAAGAATTGTGAAAGAATTGTTACCTTATTTTAAAATTATTATGAGGTCTAATAGTTAAGACTACTATTTTAAAGAGAAAAATAGATTGATGAAATAAAAGACTCATGAAATATAATTGTAATGATATTTTCACTTGATTTTTGAGAATTTTCTGATAATAAAACAAAGAGAAAAATAGGTTTTTGCTTTTTTCTGTGTATTTTTTATTAAGAAAAAAATGTTTTATTCAATTTACACACCAAAAATCCCCCTCTTCCCTCTTCATGCCCCTCTAGCCTCACCCTCTCAACTCACCACCTTCTATAAGAAGGTAAGACCTCCCATGGGGAGGTACACTTAGAAAGGGCAGGTCTAAGTCCCTCCCCCACCTCAAGGCTGTGCAAGGTGTCCCATCATAGAAGTGGGCTCCAAAAGGCCTGCTCATGCACCAGGGACGGATTCTGATCCTACACAAGGGGGCACTTAAGTGAATCATCCTACACAACTGTTTCACTATGCAGAGGGCCTAGTCTAGTCCTATGCAGGCTCCATAGCCATTGATCTAAATTTTATGAGTTCCCACTAGTTTGATTTGGTTGTCTCTGTAGGGTTTCTCCATCATGATCTTGATGCCCCTTGCTCATAGAATCCCTTTTCTCTCTCTTCAACTGGACTCCCATGCTCATGGATAGGTTGGATTAACACAGTAAAAATGGCAATCTTATCAAAAGCAATCTACAGATTCAATGCAATCAAAACCCCACACAATTCTTCACAAATCTGGAAAGAACAATACTCAACTTCATATGGAAAAACAAAAAACCCAGAATAGCTAAAACAATTCTGTACAATAAAGCAACCTCTGGAGACATCACCATCCCTGACTTCAAGCTCTACTGTAGAGCTATAGTATTAAAAACAGTGTGGTATTGGCATCAAAACCGACATGTGGACCAATAGAATTGAATTGAAGAACCTGACATTAACTCACACACCTATAAACACTTGATTTTTTCGACAAAAAGAAGCCAAAATTGTACAATGGAACAAAGAAAGCATCTTCAGCAAATGGTGCTGGCATAACTGGATGTCAACATGTAGAAGATTGCAAATAGACCCATAACTATCACCTTGCACAAAACTCAAGTCCAATTGGATCAAAGATATCAACATAAAACCAGTTACACTGAACCTGACAGAAAAGAAAGTAGGAAGTAGTCTTGAACGCATTGGCACAGGAGAAAATAGTTTTTTTTTTTAGTGATGCTAGAATAAACTGAATATTTTATGTGGGAGAAAAAAGAAAGAAAATCACTCAAGCCTCACCTTACATCACACACAAATTTAACTTGAACTAGTCTAGACCAAAATGTAGAAGCTGAGTATTTGAAACTTTGAGGAGAAAAGTTTATGATGTCAGCAGGTTGTATTTCTGTATTTAGGAATGTGTGTGTGCGTGTGTATGTGTGTGTGTGTGTGTGTGTGTGTGTATGTGTGTAACAACAATTAATGAAAATAAGCCATGAATTTGAAGGGTTTATGGGAGGTTTCAGTGGGAGAAAATAGAAGGGGTAAATGATGTAATTATTCTTAATCAAAAAAAATATTACTTAGACTGTTCATGGTACAAAATCATAAGAGACACTATGTGATGCCAAGCACTTAGGAGGTAGAATTATTAGTCTCGAGACCCATTCCATGACTGGAACCATGCCTGACACCACTAGGGTGGCCAAGAACCTGAAACTAGATAAGCCATGGACCTATGGGAAAACTGAACATAACAATAAAATATCTCCTAACTACATTCTTCTGTACCCATAGATTAGGCTCTCACTCAGCTGTCATCAGAGAAGTTTCCTCTTGCAGTAGAGGGGAACAAACACAGAGACTCACAGCTGAGCAATGTGCAGACAGTAAGAGATTTTGGAGCAGTCAGTTCTAAATCAGATGGCTCATCCTTTCAGGGCTTAGGGCACTACATGGGAAAGGAGGCAGAAGGAAAGGAAGAGCCAGGAGGAATCAATGACACCAAGGAAACACAACAGGCTTGACACAATATGAGGTCTTAGAGATGGTGGCATCCTTCACAGTACCTGCAATGGTCCAAGCCAGATGGATTCCCACCATGAGAGGGGAAATACAGAATCCAGGTATCTACAATTGACAATGACTTGCAGAGGGAAAAATCAGTAAGGAGTGTTAGAAGATGTGGTGATAATGTGTTCCACAATATATTGTGCACCCTAATAAACTTATCTGGGGTCAGAGAACAGAACAGCCACTAGATAGACATAGAGGCCAGAAAATGGTGGCACACACACCTTTAATCCTACCATTCCGGAGGCAGAGATCTCTGTGAATTCAAAGCCACACTGAAAACAGCCAGGCATGGTGGCACACGCCTTTATTCCCAAGAAGTGATGGCAAGAAGCAGAAAGGTATATAAGGCATGAGGACCAGGAACTAGAAGCCTTTTTAAGCTTTTAGCTTTTAGCAGCAGTTCAGCTTAGATCCATTTAGATGAGGACTCAGAGGCTTCCAGTTTGAGGAAACAAGATTAGCTGAGGAATTGGTGGGATGGGGTTGGCTGTGGCTTGTTCTGTTTCTCTGATCATTCAGTGTTCACCCCAATACCTGGCTCCAGGTTTATTTTTATTAATAAGACCTTTTAAGATTCGTGCTATAAGAAGATTTTTGTGATTCCCTGAGAGTGGGGTCAGAAAAGAATGGGAGACTACAACTGGCATTCTGCTACAGAGCCTGGGATGAGAATGCACAGATGGTGGATCTTGAGGAGTAGAAAGAGAGATCAAGGTCTGTAGTCAGCCCTACCTGCTCCCTGGACAGGAGTGGCTGGTGGGATAGCAGGGGGTGCCTGCCAGTGTTGGGGGCAGGGATAAAGCAATGCGTTGGGGAAGGGAGGTTAGAAGTGAAAGATATACGCAAACCACATGAGATGGGAATGCAGAAACAGGGAAGGCTGCAAGTGTTCTGATGCAGATATGGGGGTCCAAAGAGGGGGATTGGATCTGGTGAACAGAGGGAGAGGTGACGATGACTGAGGAGGAGGTGAGGGAAGTAAATCTGTAATCAGATTACATTTCATGAAAAAATCATTTTCAATTCAAAAATAAATAAAAAGTAAACTTTATCGTGCCTACTTAAAATATCTCTAAGCATGAGGATGGAAAGAGATTACTCTCAATGGTAGGAAGTATTTACTCTCTGAATTTCTAAATACAAATATTTCTAGAACACAGCAAAAAGTATTGCAGTTTAATAAGAAGAAATAAATACTTTTGAAACATAAAGATTGTTTAACTTTCTTATTTTATTAAGAGATTTTCTATTCATTTTATATACCAACCACGTATTCCCCTCTCTTCCCTCCTTCTGCCCCCCAGCCTTCCTCCCAACCCCCCCCCCATTCCTACCTCCTCCAAGGAAAGGTCTCCCAATGGGAGTCAGCAGAGTCTGGTACATTCAGTTGAGTCAAGTCTAAGGCCTTCCTCCCTGCAGCAAGGCTGCACAAAGTGTCCCACCATAGGCCATGGGCTGCAAAAAGCCAGCTCATGCACCAGGGACGGGTCCCAATCCCACTGCCTGGGGGCCCCCTAAACAGTTCAAGCTAAACTACTGTCTCGACTCTCCAGAGTTCCCAGTCCAGTACCATGGAGATGCCTCAGCTATTGGTCCACAGTTTGTACATTTCCACAAGTTTGGCTGGCCATCTCTGTACGTTTTCCCATCATGATCTCGATGTCCCTTGCTCATAGAATTCCCCCTCTCTCTCTCTCTCCCCGATTGGACTCCTGGTACTCGGCCTGGTGCCCCACCATGGATCTCTGCATCTGCTTCCATCAGCTACTGGATGATGGTTCTATGATGACAGTTAGGGTATTCAACCATCCAATCACCAGAGTAGGCCAGTTCAGGAACCCTCTAGACTATTGCCAGTAGGCTAAGGTGGGGTCATCTTTGTGGATTCCTGGGAACTTCCCTAGTATTCTGTTTCTCCCTATTCCCATGATGTTTTCATTTATCATAGTATCTCTTTCCTTGCTCTCCTGCTCTGTCCCTGTTCCAGCTCAAACCTCCCAATCCCTTATTTTCTCATCCCCCATCACTTGCCCTCCATACCCCGCCTCACCTCCAGGTTGTTCATGTAGATATCATCTATTTTTCCTTCACTGGACAATCTATGCCTTCCTAGGGTCCTCCCTGCTAGCTAGCCTCCCTGGAGCTGTGCTTTGCAGTCTGGTTATCCTTTGCTTTACATCTAGTATCCACTTATGAGTGAATACACACCATTTTTGTCCTGAGTCTGGGTTACCTCACTCAGGATGATATATTCTAGTTCCATCCATTTGCCTGCAGATTTTATGATGCCATTGTTTTTCTCTGCTGAGTAATATTCCATTGTGTATGTGTACCACATTTTCTTAATACATTCTTCAGTTGAGGGGCATCTAGGTTGTTTCCTGGTTATGGTAATTATGAATAATTGCTATGAACATAGTTGAATATGATTGAACATTCCTTGGGTATATGCCCAAGAGTGGTATAGCTAGGTCTTGAGGAAGATTGATTCCCAATTTTCTGAGAAACTGCCGTACTGATTTCCAAAGTGGCTGTACAAGTTTGCACTCCCACCAACAGTGCAGGAGTGTTCCTTTTGCTCCAAATCCTCTCCAGCATAAGCTATCTTCAGTGTTTTTTGATCTTAGCCATTCTGAGAGGTGTAAGATGGTATCTCAGAGTCATTTTGATTTACATTTCCCTGATGACTAAGGATTTTGAGCAATTCCTTAAATGTCTTTCAGCCATTTGAGATTCTTCCATTGAGAATTCTCTGTTAAGCTCTGTAGCCCATTTTTTAATTGAATTGTTAGGTATTTTGATGTCTAGTTTCTTGAGTTCTTTATACATTCTGGAGATCAGCCTTCTGTCAGATGTGGGGTTGGTGAAGATCTTTTCCCATTCTATAGGCTGTTGTTTTGTCTTATTGACTGTGTCCTTTGCTCTACAAAAGCTTCTCAGTTTCAGGAGGTCCTATTTGTTAATTGTTGCTCTCAGTGTCTGTGCTACTGGTGTTATATTTAGAAAGTGGTCTCCTGTGCCAATACATTCAAAACTACTTCCCACTTTCTCTTCTATCAAGTTCAATGTAACTGGTTTTATGTTGATGTCTTTGATTAACTTGGACTTGAGTTTTGTGCATGGTGACAGATCTGGATCTATTTGCAGTCTTCTACATGTTGACATCAAGTTATGCTAGCACCATTTGTTGAAGGTGCTTTCTTTTTTCCATTGTACAGTTTTGACTTCTTTGTCAAAAATCAGGTTTAATTAATGTCAGGATCTTCAATTCAATTCCATTGTTCCACATGTCGGTTTCAATGCCAATACTGTTTTTAGTACTATAGCTCTATAGTAGAGCTTGAAGTCAGGGATGGTGATGTCTCTAGAGGTTGCTTTATTGTACAGGATTGTTTTAGCTATCCTAGGTTTTTGCTTTGTTTTGTTTTTCCATATGAAGTTAAGTATTGTTCTTTCCAAATCTGTGAAGAATTGTGTAAGGATTTTGATGGGGATTGCATTGAATCTGTAGATTGCTTTTGGTAAGATTGCCATTTTTACTATGTTAATCTTACTTATCCTATCCATGATCATAAGAGATCTTTTCATTTTCTGATATCTTCTTCAATTTCTTTCTTCAGAGACTTAAAATTCTTATCACGGAGGTCCTTCACTTGCTTCATTGGAGTTACCCCAAGGTATTTTATATTATTTGTGCCTATTGTAAAGGGTGATGTTTCTCTGATATCTTTCTCAGCCCATTTATCATTTGTATATAGGAGGGCTACTGATTTTTTTGAGTTAATCTTGTATTCTGCCACATTACTGAAGGAGTTTATCAGCTGCAGGAGTTCCCTGGTAGAATTTTTGGGGTCACTTATGTATACTTTGAACAAGACTTTATAAAATAAGCTATTCAAGCTAGTGTAGACAACTACTGTATACAAGCAAAAATCATCTATCTCCAGAAAGATAAGTTAAATTCTATGAAATATTACTTTGTATTGTTAGAAAGGCTAAAATTAAGATTGTCAATGTTAAATTTTGGCCAGTATATCCAATAGGTGAATATTTACAATTTTCCAGGGAGGATGAAAAATATTAAAGTCACATTAACAAACAGTTTAAGGGAAGCTGAAGGGGGGGCCTCTGCACTTACTGTTCTTGAAGAGGACCTAGGACACATATGATGATTGATTCCCAGCATACACATGATGGCTTACAATCATCCATATCCATAAACATGGTGTACATGCATATATGCAGACAAAATGATCATACACATAAAATATAATAACATTTAAAAATTAAAATGAACAGCTTTAAAGTTTCTGAAAAATCATACTATGTCAAATTATAAATAAATAACCAAATTTATATTTTTGCATAAAATTTATAGAAAGCTTATTCATGTAATACAATCTTGAAACTGCCTCTCCCAAACATCAATGTACTAATAAACTAACAAGAGCAAGCCCCTGAAACACATAGTAAATTTAATTAAATTTCAAATTATGCAGAGGAAAAAGACAGATATACCATAGTACATCTGATACATTTATGTGCAAAGAAAAATATGATATATTGAACAAAAGTAAATCAATGGCTAGGGTCCAAGGGATATTAAGGAAAAATGAGTGCTAATAAATCTGCTACAGCTACAAGATTTTCTACATCTTGTTTATTATGTATAGATTAAGCACATCTCACTCACTTAAAATCTATACATTTTATACTTTATTAATTAGATCTAAAAAAGGTTTATTAAAATTTCCTATCTAGGATAACTAGACTAGAATAAGATGATGACTATTTCTATTAAAAACACAAATTCTACCATGTCAGTACCACATAGTACTTTTATGCTACATCAAAAAACCTGACCCAAGCCAGTTTACTTAATGAAGTGGTTCTCAATCTTCTTTCTTTCTTTCTTTCTTTTTTTTTTTTGAGACAGGGTTTCTCTGTGTAGTTTTGGTGCTTATCTTGGATCTTGCTCTGTAGAATAGGCTGGCCTCGAACTCCCAGAGATCCACCTGGCTCTGCCTTCTGAGTGCTGGGATTAATGGTGTTTGCCACCACCACCCAGCTCAACCTTCTTAATATTGAAACCCTTTAATATAGTTCTTCATGTTGTGGTGACCCCCAACTACAAAATTATTTTTATCACTACTTCATATCTGTAATTTTGCTACTGTTATGAGTTGCGATGTAAATTTTAGATATGCAGGATGACTGATATGCAATCCCTGTGAAAGTGTCATTTGATTTTCAGAGGGATCGTGACCCACAGGTTGAGAACCTATGACTTAATGCACAATTTGATCAACAACAAAGGTTTCCTGGAAATAACCCAAGCAAATGAAGCTTCAGGATGTCACTGACCAATATGAAGAATATCATGCCTGCTTTTCTTTCCTAAAAGAGACCACTATCCATGGTAAGAAATCCTAAGTCCTCCAGGGAATTCCAAGGCATTTTAAAGGCCCTATGGAACTCAGGTAGAATGAGCAGACATTCAACTTCATCTTCTGGATGAAAGCCTTGTTGAACAGAGCAGTCATTTTTCTTTCAGCGTTTAGCAAATAACAAACGAGCAACAAAACACTAACACTGGTAACTACAAAGAAGAAGTGAGGTATAGGCTCTGTTCATGGTCTGAAAGTTAAAGTACCAAAGTGAACAAATGTATTTGCAGCCCACTGCTCTTACTCTTTGCTTTCTCAAATGATGACTTTTTGCAATAAACTTACTCAAAAGGAGAAATGCAACACTTTTACTTTCCTGAGCAAGGGAAAGACACAGGAAGAAAATGGCCCATGAAGTGCGCACTGGTCTGGCCACTAGTGAAACCATTAACATGCCAATGCAGACCTATGTAGGGACACCAACCCCAACTCTGGAAATTGTTGTTTCCGCTAATCAAAGGAAATTTGCACATACACACCACATCCATGTTCATTAACTCCACAGCTCTTTCAATATTGCTTCACTATTATTCCCAACAAAACTGCAGCGCTTATATGATTAGGTTCCCCACTTCAGAGCTTTAGTTAACTCCTCTACCCACAACGTGGACCTGCATTTGAATGCACCACTCTGTGTACACCTGTAAGACTGAATGATTTTAAAACAGTTACTGAAAACCCATCCCATGAACTTTTGCCATATGGATTGGTCTCCACAGACATACACTCAACTGCTGGGGAAACTGAGGAGAGTGCTTACATTCTAACCATCATTGCAAATCATGAAACTGAGATTTCAGGATGGAAGCTCAACACAGAAGAATGAAATGTCAATTTTCTTTTGCTGCACAAATGAAGTAAAAGCCACACTTAGTCTGATGGCAAATATTACTTACATATTATACTGAAACACGAAGGCCATAACAAAGGATTGGCAAAACGTCCTAAAAGCTACATTTCTGGTTATTAGTTGTTGTAGGTCCGTCACATATTTAATAATAATAATTACATCTATGGGTTTAATCATATGGAGTATAGGGAATTAATTTTGCCTTCTTAGTGGACAAATAGGCTGCATCAAATTTGCACCCAAACATTATCAAGGATGATCCTGAAGCTGAAATTTTTCAGTATATGTCATAAATAAATGCACAGTAAAAGTATCATATCCTGCAATTGCTCATTTTATCTAGTACCAGAAATTGAGTTCTTTTTCTATAGAATGAGAAACACAAAAATCCCTTCACTTTGTTAAGAATTGAGCAGTGACCTGCAGGAACTCTGGGGCTGAGAGGCCAGGCTTTTCTTTCTTTCCACTCAGTGTCTGGCCTTTTGCTGAAGCTGCCAATGTTGGTCTTAATTAGTGCCAATTACATTACAGTTTTAAAATGTGGACACCTGTATTATGTGAACTAGATGGAGACTCCTACTCCATTTTCAACCAAGTTGCACAGCTGTCAGCAGAGGACACTTTCTGGTTGTTATTGTTCTGGCAATGATTCAGAACACCAGTCCAAGGTCTGTCTCTTTAGATCACATTCCTATAATCCTCAAAGTATTCAGTCCCCTAATATTCCCATTTCTAACTTTACACACTTATCCTTTTGTATAAGATAATTCAGAAGATAATCAACAGATTGATATCATGCTTGCATTGTGTCAACTACATTAAAATTTATAATTTTCATTATTAGCATTAATAAATTGGATGTAACTATGAAGCCCAAGTCTAGTCATAGGATAGATTCTAAATTAATGTAAAGCTTTCTTATGGAAAGGGTGACTTTTCAGCTCCCTTGCTTTGTGACTGTTTTCCATGGATACAACCCAGAGACGCCTGTGGAAATAAGAAAGTAAACAACAGTCAACGGCTGCTTCATTGCTCCAGTAACTGCCCAGGGGAAATCTGCTTCTCTGTAACTAGGCATGTTACAAGATAAAATTTGAAATTCTGCAGCTAAAAGAATTGTTGCTAGATGAGGAAGAAGACAAGAAAAAAGAAAGGGGGAGATAAGAAGTTTACCGTTACTACTTCTTATGAAGGTAAAAGGAAATTGTAGCACACAGTAGCACATGTTCTAGAGGCAGCCATGCACCCATGAAATAATTATATTGCTCTTCCTGATAGAAGAGCAATAAAACAACTGTGAGATTTCATCTTCAATTGTTGCTTAGTCTGTAAGAATGTTCAGCAAGGAGATTTGCAAAAAACATTGGAACAGCCCATCTGTTCATCTTAAAGGATGAAGGAAAAGAATGCAGTTTGGGAAAGGAGTAAGAGAGCTGGGATAGTAGGAAACATTTCTTGTTTCATATTTTTAAGTTGTAGCTTTAAATAAATCCCCATTTTATGGTAGAAAAAATTCCATAGAAACTGGTTAAAAAATAAAAAGTACACATTGTACTTCTGAGTCATTTCAGCTTTATATAAACTCTTCTCCCCAAACACTTTATACAGAATGTCAGAACTCATAAATGCATGAAAGACTCATTCAATTATTCACTAATTCATTCAGCAATTATTAAGCAATAACCAGATGCTAGACACTATGTATTATGTGATTCAAAACACATTCTGTACAAAAGATTATAATGTGGAATGGTAAATTACTTGACAACAGTAGGCAAGAGTAGATGGGAGTTTTCAGCCTAGAATTCAGAAGTCTTCCTCATAGAATACTGCTTAGGGCACAAAGCCTGCTTATTGAAGGAGGAGGAGGAGAGTGAGGGAAGAGACAGTGGTCAGTTAGCAGGGTACAGTGTTAGCAGGAAGAGTGACTCCAGTGCCCCATGGCAGGGCTAGCTGATGACAGTCAATGATAATTGACTTCATGCTTCAAATACACTAGAAGAGTCTTAAGCGTTTAAGGTAGTAGATTCAGGAACTACTCTGATTTGTTCCTTACTGAGAGAGTATGTACATCCATAAAAATATCACACTGTGTCTCATATACCTGCAAAACTATTCTGGATGAATTTAAAACTTGTTTTTAACCCCTCCTACATTTCCATTTCACCCCTCATGGTGCAGCGTCCCACTATACCTTCATCTAGTGCTTGGCTCCCAACTCCAAAAATATTAGGGTAAGACCTTATTGCTTAAAACACTACATACTTTATATATAAAACTTGGAGGACTCAAGCTGGAATTGACAAGGAAGCCTCCTCCTCAAGGACTAGCTATCATAGTATCTGAAAGTATTATGCAAAGGACAAGGGATCATAGGAAACAACAATCCTAAAAACGAAACAACAGCCTATGAACAACAGCAATGACCAGCATTGCAAGACATAACCAAGGGTGCAATATTGTCACTTACATCTTAGAGCTAATCAATAGCTTTAGTTGAACTTAAGGCCCACGTAACAGGAAGGCAACCATTCCTGGTATTATATGATAAGCCTGATACCTATGGATGATGAAGTCATGGAACTTTTGAGGAAAACCTACCATTTGCACTTTCCTAAACCAATGCCTTAGGGTTACTATTTCTGAGATGAAACATGATCTAAAGTAAGTGATGAAGAAAAGAATTATTTTGCTTACATTTCCACATCCTAGTCCATCACTGAAGGCAGCCCAGGCAAGAACTTAAATAGAACAGGAACCTGGAGGCAGGATCTGATGCAGTGGCCATTGAGGGTGCTGCTTTACTAGTTTGCTCTCTGTAGCTTGCTTGTTCTTCTTTCTTATACAACACAGTACCATTGTCCCCAGCAGGGGTGGGCATGGAGCATGGCACACCTAGAGTGTTCTGGTTTCACACATCAGTCATTGATTAAGAAAATACCCTACAAGTTTGCTTGTAGCCAAATCTTACAGAAATATTTTCTCAGTTGTGGCTCCCTCCTCTCTGATAACTCTAGCTTGTGTTAAGTTGACGTAAAATTAGCCAGTATAACCAGGATAATTTTCAACTACATTATAAATACCCATCCTTATACCCACAAATTAGTATATCTCTCACCTCTCTTCAGATAAGTTTCTTTGCAGCAGTTTCTGTCACAGAAACTCATAACTGACCAAACTTCAGAGAAAAAAATGGATGTGTTGTGCCCTACCTCAATTGATACATCTACAAGAAGACAACCTGTACATCTAAGGTTTGTAACATCATTAAAGAAGGATTGAAACACTTTAAGAGCCAGAAGACATGGGCATCTGCTATATGCTAGATTAGTATATACTATAGAAGGTAGCATCAATGAAATCTTAACAATGTGGTTGCCTAAACAAGACCTGCACAATGACAATAGTACTTGATATTCCAACATGAATGGGTGAAGTCTCACAAGACCCCACCCCTAGATAAAGAGCTACATGCAATCAGTGACTGTTAAGGGAGGCAGATTCAGTCTTCTCCAGGCCCCTTATAGGTTATTCAATCTAAACACACACACACACACACACACACACACACACACACACACACACACACTAACGAACATATTTAATGTTGCTGATATATGTGTGTGTGTGTGTGTGTGTGTGTGTGTGTGTGAAAAGGTTGCGAAGGTATTGGGAAGAGTTGGAGAAATGAGAGGGGAGGCTGTGAAAATTATCTAAATGCAGTCTTCTTGGAACTCTTAAAATTAATGAAAAAAATATTTAAATTAAAAACAGCCAGGCATAGTGGCACATCCCTTTAATCCCAGCACACAGGAGGCAGAAGCAGGTAGATCTCTGAGTTTGAGGCCAGCGTGGTCAATAGAGCAAGGCCTAGGAAAGCCAGGACTACTCAGAGAAACTGTCATAAAAAGCCAATATTAATTAATTGAACAACTAAAACTAAATCTAAAATTTCGTTTATACAATTGTAGCTGAAAATTAGTCTGCATTTGTGATAAGAAAAGAGAAATATTGAGTTTGAGGTTAATATTTCAATCTTAATTTTTTTTTTTTTTGGTTTTTCGAGACAGGGTTTCTCTGTGTAGCTTTGCGCCTTTCCTGGAACTCACTTGGTAGCCCAGGCTGGCCTCGAACTCACAGAGATCCTCCTGGCTCTGCCTCCCGAGTGCTGGGATTAAAGGCGTGCGCCATCACCGCCCGGCCTCAATCTTAAAATATTTTAAAATTGTTGCTAAATATTTACTGTGATAGATCAATAGCTCTTCTAATGGCCAAATATTAAAAGCCCCATTTTATTTTTTTAAGGAAAGGTTAACAGGTATCTGTTTTGTTGATGGCAGCAGCATCTGAGAAGCATTTTTTAAGATCTCAAGTAAAAATTTGGAAAATAGATAAGAAGAATATTCTACCTCCTCCTCCACAAAAATTAGCATTTTTATTGTTCTGATCATGAAGAGACAAAAATTGAAGCTATAGAACAAAGAGTCCTTGGCAGGAACCTGAGGCCAAACTTTCCACAGCACTAGTAGGCATCACTTTCCTGCCATTTTTTGGCCTTCACAGTCATACCAAAGGACTTACATGGAACAGAAATCCTGCAGGAACCCCTTTCTGGAAATTCCTATAAGAATGATTGTTACAAACAAAACAAAAACAAACAAACAAACAAAAACAAATAAACAAATAGAAAAACCAAACAAAAAACACTTGCTTCTCCGTCTTTCCTGTCTTTCCATTGCCTCTTCATCATCTTGGTGGCATTGGGAGTTACTGTATATCATGAAGTATACCCCATTTTCCACATGGCTTCACTTACAAATGTTCTTTGTGCAATGCATTGATAAGGATGACTTTGAACTCATGGTCCCCCTACTTCCACCTCCCAAATTATGGCATTAAAGGCATGTACCACAACTCCAAGGCGTCTTTTTTCCCTAAAACTGCAAAGTATTCTACTAGAACCCTCTTCTTGCTCTGGGTCTTCATTGACAATGGGGATTACTAATGTCCTCAACCCCTGCTCATTAGTTTACTGAGGTATTCTCTGTTTTATCCTGTTCCTTTTTAGGTTAAGTGCTTCTCTCAGGCTCAGACCAGAGTCCTGCTCTCTGCTTTAACTTCTTTTCACCAGAGTCTGCATCATTTTATAATGTTACTTGACAAGGCTAATACACGTGTTAGCTTCCTTTTGGGAAATCCTTCTCTTGGTCCTCAATTTTGGTAATTCAATACAAAAATCATCATTTTCACCCACAATTATACTGCTTTTCATTTTAATCAGTTATGTGAGTTTAGAATTTAATATTTGTCCTTAACACCTTATAACCAATATAATACAAAATTATGATCAAGTTAGTTTGTCCCCCTTCCTCCTGTTTGAGAATTCTGTCAAGTTTCTACACTTAGAAACAGAACCTCAAATCTATACTCTATAATACTGGTCTTTTTATGTTTTTCAAATTTTATGACAATATTGTCACTAATTATTTACATCTTTTGAAAAACATATGTTTCAAAAATGATATTTGCCCCTTATACAAACACACACACACACACACACACACACACACACACACACACACACACGTTGCTGATGAGTTAATATTCGGAGCAAATAATGTTTCTCAATATTACCAGTATCTTCAAAGAGCCTTACTAAGTAGCACAATATTTAGTGACTTAAACCCTCTTTTAAACATTAGGAGGGGTGGATATTGAATGTCTTGGTAGGCATTATAGTTAATTTACCTTTAATCCAATCACATTTAGGTGGCATTCCTCTTACTGGTATTATTAGTAATAATGGAAGAGAGTCACTTTAAAATTTATTTTGTGTTTTGTTCTTGATACACTAGGGAAAATTCTTAGAAATGATTATGTGAGATCAAGGGATATGAAAATTTGTAAAAACATCAATTCATTTTCAATAATATTAGCAGGCTAGGGTTTCTTCTACAACCTTTCATAATTTCTTAATTCTTTTTTTTAAATTCTAAATCTTCAGCTTGGCTTACAAATTCTATTTAGGAGCACATGTGTGTACATGCATGCATGTACACACATGCACACACATGCACACACACACACACACACACACACACACACACACACACTCACACATGCTCACACATACCCGACTGGGGCATTTGCAGTTTTATGTCTTGTACTTCATCACAGCCATTTATTCCTGACCTCATGGGATGTCTTTGTTTCAGGTAATCTGTCCATTCCTCTGTCTGTAAAATTTTGTCCCAAAACCTCATGTATAGGACACACCTTCAAGTGACATTCCTTCAAAAACTTCAGTCTTCTCTGAATTCCGATGTCATTACCAATCATTTATAGTTTGATTTGAATATATCTGACTCCTATGAAATTTGTGGGGGGGGGGGCTGGGTGTGTGTGTGCACATATGCTGAAATGTTTACTGTAGTTTTAATCAGTGTTTTCTACCTCTAAAACCACAGGTTACTACTCCAACATGTAACAGAATACTGAGCAGTTTTAATAACTTGGTAGTAAATAATTCTCTAATAAAGAACTGGAGTTACTAAGATAGGAAACCTATTCATTTGTGAATATCTAGCAAATATTGACCTGTGATTTAATAGCCAGTTCTTAGAAGCAGTAAGCCACGAAATCTATTTTCAAGATGCTTCATTTTCTTACTTACACATTTATTTGTATGATAGAACCATTGAAACAGCTAAATTATAAGGAGATCCCACCATAAACCAAGCCCCAAACACACTTTAAGTTGAATATTAAATTATCTTCCAAAAGCATAGCCTTCCATACCCCACACTGAGATTGAGAGCATTGCAAGAGAAGGAAAAAAACAATGGTATGTTCTTGGAAAATAATTAAAGGGCAGTTTTCATTATAATGCTTGTAAAAGTACAGAGGTGTTTGCCTAGAGATTTATAGTGCCATGACCACAATCAATGCTGGAAGTAACTTAAGCACTATTTGTAACAAAGGTTTCCAGCCTTATGACACAAAAGAAAATAGGAACAGAATTTGACTCATAAATAGTTTCAGAGTATAGGCATTAAAATATGTAGAAAAGGTTAGTTCTACAGCTCTTTCCAATGTCTATTTACAGTACTCGGATTTTGAGTCCATCACCAAATTATGCCAATTATCATCATGCAGAGTAAATAAACCATCTTGACAGTTTGCAGTAGAATAAAGTTTACTTGTTTGTAGAAGTACCCTAGTCATCTCTGAAAGAAAATTAAATTTCATTCTGTTTCTTCTGAGGTTGTTGAAATTCAGCAAATTTAACTTTAATATTTAAAGGAAGAACCCTCCTCTACAATGAAAGCATTAATTGTGGTTTTACTCAAAATAATTTTTAAAATAGAGACCACAGACCATGGATTTGTTGATGTTACATACATTTTATTATATTAGAATAATATCTACTAATAATAATTACTCAAAAAATAAAAAAAGATTAGCCCTTGAAGATAATCAAGTACAACTTTCACTGAAACTGTTTTGATATTTTCCCCTTTGACTTCTAAAACAGGTCGTGACTTTCTTCCATCCTTTAAATGATTATCTGTCACCGAAAGGGGATCTGGAAATGTGGTTCAGTTTGCAGTGATAATTTCTCCTTAATAACTCAGAGGGAACAGGAGAGTCTGATTCAACCTCACAGGGTTGAGAAAGGCCTAATCACCTGCTGCTGAGTCCTTAAAACAGTGCCACAGAGAATTCAGAAACTCGTGGCAGAAGCCATTAATATTTTTGTCTAAATCTCTTCAATAGAATTCTGGCTTTTCATACAGTCGTTGTAGGTGAGACTTTACTATTTTAATTTTAATAACTTATCTACCAGAAACAATTAAAAATGGAAAACAAACCGTTCATCTGAGCAGAATCTCTGGTTTATGTTTTGGACTGTCTTTTGGTGACTGGTGATTTTTTAAATTTTTGAATGGGCTATCAGTTTGATCCTAGAAAAATCACCGTGGGTTACGTTTTCTGACCTCAGTTTTATAGATGGGAACAGTAAAACTTCAAAAAATTAGTTTAGCAGATGACAGAGACATAACGGTCAATAACCAGGATCTAAAGCAGGTTAATTATTAAATTTAAGAAAACAGAGAATTTATGCTCTAAGAGGATAAAGAAAAACCAAATGGGAAAAAAAAGAGAATACTTGCTTTGTTTTTTACTTGAGACTGGAATTTTTTAACATCTCCTTGATGATCTGAGTAGGCTGTGAGCCCAGGTCCAGGACTGAATCCATCTAGCACCTGTGCATGGGGTTGAGTCATCTGTGGATACTTCTCAGTGCTTTGAAAGACTCCAATGCCTAGAACAGAAACGACTTTCAGGAAAAGAATGGCATTGACTTGACCTCTTCCCCAGCTGCCTGGAGAGTAGCTCACACACAGGTCTAAGACTGTTTGCCCATCAAAAGGAAGCTCTGGATGAATGGCCCATTCATCAACCCAACATCATCAATTCACGCTTGCTCTCTGTGAGGGTCTCTATCACCCCTCAGCGATATCAAAAAGGCCTGAAGTTGTATAAACAAGAAAACTCTGTCCTCCGACCTATTGTGCAAGAAGGCTTACAATGTCTGTCTGTCTCCTTGTAGGTTGCTATGATCCGCTGCTAATGAAAGGATGAATAAAAGCAGAAAGGCCTATGCTAATGAGGAGTCAAGTACAAACTGGTTGTAAATAAAAAGGGGAGCTTCCTAGTCATGAAAAATATTTGTGAGTTCTCTTCCTCTTTTCTATCAAAGTCCAGTTCTTCACATCACCTTTTCACCAACCCTCTTCTAGGGGAGGATGTTAAAAACTACGAAATTGATATTGTTGATATCTTACTCCTATGTGTAAAAATGAAGCGAAATGCACAAATTAACAAAACTATTCAAAACTGGTATGTTTAAACAGTGGATACAAAAGTTATCCACCTTTACTGTCATTTACCAATTCATATATTTGACTCACACTACCCAGGTAACAATGGAAAACTTAAACCTATAAACAACGTCAGGTTTTTAAATCACGAGTTGAGTTATGATGAAATGAAAACAGTTTGAAATTTTCTAACAAAAAAAAGAGTCTTCAAATACAATTTTTCTGTCTTGATGAATGAATAATACTAAATGAAAATTTTCATTTTTAACAAATTTCTGGTTTGCATTTGACAAAAGTTTTAGGGAAAATAATTGTCTTCAGAAGGCTTATAAATAATAGTAGGGGCTCCTAATTTATTTTCCCCATTAGCCAGCTCATAACTTCCTTATAAATATTCTATACGGAGTGTCTCTATGTTCACTAATTCTGTGCCTTGAACACATTAACATGTCTTAGGAAAAAGTCACAAATATACTGCTAGATCTTTTTTTGGACTCAAATCGCTTAATACTTGTGAGAAAATCTGTAGTTAAGCTTGGACAGATGAAAAATTTGTATTGTATTTTACAAGAGGTCTTCTAGACATATATGAAATATAAAATACATGATAATATTGATAGATCTTATAGAATTATCTGCAATCAATTCAGAATAATATAGAGAGTCCAAATCATGAGGAAAAAATTTGGCAATGCTAGAAGCAAACTTCCTCCTCACAATGTCAAACCTTGCTTTCCAGACTGATCATCATTTCTGAATAATGGCAGGATAAAATAAAGGAAATGAGCTGTGGAGCAATGCTGTCTACCATCCCACACAGCAGTGTGATAAACAGTGCATAATGATTTTTTACTCACTCCTATTTTCTCTCTGCAATGAGAGCCTCAAAACTACCAGGAGTAGCATCTAAATAATATTCTGTACATCACAGAGCATCCATTTTTCTGGCTCAAGATTGGAGTTATGGTTGCCATGGAGATTTATCTTCTTTCAAACGCTGTTAATGCACAATGGCTTTGCATTTCACTACAGCAAAAAAACAACAGCTTGTCCCATATGTATGGCAAAATCAGTGACAGAAATTTCTGTTTACTGAACCAAACTGCAGGGTGTTGAGGCTTAGAAAATGACAGAATAAAGCAAAGAGCTCAGAATCTTCTCACAGCAGCTTCTCTCTGACCTTCTCTTGACCTCCTCTCTCCCACCCCTCATCCTTTTTTAAAGCAATTTATAGAAAGTAGAATAACCATCTCCAAAAGGCATGTCATAGAAATCAGAACTCCTTTGAGCCACAGGAAGGCACAAAACTTGAAAACATTAGTACACATTACCTTTCTGTGTAAAGCGAGTGATGCACAAACACTCTGCTTTACCTTGTTCAGGTATAGAACATGAGATCCCCTTTCTTGAGTCTCCTCAACATCCTAAAGGAAAGAAGATGGAACATGGAGGCCAAGAAGAACTTAGACAAGGTATCATGCTGAGTACCCTCCCTCAGAACATCAATACTAGACAATAACCTTGCTGCTCAGTTGAGCTTCTACCTATTGCTCATGCTTTACCACACTAAGAATGAAGATAGAGGGGTCATACTAGGTTCCTGAATCATGGAAAAGCAGAACTAAACACATTTTAATGGATTTCTCCTGTACTCTACAATGCAAGTTTATTTCAAGTTGACTAATGTTAGACTATCTTCCACAGGGGAAGTTTCAATTTCCAACAAGGACCACTGAAATGAATCCTATCATAACTTTGTTAGTTTATTGAGCTAATGATTTTTCTAATAAAAGAAAAGCTAAGACATTGCTTTGAAAAGAATATTGACTTACAGAGGAAGAAGTGACTGTTCAGGAAGAGATTTGTCTCCTCAACATTTCACTGTATTGACAAACCTCTCCTCACTCAAGAGCCAGGTGTACTCCCAACCTCCAAGAGTAAGAAAAAGATGAACAATCTGCATAAACAATTGCAGTAAGTTTTCATCTTTTAGGGTTAAATTTTTTAAATTATTTTTATATGATTAAAATAGTTCCAAAATTCTAAAAATAAAATAAATGAAAGTTTCATGAACCTTATTAATTTTCCTTTAATCTTACCTAATTTTGAATAAATGGCTTCTGAGACTTCCACCTTCATATTACACCTTCGTTCTTGCTCTGTGTAATACACATTATCTCCTCATTCCGTGTACTTAAATGCTCATCACTCCTTTCTTTGCTGCTTTTATTCCTTTAGCTGACAAACTGTCCTGTTGCCTGGTTTTAACTTCAGTTAGATTTTCTTTCAGATATCTACATTGTTATACCCCCATCTGTTTTCTTGACCCTCTACATCCATCATGTAGTACAATCACTCTGTCAGTCATCATCAGTGCATTTTACAGTCATATTTTGACATTGTTTAAGCACTTATCTCCTTAAGGCTTGTTTTCAACTGTATCTCAAAGCATTTGGAAATAAGTGTTGCATATACATTAAGTAACTATGCTGGTTATTGTTTGATAAACTAATACAATCTAAAGAAGAATATACCTGGAAAGAGGGAATCTCATTTCAGAAATTATCTCAATCAGATTGGCTGGGGGAACATCTATGGCACATTTTCTGGCCTACTAATTAATGGCTCAGACCTAGGCCAGGGTAGGCAGAATTGCTTCCCCTTGGCAGATGGTACTGGGTTTTATAAGGAAAGTACTGAATGTAAGCCAGCAAGCAATTCAATGGCCACCCCTCTATGGTCTCTATTTCAGTTTCTGCTCCAGGTTAATGCCCTGAGTTTCTGTTTTAGCCTCCGATGATAATGTGCTGTAACATGTAAGGTGAAATAAACCCTTTCTTCCTCAAGTTGTATTTAGTCGTAGTATTTTTCATAGCCACAGAAAGCAAAGTAGAACAGTATCATATAAATAATACATTGTCACCGAAAAAGGTATGGAAATAATAAAAATAAGAAAGAGCAAACAAATGCTGTGTCTTGACTTGAGTTAGCATATTTATTTTTGATTGTAGCTTAACTATATAATAGCAGCGTGTTTTAAAATTGTGGTTGTTTTTCTAACAACAGACAGTGATTTGGTTTTAGAGAGCATCCTCTTGCATTCTCACTGTTGTGTCTGGCAAGTGTATGCTATTTTCAGCTGACATCATGGCCTGTTTAAAGATGATCGACTCATTCTGGATTTACCGGATGCCCCTGCAGAGAGCACTTTCCTACATTATGGGGATCTGAGAAGATACAAATTAGGCATTTCTCTTACCCGTCAGGAGTGAGTAATTTATTCTAGGTCCCTTGAGAAAACTACGGCCCACAAATAAAACAGACAAACAAATAGGCAAACCAACAAAAACACATTAAATGCCAGAAAAGTTACAATGGCTATTGTTTTCAACTGTACACATTTAACAGAGCTACCCCACAGGTTTGCCTGAGTCCTCTTGAATCATTTCTATAATATGTGAAATGTAATCTGACATTGCGCAGCAATAGAGGTGTGATTCCTAACCTTGTTGAAGCTTACAGTCCAGGTGGAAATCTAGTCTGGAAAAAAAAATTATTATGAGACAGAATACAAGAACTGAAAAAAAAATGTCATTAGGATCCCCAGAGGAAGAGGTTTAAACTGCATAGGGAGATAATGGCTTTCTACAACAGATCAAGAGGACATAGGTCTCCTTAAAGTACAGCGACACCTTATAAGCCAGACTGAAAGGGAGACTGCCAACAGAAAAAAAAAAAATAAATAAATAAACAAAAAAACCCCTGAGACTTCAAATCAGAAACTTCACATAAGATGTATTTTAAAATCAGCATGGCAGTCACCACGGAATCAATTTGTTGGAGAATCATTTCTCCAGAAATGACAAAAGGATAAATTAGAAAAAATAATTTCTAAATCTTCATTTGCATTTTCTATAATTCACAGTCATCATATTTACCATATTGTAGCTTTTTACCCATATATGAGCATTGATATATGAACATGATATAAATACCAGTAGAAACTATCTTTTTTTGCTTTTGCTTTAAAAAACAACTTTGTTTTGGAGATTGTTTTTTAATTGCAACACTTCTACTCTTCCCCCCCCACTCTGATCTCTCTCATATACCCTACCTGCTCTCCTCCAACTTTCCAGCCTTTTTATAATCAATTGTTATTGCATGCATATATGTATCTGTATATACAAGTATATTCCTAATTATAGTCTGTTGAGTCCATATAATGTTACTTGTATTAGGGTTTTAAGGCTGACTGATAACCAATTCATGTGCTCTTCCTTAAGGAGAGCAAACTCTCCTGTTCCCACCTTTACTGAGTTGCTTATAGTTCTTTGTGTAGGGTTGAAGCCTAATGGCCTCTTCCATATCCAATTCGAAATGCTTGTTGTCTCCCTTGTTTAGCTCATGTTTGTGAGGCCATGTTGAGGAAATTTTACAGGCACAGCTTCTGATGTTATTAACAGACAAAAAATCTTACTTTCTCACCCCATCTTGAGTACTGTTTCCTGAGCCTTAGGAGTGGGAATGTTTTGTAGATGTATACATTGGAACAACTTTGAATTTTAATTAGTTTTCTGTAGTGAAAACCATCTGTTGCAAAGAGAAACCTCCTTGATGAGATGTGAAGATTGAAATGATCTGTTGGTACAAGGGCAAAAGTTTATAGATTGTTGTTAGGGATTGTGCTAGTTGAGTAAATTAATGGTTGTAGATTCTTCCCCAATAACCACGATTTCACCAGCACTGATTTGTTAGCTAGATTCCCAGTACCCAGACATGGTATGTTCCTTGTGGAGTGGGTCTTAAGTCCAACTAAAGAACTGCTTGATATTACCAAGGTGTGTGTGCCACTACTGCATCTATAGAATTATGCCATGCTGATGGTTTATGTGGTCCATAGGCTTATAGCTGGATGAGACTTTTGATTGTTTCTTTCTTTGGAAGCTTGCATGGCACCTTCTGGTACAATGAAAGTTAGTCCTCAGGGAGTACCCACTGAGGTCAGTTCCAGAGGCTTCTGGGCTCTCAAGTGTCTTGAGTATCAGCAACAGGCACTTACCTTCCATATCTGGGCATCAACCAAAGGCAATAGCAAAAGACTGTATGTTTTGGAAGCTGGTTAGACAGTTGTGACCAACAACACATCAAGGGATTCTCACATCTGGAATTGATTTTTATTAGTTGATCTTTGGCTCTTGGAGGGGCTGTTGTCAATCCTGATAAGAAAAGTTCATTAAAATTATATATGTAGATTTATATATTGCTTTATGTGCATTGCACACATATTTTAAAGATAAATAGTCGATGGTATTTTTGGGGGGGTTTTAGCCATCCACATTATTTTACAGCCCTTCCTCTCCTGTACTTACATCCCTCCCTCTCTCTAAGGACTCCCCTCATTCTGCCATTTCCATTCTATTCCTCTTTCTATTGCTCCCCAAACTCCCTATCCCAGCAAGGGTCCTAATTTACTTTCTGGGTTTTTGTAATTACTGCAGACTCTGTAATCACATCTGGAGAGTTGAAGCTAGGAGTCTCCAATAAGAGATAGCATACGATGTTTGTCTTTTTAGGTCTAGGTTACCTCACTCAATATGATCTTTTTTAGTTCCATCCATTTACCTGCAAAGTTTATGATTTCATTTTTCTTTACTGCTGAATAGTAGTAATACATGGTGAATATGTAACACATTTTTATTATCCATTACTCGGTTTAAGGACATTTGTCTTTTCCATTTCCAAGCTCTTGTGAATAGAACATGGCAGAGCAAAAATCTGTGGAGTAGAATTTTGAGTGCTTTGGGCATATGCCTAGGAGTGATCATATGGTAAATTCATTTTTGGCTTTTTGAAATTTCTCCACACAGATTTTCACAGTTGTCCCAAGAGTATACAGTCCCACTAACAGTGAGAGAGGATGAGAAGATTCTCTTTTCCCCTAGTCCCTTCCAGCATTTGTTGTGGGTTGGTCTTTTCCATTCTAACTGGGGTAAGATGAAATATCAAAGATGTTTTGATTTCCATTTCCATAATTGCTAGAGATGACGAACATCTTTTTAAGATATTGCTTGCCATTATTTTCTTTTTTCATTCTTTTAGAACTCCCTAATTATATCCTAGGTCCTTTTTTTTAATAGGTCATTTGCCTTTTTTGTTTGTTTGTTTTGTTTCTTTGAGTTTTGTTCTTTGTATGTTTTGCATATTAAGCCTCCTGTCAGATGTATAGCTTGTAAAGAACCTCCATTCTGTGGTCTTCAATTTGCCTAGCTGATTGTTTTCTTTTGCTGTGCATCTTTTTAGTTTCATGAAGTCTCACTTGTCAACTATTGGCCTTAATCCTTGGGCAGATAGGGTCCTATTCAGAAAATCCTTTCATACACCTATAATCATGTATGGTACTGCCTATGTTTTCTTCTAGCAGAGCAACTGCTTTTTGCTGTAAAGGAAATGAGAATTTTACCCTGGCTCTGGTGGCTATAGAGGTACACTGCTAGAATGATATGCATATGGATTGTCAGAGAACAAAGCCCTCTGAATAATGTCTTACCTTAAGAAGTGAAATAACTAAAATTTCCATTGTACCTGAACAGTTTGGAATATAGAAAATTTGGACTCTTAGGGATGATGGCAAGGATTTATGCCACCATCAAGGAAAACAAATGCCTATTTGCACTGAAATGATATTTTTGTGGTCAGAAAACAAAGAAATTAGCGTTCTCGTAAGAAGCCCAAATCTCTCTCTCTCTCTCTGTGTGTGTGTGTGTGTGTGTGTGTGTGTGTGTGTGTGTGTGTGTGTGTGTGTTTATGTCTATTGGTGGTGGACTCTTCTTAAAATACCTGGAATTTTGTGGATTGAGTTATTTTTGTGAATTTTACTATATGATATATAAAATAATTTTTCTTATAACATTATAATAAGCCTATAAACTTCTTTAAAATGTATTATTTTGAAGATTTACTTATAAAAAGGTATTTTTTAAATAGCAGCATTATTTTTACTTTAAAAATATTCAAGATATAAATTCTAGACTGAATAACATTTGCCAGCCTGTAACACCACTTGATGAAGAAGGGGAAAATGTGAACAATGGATTACTTTTATCTTGGTTTGAAGTGACTTAAAAAGAAATGAAAATATAACATTGAAGAATTAAGAGTAATTTTGGATTTTTCTCAAGTTTTCACAAAACTTTCCAAGTTTTAAATTTTTCAACACTTGTTTTAATGTTTTATATGTTTTCAGAAATGATTCAGTGGGCTCATATCTGCATCAAAATAATATCTATTTAATGCTGGGTCTCTGTGAAATGCTTACCTATTCAGTATGTTCTTCTTGTGAAGTTGAACAGTCATAACAAAAACCTTTTTCATAGTCCATTCAGTTAGTTTATGCCAAACAGATTCCTTCTTTTTATGTATCTCCCTAATTATAGCTGAGATATGAAGATACTCAATATGTTTTGATTCCCCCTCCCCCCAGGAATCTAACAGGGCTTCTTGAAGTTAGTTACAGTTATAACTAAAACATTTATCTCACATACTGACTCTATGAGATGATTCATTGGAAAATATACATAGAAGAAAATATACAAATCGGCTAGGTATTGAAGAGTCCCTGTATATGTGTGCAAAATTATGTTGCTATTGTTCCTTGCATTTACCCCTCGATGCTATTCATGGGCTTTGCCTTTCATTGAACCAACTACCCATATGGACAAAGAAAACAGCTTATAGAAACATGCACAGAAATGGTACATATTTATGAGTGCTCATTCCATTCTTGCTACTGTGTACCCAAATTACAATTTTTGTCTCCTTTTCTATTCTCTGTAGTAGAAAAACTTCCTTGTCTGCCTCTACAAAGCAAACAATCACAAAATATAATATGTAGATTCCTTTACTGTTACTTCCCCAGGAAGAGGAAGTGCATTAGAGGTGAGGAAAATATATAGGAGAAGGGGCTTTGAAATATGAGGAGCATGGGAAGGACCTTTAAAGAAGGACACTTACTTTTGAAAAGAAAGTCAGGCAGGCAGACAGACAGACAGAAAAGAAAGGAAGGAAGGAAGGAAGGAAGGAAGGAAGGAAGGAAGGAAGGGAGAAAGGAAGGAAGGAAGGAAGGAAGGAAGGAAGGAAGGAAGGAAGGAAGGAAGGAAGGAAGGGAGAAAGGAAGGAAGGAAGGAAGGAAGGAAGGAAGGAAGGAAGGAAGGAAGGAAGGAAGGAAGGAAGAAGGAAGGAAACTGATCTTTGATCTTTTCCCATTCAGTTTAATAAATGTCTTTGAGAGATTACAGTTTAGGGGACCCTGAAAACAGGAAAAACTATGAAGGATGAGATGGCATTCTCTTAGAGGGCATTGGAAATTTTTAAGATCACTGCATTTGAGAGAACCAGCAGTGTCTTGCTACAAATACCTTTCTCTTTGGAACATAAAGGTTCTGCTTGGTCTTACAATTTGCTAGCTTAAATTTAAGACTGGAAAGAGACTTGTAATCAGCTGATACTTATCTGCACTGCACTTCTTTAGAGTTAGAAAGCAATAAAAAAAAGAAAGAAAGAAAAAGAAAAAACAAACCTCATTGCTGAACAGTATCTGTTGTATTTATAAAAAAGTATACTCTCAATCAAATTAATAACAGCAGCAGGATACAGAATACTGATGGAGACCTGAAGCTTTGGAGAGGCATTTAGTCTTCACTGCAAAGAAATGTTTTTGTGCAGGCAAGCATTCTTTAAACTCTTAGTCTACATTCTGTTCACCAGGTGTGAATGAATATACACATAAAAATTTCCCCTTCTGGCTTCAGAGAACATTTTCCTAAAGGATTAATAACAAGAATAGGGATATCTTAAAACTAAATTATGAATGTACACACACACACACACACACACACACATTTCTATTTCAGCTGTTTGACCTATGTGTTCCTTGGGAAATAGGTGTGAGGGATCTCTTAATACTATTTTGGTTCAGGAACCTTAAACTTAGCAGCCTCTAACACTGTCCCCACTACAGGTGGCTGCCCTTTCCTTTTGTTTACTTCACCACAAGTAGTTTTCTTCTACAGAGGAAGCAAACCAGAGAGTTCATTGTTGGTAAATAAATGGCCGTGCATGAGTGCCTCTTAATAGCTTATCATCGTGTGTAATCAAACTGAATAATTGCTGGAGAGGAGAGTTCCTGCACATTGGCAGATGCCTGTGGGCTGAGCTCTGCTCTCTAATGTCACCGTACAACAAAGCCCTGGCTGGATAATGCATCAGCAGCACTGAGGCTCTGGGCATGTCAAGCTAGTAGAGAAGAGTCAGCAATGTGAGGTAAATGCAAAAGTGTCAGTGACACAGGAATGGTCTTAGATGGATAGGGGGCAAGTGAAAAGACCAAGAAACCAAGAAATTGAAGAAAACAGCTTTCATCACTAAATGGAAATTACCTTGAATGCTGCATTGCACCAGTGACTTTGACAGCTGAAGTAGCAGCAAAGAGAACTTGAGTAAGATATTGGCCATGCTATTTGCTTTGCAAGGGTCTGAGTGTGGTTGACTTTCTCTGACAAGATCAATCACTCTTCATACAACACAATGAGCCAAATTCAAGAATGTTTTCTTGAGGGCATTTCTAAAAAGATTGAAAATCAGAAGGAATTGCTGCTGTGCCTGCCTCCACGGGGATCCAGATAGCCATTTGCCACAGCTTCCTACATATTTCACAAATGGTAGCAGACATTTGTGAATGTTTAGTTTTTTATTATATAATTGCCATACTATTTCCCATTTAAAAAAAAAACTAAGTGAATAAATTCAAGATAAAATTTAACCCACACAAATCTTGTCTCTTCATTTTGTTAATTACATGTGTTTATTTATTTAGAGCTGGGATACACATGCTAGAGTGAGTACATGGAGGTCAGAAGACAACTTGAAGGAGATATTTCTCTCCTTCTGCCATGTAGACTCTGAAAGGGAGCACTCAGGTTGTCAGGCTTGGTGGTGATTGTGTTTGTCTACTGAGCCAAGTTACCGGCCATTTGCCATGCTTGAAACTGTGCTTGTAGAAAGAGATAGAAGCTTCATTTTTTTTCACTCACTTTCCTCATTGTCTTCTGCAGGACATGGTATGTTCACAGCAGATTTAACAGCATTTGCTATTTGTCTTTTTAGTGTTAGCTTTGTCCTGTGCCCATCAACTCATGGACGCACACACACACACACACACACACACACACACACACACTTCAAGTGAGTCTCATTATAACACACACACACACACACACACACTTCAAGTGAGTCTCATTATAACACACACACACACACACACACACACACACACACACACACTTCAAGTGAGTCTCATTATAGGCCTGTTTTCCAAGTGAGAGACAAAACCGACAAATAACATCTGTACTGTTCTGCTGTTCTGTCAGCAAACATTGTGTCTGCTAGAATTCCAATTCAGAAATCTGTTAAAACACACAGCTTCCCCTTTCCCTTTCTACCCTTTGCAAGAAGAGGATGTTAATGTGAATTGAAATTCCAAATTAACTGTTCCAGATAGAGCTGAAGGTATTCATTAATATTTAAATTGAACTATCAGGCATGATGTTGTGGTATTTTGTATCAACAGCTTGTACCAAGAAGTTTTTAAATATTAAGCTTTCTTTATTTTGAAAGGAAAGCAAAAATTGTTCTTTTCTTCCAAAGAGTAATACTTTTGAAATTTACCTGAGCTGTCGAAGAAACAGAAAGCATGAGAGGAAGCAATAACTTGGGTACCATGTCTGTCATTGCCTTTCACCTTGAACACCAGAGCTCCAGGCTCCATAAAATAGATTCATTCTGCCTCTTATAAAGGTAGCAACTGTATTTACTCAAGTTGCAACTGTGTGTTAGGTTTTCTGCGTAGATGGGTCCAAAGTAGATTCTTAAAAATATATTTAATGCCGAACAAATAGAAATGTGAGCCAGGAGTTTTGGGAAGAACATATGCATTAAAAATAGCTTCTATCCTTGGTTGTATCGAGGTATGGATAAAATAGTTTTTAGGTTCTCCAAGAACACATGGGTGACTTTCCAGAATAGCAATGCCCACATTCAGTCTGAATGAGTTTAGTAATGAAGGTGTCTGAGAACAAAATGGAATGAGATAGCAAACCAACTACAAGAACAATAACTACTATTTCAAAATGCTGAGGACAATTTAAAGAGAACGTAAATGGGGAGATGTCCCAGATCAGAAGATTCATATTGAGAGCAAGGATACAGAAATAGCTGTTGAATGGATTGATGCTGCAGTTCTCTACTGAAGCACTGTGAGTGTCAGCCTTTCACACCTTCCAATGCACTCCACATGGAAGAAACTGGTGGAGGACGTTTGATTTAGAGTACTGTAGAAAGAATTGTGTTGACGCCTGCTAAACTACCATAGAGTCCTGGCTGTCTTTCTAATGAGAAAACTCAAATACTTGATGAAGGTGACTTTAAACTTCCTGAGGAACAGTACACCCTAAGGGATGACCACCTGGCTTTGAAATATTGATCATACAATCATTTTATCATATCTTCCTCAGTCCTTGGTATATATCTTCAGATTGAATTAACTGCACTTTCTTTATCTCCTCAACAGAATTGCCTGCATTTACCTGAATATCCAATGCTTGGAAAAGACACTCCCTTCATAACCTCCTTTTAAGCATCTTTTGATTATACTCATGTTTGACATTGCCGTGTATTAAGAGCCATTATACAAATTTAATTCTTCATTCTAGCCACTTCCTTTGAGCTTTGGAATCTTATAGCAAATAGCTTAATAAGCATTTCCATTTGGGCATCTCACTCAAACATTATCAGCTGGGATGTGGAATATCTATATAAAACCACCTCTTTCCCTTTGGAAAGTACATGCTCCTGTGGCAAGGAATTTTAATCTGTCTTTTTTGTTTGTTTGTTTGTTGTTTGTTATTTTGTGGGGGAGGTGTTTTGTTTGAGACAGTGTCTCACCATGTTACACCTTCAAGTTGGCCTGGTAATTACTATGTAGCCTAGTCTAGCTTGGAACTCCTAGAGATCTGCCTGCCACCTGAATGCTGCTATCAAAGGCTTTCTTAATCCACCTTCTTGCTGATGCATAACTGTTTCTACAACAGATCCTGCCAAGGAGATGGTCCTCAAAACTTTTTGGGTGGATGTGACTGATCACTCTCATCTTGCCATCTCCAGTGACATGCAAATTTAATAGACTATTTTGGTCTTCATATTTTTTCATTATATAAATATAAATACATATATATATATATATATATATATATATATATATATATATATAGTGTTGTGTCTGAATGTATGCCTGCATTCTAGAAGAGGGCATTAGATATCATTATAGATGGTTGTGAGCCACCATGTGGTTGCTGGGAATTGAAATCAGGACCTCTTGAAGAACAGTTAATGCTGTTAACCTCTGAGCCATCTCTCCAGCCCCGATCACTCATATTTTTAAGAATTACTGTAAATTAGTCATCAAATTAAAAGTGAAAGAAAGGAACATTAGCAGATATACTGGCATAAGTCTAAAATTCAAACATGCAAGACACTGAGGCAGGAGAAACAAATTAGAGGCCATTTTAGGATGCACAGTAAGATTTTGCTTCACAAACTAAACTCATTCATGGTATTGTTCATGAGGTCAAGAACGTGGGACTAAATAAGTTATAGGCCCCGATAAAAACTGATTATTATTCTGCTAAACAAATATAGCAACAAAATAACTCATAATAGTGTAATGCTTTACCTGTAACTCATTGCATTGCTCAAATCTCATCAGGGAAACTTCTTGCAGTAGATGATAATTAACATAGAGACTCACAACTGCATAATGTACAGAAAGTGGGAGACTTTGAAACAGTTAGTCCTGAATTAGATATTTTTAGTCAAACCTCAAGGCTCAGCAATATGAAGTAGAGGTGATACAAAGATGGTAAGATCCAGAGGTTTTAGGTGAGTTCAAGGAAATAGTGTTTTCCGGACAAGGCTGATCTACATAAGAGCTAATGGACAGTGACAATGTGAACCAGATCTGTACAAATTCTAGCTAGATAAACTCCTAACACTCCTAGCTCATGAGTAACAAGGGGTTCAGAAAAGAAATGTAAATTAAAATCACAATGAAATATCATTATATACATATCACATGGCTAGACTAACAAAACAATGAGAACTACATAAAAATTGCTAAGGAATCAAAAATTATACTACATATGAAGACTTAAAATAATACAACTAATTCAATAAGTAAGCCAATTTCTGTAACATCAAACACACAACTATCAGAAAAGTTTATCTAGCTAGATAAACTTCTAGCACAAGTCCCCCTCCTAACCAAGAAGCTACTTGCAATTGATACCTGCCAGGAGAAGCAAAATCAGCTTTCTTAAATGAAGTAACACTGGATGAATCACCAACACTCCAGGGCAATTCCCATGCTTAGGAGTTGTCTAGTACAAATTGGACACCATGTTTTTTATGCTTTTTGTTTATTTGTTTGCTTTTTTAAAATGGAACTGCAAAAACTTTATTCAGATGAGTAAGCTATGTGACAAGAGAGACAGATAATCAGGAAAACATGGCCTGAATTTACCCTCCAGAATACAAGTAAAAGGGCCAGACAAATTTGTACCCCATTATATTCCTGGGGCTTTCTGGACCCTAGTCTAACCTAATTGATAAGCTAGAGACAAATGAGAGACCCCATCTCAAATGTGATAAATAATATTTGTGAAGATGACACAAGAGGCCATCTACTGGCCTTCACAGATATGCACAAGCACCTGTACATACATTGCCACAAACATGGAGAAAAGTTAACAAGCTGGGTCAGATTATATTTATAAATATAAACATATTATAAAGCTATGATAGCTGTTGAGTAACAAGGGGTTCAGAAAAGAAACGTAAATTAAAATCACAATGAAATATCATTATATACATATCACATGGCTAGACTAACAAAACAATGAGAACTACATAAAAATTGCTAAGGATTCAGAAAATTATACTATATATGAAGACCTAAAATAATACAACTAATTCAATAAGTAAGCCAATTTCTGTAACATCAAACACATAACTATCAGAAAACCCAGTTTTTGGATTTTTATCATTTATTCCATAGAAATTAAAATTAGATACATAGAGTAGCCTATTCCCAAATGCCTATAGAAGTACAGTTCACAGTGTATTACAGCAGGAAGCCTCCACTGCTCTTAGGAAATTAAATAGCTATACAGGTGTCTGTGTATCTATACTATGAAGTACTATAAACATAAAAATCACTAGACTATTGGCACAGTCAACAACTGAGATGAATTGTTAGGAATTTAGGCTGAATAAAATTAATCCCTAAGTATACATATGCCAGAGCTCATCAAACACACTTTACATGATAAACATTTAGAAATTTAGAAGGGATCAGCCAGTGTTTGCTACAAAGAATAAGTAGACCTGGGAACACTGAGCCCTAAATGGAATGTCTCCATCAAATCCCTAGCCTAAGAGCTCAGGGAAATCAGAAGAAGAGGAGGCAGAAAGAGAATAAGAACCAGAGGGCATAGAGGACATCAAGAAAACAAAGTCCTCTAAATCAGCATGAGCATAGCTCATATGAACTGATAGAGACTAAGTCCACAGGCACAGCGCTTGCACAGGTCTGAACTAGGTCCTCTGAACTGATATTAGGGATTCCAGTTTAGTGTTTCCAAGGGATTCCTGAGCATGTCAGTGAGAGTGTTTCTGACTCTTATGCTCTCTCTTGGGCTCTTTTTCTTCTGTTTGTCTGTCTTGTCCAACTTGATGTGAAAATTTTTGTTTTTCCTTGTATTTTATTTTGTTTTATTTCAAAAAATGAATGAATGAATGAATGAATGAATGAATGTAAAGCTAGCCACTAGGGTAGATGTTAACAACTAAACTTTCATTTATACCTGCTGGGAGAGAGAAAATGGCTTTTCTCCAACAGAATAACACTGGTTATGTCAAATCCTCCAGGGCAAATCTCATATTCAGGAGTAGTAAACCAACAAATAATGGACTCTATGGTTTTTTGTGTGTGCTTTTATTTGGTAACAGATTGGTGAGTTTGCTTTGTGTGTTTTATTTTGGAGTGATGTATTTTGTTTTCTATGTTTGGGGTGTTTTGTTGTTATATTTGTGTTTAGTTTGTTTTTTTAGAAAAAAATTTAGTTGTGTGGGTAAGGAAGAGAAGATCTGGACTAAGTTGGGAGAAGGGTAGAATATGATCAAGATATATTTAATTTTAAAATTCTTTTAAATAATAAAAAATTAAAAGAATAGAATAGAAATATTACAAAGATCATATACTACTTTACCCAGTTCCCCACATCAGCTTTTAAAAATTCTAGTACAATATCATATTATATGTTAACATTGTTATAATTAGTATTATTTCCATGGTTACAAATAATACATGTGTATATCTGCCTGCCTGCCTGTCTGTCTGCCTGCCTGCCTGCTCATCTGTCTGTCTGTCTTTGTCTGTCTATCTGTCTCTGTCTCTGTCTCTTTCTGTCTGTATCTGTCTCTGTCTCTGTCTCTGTCTCTCTGTCTCTCTCTCTCTGGGGGGAGCATGACTTTGCTTGTGTCTATTCAATTGTGGGATTTTGTTCTCATATAGATCTTGACTCCTCAAGCATATTCAAAAATGCAGATTACTTTATTTACTGTAGGACCTCTTCATGTACAGTCTGTAAATACACCCTTTCTACCACTTTGTACTTATTTTTTAGGGATCAGTCCAGTTTGTTGTTTTCTTTAAAAAAAGAAAGAATAGATGCAGAGAAATAGGGAAGGATCTGGGAGAAGTTGGGAGAAAAAAAAGAATAAGATCAAACACTGTTGGGTGAAATTCTCCCAAAATAAAGAAAAATGTAAAAACCTAAAACCAAACAAAAAAGGGGGATTTTGAATTGGTTATATATTTCTTCTGAAATATTGAACAATGTACACTCTGTTACCCACATCTAGGGGAAAGAGATCTTGCTAACACCCACCCAGTCACCTTTGTAGATCATTGACAGACTCTCTCCTGAATTATTTCAATCACTATTTTATTAGCTAAGTTTAAGCTAGCTTTCCTATGTCAGTGCTACACTGTTGCCACACACATCTTTAAAATGGAGGTCTGAGGTAGTGTGAATATGCATTTACCCTATAAAGATGGCTTAACTTCATACACTAATGGAACTGAAGGGTGCTGAAAAAGCATGGGATATTTTGCTTTTATTCATTTGTTTATTTATATTTGTCAACCAATATAAAAACAGAAAGAACATGATAGCACTGTAGCCTTTGGTGAAACACTGATGGAAATTTACTGAAACACAATTTGATATCTCTCTAGCAGCAAAGAATCAGGAAAGATGAGGAAAAGCACACAATAGAAAAATAGAAAATTAGCTTTTATGCACTGATCTTCCAAAAATACACTGCACAACCTAGGTTTGGACAATACCCCATTTCTTTCCCTTCAATAAAGTCTGGTTTAAAAGGCTACACAAACCTAGTATTTTTGTAAATTCCAAATAAATCAGTCTCATTTCTTTGATCACTAAGCTTTTGAAATGTCCTGGTTTATGTTTGCAGAAATAGTAATACCATCAGTGCCCATTTCAGAAATCCCTTAACCTGAGACATGTGCCATTACTGCAACATTGTGTCTTATCAACCAAAATTAATATGTCATTCTCTTTAGCTATGTTTTTTTAATATGGAACTCTCAACTTATGTAAATTTTTACACATTGCTTAGCCATTTCACAAGGAAAGAAATTAACTTCAACTATCAAGGACAATGTGTGAATGATTGAGACTTTCAGAGGAATCGGCGCTGTGGTGTTTAAAGGGAAAATCTGTGATTACTGTCATCTGCACAAATTTCCAAATCAAAGCAAAGCATTTCAAAATATAGTATGGGTATTCTATTTATGTTAATAAAGATTGATCTTGCTAAGTTTTAAAAAGTATATCCAATATAGCTGCCATTGACTTAGTATTTTAGATATTTGTAATAAGAGGAAAAACTTGATCACAACAGCCAGGAAGATTTTTATTTTGATTTAGTTTCCATCTATTTTTAAATCTCCTTTCTGATATTGATTCTGAAATATTCTGAAACTGATTGACATGTACATCCTTCTGTATGTTGTGTGCCAAAGAGTGGCCTGCCTTATTCTTGCTTTCTAGATATTTTAATAGTATCAGATGATTAAATTAATAATGACCAGATTATTTACTTTTTGACATTTTACATGTGTAATACAAAGAGAGAGAGAGAGAGAAAGAGAGAGAGAGAGAGAGAGAGAGAGAGAGAGAGAGAGAGAGAGAACTTAGTTTGTTGTTTCTAGTCAGACAAATTTCCTGGCCCAAATTAAACACTCCCCATAGGGCCTCATGCTTTCTTTCTTGCTATTTGACTGCCCATCCACTTACACAGTGACTAACTTGTTACAGTTTTGTTTCTCTTTCAAATCCTGGATCACATATTTCTTCTGCGAAATCTTCCATGTCTCTGATTTTCTTATTGAGAATTGATTATCCTTTGACCTTCCAGTCTTCTACCACCTCCCCTAACAGTAGCATCTTGGATCTGAGAGAGAATGGTGATTTTAGAGTGCACCTCAGCTTCAAATATGCCTCATTATCAATACACTCTACCAAAGTACTTTGCTTAGAGACTTACAAATAACCACTTAAGAAGTTACCTACAGAGATTATAAAGATGTGGCTTTCTCAAGAGGACAACAATCTTTTATGTAATGTGTACAATGTGGCTCTATTACAAGGGCTTCTGAAATTATTCATTTATGTAGCAGATAGAGAGGAAAATGTCATAAAGGATTTGGCTCTAGAATTTGTAAACTTGTTGACTATCAAAATTATACTGTGTCTCTTAGAAACTATATATTTGAAGACATTGTTATAGACCTAAATATTAATCTCTAATCATGGTTCCAGTACCCAGTTTATTCATATAATTCATATATCCATCTCCATTGCACCCAGGACATTACATTCAATAGACTTTTTACTTCTACCACATCATCCCGAGGAGAGCTGGTGCTAGATATTCTAAAAGCAGAGCACAGAGAAATAGAGACCCCATTGCTTACCACCTTCTCTGGAAAAAGACACTGTCCACAGAAGAGACCCAGTATGATTACATTTCAAGTAAGTATTGGGAAATAGCCTCCTGTCCATCTGTGAAGAAAATCCAGGCCAAGCAACTCAATTTCTAAGGCAGGAATCAGAAAGTTGGACTTTGAACTAAGTGGAATATATTAAGGATTTCCAATTTGGGATGAAAAGGAGCCCTGTTAAATCCTGATTCCATGTTAGCAACTGCATGTGGGAGTGGGCTATCTACTTCAAAAGGCTTTGAAAGAAGAAGAAGTGAGAGGACGTGTGAAATGTGTCACAGCAAACATAACAGTCAGGACACAGAAATAATTACTCCAGAGCTGCTGTTAATGCTCATGGTGAAAACAAACTCTCCCCCAGCCCTATGTGCAATGTCACCTCTCTGTGCTTTGTAAGGTCATATTTACCTTATATTTTACTCAATGATCCTGTGGATGGCAAGATTCTACTTTCTATGAGTATAGAAGTTCACATAGCCTACCACTTTTAACTTCTATCTCAAGGGAAGAATCAATAATAAATATGTGCTGTGGATACAGATGATCAAAAAAAAATACTTGAAACATTTTTGACTTTATAAAACCTTTTGACATGTAAATATATGTTTTTGACTTATGGATGCTGACCTTAACTGTTATTCTGGTTTTTCAAGTGAAAAAAATAGAGATCTAAAGGTGTTAAGTCACTCACAAAACTATGCAGGAAATAGATGTGTGGTACAGCTTAGATTCAAAATTCTTAACTCTTCCACTGTTCCAAAGTTGTAGCTGAAAGTTTTCCTGGTTCTGCCCGGCTCCCGAGGCCCGACAGTCTGCAGCTGCTCAAACCCAAGTAAACACACAGAGGCTTATGTTAATTAAAACTTCATGGCCATGGCTCAAGCCTTTTGCTAGCTAGTTCTTATATCTTAAATTAGCCCATAACTATTAATCTATGTATCACCACATGTTTTATGGCTCTACCTGTGTCCCATTACTTGTTGCTCCTTGGATGGCATCTCTCCCCACCTTCTTCCTGTCTCTCCCTTTGAATTTCCCACCTGCCTCTAAGCTGCCTTGCCATAGGCCAAATGGCTTTATTTATCAACCAATCAAAAAAACACATATTTGCACCATACATAAAGACATTCCACAATCCCAAAGTGGTCTATTTAAAATATTATTTGGGAAGTTAAATGACTGCTCAGTGAACATGGAAAAAAGGAAAATTGCCAGAGACAAAGAAACCACAAAAGCATTTCTGCTTCCCATAGGAAATATTGTGCATTTTAATGTTGTGAATAGAGTATTTGCATGGTTGAAATATTGAATCATGTCCAAATTCCCTCTCATACTCAGCTCCTGGTGTTATTCATATAGCTGCTGTTCTGTGTGAACCAAGCATTTCAAAAGTTCACATGAATCTCACCTCTAAAAGTTATGATTGCATGGTGAAATCCTGATGTAGCTCCTTCCAGAAACCAATCATTGTTATAATTTTTCTTTTAGTTAGGCTAGGAATGTCAGAAGCCACACCCATAAATTCTCATCAACATGACTACCTTAATACAAGAACAAGAATAGACATGTCAAAGTGGACAGGGAAAACCCATTGGGCCTCAACCATATACAAAGAATTACAGATACCTAAGGAATTTTGAAAGCAGCAGAAATATTCTTCACAGGGAAGAGCACACCAATTGGTTTTCCTATACCAAATGGTCAGCCCTGAAAATATCCATACAAAGTGAGCAAGCATACATAGTATTTATGAAGACATGTGTGTGTGTGTGTGTGTGTGTGTGTGTGTGTATGCATGTATAGATGTATATGTTTATGTAACAACAACTAATTAAACTAATGAAAACAAAGACACTGAATTTGAAAGAGAGCAAGAAAAGGCTGGTATATGAGTTTTAAGGAAGATGTATCATATTACCATAAACATTTTTCTTTCTTCTACCAGTCTAAACATCACCTACAAAGTAGACCTCCTGGCATTGTATAGATGCCTTCTTTCTTTGAATTGTAGAAAAATTATAGAAATATGGTGTTTATACCAAAGGTATTTAGTGTCTTAAGAAACCTACAAAAATAGAGGTAGATGAACCTTAAAAATAAGCTTAAATCAAGGATGAATTTCTGTACTACCAAAAATACGTCTCCATTTCCAACCCTTGATTATATTAATGGGAGTGCTGTATTCACCTACTGTCATTAGGAAGGATTTTCTAATTACCAAATGACTTGCAGTGTTTGCTCTGACGATGCTTTCTGAGTTACTACTATATTGATAGAGTACTGAGAAAAGCATAAAATATAGTATACTTGTTTTCTATTATCAAGAAAGAGATTAGAGAATAAGACTGATTAAATACACAGTTGGACCATGAACAATACTGATCTGACATGAACAAATCTACTTATTTGTAAAATATTTCAGATTTTCATCAATTCTAAAGAAAATTGCAAATTGATAGTCTACAATAGCGAAGGTAATACAAAAAGTTATGTCATTTATGCATAAAACATAAGTATAAAATACTTAACATTATCCTTTGCTGTTGTAATATACTGTGAAAACATAAAATTTATCAAAATTTATGCACACAAATGCCAATGCCCATGGTGCCTTTTTCAATGGAAAGAAATGCAAGAAAACATAAAATTGAAATGCTAAATTACAATTTTGTGGAAACAAGGGTAACACATACTGTACTACTGTAATAACGCAGTTGCTGCCTCTAATGATATTTTAGTGAGTCAAAGTGCTATAAGTAATTTGTCTATTAAATTTCCTATCTCAGAAAAGGGTGATCACTTGTTGGTTGTATGAATTTTTCATCCTAGATAGTACATATAATACCAAAACTATGTGTCATTCAACTGTTCGTGCTTCCTCTTAAAGATAAGCTGTTTAGTAATTTAGTACAGGGGGAAATAAAAATCATAGGTGGAGGTCCATTGATACAGGAAGTGAATCTCAAAGGGCCCCAAGCAGTGTAACTGTTACTACTGGCCTGGTTACTGGGGAGCAGTCAGTCCCACCAAAACCCCAGGAACTCAGTTGACTCAGTAGCCACCTGCTGTCTTAATTTTCAGAACTGTGGATGTGAATCTCAGAACCATGGACAGAGCACAGAAAGCTCACACTGGAGGGTTTCACTTAATATGAAACAATGAAGTTATCGCAAATAAGATTTGGGACGCTGAAAAATGATGCAACTTAAACTTAAACAAAAAAAGATCCATCACTCAGAACAATACCCAAGGAAGTGTATCTGTGCAGCTGACTGCTGCAATGAATAACCCCACAAGGAAGTAGTTTTCAACAGAAGAGACAGAGAAACTAAGGAGTTTGATATTAAAGGAGAAAAAGTTTTGGAGGATGAAAATATAACACTTTAGTTAAGTTTCAATCCAAAGCAGTAAATACATATGCCTCATACCCATTATAGATAGTGGCCATAATTTAGAAGTTCACTATTACATTATCAGCAAATTATAGTAAATGTGAGAAATGAAACAGAAAAGAAGAGTTGTAGTATATTCACAAAGGCCTGACCACAGAGTGCTGGTTCCACTTCAGTCTCAGCTTCCAACCTTACTTCATGCCAATATGATACATGTGTCAACCTCAATGTTCTAACCTTCTTGAAAGTTAGGTGACAAAGGCTGCAGAATGCTGGCCCAAAGCAAGGAAAACCAGTAAGATACTTGTGAAGTGCAGTTATAGAACACAATCCTGAAAGGGCCCTTCCTAAAAGTCATTGCAAAGGGGAAAATGCAGAATGTATTGAAATTATAGGGTGAGATCAGAGGTTAGTTGCTTATCTCAGTGTCCACTGTTTTAAATCTACTTCACAAGCCATACACCAAGAAAATTCCAAGCAACAATAAAAGAATCCAGTCTACCAGGTTAGAGCTTGTTCACTCCCAAAACATAGAAGATTTTTGTTTGGAAAATATCCCTTTATCCTCTCTACCATACTCTAAACTCACAAGAGGAAATAGATATGAAATGGCAAAAATTTAAAAAAATACAGAATGGAATTGAAGATCATTAACAGTAAGATAACAACTAATTAAATCATTGATGATGCATTCCCTAGAATTCTGACCAAATTGTAGGAATTCTATAAATTGTCAAGTCTGCATAAGTACTAACAATGTGTCTGCATCTTTTTGTCTCTGTCACTAACATTGCGACTGGTAAGCTGGGTTGTAAATAGGTACCAATCAGGTAAATGAAGAATCACTGAAGAACAACACATACAAATTCTTCCAGCCATAAACAACAAAAAATATGGAGGGATCCTTATTAGCAGAACATACATACTGCCACAGCTAGATTAGAGCAAATAACAGCAAGACTTTAGAACTCTGGCCTCATATACCCTGGAAAGTACAGAGAACAGCTTTTCACATTCACAGTTTATTCTAGAAAGAATCAATGTAAGAGCATCCTCTGGGTCATCTGCAAATCATCTACATAGTTCTAGCTGAAGATCATTTTAAAAGGTACAAGGATAGCAATTGCCTTCATTTCTTCATTTCTCTCTCTCTCTCTCTCTCTCTGAGAGAGAGAGAGAGAGAGAGAGAGAGAGAGAGAGAGAGAGAGAGAGAGATGTGTGTGTGCATGCATGTACATAAATAGAAAAAATGATAGATGATAGATACATAGATACATAGATAAATTATATATATGGAATTTATTAGAATGATTTACAGGCTGTGGTTCAACTCATCCAATAGTGGCTGTATATGAATGGAAGGTTCAAGAATCCAGTAGTTGTTCAATCTTTGAGGATGGATATCTTAGCTTGTCTTCAGTATATGCCAGAATCTTGAAGAAGTGGGCTCTATTACCAGTGGAAAAAGGACTTGCTACAGAGGTGAGAGTGAGCAGGCAAAGAACAAAAGCTTCCTTCTTCCTTGTCCTTATTCAGGCATCCAGCAAAAGGTGTGGCCCAGATTAGAGGTAGGTTTTCTCAGATCAAATGTCTTGATTAAAGGTGTGTCTTCCTACCTCAAAATCTGCATTAAAAGTAAATCTTCCTACCTTAAATTAAGCAAAAATCCCTCACAGGTTTTCACCTTTTCGGGGAGTTAGTTAATTCTACATGTAGTCAAGTTCATGACCAAGAATAACCATCACAGTGTTTCCCTACAGAATGGAACTTTTCAATATCAGAGGAAATTACCACACAACACAAAAAATAGATTCTTAGGGACAATGATCCTGAGTAAACTTTTTTTATTAAGGAATTTTTTATTCATTTTTACATACCAACCACAGATTCCCCTCTCTTCCCTCCTCCCACCCCTCCAGCCTTCTTTCCCAAACCCACACCCCATTCCCTTCTCCAACGAGGTATGGCTTCCCATGGGGAGTGGGCAGAACCTAGTGCATTCAATAGAGGCAGGTCCAAGCCACTTGGCTGCATCAAGGCTGTGCAAGGTATCCCACAATGGGTAGTGGGCTCCAAAAAGCCAGTTAGTGCACCAGGGATGGATCCTGATCCTACTGGCAGGGAGCCCCTCAACCAAAGAATGGATAAAGAAAATGTGGTACATGTACACAATGGAGTACTACTCAGCAGTAAAAAAAAAAAAAAATCAATGACATCATGAAATTTATAGACAAATCGATGGAACTAGAAAATTCATCCTGAGTGAAGTAACCCAGACTCAGAAGGACAAATGTGGTATGTACTCACTCATAAGTGGGTCTGTCACAGTGTCTAAGATCAAAAACACTGATGACAGCTTATTGTCCCACTGTTGGTGGGAGTGCAAACTTGTAGAGCCACTTTGGAAATCAGTATGGCAGTTTTCTCAAAAGTTGGGAATTAATCTTCCTCAAGATCCTGCTATACCACTCGGGAATATACCCAAGGGACGCTCAATCATACCACAAGGACACATGCTCAGCTATGTTCATATCATCATTATTTGTAATAGCCAGAACCTGGAAACAACCTAGATGCCCCTCAGCAGTAAAAAATGAATGACATCATGAAATTTGTAGGCAAATGGATGGAACTAGAAAATTCATCCTAAGTGAAGTAACCCAGACTCAGAAGGGCAAACATGGTATGTACTCACTGATAAGTGTATACTAGATGTACAGTGAAGGATAACCAGACTTCAGCCCACACCTCCAGAGAAGCCAGCTAACAAAGAGGATCCTAAGAGAGACTCATGGATCACCCTGGGAAGGGGAAATAGATGAGATTTCCATGAGTAAACTGGGGATGAGGGGAGGGCAATGGGGGTAGGGAATAGGGGATAAGAACATAAGGGAATGGGGTGGTCGAGCTGGAACAGGGATGGAATGGGAAAGCAATGAAAGAGATACCATGATAGAGGGAGACATCATGTGGATAAGGAGAAACCAGGTGCTATGGAAGTTCCCAGCAACCCACAAGGATGACCCCAGCTTAGACTGAGTGAACTTTTTAAGGAAAGGAAGATGGTAACCAAGTGGAATCAGGAGGAACATTGCAAGCAGAAAAGAGCAATCTGTCTGCCTTAGCTAATTTGTCTTGAGTGCAGACGTGGCGAAGGAGTGATAGAGTGAGGAGATATGAGCAAGGCGAGCAGACATGATGGAGGGGCTGTGAACATTTAGGGCATTGTCTTAAGATTTCAGTATTGTAGGCAAGCTAATCACAGTTTTTAGAGAATATTAAAAATCTTTATTAACTATTAGAGAATTTAAGACATGTTATTTAAAATAGAATGCTAAATTGTTTTAAATTCTTACCATAACCACAATAAATAAAATAAATAATTGGTTCTATAGCATAATCATAAAATGCAGCTTTCTACTTACAAATATGAAACATAAGTTTCCAGCTGTGATTAATCCATTCTCTCTGTAGGTGCTGTTCAATGTAATTACTGTAGGAGTGGGGACAAATTAGAGGCATAAATGGGGGACTCTCAGCATAGAAGATTATAATCTTTCAAAAAGAGATGGGTGGCAGAGAGTGCTCAATAAACAATGAGAGACCATATTAATCAAAAATATACTTTATCATTTGAATATCATCTCTAAATATAGATGACATGAAAAAGAAAGTATTAAAGTAAGTTGCTGTTAAATATCTACTGATTAGAATATGTGTAAGCAGTAAGAATATAATTTAAAAAGACAATTGAGAAGGAAAAGCAGTTGATATATATTTGGTGAAAGGAGGTCACTATGATGAACTTCATAGAAACTAAGGGCAGTGAAGTATTTATCCAGATGAGTATTTTCCAAACAATAGGCCCCATATACTTCATCTCACTCTAGGCCTTTCAGATCTGTAGTTACACTTCTATAGATCCAACCAATAATTTGAAAATATGCAGGCAATAACTGAACCTTAAACAGATTTTCTTGACCTCAGAGATCACTTATTCCATGAAAAATAGAATATACTGATTAATAAATAATGTCTGTATAACATTTCTTTTGTATTAGGTATAAAAAGTAATCTGCACATGAAATGTATTGGGCTTTACCATCTCTTACATAAACATATACCACTTATATAAGGCACTTGAAGATCTGCAGATTTTGGAATTTTAAGGTGTTGGGAATATATTTTGTGAAAAATCTTTTCTCAAACTAAGATTTTTGTAGCAAAGAGCTAGCCTTCAAAATTAAAAATTTATGAAACAAAAAGTTGTATTTTGAGAAACATAGGATAAAGACAATATTTAGTATGAAACAAGAAATCTTTTAAATATTCCTTTATTAAAAATACATGAAGTCCTTATGTTTACAGAGACTTTGTGCTTAAGTCAGTGAATTTTAACATTTTTTTCTACTTAATATTTTGCTATTTTGGAGTAAATGCTATTATACAATAATTACTGTTATAACAGGTTTGAAATATCTCTAACTCACAATTGAATAAGGTAGAAAACCAAATGTAATAACTTCAGACTAAAACCAAAGAGATAGCAAAAGAAACATAAATTGACTGAAAGTCTGTACAATAGGCAAATCTAAAAGCATTTTCAGTTTAAATTTTTAAAAGGTTCATTTCTTGCTGTGAATAATTTGGTTATTTGAGATCTTTAAGCTTATAGGAGTAAAGCTGCAAAATGCTACCCAAGACCTAACTACATCTTTTGATATGAGAACTATGTAAGCATGAGCTAAATGTACTTTGCATACATTCAGGTAATGTTTCTTAGCATATTACACCTACATATGCTATGCAAAATGTTGCAGAAGATTAAATTACCCTAGCCACATTTGGGAAGCTGCAGTATGTCTGTCATTGCATGTAAACATATGCAGATTTATGCAAAATAGCCTCAACTATGTGTACCTAAAGTCCCAAACTCCCCACAGACGTACAGAGCCAGAAGGTTTTTGTTTATTTTCAAATTATTGGAAATTCTATAAATGGGACTAAGGAAATTGATATGCTTATTTTGTATTTTCAAATTTGGGGCATCTCGGTACATCGTTTTCCTTTTTCTTTCTTTGTTAAGTCATTTGGCCAAGATGGTATATTCATTTGTAATAATCTGTGCAGTAGACTTAATGCAAGCACAATTTCCATTTGCTTTGAGAAGTCCTCTAAGAGTATACAAGAGAGTGTCCCTACACCATTTTGCATAAAGAAGCTGAATCTGTCAGTGTCTAAGTCCCTCACCAACTGGTTCAGCTATTTGTTAGCCAATCAGAGACAACATTATCCTTTCCAGGTTTTGCAAAATGATATGAAATATTACTAAAGGTACAGCCACTACCTGAACAGGTGACTGGTCAAAGCACAGTGAACTGATTTCCATATAGGTGAATCAGATAGAAATCTCCATGGTGGCTCAGGTGCTCCCAGGAATAGTACAGTGTAAATAAAAATGAAATAGTATCACAAGCATTTTCTGAAGAGTCAATGTATGCATTTCACAATGAAAAGTTTCTGAAAAATGTATGTAAGAACTGAATTATTGGCCCAGGGGTTGGAGTGGAGTGGAGCAAATATATGAAACCCTGAGTTTTATTAACATAACCATTAATTAACTAGTTAGTTAAGACAAACTACTGTAACACTGGAGTATTTTTCTAAAGAACCGTAAACTATTTTAAAATAAAGCCCCAAATTAATTTGTGTGTTTATTTTATAAGACAATCTCCCAGGATGTCCTTGGACCATATCCTCCAATATCTGTCTCCTGATTTCTAGAATGACAATAACACCACCAGATTCAGATTCCAGCAAATTTCAGAACCTTCTCCCACAAAGAGGTGCATTTACTTTTTTTAATGAATTAAAAGCAATTCTTGACTGCTTAGCAACAAAATATAGAGAAGGGAACATGGTGATGAATTCTGAACTCAGACTTCAGTAAACCAGAAGTAACTATTTCTCAAGGTTCTTATGATACTCGGTTTTGTTAAACAGTCACCATATCGAAAATAAATTAGGCTGCCTCTAAATAGAAGCAAGAGAAAAAAACCCTTGCCGGTAGCCAATAGCCATAGCCAGACTCCTAATGGGTGCACACCTGCCAATGAAGGGTGAGCCCCAAGAGTTGGTCTAGTGACTTAGGTCTCCAGTGAGTGTCTCACCAAATGTGGCTCAAAATAGACCTGAGATATAAACGTTCTTCCTAGTGCAGCAATATTTAATTGACACAGAAAACATGTGCATCACTTTCTCGGCATGTATGCACATGGATGCACATGTTAAATTAACCATTTAGATTTGCTAGATTGAGACTTTTGGAAGTACTCTATGACTTCAAAATGAATTTAAAGAATCTGTGAGCTATTGTTGCAGATTTAATGTGGCATGAACGCAACCCATCCCAAGGAAAATGTTTGAGAACCTATGTCTTTAGTCTTCATCCAAAATAAAGTGTAGATCTGTACTCATCAAATCGCATTAGCTTCACTATTTATATTTATTCATATCTCCCTCCAATCAAGTTGATAAAATGAGACACTGTGGATATAGTCATGGAATTTAACCATCTTGTGTTTCATTGTATATGTTCAGAAAATCTATATCTGTGGCACACTTTAAACCTTCCTCTCCTTTAACATCATGTGGTCAACTTTAACTTAGAACTCCCTTCTTCATAGGGTTGTTATCACCACCTGATATGGCCCTCACTAGGTACTAGGCTGAGTGATTCTGGAGCACTTTCTCTCCATATTCCAAAGGTTCTCATTAGTTCCTAAGGATTCAGTATGGGAATGAAAGGGTACATTAAACAATTATGTGATTAAATCCTTAATGCAAATTGAATGATCAGCTCTCATTTTAAGTAACAGCTAGCTCATAGCTTGTTTGGATAATAGGAGCAGAAGCAATATAACACTATTCTACTTGGGAAATCAAGTGTCTATGCTGTCTATCTGAGCATGTGCCACAGGACACAAATGTAATGGAGTCAAATCTTAATCTTTCCCTGTCTAACCTTGCTGCTATAAATCTGAGTCCAAGAAAATATATGTGTGTGTTCATTGTGTTTAGTGTGCTTGTTTTCCTCATTCTAAAGTCTTTTTGGCATCATTTTACATTCCAGGAGACATTTAGGCTCCCATCACACTTGGGAAACTTGGCACATTCCTGTTCATTGACTCTTTATACTCAAAAAGGGAACTGGCTTGTCTGAGTCCTCATTGCCAGATACTGAGGCAAGAGAGTAAATGCGGTTATGACACTTCAGGCTCCTTGAGATGCTCATTATTATTTCAAAGTAAAGTTTGTACACCACATTCTCTAATTCTCAAGACAATGACTTTGTTTTCTGTTCCAAGTGTTGCCCATCAGCCAGTGGCTTGTACTGTCATAAAAATGCACATTGTCAGTAGCCATTGTCCTGTGCCAGTTTGAATTGGTGTCAGGGTACTTCTGCAATCCCTTATGATCAATGTTCTATAGCTTTTATAGACATCCTTCCTCTGCATAAATATTTCCTGATCTGTTTCTCAGCTTTGCCCTGGAGGTCTATAACCATTTCCTAAAATGGCTTTAAAAAATAAAAGTATTTCTTTCACCTCTATTAAAATGTCTCTGCAGAAAACGATAGGAGGCGAGCATTGTTTCTGTCATCATTATTTCTTCCAATCTGTGGTGCACATGTGCATGTCCTTACCCCCCAGATACTGCCCTGTGCATTAGCAGCCTCTTGACAATACAATGCGATACACACGTGATACGTTTTCAGAGTGAAGTAAGATAAAAGCAGTCCTTTCTAATTAGATGACTATGTTCTGAGAATTTACTGTCATTTCTTCCCATTAGATTTTTGGTTTTATTTTTAATTTTTTATAGGGTATATAGACAAATATGTGTGCAATGTTTTCATTCATATACACCTTGGAACAGTAATAATCCTTTCTTTCCTAGCTGATTCTACTGCTTGGCAATGAATGTCAATTAAAGACTGTAGAAGGGAGGGAGGAAGAGGGGACACAGGAACAGAGAGAGAGAGAGAGAGAGAGAGAGAGAGAGAGAGAGAGAGAGAGAGAGAGAGAGAAACAGAGACAGACAATTCAAAATGAGCAGATCAAATAAATATTCAATCCTCCTTTACAGATTTGATCATTTGTACCAAATTTTAAAGTTTTAGACTTTTTATAACAATAACAGTAATGAACATCCAGACTGTTGTCACTGAATAATTCTGCACTACATAGTTTTCTAGTAGCTACTGACAATGTGGAGTGGCTAGATGCACAAAGTATCAGAGGACTCAGTTGAGCCCTAACTTTGGAAGCAATATCCTTAACACTTTATGCCACTCCCAATGATGTTTCCTTAGTCTTCATATTGTAAATAGGAAATGGAGGTTCAAAAAGGTAAACTTGCTGGTTAGTTTGAAACAGGAGCTTGCTTTGGATATGTATTTATAATCACAATTCCTATTATATTTTAGGTATTTACACAATTCATATATTTAACAAACTCCAAGGAATAAAGGATGAACAAACAGCAGAAGTTTTCAATAAGGAATTTATAATTTCAAAATCACAAATAAAAAGCATTCTAAGATTGCTTAGGGGATTGACAAATAAGATGCTAATGTTGAGAAACAGCAACTTTTGCTGAAATTAGTAGATGAGGAAAAGAGTGACAAAATAAGGAAACTAACAATTTGTATCTATGATTTGTATCTATGACTATACTATCTTAGACTACTTTCCTATTGCTATGATAAAACACCACAACCAAGGCCATTTATAGAAGAATTTACTTGGAGCTTACAGTTTCAGAGGGTTAGAATCTATGACCATCATGATAAAAGCATGGCAGCAGACAGGCAGGCATGGTGCTGGAATAGTAGCTGAGAGCTTGCATCCTGAAACACGACTATGAGGCTGAGATAGAGAGAGGGGATGGGGACAGACAATGGAGATGGCTAAGTCTTTTAAAGCCTCGAAGCCTATTCCCAGTGAAACACCTATTCCAACAAAGTCACACCTTCTAATACCCCTAAAACAATTCCACCAGCTGGGGGCCAACTATTCAAATATATGAGCCCATAAGGGGGCATTAAAATCACCACAATGTTCTTACAGTAGACTAAGAATTGCTCAATGAAAATGAGGAACCTGTCTTGGGATAGACTGATCATGTTCAGGCTCAGCTTCTGGTATTTAAATATTGTCAAGGCCATGTGTCTTCACATCTTTTCATGGAGAAAGTCTCTTTCCTGTTGGAAACCTGATAGAGAATATAGATTTTTCTTTGACATTTGAAATATGTAAACTATTAAACAGAATACTAGTTTTGTTTTTTAATTGTTAGTTCTTTGGGAATTTCATACAATGTGTTTTGATGATATTCACCCTTTTCTAACCTTAACTCTTCCCAGATCCATCTTCCCATCCCTATTCACCCAAATTTGTATCATTACAAAAGACCAATTTATGCTGCCCAAATATAATTGAATATGTTATCTTCCATGAAGTGTGATAGACTTACAGCAGCTACACTCTTAGTGAAAACTGACTCTCCCTCTTCTAGCAGTTATTAGTTGTCAGTAGCTCTAAGGCTAGGTAAGGGTTGAATGTTATGCTATTCTCTCCATGCTGGAATTGGGTGGATCATGGATTTGCACAGGTTTTGTGCATTATGTCACAACCACTGTGAGTTAATTAGTACAGTTGCTCTGCTGTGTCCACTCTCACACTGGATCTTACTCTTTCCGTACTCTCTTCCACAATAATATCTGAAACTTGGGAGGAGAAGGAGGTACAGTATATATGTTCCATTTAGGACTGAGCATTCTGCAGTCTTTTATTTTCAGTGGCTTGGCCAATTATATGTCTCTGAGTTAATTATCAGCTACTGCAAATAAAAGCTTCCTCCATGAGGGTTGAGGGATGCATTAATCTATGGTTATAAGAATAAGTCATTCAGCACCCAGGAGGCAGAGGCAGGTGGAACTCTATGAGTTCAAGGTCAGCCTGGTCTACAGAGCAAGTTCCAGGACAGGCTCCAAAGCTACACAAAGAAACCCTGTAAGTCATGAGGAGTAAGTTTTATTCCATGTCCATTTAGCAGTACAAGAGTAGTGGTTTCTCCCCTTTTGTCTATGGTCTTTCTAGTCACAAGTTTTTGACCTGATAATGGTACCAGGTATACTTTTCCATCATGTGGAGCAGGACTTTAATCCAATAAGAAAGTGGCTTGTTAATTTCATGATGTTCACATCACTTTTGCTTCAATGAATATATTCCAGGCCAGTCATTCTTGTAGCTTTCAAGGTTCACTACTAGGAAAGGATGATAATTCTGTTGCTCCTCCAGTGTCAAACATAGCATATTCAAGCACTATGAAAACTATGGTTGAGGGAAAAAGTTTCCATGTCAGTACTAGTGTGATTCCTCAATATTTTATGATGCAAGCATGTGACATCTTCACTAATTATCTTATAGTCAAGTTCTGGAGGGTGGTCTAGAACATTGGTATCAGCCTGTACTGTTTACAGTCTACTAGACCTCACTAGTCAAAACTTCCAAAGAGGTAACCTATTCCTGGCACTAGATTTTTACCTACTGCTCTGTGGTCTCTAGTGGATGCATTACTACTCTTTAAAAGGGTTTTAATACATTTTAACTACACACACACACACACACACACACACACACACACACACGCACACACACAGGTGCATGTGTGCACCTGTGCATGTATATGATTCTGCCGCAACAGGCAGTTTTCCATATGACTTTTTCAAAAGGTCTTTAATTGTATAGATCCACCCCCATATAAGAGATGTTTTTAGTTTATAAAAAATAGTTTTTGAATTATTTTTATTTTTAAGCGTTTCATAATTTCATGTATGTATATAAGAAATGGTGCTGGGAAAACACAATTTCAACATACAGCAAAAATTAAAGCAAATCCTTAAATGAGTTTTTTAAGACTCTGCTTTCTGGCTGAATATGGGTAATTTCAAAGTCAATTAGACCTCTGGGCTGATCATCATTTATTTTCTTAGATTTTGAATGGAATAAGTTAAAAATTAAATAAGAAGCTCATATTGAAAAGAAACAAAAAGAACATAAAATACTGTCTACTTTGAAAAGAGAATAAAATCATGTCTAATAGTTAACATTCAAAGGAGGCTTTTGAAAAGATCCCACAAATTTTAGATGGACTCTTAAAAACAGGCTGGAAGAAATAAGCTTATGAAGCCATTTTTCTGCAAGAATGAATTGATAATAGTTGTCAACAAGAAAACAAAGAACTCATGACTTATTCTGTACAGTTATTCCTGTGCATTCCTCTAGAGAACATCACAATGAAGGATATGTTAGCAAGGAAACAGGGAGAATTCCTGGGTGTGAATGTAGGCATCCAAATGTCAGGGTCTTAAGATGCTGGAGTTCCATGTAGGTACTTAACTGTGTTCCAAGATAAAAATGATTCAAATCTATGTCTTTAAGTAACTTCTACTAAAAATGATTGTTAGTAAAATAATGTAGTTCAAATAAATCAACACTTTGTCAAAATGATTGTTTTTCCCCAAGTGTGTGCCTGTGAACCCATCCCAGGATGGAAGTCATGTTACTTCCTAAATAAATAGTTTCATCAAAGCTATTGATAATTCTTTTGTAAAGTGCCTAATAATTATATATTTGTTGTTTTAATTCTGATGAAGATTTCGTCCTAACCCTTGGCTGCTCTTCCCCCTTACAAATTTTGTAGTTTTTTGTGCTCATCAGAAGTTTATATTAGGACCTTTGTTTGTAACCTTCATGCTATCTTTCAAACCCACACACCCCTCTGAACTTTTATTGTAATAAAACTGCTCAGAACAGAAGCACTCTGAACCCCATATCCCACAGCTTCCACTTTCAAGTTTTATTACATCAAAAATGATCATTTTGTCCATTAGTATGTTTTAAGTACTGTTGACAACCACAATGCCAAAATGGCACCATCTACTCCTGTCGTCCACTCAGGAATCAATTTCAAGACTGCTTTGTCTATTCTGTCTAGGTAAGGTCTATCTTACTTTTTTTTAATGCATGCCCTGTAATAACATAAAAATATTACAATTCTGAGAGAACTATATAGGGGTTAAAATGACCTTCTCAGGTTCACATAGCTTCTTGTTGGACAAATACATTCTGTGATACTTTCTTGAATTCACTTCAATGCTTTCACTTCAACATGTTTTGAAACCTCAAACAGGGTTTATTAGCCATAGAGATTGCAGAGACTTGGTACTATTGTTTTTTAACTGGAAATAAATTCTATTCCCATCAGAAAAATAAATTTAATGAATCATTCCACATGGAGGCTTCCTTACATGAAAATAAAAATAAGCAGTAAAGAGAAGAGGTAAAGTGCTCTGACTTCTTTACACTGATTTCATGATGATATACCCAAATTTCAACAAACATAATAACACAAGCTTCCCATAATATAGGCATAGGGTATATTAATCATTTTTAATCAAGTACATTAGTCATATATTTTATAAAATGTTTGTTATTTCTTCCCCAAAGGTTGTTCTGATGTGAGGGTAGCACAATCCTTTGAAACAATATACTTTATAACAATTTACTTCATTTGATTTAATCATTCCCATCTTAGTACATTATTAAAAAAACCAAATTGATGAGCTCATGATGGAAAGGGAGAAATTACAAAAAATACAATGAAATTTAGACCTTATGAAAACATACCTGAAATTATTATTTTCACTTCAACTGGAAAATTTAACAAACATAGGTGAATATCCAGATTCCTATACCCTACCAATTTTAGTCAAGAGGATATAAACAATTTAAACACATTTATAATAAGCAAAATATTGTAATTACTCAATCCATTTTTCATATTTTCCCAATTGAAAAAAATAAAACAGTCCAGATGGAATTAGAACAGAATTCTACCAAAGCATCAAAGGAGAACTAATACGAACATTTCTCAAATTACTCAATAAAATAGAAAAAGAAATAATGCTTCCAGTCTCTTTATGAAGCCACACTTATCCTGCTACCAAAACCAGACAAATAGCCAACAACAAAAATTATAGATCAATCTTTAGGATTAGCATAGTCACTAAAGTTTTCAATAGAATACTTCCAAACAAATTTAAGAAGAGATCAAAAGGACCATTCACCATGATCAAGTTGACATCATTTTAGAGACGTAATGATGATGTCACATATATAATTTGAATGTGAGCCACCACATAAATGGATTAAGAGAATTAAATCACATGATCATCTCAATAGATGCATAATAGACCTTTAATAAAATGCAACCTTCATGATACAAGTCTTGAAGAGGCTAGGGATGGGGGCAATATAAGAAAGTATTGCCTAGCATAAGAAAGTTTTACATATATATATATATATATACATATATATATATATATATATATATATATATAAAACTTTATCATGAAAATTGGCTGCTAAAGAGAGCAAAGATTAAAGCATTCCTACTCTGTGAGGTCAAAACCCATGATGAAAACCAGTCTGAACATGAATGCCTGAGAATTCCTGTGAACTTTGAGGAGGGGCACGGGTATGAACACAGAAGCATCACCAGTGTCTTTTTTTTTTTATTTTGCAATACAATTCAGTTCTACATATCAGCCACAGATTCCCTTGTTCTCCCCCCTCCCGCCCCCCTCACCTTCCCCCCAGCCCGCCCCCCATTCCCACCTCCTCCAGGGCAAAGCCTTCCCTGAGGACTGAGATCATCCTGGTAGACTCAGTCCAGGCAGGTCCAGTCCACTCCTCCCAGGCCGAGCCAAGCAACCCTGCATAGGCCCCAGGTTTCAAACAGCCAACTCATGCAATGAGCACAGGACCCGGTTCCACTGCCTGGGAGCCTCCCAAACAGATCAATCCAATCAACTGTCTCACCCATTCAGAGGGCCTGATCCAGTTGGGGACCCCTCAGCCATTGGTTCATAATTCATGTGTTTCCATTCATTTGGCTATTTGTCCATGTGCTTTATCCAACCTTGGTCTCAACAATTCTCGCTCATATAAACCCTCCTCTTTCTCGCTAATTGGACTCCCAGAGCTCCACCAGGGACCTAGCCATGGATCTCTGCATCCAGATCCCTCAGTCGTTGGGTGGGGTTTCTAGCACGACAATGACATCATGAGGTTTGCAGGCAAATGGATGGGTCTAGAAAAAAAATCATCCTGAGTGAAGTAATCCAGACTCAGAAAGACAAACATGGTATGTACTCACTCATAGGAGGATACTAGATGTGGAACAAGGATGACTGGACTGCTACTCACATCACCAGAGAGGCTACCTGGAAAACAGGACCCCAAGAAAGACACGGGGAACGCCCAATGACAGAGAAATGGAAGAGATCCACATGAATAGCCTGGACATGAGTGGGGGTAATGAAGGGCAAGGGTCGAGGGAAAGAGAGCTTGGGGGAGCAGGAGATCCCAGCTGGATCAACAACAGAGAGGGAGAACAAGGAATAGGAGACCATATGAGGATAGGAAGAAGCAAAGTGCTAGAGAGGCCCACAGAAATCCACAAAGATACCCCCACAACAGACTGCTGGCAATGGTCAAGAGACAGCCGGAACTGACCTACTCTGGTGATGGGATGGCCAAACACCCTAATTGTCATGCTAGAAACCAGTGTCTTATTAGGATGAGGCATCTTTTCCCAGGAGATGGAGAGATTTAATCTGTGCATTTGTTCTAGTAAGGTGAATCTTCTTGAGATGTATACAGGCTCATATTTGTATTTATTCCATGGACACCTTCACAGCCACACAAACTAAATAAAATCACATGATTGTCTCAGTAGATGTATAACAGGCCTTTAAGAAAATGCAACCTACTGTATAAAATTAATATTCATAAGAACACTTCCTGTTGTAGAATATTTGTTTCATGGTGCAAAGATGTGTTGCATTCTTTCCTGTTGCATTTGTTTAACTCTGTTAAACTATGGTACTTTGGCTGCTTAAAAAACCTGATGTTGGTCTAATAAAGAGCTGAAGAATGGCCAATAGCTAGGCAGATGAAAGGATAGACATGGATGGCATGCAGAGACAACAAATAAAAGAGGAAGGAGCAAGTAAATGGAAAGGCAAGAGGATACCAAGGATCAGCCACCCAGCTATACAATCAGCCATGATGCAAAAAGGAAAAAAAAGAATATAAAATAGAAAAAGGGAAAAGCACAGAGACAAATTGTTGATGGGATAATCTAAATTAAGAAAATTTGGCTAGAAACAAGCCAAGCTAATGCTAAACATTAATAGGTAAGAATAAGTCTCCTTGTATTTATTTGGGAGCTGGGTGGTGGGACACCAAAGAGCAAAAAAATAAAAATACCAACTACATCTTCCCATTTAACATCAAGATTCTTTGTCTCCATTCAGTGAAGACTAGGAAAAGCTGAGGTGAATGATTATTTTAAAATTCCTGAAATGTTGTGAATGTGGTCAACACACATACTATATTGGAATGAAAAATGACTTTCACTTTCACAAAGCATGTCACTTTCTACAATGAATATATATGAAGAAAAACCTTAAAATTAGAAAGAAGACAAGTCCTAGCAAATAAGACAGAAAAGAGAAGGAAATAAAAGGGATACTAATAGAAGTTAAAGTATCCCTACTTGCAGATGATGCAGCTCTATACATGAGAGACCATAAAGACCCAAGGTGCTGATGAACATTCTCACTAAAGAAGTAGAAAACAAAACTAACATGCCAAAATCAGTAGCTTTCCTATGTACCAATGACAACCTATTGAAAAACAAATAAAAGAAACAAGTTCATATATGTTAGCCTCAAAAACAAACAAAATAACTAAAATCTTTTAAGTAAATCTAGATAGGATAGCTTATGAATCAGAGGTATCCTTTTTTTGACTTGGGTCATAAGGCATTCCATTGCAGTCATCTGAAAAAAAGAACAGAAAGCAATATCCTCAGATCTGTGTATGAAATGAAGCACCAGAGAAACAGTTAGAGGCCAATCCAACAGGTGTCAGAGCAGAAAGAAAGATTCATTCACCAGGGAGAAGAATGATATCAACAAAGTGATGGATTTTCTAAGGAGGTTGGAAGGACTTTGAGAGCTTTTCCTAATTGACTTGGGATGCCAACAACTTTTAAAGTAATTGATTAATTACTTTGAAAACTGTCAATAAAATATCCATATGTGTGTATTCTAGACATGTGTCTTACATATCATCTTTATTATATAAATATATATTAATGTGCTATAGAATGATTCAATGGCTAGTTAACATAAAAAGTTTCTCAATTATTTGATATTTTGGTGGTGTGGACATATTGCTGTGTACTTTCAAGAAATACAATGCGTATAACTTGGTTTAATTATTGCATTATGCAATATATTTTCATATCTATTTTTATTGTGATTTTAAGTTTTGTGGCTGTCATCATTCACACACGTACTCAGACCTTTGATAGCCCCACATCTCATCTCTGTCCCCTTATGTTAATTTTTTTGTGTGGTTTCCTTGTCAAAGAGAATAACCATCACAACTTAAGGAGGAGGCAACAAGGTACTATCTACCATTTACCAGGCTTTCTCTGGTTGCTTCCTTGGTTCTTTGTTCCATGTCAGATGCAATGAGAGTTTCATTCAGGATACTGGAGAGGTAAAAATTAGTCTGGTTCTACAGACAGCCATTGGAATTTCTAAGGATTGAAAGATGGTTTATTTTATTTTACTTTACACAACATTATATCCTAATTTTTTAAGTTACAAAATACAATTTTAAAAAACCTCAAAGTCAAAACTCAGAGTTTACAAATTTTTCATAATTTTCTCTGTAGCTATGGAGGATTTGTATGTTTGGTCTAAACCTTTTTCTGTCAACTCCACACCCTCCCTCATACACACAAACACAAATGCAGTAAAAACAAACTGACAGCATGAAACCATGAAGTCATTGACTCACACATAATAACCATGGAAACCTAATAACACACAAAAGATCTGACAAAGATCCTAAGAGGACTATAAATTGATATGAACCCAAGTTCCCCATTAAGATTTCTGTGTCACCACCTTTTAGATAGAATTGTATTCACTGTCCATTGTTAAACACTTTGAAAATACTATATAAATTTTGGCTAAAGTTTATAGGTTTTTGCTGTATCTCAAAGGATGTAGAGATTCCTCTATATCTGTCTATGATCTTCTCCGCCTGCTAAATTGCTATGAGTGAAAGGATCTCCTAGATTGAATAATGAAAGTGTCTGTGTTTAAATATCTCAGTAAAGATGTGCTGAATTGCTAAAAACAATGCATTAGGGACTGCATTCTATGTCTTCCCATGCCATTCCATGCAGTAAACAGTCTGCTCTGCAGAGGAGTTGCATTGTAACAAGAACAAAACTGTCTGGGTTTCAAAAAAAAAGTGTTTATATTGAATACACACCAGTTTTCAAATGAACAGAATTGGTCACTATGTAATCTACACAGGATTAAACAATTTGTTATAGACAGAATTTGCAAATCTTGTTCTGGGACTGTACATTGAATCCATTGGTTTTCTTTGTCTATAGGTTACACATCTATGGAAATGATAAACTAGGGTTGAAAATACTGAGAATATGTATTTTGTCTGCAGTATATTAGTCTACTTTTCTGTGATATTTGACGAACTAAAGCTGGGTTATTTATAAAAGAAAGTTTATTTTGGATCCCATTTATAAAAGCGGGTACCCAAGGCTGTGTAGCCCATTCAGCCAAGTTTCGAGAGAAGACACACTTCTGAAAAACTGAAGAGAACTGAGTGCATGGGATAGGAGCAACTGTGCAAGAGACGAAGTGAAAGAACAAGGTAAGGAAACTGAAATCACTTCATAAAAGTTCATTCTCTTGGGGAGAACATTAATCCATTCATGAGGGAAGGTCCTTCATGACCCAAACTCGGTGTTGGAAAACCATGCTTGAAACAAAGCAATACTAAGCATGTACTGATGTTTGACTTGTTATTACCCAGTACAGTGTAGCATCTATTTACACAGCATTCTCACTGTATTAGGTATTCTAAGTTCTATAGAGATAATTTAAAGTATTCAGGAGTATTGGGCTGACCAAGTATAAAGCCTTCACAGTAAAATATTTGGAAATCCTAGAGGAAGTCTCAGATCCAATCCATGACTATGCTGTATTCATAGTGAGATGATATATAGCCTCAACTGGAGCATCCTGCTTCAGCAACATATGGGTTTAACATAAAATACACAATGTATTTAGTGGTGTGACATTCTGAGTACTTTTAGTGAGCTGGTGTATCATTTCTTTCCATAAAAGATTAAAAATAACTATCAGTAAACTGAAGGGACAACACAGCTATGGCAGTGGAGAGGCATCTACAGTTGAAGTCCAGGAGAGCTGAGAGATGGCTCAATATATAAAATGCTTTCAAGGTATGGATGAGGACCCGAGTTCAAATTCCTATCACACATGTATAGCTGAGCGTGGTAGCATATGTCCACAATCCCAGTGATCTTTGGTGAGATGGGAGATGGGAGGCTGACACGGGAGATCCTAGAAAGGTAACCATCCAGCTTTGATGGCATATAGAGTGGCAAACATCAGTGAGAACCTGTTCCAAGAATGGTGGAAAGAGAGGACTTTCATGCATGTGCTGACATGTGTGCATATTCATTCACACATGATGTGCATATTTAGTCACACATGAACACATACAAACACATGACACACATCACCCATACATGTATCCTACACAATAAAAAATTTTAAGAAATTCGAGAAGCATTCATTAAGTCATAGATGAGGTCAATCAGGTTATTTCAACTCTACCTCTTGTTTTTCTTCTCCTAAACAGAGAAATTAATGGCATCTCCTTCAGAGTTTGGTATTGAGGGCGACAGGAACAAAAGGAAACATGTAAATCACTTAATATTGTCTTGTGCACAGAAAGCATTAAATAAATATTAATATTGTCATCAGGAGGTTCATTCTACTGAGCTGACAGTAAGACACTGTCTTGATAACTAATATTGGTCTGAATCTGCAAATTGTTTTCTTCTGTTGAAGAGAAGCAAGTGTTTTAAAGTGAGAAAATAAGACAGTATGTAGCAAAAACTTAGTGGCTGCCGTGTACCCTGGAGGTGCTGAGGTTTGCTGTGTTATAAATAACGCTGCTCACATTATACCTCCCGAGTGTCTGCAGCATGGCAAAGGTAATAATGTGTAACTGATGGAGTTTCAAATAAAGCATTATTAACATATTTGTTCAGTGACCTTCTTGCTCTTTCCCTTTTTTCTTTTGTGGCTGGTAACATTCTTGCACAATCCCTATTCATTTTAAGTATTTCTTTCAGTTCTACTCAGGACGTCCATTTAATTGGTTCAGGATTCCGATTTTATTTTCTGTTTGGAACTAACAAAGGATTTGTAATAGTACTTCTTTAAAACTGCAGATGCTGTTTTGAGGAGACCTGGTCTAGAGAATGGCACAATAGTTAGTAACACCCTCTTTCCAGAAGACAAACAACAAAATCCAGAGTTCTCCTAAAACTGGACTATTTCTTTGTGAGGATCTGTTAAGGAGTCTTGGTAAGGATGAGGGGGAAACATGCTAAGTTTGTTCCATACATGAATATTCTAGAGTAGATTTGGGACATTTGGAATTGGGTTCATTAAGAGGTATCTAAGCAAAAAATACTTCCTTGAGAATATGCCTACACAATTAAGAATAGCCACTTTAGAAGTTCCATGTGTTGAATTATAAAAATAAGAAAACATTCACTAATTCCAAGTTGTCAGAAACTGTAGATTTATCTTTTTCTGATCAGAAAAATAGACCATACCATTAGCTGACGTATGGCCAGAGGAGAAAACAGAAAGGGAAAGAGCTTCAAAGGAAAGAAACCAAAATAAACGGGTTCACAGATCTAAAGTGAGAACTGCCAAGCCACAATGCTCAGTAATGTAGGTGTCTACATTAGTAAAAGGCGAACTATTTGCTGGATCTGACATGAGGACAGACATAGTAAAGAAGTGTCTCAGCACGTTTCTCCACAAATACTAAGAAGTGCTGTATAAGCTAAAGGACAATAAATGTGTATTGGCCACACTACATCTATAAGTACATTTGTGTTCTAAAGGACACATCTCTTACAGGAGTGAAAATTCTCTAATTCAATTGCTCTGTTGTGGGAAACTGAAGGAAAAGAAAAGAATGATCACATGCCACTGTGTGGATCAACAAAAAATTGCATTCTGAGAACTACAGAATATCATAGATGCTTTGGGATTGACTATGGTGGATGAATTTTTTGCTATGTGCAGGGCTGACTGATATCTGATGTGTAGTCAATGCATTCAACAGTCTGTGTTCTGATAGAGGAGGGACAAAACTATAACATGGACTAATGGTGGATATGAAGTATTTGAAACAACTGTAAAAATAGTAAATTGACACAGAGGTTAAAAATAGAATTTGTATATGATCCAGCCACATCACTGGATGAAACAGAGATACATGCATGCACACATTAACTGTGACAGTATTCACTATACTCGAAATATGGAGAGACTAGGCACTTATTAAATTATGAGTTGGTGGAGAAATGTCACACACACACACTCACGAGTTTTTCTCAGCCATTAAAATTATTAAATTATGTCATATGCTTGAAAAGGGGTTGAACTTGACATTATCATCTTAAGCGAAATAAGCAGACTCAAAATAACAAATATCATGTGTATACTCTCATATCTGCAAGGCAGGAAAAAAGAAACAGAGAACAGAAAAGTAAAATAGAAAATACTATGATGCAGAAAGGGACTGGCAAATGGGGAGGACTTAGAAAAATAATGAAAGGATGGATTTGATTAAGTACATTACATGTCTATATAGAATGCTATATAAAGTCACTTACTTGGCACAATCGTTATACACTATGTTTAAACCAGGCATGTTTTAATTTAAAAATTCTGATTTCTAGCAGTTAGACCACAACTCATGCTGATACCACTATGATTTTCTTCATGCATTCACATTCAGAGGACATAGATCCTTTCTGTTCAGAGCTTCATCAAAATTAAGTTGAAAATTTCCCATCAAATGCTAACCTTTAGGATAGATACACAACCTAATAGAAGGTATTGGTCATACGTTAAGGACTTCTGCTTCGCTTGTGTTATGCCATTTAATCTATTTTGATCCCTGTGATGAACCACTGAAGTATAACTGAGGAGGAAACTGATGGACATAAGTTTGAATCTTTTCCCCTGTATCAAACAGCAGTTCTTTATGGAGTTGGCAGCCTAACAAACAAAAACAGACTGCATGTCACTGGAAATTTTAAGATTTGATCTAAATTCTTGTTGATTTCTATGCATTTCTGTTTTAAGTAGCCCTAACAATCAGAGCACATTATCTATCATGCTTCCACAGAAATGTCACCACGTGTTTACTATCTGGTAGGGTGATTTCTATGTCAATGTCCTGTCAGTTTTAAGTATCAAGTTACTAATCAGCTGAATCAATAGATGTTTTAAACTTTGGGCCCATTGAGATACAATCTCACACATATAAATTAATCTTTCTTGAAATATGGTAGATACATTTTTCACATGAGGTAAAACTCACAATGGACTCAGAATATTCCCATCCCACACAAAATGTTTCATGGGGCTTTATTAGCGATCTTTTCCTATCTGTCTTAAAAAGGCTTGGCAGAAACATTGCCTGGCTTAACTTTGCATTAACTTCACCAAATAAAGAAAGGTAGGACATAGAAGGGAAGGCAGACATGTTCTATTATATTTTGGGATTCTATATAAAATTCCTCTTTTTTAAAGAACTTTTAAAATAAACAATTTAGGAAATCAATATTATGTAATAATAACAACAGATGACTCCAATAAAAACAGATCAAATGCCATTGGAGAAAACTTGGGTGGGCTAAAGTTTCACAAGAGGGCTGCACACACAAGAGAGGAGAGATGGCAGTAGTCACTCTGGGCAGAGATATAAACTGCCAGATCAATTATTGACATTGTCCAACTGACACACCATGTCATGTAAGTGTGTGCAATGTTTGGAAAGTGTGAAGGGTGTACAAGTGTTCTGTTCCCAACCAAAAATATACTGTCACACTGAGTTGTGTAAATGTGTACAATGTTTGGAATGGGTGGAGCATGTACAAGTATTGGCAACCAAAACTGTATTGGCTTTAGTCACACTAAAAAAAAAAAAAAAAATCCTGAGACAGATAATCATCCCGGTTCTTGTCAACAGGGACATGTGACCTAATCAGCGATGCATCCCAGATTTTAGATAAAAAAAATAATAAAAATTTAACAATTATGCTTTTCCCCATAACTCAACTTTTAAGATCATTCAAATGGTTCAAAATCCAAAGCCAAGAGTCAAAAACACTCTTTTACTTCCATGTATTAGAACCATCAAAATCAAATGTTTAAAAGGCTGAATGAAGTACATATTATTGTTATTATGCTTTGTAGACACTGTATTTCTTAATTTTGGTGGAAAAGGATTTCATTTTAATTTTACAGAAAAAAAAATGGTCCTGCAAGAAAAACAGAGAGTTAGGTATGAGTATTTTGGTTATTAAGTCAGAAATCTGTTTATCAAAGCATTCCATTTGCGGTGCTTCAACTGAGGTGGGACATCCATTGCTTCTTGTGCTACATATTTAGTAATGTAGTTTGTTCTTTTTTTTTCCAGCTTCCCATATATTTGTTTATTTTTCTTTTAAACTATTTATTTTGTTATTTTTTAATTAAGAAATTTTTGTTCATTTTACATTACATTCCTCCCATTAACGTTCTCTCCCTCCTTTATAATTCAGTGTATTCTTACTTCTTCGATGAGTTTTCATGCTTTTCAGAACTATGATTCTTCTTTAAAGATTTTAAGAACTGCCGGGCGGTGGTGGCGCACGCCTTTAATCCCAGCACTTGGGAGGCAGAGGCAGGCGGATTTCTGTGAGTTCGAGGCCAGGCTGGGCTACCAAGCGAGTTCCAGGAAAGGCACAAAGCTATACAGAGAAACCCTGTCTCAAAAAACCAAAAAAAAAAAAAAAAAAAAAAAAAAAGGATTTTAAGAACTTGTCCAAAGCTATGGGTTTTATTGTGGCATTTTCATACATTTATAGCATTATACTTTGTTCTAACTCGGCCCCTTCCTCACTTTGCCCAATCCCTCTGTTGCTTTTTCCTCCTGTCCCCTTTCTTTCCCCCACATCGATCTCCTTCTGCTTCATATCATATGAATCTCACTGCTCTCTTTTACTTTTCTCCTTTTCCTGCTGCCATTAAGATCTCATTTCTACTTTCATGGCTCCTCTCTTTCTTGTTGATGATAGATAGATGATAGACAGACAGACAGACAGACAGACAGACAAAGAGATAGATGGATATGGCATATGAGAGCAAATGTGACTTTTTTTTTATAATATCTGGATCTGGCTTATTTTCATTCGGCCTTCCCTGAACATATTCCTTATCCAGATATGTTGGATGCCTTTTACTTTTTAATTTTTATAATTTATTTTTCTGGTTTCTTCAGTATTCTAAATCACTTTTTTTCCCATTGCTCTACTACCTTTATTTCCGCAACACCAAATTCCAGTAAATTTATTGCAATTAATTTTGATTGTATCTGTCCTATTAACTTGTAAATGTCCATGCACTTGATTGTCTTCCTTAATTGATACATTTTCCTACCCTAAATTTGTCCTCTGGAGGATTCTACAGAATGTCTGAGTCAACTCTTATCTACTCACATTCATTTATATAAGAAAAAGGTGGTGTGTTACCCAGAGCACTAAATAGGTTTCCTTTCCCATGTCCTGAATCTCTCTGCCTTGATGTCAAAGGTATTTTGTTTTAATTCATCATATCTTTTCCAAAATCATTTTCCACCCCCAATTACATGTCAGTTTATAATTTCACCTAAAATTCCAATACCTAATGAGACAACATTGGTCTTTTAAAAATATCTTCTTGGCCATGCCCCAATGCCTAGTCAATAAAAACTGCTGGCTGATTTTAATTAGTAATTACATGCAGAATCTGAGAAACTGCTAATTTGTAAGTTCAGTCTGCCAATTTGGACCTTTGATTTTTTTTTTTAGTACTTCAAATCATTCTTCAAACTGTCAAAAGTTCCACTTTGATAAAACACAGAATTTTCACTTATTTAATTAAAATTCTTCAAAATATTTTATTGGTCTAAACTTGTACTTATTCTGTGATGCACACAGTAATCTGAATACCTTTCTCCCCCATGTTACTGTCAATTTGTCTTCTGTGAACCATCAGTAGTAGTAACTGTTCTTAAAAGTCACTGGGAACATCTATTAAACCATCTTATATGCCTTTGTTTCAAATACTTTCTCTTCCAGATTTAATTATCTAAACCTGCATTCTTTCTTCAACATTTACCGGTATTTTTAAAAATATTTAGATACCCAAATCCCTTTTAAACCACTTCAACTATGTACCCTCATGGAAGTCACTGAAGGAATCTGTATCCTGGCGAGTGGTTCCATTTTTAGCAGAGACAAGTCCAACACTGCTGGTCCTAACTATAGTAGTTTGTATTTGGCTTTATAGCCTAACTTCCCTTTGAGCCTCACTGCATCCCTTAATATCTAGCCAGTAATAAAATAAAACTATTAAATAATTCATTTGTGAAAATATAGGAGGAGTTACACATACTAAATTGTGCTCAGTATTTAATTCATTGAAATCAATCAGTAGGATAATGTAAGTGATTCACACACACACACACACACGAACAGTATTAAATTAATTAAATAATTTACTTGACTTAATGCACACAAATGAGGCTTAACTGACTACATAGAAAGTAAATATATCTGAAAACAAAATTATTACAACTAGAGCTTGGCTATTGACTTTTTTCAATTAACTGAGATTCCAAAACTAAGCTATCTCCAATTTGATCCTGAATCTTTTCCAAAGAAACCATAGATTTTTTTTGCATGAGTGTTCTCTTTTCCTGATTACACTTACCAAAGAAACTTATGATTAATGACAGTTAGAACTTATTGGACTTGAAGGACAAATACTTGCTTCGCCAGTTAAGGGAACGAGCTAATCAAAATGAAAAAGAGCAGGGCAAGAGGGACTGGAGAGAGAGGAGGCTGTGAATCTGTATGGATCCGCTTGACATGATGAGCTGAACTGTTAACTCTCCATTTACTGCATCACGAACTCGACAGAACCTTTGTCTGTATTAAAAATAATGGAGTTTTTCTTTTTTTAAAAAAAGTATAAAACCTCAAATTAAGCCTCTCTATTTATTTTTATAGCTCTGGCTGGTGTTATTTCAGCCTCTTCACAGAACGTGCTCCACAGTGTCTTTCGCAGATAGGAAAGTTTCCTACCTCCACAGTTACAAATCCTCCTCTAACGACCCACGCTGGCTGTTTCTTCAGGGACTGTGCTTCATACTTCAACATGAAATTGAGACTGAACTTTTTATTTGCTGAAAGGTAACACAATTTTCTTTCCTACACCATGGTCTCATTCTTTACCTTTGCAGTGACCTCAAACGGGTGGGCGCCTCACATATTTCAGCACCGGGTTGTCTGTGAACTGGAGAGGAATCAGTCTTGCAAAGGAAGCAGAAATCGTTTTCTGTGGAAGAATGCCAAGTAACAATTTCAAGATGCCACGTTGCTCTTTGGTTCAAGTTCATAAAAAAAATCATTTTTGATAGAAACATGCAGTGTGTAGCAATGTAGGCTAGCTGTTCATATAATCTTGCATTTCAATTAATTTCTGCAAAACAAAATAAAGAAATCCAAGTAAAAGAAGGGGGAGGTTACTAATTGCCTGAAAATCATTGTGCTTAATAGGATGCTTATTGGAAAAGCAAAGTATATGCTTCATAAATCATATGGAAAGATTACAAATCAAAAAATTATCTCTTTATCGAATACATGGAAAAATTGTGAACATGTAATGTGCTTGTATATAATGTACAGAGAGCTTCAGTGAACTTGCAAACTTAAAGTGCCCCTTTGTCTTCTTAAAGCCCCAGAGAAGCTTAATTTGTGTACCTGCTCTAGGTATGCTGACCATTATAGTACTCCAGCAGAGGGACAAAGCAGGGTGACATCTAGAAGATGAGAAAAAAGTCCAAAAAATGGCATAGTGATTTCTAGAACTCTTTCAAGGTTAAGAACTCAAAAATAAGAGAAAATATACATCATTTATATGTTTCTCCTGGTCATAAATACCCTTTCTCTTTCTTGAAGAACCTTGTGAAGAACACTTGTTCATTTAGAGTCTCCAAGGGGCAGTAAAACAAAACATACTTCTCTGCAAGTTGCTCTCAAGTCACTTCTTGACCTCAAATGCCTATTTGACTTGGCATGTTCATTGGCTAGTACTTTTCCTTCAGCTGGTTCACTGGATATCCTGACTTTTCTTACCCTATCCTGCGTTCTTACACACAGAAGTTCCTCATGACCTCACAATATTTTGAAACAGTTTTTAGAATGTTTATATAGCCCTGTGGTTAACAGGGATCTTTATACTTACTTTAAAATGCTTTATAAATTTCATTTTTCAAACTATACTGCTAATTTCCGAAAAATTTACATAATTTACTTCCTGTGATGGATCCTAATAGTTAAGTGCAATAGCATTGAATTTAAGAGATAGCAAAGGATGGGGAGGTATATGGAAGGGTAGAGAGGAAAGGGAAGAGGAAAATTATATACTTACAATATCAAAAAATATTGCTAAAAAAATTCACTTTGTCAATGAGTTATTGCTTTAATTAATATTTCAGTCCCAGTAACAGTTCTTATTTCTTATCTACTCATTGAAACTGGATGGTATATTCATTGTAGACCATTTGTTTCTGTAGTCAACTGAGATATTATATAACCTAAACATTTAGAAGGAAACATTTAGGTTAAATCATAAAAAAATGTTGCCTTGTAGTTAATTCTAAAATACTTTTGAAAAGGTTTAAGAAAAGTAAAAGCAATATTCGAGAAAAACGATGTAGAAAGGTTCCTATTTGATTATGGAACTCAACATATTTTCAGACTAATCAAGACACTGAGCTATTGAAGAAAAGATAGATACATAGATCATAAAATAAAGCAAGAGTAAAAATAATAGATCAGCGTGTGTGTGTGTGTGTGTGTGTGTGTGTGTGCGTACACACACACACACACACACACACACACACACACACACACAGAGCAACCTGATTTCTGACAACAGCTGAGGACATTCACCAGATAATTGTGAGTTGTGTCAAAAAATGATGTTGGGACAATTGGACATGTATCTTCAAAAGTGCATTTCATTTTAAATCCTTCTTATAGGATATATGGCATCCTATCTAGATAGCTATTTCTCACTAATGATTTTCTTCTTGATAGTAATAATGCTGCCCAGATGTAAGACATCCTGACTTTCCCTCATTTGAAACTACAACACTTACCTGCAAGCAAGAGCTTCACTGTTACTTTAACCTAATATTTGAATGATGGTTAATTTTCTTTTTCTCTGTAAGTCATCTGTGAGGCACTCTACACTGTAATTCTAGTCACTTGAAGTGCCTAAAAGTAGATCCTGGGTTCATGATTCTCAGGTTCAGCCATGGAAGCTTTAAAAATTAAGGAGGAACGCAAAAGATGGAAGTTGTTGTGAATCCCTCAGGAGATTCCAGTGGAGTTTGATTTGGACATTTAAAAAGTCCTCTGTTCTAGTCTCTCCTGGTTCTCCGCCTAGGTCTTGCAATGCTAATAACTCTTGACTTTACTTCTCCCCACCTTTGTTTCTAGGCACCAGTCAAGGATTTTATTTCGATGGAACTTAAAATAAACTCATGGAAGGTGCATCCTGACTGCCATACCTTGTGATCACATTCACCTGGAAGAAGCAAGAACAGTCACCATCCCCATCCCATAACAGCACTTAGTGCACCCTCTCTGTAGGAAAGATGATAAGAATTGGGCTTAGAAATGGGTTAGGCCATTAAGAGTCAAAATAACCCCAAAGAAAAGTAACCAGCTTCTTTCTTGGTAAAAGCCAGAAATGTATTTGGGTTTCTTGGTAGCATTGTCCTTGCCAGAGCCCAAAGATGCTCAAGTGTTTGGAAGCTCTGGTCCTTGATCTGGTTTCTGAATGGTTTTACAGTTCCTCTTCAGAAATGGGAATGTTAGAATGGCCATGAAGAAAAAAAATCCTTCAGGTCTAGAGAACAGAGTATCTGGCCTGTGTCGACATCAACATTTCAGGTGGAATGGGTTAATTTAACCACATGGCCCATGGACCACCTCAAGCTACACTGTCTTGCTTATGCAAAGGGCCTAGTCCAGTCCTATGGAGGCTCCACAGCTGAAGAGAGAGAGAGAGGAGGGATTCTAAGAGCAAGGGGCATCAAGATCATGATGGGCAAATCTACAGAGACAACCAAACCAAACTAGTGGGAACTCATGAACCGGTGATTCACATTGTCCTCAGCACTGCTTTGTGGCTGAATTTTTCTTTAACTTTGCTCTGATGTTGCTGATTGCTGATCCTATGCAATGATGGAAATTCTCCTAGTCTTTGAGAAAGTTGCTGTTCTCAGACTTAAGAAACATACTCATATATTTTGGACACAAGAGAACTTTATAATCATGTCTGTCATTAACTCTAGGCTTTCTCTTATTAATTCTGCTTACTAAATTTTCTGTTTGAATTTATTCACAATTACTCTCCATCTAACTCCAATTGAAATAAGCTTCATTTCTTATGTGGCTTTTAGTTGTGATCTTGTAGAAATGTATAGTTCAGGGATAATTTGACTTGATTTTAAAAAGTTACTTGCATCTATTCAATTATGATAGAAACATGGTAAGCATGTTGTTTCATCAATATACATTAATGTAATAAACACTAGCTTTGATGGCCACATTATCATTCACATAGACTTCAAGCACATCTGGGTGATTAATTACAGAAAACCTTCGTACAAATGCAGTAAACCTGGCAAATGTACTCTGCAAATTCTCTTATTCTTTTTCTTATAACTAAATCATAATAACAAGAATAATAGCTGGAGAAGTACAAAATCAACTTTAGCCATTTTACATAGGTGTATCATGTTCCAGTGTGTAGAGAAAAAAATGGGTGTTCTCATTAGCTTAAAGAAACTATTAACTGAGCAATAGCCTGTTTACTCTGTGAATGAACTCAAGTATGAAGTAAGATTGATGTATCTATGAATAACTTATGGAATCATAACTTTTTACAAGCAATTTATCAGTTGTCGTATGTTGAGTATGGACAAATGTAAATCTATCTTACCTACTTGACAAAAATTCCTCCCTCCATATAATCCATGAAGTAATTAGTCAGGAACAACTGATCTCTTCTTTTTCATATAGCTCTGACCGACTTTCACTTTAGAGTGAAGGCAAGCCTTGATTTCTTTGCATGTCTTTCAGTTTCAGATACAATCAAATTCATTAAGTAGCTAAATGTTGATATTATTTGTATTTAATGTGATTGATAAACTATAATCATTTTTATTTTTTTTATTCTTTTTTTTTCAGAGCTGAGGACCGAACCCAGGGCCTTGGGCTTGCTAGGCAAGCGCTCTACCATTGAGCTAAATCCCCAGCCTGATAAACCATAATCTTAATATCTCTGTGCCATTATCATAGAGATTCTTTACTCTGGGCAAATATTTTCTTATGTGATTTTGAATTTACTTTTAACTGATATGTAAAAACTTATACATATTAAAAAAGGTGTATATTTCAATAAATGCTAAGTTGTATAATGTTTAAATCAAGTCAAACATAACAGCTTCACCAAACATTTAGCACTTACTTGTAGCCAAAACATTTTAATGTTTTCATTTAGCTTTTTGAAATATACTGTATATTACCTTTTATATTCAGTCACTTTCCTACCCAACATCATACATGATAATTAACTCTTAGAACCATTAGCAGACTTGACCCCATCTGTTGCTTAGCCCCAGTATCTAGGAATCAACATTATAGCCCCCATACCAAATCACCTATTTATATTACAACATAAATACAACCATATGTGGTACCTGAAGGCTTGTGATTGCATAAAAATGAAAAGTCTTTGAACGTTCATATTTCAGATTCAAAACTCTGGAAACAAAGGACCAGTTTCATTGCTGACATTTTTTCCTTCAATAAGTACATAATATAAATAGTTTTTGCCATGTTGAAGAATCAGTTTTAAATAAATCATCTTGGCTTATAATTTCCTTTTAAGTCCATGGTAGTTTAATATGACATTGCCTTCCCAAAGAGAAAAGAAAATCAAACAAAAAATTATAGGCTTTGTGGATCATATTACCAAAAATTATCTTTGTAAAGCTGGGTATATCTCCTAATTCTTTACATTTAAGATTATTAATTCATTTTTGTATATATGTGTGTTTATTTTTTATGCCTGCATGAATTTGTATTTGCCATGTGCATGCAGGAACCCAGAGAGCCCCAAAAAGGGGGGCAGATGCCCTGGGACTGAACTTACAGGCAGTTATGATCTGCCATGAGGATTCTGGGAATTGAATTGGGCTCATCCATAAGAAGAGTAAGTGCTCTTCCCTGAGCCATTGCTCCAGCCTCTTTCACGGGTCTTAAAGCTGTTTCTTCTTCATTTTGTGGAAGATGGTTTGGTATCAGCCTTATGAAGATTACCATGGAAAACATTGCCAGAGACATTCTCTCTTAAATGCTGCCCACAGCAGAATTATCTGTTTAATTTACTGAGCTACAGATTCAACACTCCTTTTCCAACAGACTTCTTATCCTTTCCATATTTTTCTTGGTTCCTTAACTATAAATAATTTACCATTAATGGTTTGGTCTCACGCTTCAGAGACATGGCCTTGACCTATTTTTCTCCTTGATCACAAGATTAATACGTGCCCCTTTGGTAACTTTGTCTGTGGTCTTTCTGGTAGACATTCCAGTTGCTAATGTCTGAACTAGGAAGCATTTACTAACCCAAACACTGTAATAAGCTTTATAAGTTAATTGACTTTGAATGCACTGTTGTGTATAATAATGTGCAAAGTGCTTTCATTTGTATTACTCTTTATATTTTACTGTTATTCATAATGACCAGGACAACTTTGAGTAAATATAAATATCTTCTTTTTAAAAAATAGGAAGACTAAGGGCTTGCAAAGCAATGTGCCTTGGCCAGAGCCTCTCAGCTCTGAAATGGGCAGGCTCACCCTTCCCCTACCTGCCTTTTTCCATGTTGTTTGCAAAGATCCCCACCACTTACAATTCAACTCCTAGACGATTGGAATGAGAAGCAAATACGGCTGCTTCATAAATTTTTCTTCTTTTAAACTTAAAATTTTTAGTTTTTTTACGGTAGTATGGGCTTACTTTCTGTTTCTAAATATAAATATTTAATAGCCATAAACCTGCCCTGTGTCCTGCTGTGTGCTCAAGAGATATATGACTAGGCCCACAAAAATCAGGTAGTATCATAACAGCAAAATCCAACACACTCAGCATCTTATTTCTCTTCCATTCTTATTAATTTTGCATGAAATGTGCCAATAAATTAACTCTTAGCATCCACTGTGTAAGATATGCTGATGTTTAGGTTTTCTAGCTTTATGGAGAGGAAAGAAATAGTCTAGTGTGGAAAAAGTCAGTAAAGGGGGGAAATGAAGTGGGAAATAAAATTAGGGGTTATGCCTTACTTTGGGGGGGGGAGTTTATATAAAATTCCTTCATCATAATTAGATTTGGCTCCTATTTTGGTACTGCCCCTTCTGCATTGGTTTCCTTTAACAGAACATCCTCTGACCTGCCAATGAGCCATTGCAGTAGGAGCATCCTCACTAAAGCACCCTGGCAACTGTCTAACCCTTAGCTAAGAAGCACACACAAAAACACACTACTACAGGTGGCTCAGTGTCAATAAAAGGACACACACATACACTAAACAGAACATCAGCGGTGGTGATGAAATAATTGCTAATATCTTGGGGTGGAATGAAAACATCAGAGAGAATATTTTTTCAATAACATATGTGGTGGTTATAACAATGTGTATGTCTAAATAATCAAGTATGCCAAACTTTTCTGAATTCTCTATGCAATTTCAACAATTAAAATCATATTATAGCACTCTTAAATGTCTTTTTAATGTTGCTCTTGGTTTTTGTTTTCTTCTCTAATTAATGTTCACATTAATCTTTATAATCAAAATCTTTATTTTTAAAAACTGTGAAACCCATTAAACGTTTCTTGTTTGGCAATTGTTATTTATGTTATAACTTTTCAGATTTTTGCTTTTGTTATTAATTTCTTTATTTTCTTCTTTTTAATAATTTTAATAAGTTTCTTGATAGTGATCACAAAATCTGACTTTTATTTTCTTTCAGTCCAAATCTATTTTTAAATACCTAGTATTTGCCTGTATTCTAGAATAAACTCTCTTTTATGGTACATGTGTACACACACACACACACACACACACACACACAGTGGAGAATTGGTTCATCAGGCTCCACAGTCAGAGTGACTGCTGCTCTTGCTGAGCAATGGAATTCAGTTCCCAGCCCCTGAGTTCAGCTGGCTCACAACTGCCAATAGCTCCAGGTTGAGAGGATCTAATATGTTCTTCTGGCCTTGGTGGTTACTGGCACTCACACACACACACACACACACACACACACACACACACACACACACAAATAATTAAATAGATGTTTCAAGAGATATATAGATTAGTCATTGAAGATTTTCTTTTCTTTTTGGCTGGGGATTGCATGGAATCTTTGCACATACTTGAAAAGTGCTCTATCACTGAACTTCATCTCTGACCATTTGACTTTCGTTTTGCACAAATATAATGGGTTCAGTAGATATAATCTTTCCAAAATAAATATATAACACAACAATCCTCAAAAGTAATCTTTGATTCTAAGGTTGAAGTTGTGAAACACCAACAGAGAACAGTCTATTTTAATAAACCACAGCCTTTATTCTGTAAAGTAATGGCAGCTATCCCACTGCATTCTAGGGAATTGCTCATACAAATATTTTAATATATTTCTTGTTCCATTTGCAGAAAAATGACCCTATTTGTTATTTAGGTTTGAATATAGAAACTAGTGAGTTTCATTATTATACCTTCATACAAATGTGCCATTATACTTTTCTCTCCTTCATTGAACTTATTATCTCTTGAGAAAGGATAATTCACTAGTGTCAGAATTCACATCCTTTTCTATTTTAATTTCATAGATGTTATTAACCAGGAAGCTATTATTTCCTTAAACTTTAACTTTTGGTTCAGACCTTAATTACGTTTTATATTTTTCCTAGATACATCACTTAAATATTTTAATAAGTTTAAACCATTATCATTTTTTCTGCTTATCTACTATTAATAATATATATGGACTACTTCTTGCCTTCTGTAAGCATCATTCATTATTTCAATTTTGACCAGTTTCTATCATGTGATTTCTTCATCTCAGCACCAAACTTTGGCTGTCCAAAACCCCAGTAGAATTAATGAGCTTATCCACATTTAGCTGGTTAACAAATACATACCAAAGGATGCTTGAGACAAAATGCTGTTCTAGATCCTGGTTCATAATTCCAATCATGGTAGAAGAGACACCTGTTCTTGTGGAGCTGATATGAGAGTCCTAAAATACAAATGAGAAAGTAATTTAAAAACAAGCAAATAAGAAAGTACTGGATCACAGGTTAAACAAAGGCCAAGTATTACACTGATATGACAAATAGTGTAGAGAAGAGTTTCACCCTATTTGAAAAACAAACCATCTAACTCATTCATGTAATTTGATGTAAACAGTGTTTAATTCTTCCAACAAATTTATGAGAAAAAATTATTGTTTTGGAAGTACTTTTGTCTCACTAAAAAGCAGTGTATTCTAATAAATAAGTCTGCTATAATTTTTACTTCTACTCCTAGGGGAGAATGTGACTGAATCCACTCTTTTTTTTTTTTTTTTTTTTTTTTTGGTTTTTTTGGGACAGGGTTTCTCTGTGTAGCTTTGTGCCTTTCCTGGAACTCACTTTGGAGACCAGGCTGGCCTCGAACTCACAGAGATCCGCCTGCCTCTGCCTCCCAAGTGCTGGGATTAAAGGCGTGCGCCACCACCGCCCGGCCTGAATCCACTCTTAATATGCTTAACATGTGCTAAATATTTGGGAAGGAACCTATAAAAAGTATCTATAAGATTCCAGGAAATTATTTTCATATTTGCATCTAGAGAGAGAGAGAGAGTAGAGGGAGCTGAGATAAAGTAGATAGGTAGACTATTAATTCTGTTTTTGTTTCTACTTCACTCATGCTATGAATATTCAAAATAAAACCTTTTAGTAAAAATTGTGTCAGTAGATCAAGACTTGAGAAGAAAAGACAACTTTTACTGTCTCTTTTAAATATATATTTTTTTAAAACCAGGATAGCCAAAAGAATCCTGTACAATAAAACAACCTCTGGAGGCATCACGATCCCTGACTTCAAGCTGTACTATAGAGCTACAGTAATAAAAACAGCTTGGTACTGGCATAAAAACCGACATGTGGACCAATGGAATCGAATTGAAGACCCTGACATTAATCCGCACACCTATGAACAAATAATTTTTGACAAAGAAGCCAAAAGTGCACAATGGAAAAAAGAAAGCATCTTCAACAAATGGTGCTGGCAAAACTGGATATCAACACGTAGAAGGCTGCAAATAGATCCATATCTATCACCGTGCACAAAACTTAAGTCCAAGTGGATCAAGGACCTCAACATAAATCCAGCTACTCTGAACCTGCTAGAAGAGAAGGTAGGAAGTAGTCTTGAATGCATTGGCATAGGAGACCACTTTCTAAATAGAACACCAGTAGCACAGACACTGAAAGAAATAATCAATCAATGGGACCTCTTGAAACTGAGAAGCTTTTGTAGGGCAAAGGATACGGTCAACAAAGCAAAGCAACAGCCTACAGAATGGGAAAAGATATTCACCAATCCCACATCTGACAGAGGACTGATATCCAGAATATATAAGGAACTCAAGAAATTAGACATCAAAATGCCCAACAGTCCAATTAAGAAATGGGCTATAGAACTAAACAGAGAATTCTCAACAGAGGAAACTCAAATGGCTGAAAGACATTTAAGGAATTGCTCAACATCCCTAATCATCAGGGAAATGCAAATCAAAACAACTCTGAGATACCACCTTATGCCTGTCAGAATGGCTAAGATCAAAAACACTGAAGACACCTTATGCTGGAGAGGATGTGGAGCTAGGGGAACTCTCCTCCACTGCTGGTGGGAATGCAAGCTTGTACAACCACTTTGGAAATCAATATGGCGATTTCTTAGAAATTTGGGAATCCATCTCCCCCAAGATCCAGCTATACCACTCTTGGGCATATACCCAAGGAATGCTCAACCACACCACAAGAGCACTTGTTCAGCTATGTTCATATCAGCATTGTTTGTAATAGCCAGAACATGGAAACAACCTAGATGCCCTTCAACTGAAGAATGGATAAACAAAATGTGGTACATATACACAATGGAATACTACTCAGCAGAGAAAAACAATGACATCATGAGGTTTGCAGACAAATGGATGGGCCTAGAAAAAATCATCCTGAGTGAGGTATCCCAGACTCAGAAAGACAAATATGGTATGTACTCACTCATAACAGGATACTAGATGTGGAACAAGGATGACTGGACTGCTACTCACATCACCAGGCAGGCTACCTGGAAAACAGGACCCCAAGAAAGACACAGGGATTGTCCAATGACGGAGAAATGGATGAGATCTACATGAACAGCCTGGACATGAGTGGGGGTAGTGAAGGGCGAGGGTCGAGGGAAAGAGAGCTTGGGTGAGTGGGAGATCTCAGCTGGATCAACAACAGAGAGGGAGAACAAGGAATAGGAGACCATGGTAAATGAAGACCACATGAGAATAGGAAGAAACAAAGTGCTAGAGAGGCCCACAGAAATCCACAAAGATACCCCCACAACAGACTGCTGGCAATGGTCGAGAGACAGTCCGAATTGACCTACTCTGGTGATGGGATGGCCAAACACCCTAATTGTTGTGCTAGAAACCTCATCCAACTACTGAGGGATCTGGATGCAGAGATCCATGACTAGGCCCCAGGTGGATCTCTGGGAGTCCAATTAGCGAGAATGAGGAGGGTTTATATGAGAGAGAATTGTTGAGACCAAGGTCGGATAAAGCACAGAGGCAAATAGCCAAACAAACGGAAACACATGAAATATGAACCAATGGCTGAGGGGTCACCAACTGGATCAGGCCCTCTGAGTGGGTGAGACAGTTGATTGGCCTGATCTGTTTGGGAGGCATCCAGGCAGTGGCACCGGGTCCTGTGCTCATTGCATGAGTCGGCTGTTTGAAACCTGGGGCCTATGCAGGGACGCTTGGCTCGGCCTGGGAGGAGGGGACTGGACCTACCTGGACTGAGTCCACCAGGTTGATCTCAGTCTGTGGGGAAGGCTTTGCCCTGGAGGAGATTGGAATGGGGGGCGGGCTGGGGGGAAGGTGACGGGGGCGGGAGGGGGGAGAACAAGGGAATCTGTGCCTGTATGTAGAACTTAATTGTATTGCAAAATAAAAATTAAAATATATATATATATATATATATATTTTTTTTTTAATTTTTTGAAATTTCCAAACATTTTATCATATTCTATTCCCAGCTCTTTGCAAATACTCGCCTACCTCCTCATTCACCAAACTTCATATTCATTCGTCCTCAAACAAGCAAAATCCAAATTAAGAAAACACAAAACACACAAAGAACATGGAATCTGATTCCTGTTGGTAAACTGCTCAAGCATGAGTCCTGCTCTAGAGTGTGGTTGATATACACAGTGTCACTTCATTGGAGAAAACTGGTTTTCCCTCTCCTAGCATAAATGAATTGCAAATAGATTTTTGGCTAAGCGGGGGAGTTTGCATCCTTTGACACTGGGGTTTTACCTGGCTTGGGCTCATACAGGACTTGTGTGCACTATCGTAGTCTCATGAGTTCATGTGTGCATTAATTCAATCTTATGTGTCTAAAGATACTGTGGAGTCACCCACCGCCTCTGGCTTTACAATTGTTCTTCCTCCTCACCTTTTCTTCCTTCTAGGTCCTTGACTCGTGAGGGGAGAAGTTATGTATAGATATTACATTTATGGTTGTTAGAAGAATTGTTTTTTAAAAGATAGATTTTAAGTTGTGGTGTGACATTTAACATATGAAAATAAAGTGACTCAGAGAAGGAAAAGCTATAATTTACAGTGTTCCTTGCATTTGTGCATTCTTCTTTCTCATCATTGATTTTGTGTGTGTGTGACTTTGTTTGCATGGTCTTGTTAGAAATATATGAAAAATATTTTTTCAGTCCATTATGTTACCACAAAATATTACCTGAGAATTTCAATGTGAATATAAATTTAAACAAGCTGTAAGGTTTTAACTACATGAAAATATAGTGTTAATCTGCAAGACAGTCCTCTCCCCAGTCAATGTGTTTATTTATTTTTTAAATTTTTATTACTTATCTCAGAATGTCATACAACCTGATTTGATCATATTCTTCTTTCCTTCCCCAATTCTTCTCAGATCTTACCCTCTTTCCTTCCCACCCAATAATACACCCATGGGTATTTAGGCAGCGCCTTTCTTTTCAAAGACAAGGTGAAAAAAAAAAACATAATTTCAGAAAATAAAGATCCATGGAATCTAGTAGAATGAAGTAATTTCATAGCATCTTTTTATTGAAGACATATGTTTTTGTGGTCTTCTACTTTTACACTGAGAACTTTACTAAATATATGTGTTGAAAACAATGTCCCAATATCCATTCAATTGTATATTCGTGTTCTGTAATGGACTGTACATTTATCAAGACTTTTTGACTTTATATTTGCTTTGTGGGTAAAAGGAAACCTACATGTTAAACTTTAAAGTCAATTGATAGAATTCTGAGTTTTCAGTAGATACTAATTTTGTCATGAATAGTGATTTTCATCACTTATTTGAGAACATGGCACTGCATTAAATCTGTGATTACAATAAAAAGTCAAGTATTTAATCATATTGTAAGCAAAAATGGAAGTTCTTTATTGTAAAAAGATAATGGTAAAGTCAACAATGACCCACCAAGCAAAGTTTTGTTTATTTTCCCTCAGCCTCCCTAGGGTTGAAGATATAGCTCAGAGGAATAGTGGTTTTTGAACATAAGGAAGTTCTGGTTTCAGTCACCAGAACTTTGGGAAACCAAAAGCTTACTATTGGTAATTTGGCTCATTATTTAGCATGCTACCAAATGCAAGAAAGCGACTCTTCTCACTTTGTAGCCAAGGATGACTTTGGATTCAGATCCTCCTGTCTTTGTCTCTCAAGTGCTTGGATTACATGCCCAGTTTAAGTATTGTTGAATATGAATACCAGAGTTTCCTGAAGCTAGACAGAACTCTACTTAATTAGCAATACCCCAACATGAAACTCACTTTACGAAGTCGTTGATCAAGGCAAATTGCATGAATTATATCTATGAATGGCATGACTGCATCCATTTTCTATAGTTTAATTTCTTTTCTCTATAATCAGAGAAAGATGGTAGAAATAAATTTAAAAAAATCTATATCCATATGAATATTATACATAGTAAAAGCTGCTTTAAGCATTTGTTTGAGCATCTTTAAAAATGTTGTTTTAACAAATAGACTCAGATAATAAGTTAAAATATGTTAAGTTACCAATTACAGACAACACAGATGACTGAAGTAACTCGACCAAATATTTAACACACACACACACACACACACACACACGCGCGCGCTTGCTCCATGACCAGTTCATTTCTCTGTCTGCTACATTTTCTTTTTTATAAAATTAATTCTTGACTTTTTGTTCTTTTCTAGTAATGCTGCTATATAGAGACACCTGCTGGGAAACAAATGAACAGAAGGAAAGTCAAACCTGGGCTTTGGAAACAAGAACAGCTTTCCCCATATAGTGTAAGTGTACCTGCCTCAAACAACACATTTAGTTTCGAGGAACACCTGCTTCGAATTATATCAACATTCACATATATCCAAAGATTCATAATTGATCTGAAAATCACCACCTGAATATGTAGTTTTAAGAAATGACCATTAGAAATAACCCTCTACCTAATAAGGTATCTGATATAAGAAAATAACATATTTCAATCAATTCTTTTATTAGATAATTATATATTTTAGGAAATACTTAAGTAATTATCTTTTCAAAGTTTTTATAACATCAGATTTTCATAGACTTGATATTTCAGTAAACTTTTATTCCAGTCTGATTTTATACAACTATAATATAATAAGGAAAACAGTACTTTTGACTTCTGTTTATAGTAGCCTTTGCTGTTAATTTCTTCCTAAGTGGGCACCATAACTACAACCCAGTAAACAAAAAAAAAAAAACATTAAAAATAAACAATACAAAATGTAATATTTAGTTTTAAAAATGGTCAATTATTTTGATTATGTCCCAAACTGCAAGCCACCTTTAACATTTGCTGAAGTATTCTGATTTCCCATGTATCATGAGATCATAAAATCTAAAGACAATGTGGGCATATGTGATTCCTTGAGTGATTTTAACAATTTCATTTACATGGCTGACTGAATTTTGAATAGCAGGGCAAGATTGTAGCCAGGTCTTGGAGTGCAGCCACTACAATACTTTTCAAGTGATATTCACCATAATTCAGCTGAACATGGACCAGTCATGTGTGGAGAATAGATGACAGCATGATTTCCAAGCACCTGCTCTATGCTCCCAACCAGATAGTGAGAATACATTACATGGTGACAAAATGATATCTGGCCTCCAACCATGTGGCAAAGATGCTGACAGTTGCTTAGAAGCCAACCAAACATATGATTCAAGATGGGGTGAGCAGTACATACTTTCAGAAGACACCTTGAGAAGGCAGTTATGTAAAAGAAAAGTGTCCTTTATACGTGAAATTAAAGGACCTTAAAACCCCATACTGACCTATTTAAAATATACATGCAGAATCATTCTAGGATATACAACAATATCTATAAAAGGGGAATAGTTGAGAAAATAGGCCCTGAAATCTTACAACTGAAATTCATTCTCCACTGAGTAGTTGATTCAAAGGCTTTAAACTCTTTATATAGAATTTCACTCATTAATACAAAGGAATTATTAATATACTATTGGAATCATTGATACTCAATGGAATGATGTACATAAGAAAAATAGGAGTATATCAAGGTTATACATTATTTGATATATGGTAAGCCTTCAGCAAATTTCAATGTTTTAATGATGGGCATCTGCTACAAGGGAAATTTTTCTATACCATTGTACCTTTTCTATTAATGAAGAAAGTTTTGTCATTATTTTAAATAATGACTTTTAGAACACGAGCAAGTTAGTTTCAAAAAATGAGAAGGAAGGACGCATAATTTTTGTTTGCAATGGCCTTATATATCCTATATGTTATTACAAACATCATCGGTGAAACTCAAATTCATTAAGTTCATTACTCTGAGATCCCCGGGGTATAGTTAGAATAATGGTGCATGATTTATCATGGAAGCCCAGGCAAAATATTTAGAAGAGTTTCACCAAAAATTTTTAAAACTATAGACATCTGTAATAATGTGAACCACAGCATTTCTGTTCGTTATGAGACTTGGGACTGGAAAAAAAAAAAAAAAACAATTGACTCAGGATAGTTGCATAAAGAGAAGAAAGCAGAAGAAAATATCAACCAAACAATTGCAAACCTTTTTGATATGCAGTGTTAGTTCTTGTGTAAGGAAACAAAGCCAGTAAGTACTGTACATATTTTGGTTTTGTATTTGTTTTGCATATGATTAGAATGTATGTCAGTAGTCATTTAGAAAGGAGGAATTTGGAAAAGTGAAATATCTGACTCCACTTACTATTTACCTTATAACTTTATTTGATGTTCATTCTTGATGACTAAAAGTTTGTGATCATAAGATATGCCAAGAAACTAGTTTATTTCTAATGAGTATGTTTGGCATATTCTTGTATTCGTGGAACAAAGGCAAATTCCTAAGGAAGGCTGCTGTGGATATTGCTCTGTATGCTGTGAATGTGTTGCTTTGATTCATTAATAAATAAAGTGCTGATTGGCCAGTAGCCAGACAGGAAGTATAGGCAGGACAAAGAGAGAAGAGAATTCTGGTAACAGGAAGGCTGAGTCAGGAGTTGCCAGCCAGACACAGAGGAAGAAAGATGTAAAGATACCAATAAGCCACAAGCCACATGGCAAGGTATAGATTAATAGAAATGGGTTAATTTAAGATGTAATATCTAGCTAGCAAGAAGCCTGAGCCATTAAGCCATACAGTTTTAATTAATATAAGCCTCTGTGTGTTTATTTGAGTCTGAGTGGCTGCGGGGCCAGGGCGGGACTGGAGAAAACTCCAGCTACAGAAGTCAGATGATGGTGATGAGGAAGATGTCAGTGATGAGAATGTAAAGGCTGGATAGATAGATAAGTACCAATTAAATGCATTGGCACAGTGAAAATGGTTAGATACAGGGCATTATCGTCAAGACAGAAAAGGAAGCCCTCCCCTTAAGAGAGCTCAATCACCTGCCTGTGAGCAATCAGGACTAGTGGGATTCCTTTGGAGGAAGTTGGGTCATATTGAGAGAGAGCATGGTATTCTGGTTACTTCCTCTCTTTCTGATATCACTTGTCCTGAGGTTACTTGTCCTACACATCCTGTTCTCTGTGGCATTCTGCCTCATGGCACGCCCCACACAATGAGATGAAGTGGGCACAGATGGAAACCATGAGTCAAAATAAGTATTTCCTCCTCATTGGTTGATTACTTCAGGAATTTTGTCACAAATATAGAGATCTGACTAATACTCAGGGTTACTCTGCGTTTACAGATTATCATATGGGAAATTAAAAACTAAGGGGAAAGTTCACAATAAAAATGCAAAAGGAGAGGAAACCAGAACTAAAGATTAGTTGTGAGTTTGGAAAAAAACTTTATAAAACTATTATTTTGGCCAACTTCCTTCCTTTAGAAGGAGAGGGCAAATTATCAAATAATAACTTAGTGTTCTGCTTATTACTTTAGCTAAGCAGTTTTCCTGTATGTACCTTACAAACTGGACCCAGATATAAGCAAGACTGAATTCATTATTGTCCCCTGAAGACAGCATGATTCTAAATCAGCTAAAATATGAGGCTCAGGGTAACTTTGGGGCTAGTAATAAAATTCATGGTGCTTAAATTGCTCACTTCTAATGCATATTTTACAAGTCTCAGAGGAAACCTCTGGAACTCATCATTTCCCCCTTTTCTCATTACTCTATCTGGTGCTCTTTCAAACTCTGGGAGATGCATTTAATGGTTTCTATAGCACTGAAAGATCCTATCTGAGATAACTTGAAGACACTATAGAACAGATCCTGCTGAGAAGTGTCACCTTATTTGGTGGCACAAGAAGACTGAAGAGGCCTGTATATCAACCCCTTGGGTCTTATGTCAGGAAAAGTTCAATCATCTAAACCATGTTGGCTTTTGCAATGTGGCTACTTTATCTATTGAACTGAGTGTTGCTTAACAGAAAATATTGTGAGTTCTATGAATGGGTTTTTTTCTGTAGTAGTTGATGTCTATTTTCACTTACTGTATTTTCATTTCTTATTGTTAGGCAATATCCTTTTAATGTGACTCAGCTATGGAATATTGGAGACAGACATAAGACCATTATCCCATTGTCACTATTCTTAAATTAAAATCAAACCCACCAGAGAAAACTTCCTGGGAGCGTTCTTTCGTTCAGAGGACTAGTAACTCATTTAATTCACCATGATTGTGATCACATCCCATCAACTTACATAGCAATAGCAAGAGAAGTGTCTATAATCTTTGAGTGATACCAGAACTTACAGGGTAAATTTTGCATTGCTTGAGGTTAAACATATATGTCTATCAAAAGTATAGATAAGCATTGGGTAGAAAAGAAAACATTATTTCAGCTTTTATTTTAGAATAATGATAATCATGAAAAATGATTCATTTATCTTTATTTTATTTAAAATTTTATTTATTTATTTATTTATTTATTTATTTATTTATTTATTTATTTTAAAATTCAGAATAAATAGAGAACTCTGCAACCTTCCCCCTAGGTGTTACATACTTGCAGATTCCAACAGATTCCAAATTGTGTTTTGAATCATCCGGACTTTCATATTAAGTGACATTAGATGTTCTTCTTTTCTAGGACATTGTAAGCCCATGTGCAGTCACATATTGGTGGGTGAGTTTCTTCCCTCAGTATTTTTCTCCTTCACTTTCACTGCCTTCTCTCTGTATAATTCAAATTTCCCAACCAGTCCTTCATGTTTCCTTATTTTGTATTGTTTTTATTTATTGTGAGAATTTCATGCTCAAGTACAGGGTTTACTTTATGTTCACATATTCCTCTCACCCTTCTGACTTTTCTCATATTGCCCAACCTCATACATGCACGTGCACATACACACACACACACACACACACACACACACATTCTACTGAGTCCATTTAGTGTTAGGTCTAGTTTAGGCAACTATATAGTTGAAATTTTACAGGTGCAGCTTCTCTGCTATGTGCAAAGAATTATCCTTCCTTGTATTTTTTTTAATTTACTTTTGTGTACATGCTTTGAAACTGTTTCTTCCTATTTGTCTTCCAAGTCACTACTTTTCTCATTTGAGTACAATTTGCTGCTAAACATGCACATTGTATTTTTCTTTTTAAATTCTGAGTGATTTTGAGTGTGGTTTTGGAAGATGAATTGCTAAACAGTCTTATTAATAAATAACCTGAAGCCAGATATTGGGGTGAAAGATCTGAAGTTGAAAGATCAGAGGGATAGAACAAGCCAGCCACACATTCTTACCACTAGGAAATCCTCAGCCCAACAGAGCTACTTCCTGTATACTCATCATGCCTTATATACCTTCTGTGCCTTGCCATCTTACTCCATTTCATCACCCAGTTACATCACCTCCTCTTTCCACCCAGCTCTATCACTTTCTATCTGTCTGTATAGACCTCCAGACCTCTACCATTAACTAGTGCTGGGAATAAAGGTGTGTGCCACCACACCTGGCCCTGTTCCCAGTGTGGGCTTGAACTCACAGAGGTCCTGATGAATCTCTGCCTTCCGAATGCTAAGATTAAAGGTATGTGCTACCACTGCCAGACCTCTATGTTTAATATAGTGGCTGGATTTGTCCTCTGATCCCAGGCAAGCTTTTTTTGTTAGAGCACAAATAAAATATCACCACATGGTTTCTAGACATTTTGTGGTTAATTTTCCTAGAAATATTTTCAAATTTGATTTTTCTTCTTTAAATGTAGTATCTGTTGTTTATAACATGTGGCTGCTCATTTAAAAATTTAATGAAGTATTAATCTGCTTTGCAAATTTTTATAACTAAATTATAATTGGTTGTGCCTTCTTGTTTGTCTTTTGTATCTACTGTTTGTGTCTTTCCTATGACAGTATCATTGTGCTCACGAATTATTCATACAAATTCCTCAAGGCAAGGTATGAATTACAAAGCATGCTCCTTTACCAGGTTGTGAGTAAAGGGGATAGTATTTTGGTTCACTTTTATCCTAAGAATACAGTTGTTCAAGACCATATTTTCACAGATAAAGTGTTGTCTATCACACTTTGCTTTGCTTAATATTTATTCTATTAATCTTTGACTTTAATTGTAATCAGAAGCTAAACTCAGTCTCCTTAGGTTCAGCAACTCTCCAACCATTTATTTAGTTCATTTAGATCATGTATGCTTTTACATTATTTTCTGTTAGTTTTGACCTTCACTTTGTGGTTTTACTTAGTCCTTACAGCTACCGATAAGTATAGTCTTCACTTCTCCTCAAAGAAATTTCTCTTTGCAACAAACAGAGACCATTACAAAACCCACAAATGATCAAAATGCAGAGTTGTATAATGAGTCCCAACTGATACATCTATACAACTTCTGTACCTAAGGCTCAGAGATCATTTTGCAAGAGGGGGTAGAAAAACTCTAAGAAACAGAAATAGCAAATTTTTTCATGAGGTTGTGTCTACTAATAGTTTCAGGAGCTACAACTTATGAAGTTTAAGCAAAACAGCTGCTTAAACAGGTCCTGAAGAAGGACACCATCTGACATGCTAATGTCAATGAGGGAAAGATGATAAGTCCTTAAACATATACAAAGAACTATGGGAAACTAAGGAATGCTGAAAGCAGGAGAAATAGTTTCTCCCAGGGATGAGAATACCAATTATTTATTCAATACAAATGGCTATCCCTCAAAACATACATGCAAGTAACATTATATGGACTGAGCAAGATGTGTGTGTGTGTGTGTGTGTGTGTGTGTGTGTGTGTGTGTGTGAAAGAAAAGGGAAAATAATGCAATTATAATTTCAAAGTATTTTAAAAATCATACAACTGCTGCTGTTTAGCTAAATTAGCATCAAACCACTCTCTATAAATATAGGGAAATAAGGTTGCACAAAGTGCTGAAAATACATTATCATTAACAGCTTAGCCCTAAGTAAGACATTTATACACTACCTGGAAGACTCACTGATTGATCATGCTAGCAGGGGACAAGAAAAACTTTAGTGCTTGATGATAGGAAGAACTAAAAAACATCATCTTCTAAGCACCACACAACCATTACAATCATGAACCAAAAGTCACTGTGGCTACTCACCCTGGATCTACATAAGACTGAATGTGCCAACAACTAGCTAAGGATGAGAAAAGGGCTCACAGGGCCCTACAACTTACAGCTGAACTGGTGGCAACTGCTTTTTCTAAGAGGGGGCAGAATAGTGTCTATTTGTGTGTACGTGCTGTGATTCCACTAGGCTCCAATAAATAGCTCTAAACCTATAGTCACATATAAAGCATGGGTTAAATTCAGTGGAACTCAAGGCAAAACACAAGGTCATTAACAAGGGAAAGAAATGTGGAGGGAAGAAGAGGAGGTGTTAGGCGTGGGAGATAAGAGACGATGCAGGAGAATGATGCATTGTATGTAATGAATAAAATTGTGAAAGAACAAAATTTATTTTAAAAATCTTAAAGCATGCTGTGTAACAAATCTTGCTGTTTATTGAGAGCTTTAGGACAAATCACATAGCCTCTTAACTATTGACAGAGAATACTGAATTTAGTTCTCCCCTGCTATTTTTTTAGTGTCCAAATTCTTATCAAGTAAGCTTCTTTTGCAACAAATTAAAGTTCCATGTTATTTTTTTTAGAAGAATAGGAAAATGATAATGGAAGACTAGTAGTAACCTCCCTGTGAAAATATAAGGAAAAGCGCACATACAGATCTGAACTTTTTTGTGTATTTTAAATTTAGTGTATGAGAGGTATTAAAGTAAACTACGTTGAAATGATCCAAGCAAGGGTGCATGAAGGAAGTAGAAGCAGTGTTAGGGAAAGGCTACCTTACCTAGGTGGTGAGAGACGTTACAGTACAATAGCAAAAGTACCTTTATCTACCAGACTTTGACATAAATTATTTTGCACATTTTTCAGAACTGTTCTACAATTATGCCCCTTTCATAGGTGGTGGTCCAGGTGTTACCCATGCTCACAATTCAAGAGCAACTGAAGTGAGATGCAAATCTGGGAAATATCTAGGACACACGAGGCTCTTCTGCAAGGTCATCGTGTGATAGTTGCTTTTGGCCCCAACAATAAGTAGAATGATTTTCTAAAGTCCTTCTCACATCTGTGAAAACACATGCAGATGGGCAAGCAAGCTGAAACTGTATCAGTAACTTGTGTTTGGAAAAGCAAGTGAATACATACCACTTGTTACTAATGCCCATAGTCTGCAAAACACTAAATGCACAATTCTTTTCTTTTGAAAAATAGTTATGCTATGCCTCTATGTTTAATGCCCAGTCATTCTTAACTCAGTCCCACAGGCATCACATTCTTGTAGCTCTTAAATGCTAGCTAAAAACAAGAAAAACAGGAAGAGAGAAAAGCCAAGGCCAATACACATGCTGTGTATTAATTCATTTCCATAAATACTAAATTAATTCTTTTTGATTAACCTCCTGGTGAAGTAAAATGAGCTCAGGTATTAATTGACCTCTTTTGTTCAAAGGGCATTCTAAATATATCTGTAAGCCTCTTAGATAAAACAAGTGTCTTACTACTTATTTCTACCTTCAGATTTCCTTTCGAAGTTCAGCTTGATTGAATGAGGTTGTGGATTAAGCAATGTTATCTTAGTCTTTCTGGTGACAGCAGCTAACCTGGAAACCTCATGGAGTAATCCTACAGTCACGCTTTCACCTGCATTCTAAATTTCAAGTCCAACCTTTAGATTTCTGAACAAAAGTAGGTATTTTAATACACAACATATTAAAAATACTGATTATAACCCACAAAATGATTGATGTGTGGCATTACTGTTACATGAAGCTTGACTGATATGCTTAAGATTTCCTAAGACAGGTGATCTATATCAAAAACCCGATTGCCTAAAATATAGTAAAGAATGTAAAACAAAACAAAACAAAAAAGGTCTGGCTGAAATGAGTTAAGAGGAAGCTTGTACACAATAAAGCAAACTTAAACCACTATTCCAGGTGAGGAAAACACAGCTTACCTCTTCAAGTCTTGGAATGCTTTATCAAAACCATTCCTCAAATAAATCAATGCCATCAAAATGAAACTTAAATTTTGAAAGTTGAAGATAAATGACTTTGTTATTTGATAGTTGTTGTAGGCTGAAAGTTAAATGACATACTGCAAACATAAACTAATAACTGTTCAAACATTTGTGTCTCCAAACTCTTCTAGCCTCTGTGATGAAGCCCATGTGGGGTCCTGTTACGTGCTTTACATAAAATAACTTACCTTTCCTTTTACAAATGAAGGAAACAATTTTTGTTTTGTTTTCTTTTCTTTTCATTTTTTTTTTTGGCAACTGAACCAAAACTTTATTTTAAACATTGTAACAATCAAGATAGCAAACAATGCTTTCATTCTTTTCAAGGTCTTATTATTACATCCTTTTCATTTAAAAAGTGAATGGCAAGCTAAGGATACAGCTCAATCATTGAAGTATGTGCCATGTGTCTTCCAAAGAAGAAAATCATAGTGTAAGTTAATCTTCCACATAAACAGTAAATGGAATGATGCCAAGAAATTACTTTTTGTATATTTTGTTTTAGCCTCTTATTACTTTATTCTTTAAAAAAATAAAGTACACGTGTGTGTGTGTGTGTGTGTGTGTGTGTGTGTGTGTGTGTGTGTGTGGTGTGTGTGTAAGTGCAGATGCCAACAATGGCCAGAAGAGGGTTTTGGATCACCTGGGTCTGGAGGTACTAGTATTTGAGAATCACTAGACATGGATGCTGGGACATAAACTGGGATTGTTTGGAAGAACATTACATGCTCTTAACCACTGAGCCATGTCTATAGCTCCTTGGTCTTTCATTGTATATTAACATTTTAGATAATGGGTTCATAGGTAATTCTTAACATTTGCTATGTTTTCATTATGTGAGAATTTTATGGGCCTGGAAAGTTTTGTTATTACTGTATCCATAAGCTTCCTCTTAACTCATTTCAGCCAGACCATAAGCTCAAATGAATCAACTATTATGCTTTAAGATAGCATGACTGGTGATTTAAGATTTGAATGACTGAACAAGTTCACAAATGTGTATTTCTTGTTTTCAGAAAACTTGACACATAGTTTCTCAAACCACCCAAGCCATTATTAAATGACATGAAAGGTGTTTACTGCATCAAAAGGCAGCCTTGCAGAATATTACTTTTCCCCCCTCTGAGCTACAGACTTTTAAATGGCACTTTCTGTAAGTGTATCTTTCCTAATAGGAAGCAATGCTGTGGTCTCTGGGAAGCTGCACATACTGTGAGAAATCTTTGGGCCTCTAGGCTGTTTATCTAATGCTGAGTTTAGACTGTATGCTTCTCCCTGTCTGTGCTTCTTTCTGGGTATCTCATCTTTGTTACAAAATAGACAAAGAACATATATTCTACACACTCAATTGGTAAGTAGCTAAAAGAGAGATATATTCATCATCATTACAGCGATATAGTGAAGTTTAATTTCAAAAAAACAATACATGGAATCTTTTCAAAGACCCATAAATGAAAATTAAACTTTCCTTAATATCTCCAGATAAATTCTCTTGTGTTTTCTTCTGAAAGAACTTTCTAACTTTAAATAAAAATACAAGAAAGTAATTTGTGTTGGGTTACCATGCATTACTACAACAAGCATGTAATCAATGGATGATTTGGGAATAGAGTGTGAAGGGGTGGCAAGATGTTATTCACCCCAACAATTTGCCCTGTTTCAGCAAATCTCCACCTTTCTAATGGCTATATGTCTCTTGTCTAGTATTTCTCTCTGGCTTCCTAACCTAGACTTGAATATTCTGTCCTTTCTAATTTCACACTGATATAAGATCTTTGCATGCCCTAATATTTTTTGTTTTTCTCTTTCCCAAGCTCAATAATGGTTGATATAAATCTTTATCTTAATTTTCAAGTTGACAATCACTCACTAACTTTAACTTGGAAGCAGCATATTTCAAATTTTAAAAAGAATATGAATTCTGTCAGGAGACATTCTTTCTCCTCTATTTTCTCTTTTTAAGTGATCAATTTTCATAGCATCTGGATCATGTGATGCTACATAGACAATGGGTTAGATCTATTCTCTTTATCCTAATTATATCAATAATCTTCTCTATTGACTCCACCTCTCATCACTTCATTAAATCTTCCTTTTTTGAAAATTAAAGTGCATATTAATATCACTTAGATAAGTATCTGTTCTTTTGTCCTATGCTTTTAATCATTCACAGTACCCCTCCTTTGAACATAGATTAGCATCCTTTCAATTCTGTTCACTACAAAGTCAATAGATGATGCAACTGCATATTTAGAGTTTTCCATGGATTTCCCAGAACACTGCCTCCTTAATATTTGAAAATATATTTTTTAAAGCCAACATAAATATCTCCCCTTTTGGAAACATGATACAGAGCTTCTTTCTTATCCCATCTCCAGTGGTTTAATCACATCATCATCTCTAATTTTACAAAATATTCTCCATTATACTTTGTTCATGTGTAGTAGCAGTGCTACTTGTTTCCAAGCCTTTCCTACATTATATGACATCTTTTTCTCTCATTCCCAGATCTGCAGCAGAATACCTATGACAGCCTTCCCATTCTCACAGTTCCCATTTCCCGTGGATCCCACAGGTCTTCCCCTTCTAACCTCCTAAACCTTTGCTTTATCCCAGTGCTCTACTCCAGCAGACACCCCCTGCTAACCTACAGGCCACACCTGCCAGTACAACAAGTAGGCTGGAAGCAGATCCACACCTCTCCTTGTGCACCTTCAGTTCTCCTCCCCTCAGTTTCATCCCCAGTTCTGCAGCAGAAAACCTACCGTGGTCTCCCTTACTCTCTGACCCCATCCCCAATGGATTACAAAGATCTTCTCTACCAACCTTTCTTCTCCCAACATATCGGATCATCATAGTCTCCAACATCTTCATGTATTCATTGGGAACACACCCGCTGAGCAAGACAGGGAAAAAGGTAAGCCAACCAAAGACCTTCACCACTCCTTTCTCCCCTCCAAATTCAATCCCCAGTCTCATCACTAGTGCTGCAACAGAATACCGGCCATAGCCTTCCAACACCATGTGTATCCCACAAACCATCCCCTCCTAATTTCCCTTCCCTTACTTGTCCCTGTATCCCAGCTCCCAACTCCATTTATCTCTGATAAACCACAGGTTACAGATGCCAGAAAACAAGCCAACCTTCCTGCAGATCACTTTTCTATCTCTTCCCCGGATTCCATCCCACAGGGTCGTCCAATTCTCTGCAGCAGGACACCTGTGACAGCCTTCACTGTCCCCCTGCTCCCATCTCCTGCGGATCCCACAGATCTTCCCCTTCTAACTTCCATGCCCCAAACAATGGTTTACCCCAGCCCCCAAATCCAGCAGGCATCAGCTGCTAACCCACAGGCCATCCTTGCCAGGAAAAGAGGTAGTCTTCCTGCAGATCTTCTTTTCTCCATCTTTCCCCCCAAGATCCAATCCCCAAGTCTCATCCCCAGCTTTGCAGCAGAACATCTGTGGCAGCCTTGGCAGACCCAATGTCCACTCCTCCAGGGGCAACAAGTAGGCTGACAGCAGACCTACACTTCCCCTCCAGTTCTAATCCTCTCAAACTCATGCCCAGCTCAGTAGCAGAACATCCGCTACAGTCTGTATTTCCTCTCTAACCCATCATCACTGGATTACAAAGATTGTACCAGGCTTTTTCCTTTAGGCCACCAACTAGCACCTAAATCATGACACAGAGACTTCTTATTAGTTATGAATCTCAGCCTTATCTTAGCTGTTATTTTAATCTGTTTCTCTCTTTATCTACATTTTTTCCCTCAGGCTTTTTACCTATTTTTCTGTATGTCCTAATCTGCGTCTGCTGGCTGATGTCTGGCTGCCTGGCTGGCCTCAGGTGGCTTCTTCTCTTTCTCTCTTATTCTCTCTTCTCTCCTCCTTCTTCTCTCTTGTTCTTCTAGAGCCTTGATTTCTCTTACTACTTATTCTCTCTGCCTGCCAGTCCCAACTATCCTTTTCCTGCAAAGCTATTGGCTATTCAGCTTTTTATTAGACCAATCAGGGGCCTTAGGCAGGCAAGGTGAGACAGCAACACATCTTTCCATAATTACACAAATGCAGCATAAACAAATGTAGCACATCTTTACATAGTTAAAATAATATTCCACAATAAAAGATCTCTTCCATCCTTCCTTCACTCAACTCATCCCAGTCTTTGGGTCTCCAACACCAGCAGGCACTCCCTTTGAACAAAGCAGCCAAGGACGCCAAAAAAACAAGAAGCATCCAGCCATCAAACCCTCTGAAAATCCAGAGAGGAAAGAGAAACCAAGGAACAAACATCTACCTCACAAAGATAAAACCAGAAATCAGCACCTAAACCTATAATCATCTCTAACTCAGATAGATGCCAGATTAAAAACACAAACAATATCAACTAGAGCAATATATCCATCTTCAATAAAACCTAGCTATCCTATAACAGCAGAACCTGAATACTCCAACAGAACTGAAGCAGAAGAAAAACACAGACCTTTAAAGCAACTATATAAAGATGATAGAGTTTCTTAAAGAAGGAAATTAACAAATACCTTAAAGTAATTCAGAAAAACACAAAGAACTAGAGAAAAATGAATAAGTCCCTTAAAGAAATCCAAGAAAACACAGTGAATGAAAATTAATAAAAACTGTTCAATACCTAAAAAATGGAAATAGAATCAATAAAGAAATCACAAGCTAAGAGAATTCTGAAAATGAATTAAGGATTGGAACAGGAACCACAGAGGCAAGTTTCAACAATACAATATAAGCAAGGAATGAGAGACTCTCAAGTGATAAAGATATGAGAGAAGAAGATACATCAGTCAAAGAAAATGTCAAATCTAAAGAACTCCTGACACACAACATTAAGTAAATCTGGGACACTATGTAAAGACCAAGCCAAAGAACAATAGGAATAGAGGAAGGAGAAGAATCACAGCTCAAATGCCCAGAAATTAATTTCAACAAGATCATAGAAAAAAATATTCCTAACCTTAGGAAGGATATGCCTATAAAGGTACAAAAAGATTGTAGAACACCAAATAAACTGTACTAAAAAAGAAAGTCCCTTCGTCACATAATAACCAAATCACTAAATGTACATAGCAAAGAAATACGAAAAGCTGCAAGGGAAAAGGACAAGTAGCATATAAAGGCAGACCTATTATAATACCACCTGACTTCTCACTGGAGACTCTAAAAGCCAGAGTAACTTAGACAGATATGTGGCAGACTCTAAGACAACAGAGATGCCAGCCCAGACTACAATACCCAGGAAAACTTTCAATAACCAAAGATAGAGAAAATAAGATATTCCACAATAAATACAACCATACATAAGGTGCTAGAAGGAAAACGTCAACCCTAAGAAGGTCAGCTACAACCTTAAAAAACATAAGAAATAAATAATCTCTGAACAACCAGATCAAAAAAGGGTAACACACACACACACACACACACACACACACACACACACACACACACACATGAAACACCAACAACAAAAGAAGAAGAATCAACAGTCATTAATTGGTTATTGATAGCTCTCAGTATCAGTGGTCTCAATTGCTCCATAAAAAAATACAGACTAGTAGAATGGATTGGAAAACAGGATCCATCCTTCTTCTACATCCAAAAGTCAACCACAACATCAAGGATAGACATCACCTCAGGTAAAGGGTTGGAAAAAGTTATTCCAAGCAAATGGACCTAAGAAGCAAACTCAGTCATTTTTATATTTAGCAAAAGAGACTTCAAACAAAAACTACACAGAAGATATAGGAAAGGATAGATACCACAGACTTATTAAAGAAAAAATCCACCAAAATGACATTTCAATTCTTAAAATATAAGCCCCAAACCCAAGATCACCCAAGTTTGTAAAAGAAACACTAAATCACATATTGGAGCTAACAATTGATAATGGGAGAGTTCAATGCCCCACTCTCACCAATAGACAGGTCAGCCAGACAAAAACTACACAGAGAAATCTGAGCAGTAACAGAATTTATAAACCAAAGGAACTTAACAAGTATTACAGAACAGGTCACCCAAACACAGAAGAATTTTTATTCCAGCATGCTGGGGTCTGCCATCCCACATGAAGGCTAAATGGCAAAGAACCTGAGAGCAGTCTGCAAACTCCTTTTAGGCATAGCCAAGGGGAGGTCCTAGAGCTGTTAGGTCATTTTAGATTTGATTCGCTTAAGCAAATGGCAATTATATTAGTAGGTTCTGATTGACTAGGGCTAGTCAGGGACTGACTGATCAGGGTTACAGCTATTGGAACATTTGGACAAATCCCAGGCTCCATCCTTGAGCTGGTGTGGAGACTGGCTGGCCTAGTAGGCACTGATTGTGGGTGCTGGCTCAGTGGCCCAGGCATGGTGCATGCTATCTCCCTTGTTCCCTGTTATCAGTGGCACCAGTCATTAATTGCCCTTTGTTTGTGGCTCTTTCAGAAACTGCCTGTTTATTCTCAGGAAACCAAAACTGAGACCTGATCTCTGAGAGAAAACTGAGCAGCTTATTATGGCATCTGCTCAGTCCTTTCATTTACCTCATGGAACTTTCTCTAAAATTGAACAGATACTTGTACACAAAGCTCACTCAACTTATAAAAAATAAATTGAAATAACTCCCTATATCTTATCAGACTACAATGGATTAAAGCAACAACAGAAAAAAAGAAAATTGATAAAGTCATGGAAACTGAACAACTACCTACCGTATTCAATGAAAATGAATACACAGCATGCCCAAACTTACAGGACACAATGAAAATAGTTCTAGTAGGAAAGTTTATAACACTTACTGCATACATAAAAAAATAAAACAAAAAAGAACTGGAGAGGTGTCATACTAGCGAATTAACACCACACCTGAAAAGTCTAGAACAAAAGAATGAACCACAGGCAAAAAGAAGTAGGTGGCAGGAAATAATCAAACTCAGGGCTTAAAAACAATAAAATAGAAACAAAGTATTGATGCAAAGAATCAATGAAACAAAGAGTTGGTTCTTTGAGAAAATCAACAAAATAAACAAACACTTTTCAAATTAGCTAAAAAGTGAGAGAGACTATCCAAATTCAGAAAGTCGGAAACAAGAGGGGGACATAACAACAGACACTGAGGAAATCTCAAGAATCATAAGGACAAACTTTAAAACCTGTACTCCAGCTGCCCCACATGCAGGCCAGCAGGGAAGACTTCTGAGAGCAGACATCCCCACCAACAGCTGCAATCAGACCAGGCCCTGCAGTCTACAAGACACACTTCCTGCCCAAAACCCACCCATTCCCCTGCAAGCTCAGTGGCTCCCTGAGAGGCAGAATTTTCCCAGCCCAGGCCCCAGGAGCACTAGCTGTGTCCCCTTTCCCCCACCCCAAAACCTGAACATCACAATGTAGAAGAAACAGAAGAAAGCTACCTTAAAAATAACTTTATGGAGACAATAAAGATGAAATGAAAAATTCCTTTAAAGAAATTGAGGAAAACACAAACAAAAAAATTGAAAAAAATCAATAAATCCCTTAAAGAAAGTCAAGAAAACCAAGAAAAAGCAATTAAATAGGTGAAGGAAACAGTTCAAGACCTGAAAATTGAAATTCAAAGAAGACACAAATTGAGGGGTACTGGAAATAGAAAATCTGAGTTAAACGAACAGGAACTACAGATGCAAGCATAACCAACAGAATGCAAGAGATGGAAAAGAGAATCTCTGGTGTGGAGGATATAATAGAGGAAATAGATTGATCAGTCAAAGAAAACACTAAAGTCAAAAAAATCATAAAACAATACATCCAGGAAATCAGGGAGAACATGAAAAGGCCATACCAGCGAATAATAGGGATCAAAGAAGGAGGAAAATACCAAGTCAAAGGCACAGAAAATATATTTTAAATGATCATAGAAGAAAACTTTACCAATGTAAAGAAGGAAATACCTATGAAGATACAAGAAGCTTATAGAACACCAAATAGACTAGGCTCCCAAAAACAGTCCCATACCACATAATAATCAAATGACTAAACATACAGATTATAGAAAGACTATTAAGACTAGCAAAGGAAAAATGGCAAGTGACTTATAAAGGTAGACCTATCAGAATAACACATGACTTCCCAATGGAGATTCTGAAAGCCAGTAGGTCCTGGACACACATAATGCAGACACTAAGAGACCATGGATGCCAGCCCACACTACCATACCCAGCAAAACTTTCAATTACCGTAGACAGAATGCACAAGACATTCCAAGACAAAACCAGATTTAAACAATACTTATCCACAAACCCAGCCCTACAGAAAGAAAGCAAAAGAAGAAAACTCCAACCTAAGGAAATTAGATGTACCCATGAAGACTCAGGCAATAGATAACCCCACAGCAATGCATTCCAAAGAAGGAAAATACACACACACTACCACCAAAAGATAACAGGAATTAAAAATCACTGGTCTTTAATATCCCTTAATATCAATGGACTCAATTCCCCTATAAAAAGACACAGGCTAACAATGGATTTGAAAACAGGATCCATCTTCCTACTGCATACAAGAAACACACCTCAACTTTAAAGCAGACACTACCTCAGATTAAAAGGCATGGGAGGAGGGGACTGGACCTACCTGGACTGAGTCCACCAGGTTGATCTCAGTCTGTGGGGAAGGCTTTGCCCTGGAGGAGATTGGAATGGGGGGCGGGCTGGGGGGAAGGTGAGGGGGGCGGGAGGGGGGAGAACAAGGGAATCTGTGGCTGATATGTAGAACTGAATTGTATTGCAAAATAAAAATTAAAAAAAAAAAAAGGCTGGGAAAAGACTTTCTAATCAAATGGACTTAAGAAGCAAGCTGGTGTAGCTATCCTAATATCTAACAAAATAGACTTCAAACAAAATCAATCAAAAGAGATCAGGAAGGACATTACATTTTCATCAAAGGAAAAATTTACCAGGATGAAGTCTGAATTCTGAACATTTATACCCCAAATACAAGGGTACCAACATATGTAAAAAAAAAATTACTAAAGCTTAAATAACACACCAAACACCACATACTAGTAGTGGGAGACTTCAATATCCCAGTCTCACCAATGGACAGGTCTGCCAGATAGAAACTTAACAGAGAAATAAGGGATCTAACAGATGTTATGACTCAAATGGACATAATAGATATCTATAGAACACTCCATCCTAACACAAAAGGATATACCTTCTTCTCAGCACCCAATGGAACCTTCTCTATAATTGACCACATACTTGGTCACAAAGCAAATCTCATCAGATACAAAAAAAAATCAGAATAATCTCCTGTATTTTATGGGATCACCATGGCTTAAAGTAAGACTTCAACAACAACAAAAAATTACAGAAAGCCTACAATTTCATGGAAACTGAATAATGTTCAACTGAATCACCAATGGATCAAGGAAGAAATAAAGAAAGAAATTAAATACCCAAACTTATGGGACACTATGAAACCAGTCCTAAGAGGAAAACTCACAGTACTAAATGCCCACATAAAGAAGTTGGAGAAATCTCACACTAGCAATTTAACAGCACTCCATAAAGCTATAGAACAAAAAGAAGCAAACTCACCCAGGAGGAATGGACACCAGGAAATAATCAAATTGAGGGCTGAAATCAATAAAATTGAAACAAAGAGAACAATACAAAGAATCAATGAAACAAAGAGTTGGTTCTTTGAGAAAATCAACAAGATAGGCAAGTCCTTATCCAAACTAACCAAAAGGCAAAGAGAGAACATCCAAATTAACAAAATCAGAAATGAAAAGGGAAACTCAACAACACACAACAAGGAAATCCAGAGAATCATTAGGTTATACTTCAAAAATTTGTATTCACAAAGTTGGAAAATCTAAAAGAAATGGGTAATTTTCTAGATAAGTACCACATACCAAAATTAAATCAAGATAATAAGATAAACAATTTAAATAGATCTATAACCCCTAAGGAAATAGAAACAGTCATTAAAATCTCCCAACCAAAAGAAGTCCAGGACCAGATGGTTTCAGAGCAGAATTCTACCAGAATTTCAAAGAAGACCTAATACTAATACTCTTCAAACTATTCCACACAACCAAAACAGAAGCAAAACTGCCAAACTCATTTTATGAGGCTACAGTTACCCTGATATCCAAACCACACAAAGATGCAACAAAGAAAAAAAAAACTACAGACCAATCTCCCTAATGAACATTGATGCAAAAATACTCAGTAAAATACTTGCAAACCGAATCCAAGAACACATAAAAAATAGTCATCTACCATGATCAAGTAGGCTTCATCCCAGAGATGTATGAATAGCTCAACATATGAAAATCTGTCAATGTAGTACACCATATAAACAAACTGAAAGAAAAAAAACCACATGATCATCTCATTAGATGCTCAAAATGCCTTTGACAAAATCCAACATCCTTTCATGATAAAGGTCTTGGAGAGATCAGTAATACAAGGAACATATCTGAACATAATAAAGGCAATTTACAGCAAGCAGATAGCCAACATCAAATTAAATGGAAAGTAACTCAAAGCAATTCTACTAAAATCAGGAACAAGACAAGGCTGTCCATTCTCCCCATGTTTATTCAATATAGTACTTGAAATTCTAGCTAGACAATAAGACAACTAAAGGAGACCAAGGGGATACAACTTGGAAAGAAAGAAGTCAAACTTTCCCTATTTGCAGATGATATGATAGTATAGATAAGTGACGACCAAAATCCTACCAGGGAACTCTTACATCTGATAAATACCTTAAGCAATGCGGCAGGATACAAGATGAACTCAAAAAAATTGGTAGCTCTCCTTTATACAAATGATAAATGGGCTGAGAAACAAATCAGAGAAACATCTCCCTTTACTATAACACAAATAACATAAAATATCCTGAGATAACTCTAACTAAGCAAGTGAAAGACCTGTATGACAGGAACAACCTTAAATCTTTGAAAAATAAAGTTGAAGAATATATCAGAAAATAGAAAGATCCCCTATGCTTATGGATAGGTAGAATCAAAATAATAAAAATGTTAATCTTACCAAAAGCAATCCACAGATTCAATGTAATCCCCATCAAAATCCCAAAATAATTCTTCACAGACCTCAAAAAACAATACTCAACTTCATATGGAAAAACAAAAGACACAGGATAGCCCAAACAATCCTGTACAATAAAGCAACTTCTAGAGGCATCATCATCCCTGACCTCAAGCTCTGCTATAGATCCATAGTAATAAAAACAGCTTGGTATTGGCATAAAAACAGACACGTGGACCAATGGAATTAAATTGAAGACCCTGACATTAACCCATACACCTATGAACACCTGATTTTTGACCAAAGAGCCAAAACTGTACCATGGAAAAAAGAAAGCATTTTCGACAAATGGTGCTGGCATAACTGGATGTCAACATGTAGAAGATTGCAAATAGATCCATATCTATCATCATGCACAAGACTCAAGTCCAAGTGGATCAAAAATCTCAACATAAATCCAGGTACACTGAACCTGATAGAAGAGGAAGTAGAAAGAGCCTTGAATATTGGTACAGGAGATCACTTCCTAAATATAACACCAGTAGCACAGACACTGAGATCAACATTTAATAAATGGGGACCTCCTGAAACTAAGAAGCTTCTGTAAGGCAAAGGACACAGTAAATAAAAAAAAAATGACAGCCTATAGAATGGGAAATGATTGTCACCAACCCCACATCTGACAAAAGGCTGATCTCCAAAATATACAGAGAACTCAAGAAACTAGACATCAAAATACCTAACAAACCTATTTAAAAATGGGCTACAGAGCTGAACAAAGAATTCTCAATGGAAGAATCTCAAATGGCTGAAAAACATTTAAGGAATTGTGCAACATCCTTAGTCATCAGGGAAATGCAAATCAAAATGACTCTGAGATAACATCTTACACCTGACAGAATGGCTAAGATCAAAAACACTGAAGACAGCCTTTGTTGGAGAAGATGTGGAGTGAAAGGAACACTCCTCCACTGTTGGTGGGAATGCAAACTTGTACAGCCACACTGGAAATCAGTTTGGCTGTTTCTCAGAAAACTGGCAATCAATCTACTCCAAGACCCAATGATACCACTCTTGGGCATATACTCAAGAAATGCTCAATCATACCACAAGGACACTTGCTCAACTATGTTCATAGCAGTATTATTCATAATTGCCAGAACTTGGAAACAACCTAGTTGCCCCTCAACTGAAGAATGGATAAAGAAAATGTGGTACATATAAACAATGGAGTACTACTCAGCAGTTTAAAACAATGACATCATGAAATTTGCAGACAAATGAATGGAACTAGAAAATATCATCCTGAGTGTGGTAACCCAGACTCAGAAGGACAAACATGGTATGTACTCACTCACAAGTGGATACTATATCTAAAGCAAAGGATAACCAGACTACAACCCACAGCTCCAGAGAATCTAGGTAACAAGGAGGACCCTAAGAGGGATGCATGAATCACTCTGGAAGGGGGGAAATAGATGAGATCTCTTGAGTAAACTGGGCATGAAGTGGGGCAATGGAGGGTAGAGGATGGGATGGGAACATTGGAGAATGGAATGGTCGAGCTGGAACAGGGGTAGAGTAGGAGAGCACTGAGGAAAATATGTTGATAGAGGGAAACATCATGGGTAAATGGAGAAACCTGGTGCTAGAGAAGTTACCAGGAATCCACAGGGATGATGCCAGCTTAGACTACAAGCAGTGGTGGAGGGGTTACCTGAGATGGCCTACCTAGGTGATCAGATTAGTGAATGCCCTAACTGTCATCATAGGGCCTTCATCTAGTAACTGATGGAAACAGATGCAGAGAGCCATGGACAAGCACCAGGACAAGCTCTGGAAGTCCAGTGTAAGAGAGGGAAGAGGGATTTTATGAGCAAGGGGCATTAAGACCATGATGGGGAAACTTACAGATACAACAGAACCAAGCCAGTGGGAACTCATGAACTTCGGATTGACAGCTATGGAGCTTGCATGGGACTGGACTGGACCCTCTGCATAGTGAGACAGTTGTGTAGCTTGGTCTGTTTGACGGGCTCCTGACAGTGGCAATAGGATCTATCTCTGGTGCATGAACTGGCTTTTTGGAGCCCATTGCCTATGGTAGGTGAGATACCTTACACAGCCTTGATGCAGGGGGAGGGGCTTGGACCTGCCTCAGTTGAATGTGCCAGGCTTTGCTGACTCCCTATGAGAAGCCATACCTTTTCTGGAGTGGATAGGGGGTTGGCTTGGGGTGAAGGCTGGGGGGGGAGAGGGGGAGGGATGAGGGGACGATCTGTGGTTGGTATGTGGAATAAATAAAAAATTTCTTAATTAAAAAAAACTGTACTCCACCAAATTTAAAAATCAAAAAGAAATGAAAATTTTTCTCTATGGTTATCACTTACCAAAGAGAAATAAAATCAGATAAACAATTTAAATAGACTTATAACCCCTAGTGAAATAGAAGCAGTTAAATCTCCTAATCAAAGAAGTCCAGGGCCAAATGGCTTTAGTACAGAAATCTGCCAGACTTTCAAAGAAGAGTTCATACAAATACTTAACAAATTATTCCACAAAATAGAAACAGAAGGAAAACTACACAATTTATTTTATGAGGCCAAATCACATAAAGACCCTGATACTCAAATCACATAAAAACCCAACAAAAAAAGAGAATTACAGACCAATTTCCCTTAAGAATGTAGACACAAAAATAATAAAATACTTGCAAACCAAATCCAAGAACACAACAAAAAGATCATCCACCAAGAACAAGTAGGCTTCATCACAGAGATGCAGGAATGTTCAATACATGAAAATCAATAAATGTAATCCACCATAAAAAACAGTAGTTCTCAACCTTTCTAATATTGTGACCCTTTAATGCAGTTCCTCATGTTGTGGTAACCCTCAACCATAAAATTAGTTTTGCTGCTACCTCATAACTGTAATTTTGCTACTGTTATAAATCATAATATAAATATCTGATATGCAGGATATCTGATAATTCAACCTCTGTGAAAAGGTTGTTCAATGCCAAAAGGGTTTTGATTCATAAGTTGAGAACAAGTGATATAAACAAACTGAAAGAAAAATAAACAGATGATCCTCTCATTAGATATAGAGAAGGCCTTTGACAAAGTCCAACATCCCATCATGATAAAAGTCCTGGAGAGATTAGGGATAAAAAGGACATACCTAAACATAATAAAGGCTATTTACAGCAAACCAATAGCCAACATTAAATTAAATGAAGAGAAATTCAAAGCATTTCCACTAAAATCAGAAACAAGTCAATGTTGTCCACTCTCTCCATATCTATTCAATATAGTGCTTGAAGACTCAGCTAGAGCAATAAGACAACTGGAAGAGGTCAAGGAGACACAATGGAAAGAAGTCAAAGCACTCCTATTTATAAATGACACGATAGTATACATACATGACTCTAAAAATTCACTGCAGTACTCCTACAGCTCATAAACACTTTTAGCAATGTAGCTGGATACAAGATTAACTCAAAACACGAGTAACCTTTCTATATACAAATGACAAACAGACTGAGAAAGAAATTAGGGAAACACCACACATATTAAATATTTTGGAGTAACTCAAATCAAGCCAGTAAATGTCTTGTATGATGAAAACTCCAGTTCTTTGAAGAAAGATATAGAAGACGAAAAGATCTTCTAGGCTCATGGATTGGTATGATTAACATAGTAAAAAATGGCTATCCTATGAAAACAAATTTACAAATTCAATGCAAACCTCATCAAAATTCTAACACAGGTCTTCACTGACCTTGAAAGGACAATACTCAAGTTCTTATGGAAAAAGAAACAACCCAAGATAGCTAAAACAACCCAGAACAATGAAAGAACTGCTGGAGTTCTCACCATTCTTGATTTCAAGTTGTACTACAGAGTTATAGTAATAAAAACTGGATGGTATTAGCTGAAAAACACACATGAGACCCAGATATAAGTTCACAGATCTATGGACACATGATTTTTGATAAAGAAACCAGAAATACATACTAGAAAAAAGACAGTGTCTTCAATAAATAGTGCTGGTCAAACTATATGACTGTGTGTAGAAGAATGTAAATAGATGCATACTTATCACCATGCACAAAACTCAAGGCCAAGTGGACCAAAGACTTCAACCTAAAACCAGATATACTGGACTTGATAGAAGAAAAAGTGGAGAATATCTTTGAATATATTGGCACAGCAGAAGTCTTTCTGAACAGAAAACCATTAGCACAGGTGCTGAGATCAACAATTGATAAATGGGATATCATGAGATTGAAAAGCTTCTGTAAGGCATAGAACACAGTAATTTGGGCCAGGCAGCAGCCTAGAGAATTGGAAAAGATTTTTACCAACTCTATAATTGATAGAGTAGTAATATCAAAAACATAAAAAGAACTCTTGAAACTAGATATCAAAAAACTAAGTAATCAAATTTAGAAATGGGGTACAGAAGATATACACAGAGTATTCTCAATGGAGGAAACTCAAATTGCTGAGTAACACAAACAGAAATGTTCAATATCCTTAGCCATCAGGAAAAGCAAATCAAAATTACACCTGTCAGAATGGCTGAGATCAATAACACAAGTAACAGCTCAGGCTGGTGAAGATTTGGAATAAGGGAACACTCCTTCATTGCTGCTGGGAGTGCAAACTTCTATAGCCACTATGGAAATTGATATAGAGGTTCCTCAGAAAATTGAAAATTGATCTACCTCAGGATCCAGCTATACCACTCTTGGACATATACCCAAAGTATGCTCCACCCTACCACAAGGTCACTTCCTCAACCATGTTTATTGATGTTTAATTCATAATAACCAGAAATTGAAAACAATCTAGATAGCCCTTTACAGGAGAATGGCTAAAGGAAATGTGGTACATTTATACATTGGTATTAGTCAACTGTTAAAAAAGTGGCATCATGAAATTTGCAAGCAAATGGACATAACTAGAACAGCAATCATTCTTAATGAGGTAAACCAGACCCAGAAAGATAATTGTGGTATTTATTTGCTTATATGTGGGTATTAGCCATTATTAAATTATAACCATAGACTATATATATAGTCCACAGACCTAGAAAGGTTAGATATAGAGGAAGGGTCTTGGGTAGATACATGGATAGGACTGCCAGTAGTGGGAGATGGGAATTGGAGGTAAAACAGAGGAAGATAGGGTAGAGGGAGAGAATTCAGGAAGAGAAAGTTGGAACTGAGGAACATTTAAGAGATAATATGGAAACCTAGCGCAGTGGATACTTCCTAAAATATATGAAGGCAATCCTAATGAAGTCTCCCAATAATGTGGGCTCTGAAGTCTTAACCAGCCAACTATTGTTACCAAATGAGACTTCTAGTAATGGGACTAGGTTGCATTCAATTGAACTGTTGACCAAGAAGGGTTGCATAAAAATCCCCAAACAACTCAAGCTGTTGTGAAGGCAAAAGACTGTTCTTTGCAAGCACAGTAGGGGCCCTACTGACTAGAACAACTGACCCACAACTCATTGAACATGGAGAAGTCCAGACGGTGCATACATAGTGCCTTTACCTGTACATCCTAGTGTCTTTAATGTGGTAAAGTACTCCCTAGGCTACCAAAAGAAAATCATCAACAACAACCTAGCCACAAAGCCTTTGAGCTATAATCTGTCCTGCCTGCAAAATATGCTAGGGCAATGATGGCACAGGATTTGAGGGAGTAGCTAACTAACCTCTGATTTGACTTAAGGCCCACTCATATGATACTGAACCCATACCTGACACTGCTTGGGTGACCAAGAACCAGAGACTGGATATCCCAGAGACCTAGGGTAAAATCAAACACTACTGGTCTGAAAAAAAATATCTCCCAATGATATTCTTCTATACTCACAGTCACAGGTCACTGCCTTATTCAGTCATAATCAGAGAAGCTTCCTCCAGCAGCACATGGGAACCCACAACCAGACATCACATGGAGAAATAATCTAAATTAGATGTTTCCATCAAATCCCTCCCCTCGGAGCCCAGGGAATCCCACTGATGAGATGAGAAGAGTGTAAGAGCTAGAGAGGATGGAGGACACTAGGAAAGAAAGACCCTCTAAATCAAATATTATAGCTTCCCCTCCCTCCAACCCTCCCAGTTCCTCCCTATCTCCCTTCCCTGTGGATTCATTCCTTTTCTGTCTCTCATTAGAACAAAAATTAGAAAAGCAAATCTAAGCAAAGCTCAGACGAACTCACAGCAACTGAAGAAGCAAGAAAGGGCTGACACAGATCTTCACCAGGTCCTCTGTGTATATATTAAAGCTATTCGGTCAGTAATTTTGTGGGACTCTGGAGTGTGTGAACATGTAGGTCTCTAACTCTTGTGCTTGCCCTTAAGACTCTTTTCCTTCTGTTGGATTGCTTTGTCCAACTTTGATATGATGGATTTTGCCTATCTTATATTTTATCGTGTTTGGTTGTTATCACTTAGAAGACTCTTCTTTTCTAATGAGAGACAGAAAAGGAGTTAATCCAGAAAGAATAGAAGGTGGGGACAAACTGGGAGGAGTAGAGGAAGGAGAAACTATAATCAGGATATATTGTATGAGAAAAGAATCTATTTTCAATAAAGGGAAAAATGAAAAAAAATGACATTTTTTTTGTGGGAATTGGAGTTGGGTCCATGATTCCTCCTACCCAAATCATTTAAGCACTTCTAGCATAATACATAACACAGAATAGTTATTCAACCTGTATTTGTTACAATAAATGGAGTCCAACACTCATGAAACTAATTTTCTACTGTTTTTATAATATCATAATAGATTGTACTTGAATAATGTGTGGTTTTTTACCAGTGGAAGCAAAACAAGCAAACTCAGAAAATGAATATATATTGACAGATAGAAACATTTTCGAAACTTTAGAAATATTGGCTACTTCTTCAGCATTTCATGGGAAATTTTAGTCTCTACTTACCTTGTGGATCATAATAGTTATTTCCCAATGAAAAATAAACATTCACATACTGATATTTATCTAGAAGGAAATTTCCAAAATTTAGTTCTTATCTTTGTGTGTATATATGGCATTTGGTTTTAGTGTGTGTGTGTGTGTGTGTGTGTGTGTGTGTGTGTGTGTGTGTGTGTGTGTGTTTGTGTGTATTTGCATGGTTCCATTTAACTGGTTATTACAGCAAATGACACTTTAAGAAAAGGCTGAGTCCCCAGTTCTGTTTGCTAATTCACAGGGTTTTGTTGAAGTTAAATAAGCAAATTCATTTCATCCAAAATAACTGTGAGCCTTCATCCCTCATTAATCTATGAGAATCTTTCCTTGTCTGTGGTATAAACACAGCAACAGGAGGCTCCAGGACAAAGCTGAAATACCTCCCAACTTAATCGGGAATTCAAACATTAAGTTAATAAATAATTTGAGAGGATGGAAATATGGTTCAGCAGTAAAAAGCACTTGTAGTTCTTCCAGATGATCCAAATTCAGTTCACATCATCCATTTCTGCTCCCTCACAAACTCTTGTAAGTCCACCACAATTGGACTGTAATGGCCTTTGATCTCTGCGAACATATATTTACACATATATCCAAACATACACATATATTTTTAAAAAGAAATATTTTAATCCAGGTGCAATGATGCATGCTAGTAACCCAGGACAAACCAAAAGGATATTCTTCACTGCGGAGTAAGTTGGAGGCCAACCTGGGCTACATGAAACCTTCTGGCAAAAGCAAGTAAGACATATTTAGGCTCTGATGGAAGAAATCTTTTAACGAAGCATGAGGCATTGTGTATGTGGTACATATATGCAATCCCAGAATGGAGGGTGATACAAAGGGTCTCAAGTTGCTCATCCTGAGTAACAAGGAGTTCAAGCCTAACTAGAAAGTAATAAAATTTAAAGGGGGAATGGGGTAAAGCTGGGGTGAAGCTCAGTGGTAAAGTTGGTGTCAAGAATGAACCATAAGTCCATAAATCAATCTCTATAATCCCACAAGAAAGAATAAAAAAAAGAAGGAACAGAAAATTATGTATTAGAAATTTCCAAAAACAAATTTAAAAATCCAAAACTTAGAAAGATTAGAAGTTTAGACAAATTTATTTTTAAAAAATCAAAAGGCTATAAAAATGAGAAATAAGACAGAAAATGTGATAAAACTAGGAGGCTGCATCAGGAATGTTAAGACTAAAAGTCTGATGAGTTTCTAAATAAGAAAAGAAGGAGACATCAGGGAAAGAACTTTTTAAATCATGCTTCAAAGGAGAACAGGAATTTGCGACAGATTTATAAAATGAATGCTACAAACCATGGCAAAATAGACTGATTAGAAAGACATCTGTAGTGTGCTTCAAAGCATCAGAGAAATGTACTCACACAAAAATCTTTAAAGAGAAAAAGAAATCATGAATTTCCATGCAAGAGAGCAGAAGAATAAACAGTTCATATTGCTCAGTAGCATCCCTCTATCCAGCAGTTGATTCCCATTCTAGAATTTCTGTACTAAGCAAATTAATTACAAAGTAGCTAAACAAAACTTTAGAGCAGCATTTCTCTGTCTCCAAAACTATTTACTTTAAGATTCATAACAGTAGCAAAACTATAGTTATAAAATAGCAACAAAAATAATTTTATAGTGGAGGGTCACCACAGCACTTGGAAACTGTATCCAAGGGTCACCACAGCTCTAGAAAGGTTGAGAACCACTGCTGTAGAGTGATGTGAGATCTTTAAAATATTCTTTTTGATGCAGTGAGACATATTAAACTGCTGGAAAATATTCTGCACAAAAGTGAAGAATGAACCAGTAAAAGGGAAGCTCAGTGACATAGGGAAGAAAGAGGGGTCCTAAGAAGAGACCTGCAATATGGTGAGTGTGCTGCACATCTGAAAGTCTAGACCAATGAGAATGGACCCCATTGGAAGGCTCTGGAAATACATCTACACAATTAAAATGGATGAAATCCATCATTTAAAATTATGTTGAGCAAAAATTACATACCATGAGGAATGATAAATTAATGACAAACATATTTTTAAAAGTCAGCAAAAGCACATAAGCACAAAAGGACATCCGTGTGTGCAGTCCTTGTGTGGTCTAGGCAGCCAGTCACTATTCTGGCTATTGCTACAGCTGAACAGGGTCCTTTCAGTTTGATATGAACCCCACTTACCTATTTTTGCTCTTATTTTCTGGGTTGGGGTCTTCTAAAAATTCCTGTTAGTCAAATGTCCTGAAATATATTTCCTATTTTCAGCAAGCATGTTTGTATTTTAAGGTATTATATTTAAATGTTTTTCATTTGTGTTAATTTTTTTTTTTTTTTTTTTACCATTTGAGAGATAAAAAAGTCAAGATCTATTCCTCTGAATATGGATTTCCAATTTCACTGGCCCTGTTTACTAAGAAGACTGTCTCTTCACCGGCTCATGTTCTCCGCTTCTTTGTTGAAAATTAGTTGGCAGCAAACGAATGAATTTACTTCTCCCCTGCTCTTTCCCTTCAGTTGAACATTTGCAGGCTGGTCCAACTAGTTACTACAGGTTTACACTATGTTCTGAAGTCAGGTAACATAAAGTCACTGGCTTTTTCATTTTCACACCACCTCTCAAGTTGGCTTTGAAGTTCTGAATAAATTTTGAAATTTTTATAATTATGAAAAGAATACCATTCATATTTTGAAAGGAGTCATATTAAATCTCTATATTGGTTTGGGTAATGCAAAGTTTTTTGTTGTGATGGTTTCTGTTTTGTCTAGTTTTGTTTATTTTTTAATTTTTTAAATGCATTTATTTGTTTTACATCCCAACCAAAGTTTCCACTCCTTCTTCTCCTCCCAGCCCCTCTCCCACACCTCCCCTTCCCCACCCCAATGCTCTCTTCCTCTGTTTTTATTCAGGAAAGGGCAGGCTTCCCAAAAGTATCATCAAAATATGGCATATCAAGTTGCAGTAAGATAAGTACCTTCCTTTGTATTAAGACAATCCAATATAAGGAATAGGATCCCAAAATCCAAATAAATAAATAAATAAATAAATAAATAAATAAATAAATAAATAGAGTCAAAGACACCCCTGCTCTCACTGTTAGGGGTTCCCACAAGAAGACCAAGTATACAGCTGTCACAAATATGCAGAGGTTATAAAGGGTTCAGTCTCTGTGAGCTCCTATAAGCCCAAGTTAGTTAATTCTGTGGGATTTCTTGTGATGTCCCTCACCCCTCTGTGTCCTACAATCCTTCCTCCCTTTCTTCAGCAGGATTCCCTGAGCTTGGCCTAATGTTTGGCTGTGAGTCTCTGTTTTCATCAATTGCTGGATGAAGCCGCTCTGATGACAACGGGGCTAGGCACCAATCTATGAGTATAGCAGAACATCATTAGGCAACATTACATGGACATTTTTTTTCTCCAGTAGTGTTTGGTTCTATCCTAGAACTCTGGACCATCCAGCCTCTGGATCCTGGTGCTCCAGGCCATGTCAGGGGTGGGCTCACTCTTGTGACATGGGTCTTTTCTGAACTGATTCACTAGTTCGACTGAGTTTAGATTGTTTAAGATATGTTCATATATGTGTACACAAACATATATGATTATCTTATCTGGGAAGACTGACTGTTTTTGCAGAGCAGACACTGTTTATGACACTCTCTTACCTCAGCCTTAGCTAGCAAGTCCAGCACTATGTTGAATAAAAATGGAAAAGGTTGACATCTTTTATTTATTTAGAGTATTATTATTATTATTATTATTATTATTACTTAAGAAAATTTTTTTATTCATTTTACATACCAACCACAGATCCCTTCTCCTGCTCACTCCCAGTCTTTCCTTCCACCAACCCACACTCTATCCCCTCCTCCAAAAGGGTAAGGGCTCCCATGGGGAGTCAGCAAAGCCTAGCACATTCAATTGAGACAGAACCAAGCCCCTCCTCCCTGTATCAAGACTGAGAAAGGCATAGGTAATGGGCTCCAAAAAGCCAGCTCATGCACCAGGGATGGATCCTGATACCACTGCCAGGAGCCCCTTAAACTTCTCAGCTTTTCCAAATTAGATCTAGTGTTAGATGCTGGATTATTCATTTTCAATATATGTCCCTATTATATCTATATAATTTGTTCATATTTTTTCCTGAATTTTTTTAATCAAGTGCCTTTTCTGCATCTGTTCCTGTCGCTCATTTGGACTGTATGAAGTACCACACATTTGGTTTGTGTGGATTCAGTCATCCTTTCAAACTTGTAACAACTCTCACCTTAGAATGGAAAATAGTTTATATTGTGCCGCTGAACTCAGTTTGCTAATGTTTCATTGAGGGTTTTTCTTTTCTTTCTTTCATTTTTTTACAACTATGTTCATAAATATATTGGTCATTAGTTTTTGTTTTGCCCATGTTCTTATCTAGTGTTGATATCAGGGTAATATTAGATTCACATAACATGTTCTGAAAAATGCCTTCATCTTCTATTTCTTAGAACAATATATGAGTGTTATCACTCACTCTTATTTACATTTTGGCAATATTAAGCAATGAAACTATATTGAACTCTGTGAGTGTATTTTTATTATAGACTCAAACATAACAGTGTTACTTGTATAAGTTTTCTGTTTCTTCAGAGTTCATTTTCAGAAGTTGTATGTGTGTAGGAATTTGACTATTTGTTCTATGTTACCATTTTTGTTGCCACACAATTGTTCATTATATTCTTTAACGACGCTCTTAAAGTTTTCACCACCTGACACCATGCACTGAGGACTAAACTTCCAACATATGGACCTCTGAAGGACAAACGATGTTTAAATAAGTGATCTGTGTATTATTTGGGCATGTAGATATTTTATATCAAAATCAGAGTTAAGAAATTTGATTCTACATTAGTTGCCTTTTAAAATGGGACATCTGCAAGTAGAAGCATAAAAAAATTATAAATGTCTTTTAAATAAAGAAGATTCTCACTTAGAATTTTCCTTGAAATGTTCCATAACCAAAGACTATAGAATAACACTCAAATGTTTAGTACAAAAGGATGTGATCAAAGGATTTTATGTTCCATCTAGAAATTTTCTTTTAATGAGTCACAAAAGATTTTAGAGACATAATCATGAAGGCAAGAACTCATAAAATAAGCTATAGACATTTTTCTTGCAAACTCCAAATCTTTAGTGCCGTCCAACCATAAAATAAATGCAAAGAACAAAAGTTCTCTTTACCTGAAGTAAATCAGACAGTATTTATCTCTTTACCTTTAACAATCAAGTAAATGCTAAAATATATGTGAAATGGTATTTTCAACACAATATATCAGATACATTAACCCTCGGAGACACAACACAAAGTGATGTGCTTTTCAATTAACAAACCCTACCACAAGGAAAGAGCTTCTACATATGTCTCAGGTAGAAGCCAGGTGAAGTATAGCAGATTCTCTGAGTTAAGGAGACACCAAGTGGTTGGGGGTAGGCAGGGTTCAAGAGAGACAGTTCTGGGGAGGAGGAATGTACACACAATGTTGAAGATGTACCCTGGCTGAGAAACCTTCAAACTTTAAGCAGGGTATTGATCAGTAGATGCCCAGATGGAAAGTAGGTAAAACTAGAAACAGACATGCTCAAAAGAATTAAAAGTAACACTCTCCAACCCCGATGCAATGCAAATAGTAGTACCTCATTTCACTGAACGGACTGGAAAACGTAAGACAAAGTCTGTTAGATTATCCAGCATATCTTGTTTCTGTAATGAGGATTAAATATGCCCAGACTGTGCACCAATTTTTAATACACTCCAGAAAATTTTAAAGACTCAATGGATCCAAGTACTTAGAAATAGCTGCAATCCAGAATACAGTTTCAGAGTATTGGTAGGAAAATAAAAATATCACTAATCTTTAAATGGAAATAATCACAGTATCTGGCTTCCATCAACAACTTTCATTTGAAATCTCAGAAGTAGCAGTGCAAACTCACAAGTGTGAATATGGAAAATGGACATAAATATTAAACAATGATTATAACTATACCATGAACTAAATCTTAAGTCAGGAGGTGTAATATAAGATTAAAATGCCCAAACAAGACATCTAAGTAGAAAACAGTTGTAAAAGGAGTCAAATCTGAGTAAACTAGAAACAAAGAAAATCAATAAAATCTAGTTATCTAAAAAAGATATTTTTAAAAGTTGGCAAAAACACATCTAAAGCAATTAAGAAATAAACACAAAAAACTAAAATAAATAAAATCACAAATAAAAGCATGTATTCTGTCATCAATAAAAACAAATGATTATCAAAAAATACTTTGAGCAACTACATGCCAATACACTGGCTAACTAAATACAGAGACACACTCATATACATAGAAAATATGCATGGCATTAGAGATCAACTAGTCATAAGCAAAATCAGCCAGCATCCAGAAAGAAAAGGTCCAGGATCAGATGATATCATTCACTACTCCTCTCAAAAAATTAAATAATTGGAACGAAAGTCTCTAAACCTTTTCTGAAATAAGCAATGCCAAGGGCCATTTCTTAACTGATTTTGTTATGACAATATTACTGTGATATGTCATAGGCCAACACTATATAGTAGTTCTACAAAATAATCTCTTATGAATATCATGGTGGAATTTCTCAGCAAACTACTGCTGCTATGGTCTGTGCCCCTCCCCCCAAATTCATGTTGATGTCTTTGACCAAAGTTATGCTGTCAAGAGGTAACAAGGTCACAGGGCCCCAAATATCACAAATAGAATTAGTGTCCTTATAAAAGAAGACCAAAACTTCATTTTTTTTTCTCATTATCCCTTCTGCTTTATCCTCAAGTCACTACCTCTAAGGAGCAGGGATTTATCAGTCACCAAATATGCAGGCACCTTGATGTTAATTTCAGGACTCAAAATTGTGAACAATACATTTTTTTTTTATAAATAAATTGACCTGTCTAAGGTACTCTGTTACAGTAGTCCAAATGTACTAAGCACAGTCTGGTACTGAGGAACGGGGGGGGATGATGTAACAAATACCTAAAAATATAGAAGCAGCTTTAGGACTAACAGTTAACAGGTGGAAGTGTTTGGAAATTAATTCTGAACTAAGTTTTCATTGCTATGAGTAAAACATAATGCTGATGTGTCAAAGAACTTGAGCAATCATTCTCTACGAAAGGTGGAACTGAGTGTTCAGGGTGCAGCAAACACCTTATTTGACTGCTTATCGTAAAATATAAGGACAATAAACTAAAGACAACTTTTAAGATAACATGGGGACATGTAAAGAGATGGCTCAGCACTTAAGAGCATTGGCTGCTCTTCCAGAGGACCAGTATTCAGCTCCCAGCACAAACGTGGTGGCTCACAACCATCTGTAACTCCAGTTCCTCCAGTTCCTCCAGTTCTTTAGAATCTAATACCCTCTTCTGGTCTCAGCTGGCACAGACATACACATGGTACACAGACATACATGCTAGTAAAACACTCATATACATAGAATAATAATTATTAAAAACAATGAACAAATAAAATGGAATGGGAGACAGAGATTAAAAATTTGTGAAGTTCTCAGTCTGGCCAAATTGTAAAGATTGAAAAAATGTGTTGAAGGAATAGTAAAGATCTGCACAGAAAGTGTTTTATGAGTAAATTAGTTGGGTGGAAGGAAACAAGTGGTATTCATCCAGAAATTGACTTTCATAAACTTATTTCAGAGGTTTCTGAAATTGTCTCATCCACAAGGTCCCAGAATAAAAGGCCTGAGAATAGAAAATCACCAAGGCTCCATGACATGCATTCTTCTATCACTCCTTATAAAACCCAGCTGTGGCTTATGCTGATCCAAGTGTGGCTGGGACTAGGCATGCAACAGCAACTGCAGAATGCCCCAAAGGCACAACATGGGAGATTATGGGCATCTCTATCCGGATAGCAAATGGACATTCTACTCATGTATGAGCTATATGAGACTCCTCCCTTTACACTTCCTTTCTTTCTTACACTAGCCATCCTTTCCTTCCCTCCCTTTCTCTCCACAGGCCAGTCACATCTCTCCAATGTGTACCTACATTTGTACTTTGATTTTGCTTAACCAGAGTTTGATAAACTGTGCATTTTAACTTCCTTGAATTACAATTCATTTCTATATATGCAGTTTTATCTTCTTGACAATCTATATAAGCATGCTAGCATTGTTTCTATCGCTTGTGCCCTTTTGTTGACTGGGGAAAAGAAGGACAATGACAATATACAGTCAAGTAACAGCTGCAGGGAAAATTTTTGGAAAATGCCTCCCAAAACGTGAAAACACTTTGACAAAAATATATGCTGAATATTTCATTATCTTGGCTTTCTTGGCTCACTGAACTGAACTTAGATACAATATAAATCTTTGTAAAGAGTTAATATGATACCAAATATCTTCCCATTTTGACAAACCAATATCCTATTGAACTGCATACATAAAGACTCATTAAACTAGTCTCTCTACACTTCTGTGATTGAAAAACGTAAGGAAAACATTCTTTCAACTGAAAGTGAGCCAAAAGTCTCCTTTCATTTGCAGCTCGGCATTTCCCAAATTGAAGAAATCTGGGGGAAATTTCAGTTACTCTTGGCACAACATTAAGCAACATCACAACTTCTGTCTTTTGTTAAAACTTCATTGCTTCTCATATTTAATGTATTTGAAACTATTTGGGTTTTGCTTTAGGTTTATTTTGTTTACTAGTAAAAATGGAATGGAATCATAAAATGTGCTATTTAAAACACATGATAAAATGCTTTCCACACCACAGATTTAAATGTGGATGCATTTGAAGTACTAGTTCCACCTATTTTTGCCACCAAATTAATTTTTATTCATTACGTATAATATTGGTCCTTTTTCCAGCTCATAGACTTAAAGGTAGATATAATGACTATTATGCCACATTTTCTTCTGTATTTCTCTTGCTAATCTACTATTTACAGTTTTCCTGCCTAGGGTGTTTTTCATGTCTTTGTTTGGATTTTAGATCTTGTACAGTCTTGCTGTGCTTATAAGAAAACACATTTGGGACAAGTGATTCAACTTTAAAAGGTATTCTGTTTTGATTTAAAAGAGACACTGGAGAGACAATGTAAACTTTTAATTTCATAACTGAAAGCCTAGAAATGATGAACTAATTCATGAATAACAGAATAACAAAAGTATTTTTTAAACAGATCATGACTGAAGATGTGCTGGAATCTTAGAAAATATACTCTTATCAAAATTGAAGTGTCTTACATTTACCTGATTTTTGAAGAGAAGTGTATGGTAAGGTACAGATAATCCAAAACCAAGGATATGTGAAAAATCCGTAACATATCCTGGTATTTGAGAAGCTAATTAAAGCATAACATGTCTGTAGGTGTTTGAAGAGAAATGCTGCATAGGTGGATGAAAAAACTCTCAGCGGTCATGGTGGTTAAATGAAAATCCCCATGCTGGAGGCAAGCTAACTTCTTCTAAGTTGTTGGTCAGAGAGGCCCTTAAAGAACCAAAGTAACACAGGCCACTGCTGTTCCAGAACAGAAAAGTCAAATGGGAACTGAGCTCAAACTTTCCTATCCTTGAGAGCTAGCCTTCCTTGTGCCAGAAAAGCTTTTTAGGCTGCCGGGGAAAACTTATCAACAGTCTTAATCTCTTGAAGACACTACATGCTAACTACTAATTGACCAAGCAAGATCTACATTCTAGTGCAATAGTGGCAAGTTTATCATGGAATACCCATCCACCTACATATTGGATGCAAGGTCTTATGAATACTTACGTAGGATTCATAAGAGATCAAAGTGATGAGTAAACCAAAGAGTTGAAAGCTGAGCTCTAGAAAGAGCACTGTCACACCATCCGTGCTCTAGAAGATGATAAATGAGTTGTTGGAAGAATATCAGTGCCACAGAAAGGGAGTTTTGTGTCACTCTGTCTTTTCAGCATGACAAGGTCAAGGTTAACCTGCATAAGATTGAGTTCTTCAATGTTCCATCATGGAAGAGGGAGGGGCTCACAAGTTCCCAACCCCCCTTGAAGATTTACAAGGAGTAGAAAGTTGCCAGGGAAGGGAGACACATTTTCTTCAGTGGTGTGATGTCCTTTTTCTTGTAATTAACCTCTCACTCATGTTCCTGTTAGTAATCAATCCTAGTGAAACTCACTGGGTCACACTCACACACACACACAAAAAAACCACACACACACACACACACACACACACACACATACACACACACACACACACACACACACACACACACACACACAATACACAGGGAGTAAAAAGGAAACTACTTCGAAAATGAAGGGGATCAGACACTTGGAAGGGGGAAAAGAGGGAGCAATATAGGGTGAATATGAGCAAAATACATTTATGAAAATGTCCTGATGAAATCCATTACCATGTGTACTTTTGTATGCTAATAAAAGCATAGAAATACATTGGAAACATAAGTAAATAATAAAATTAAAATGTCTTCATGAGAAAATAAGTTTACACAATACTTATTTTATATATTGTTTCTGTACCTAATATAATCTAAATCAGATATAGATGAGAAACAAGGAATGATTCATCCTGGAAGAAAATGCTTTCTAACTTTCAGTTTGTTGAACAAGGCTGAAAGATGTGTTTTCAAAACCCCGAACCTGAATATGCATAAGAAACATATTCTGTTCCAACAAAGGGAGACAGGAGGGGAAAAGGGCAACTTGTTCCAAGTTAGGGCAAAGTCCAGGAAGTGCATGGTACAATAAATCATGAGGATTTAGAATAATCTTGACTTTTGGGCCCACCCTTCCTTCCAATGGAAATGGAGCAGGGTCCTTCACTCTCTGTCTGCCGGGCACAGCAGGCATTGGTGTTCTCGTGAGTTGTAGTCCCATGAGTACTGTGTATTCACAGTACCACCATTCATGTGTTTCAGGAGGGGGTCTGCTCCCACAGCTTCACATGGGATTATTTTACTGGGAACTGTGGCAGCCCTACTCTTGTGGCTCCTTTTGTAGGTCACACTGTTTTCTGGAGGATCATTTGAGATATAGCTGGAATAAGCCTGTTCCTAACTCTCTCAATCACTCTTACTGAGATAATGACACAGAGACAATAGAAATGTTGTCAGCAGCAATCCAAGCTGCCCCTGCTGAGCTGGCCAGACAGCTAGAATGGTCAGAAAGACACTGGATTCCCCATCTAATACCTTTCCAAAGTGTCACCTGTTGTGTGATTAGAGACCAGTTTTGAATATTCATATTTTAGGAGGATGTTAACCTATGGACTAGAGCAAATATTTGGTAACAATCTGGTTGGGTTTTTTTTTATTTCATTTCAGTTTTCTCCATCCTTTTGTGTTGTGTCTTATACTTGCATACATTTTAAATACCAAAGAAATGTGAAGACATTGTTTTAACTCATCCAGAGTCATGACTACAATGACCTATAACTGGCTCTTCCTCAAGTTGTCTGATTTTTTCCTTTCCCTAACAATTCCTCAACAATTCAGAGGAACTATAGTCTAAATAATCTCCAGATTCACCTATTTGATAATGTGATATATTTTGAAATTATTTAAATCCTGGGTGGTGATGGTGCATGCCTTTAATCCCAGCACTGGGATTCAAGCATTGGGAAGCAGAGGCTGGCAGTTCTCTGTGAGTTCAAGGCAAGCCTGGTATACAAAGCGAGTTCCAGGACAAAATAAAAAAAATTAAAAAAAAAAACAAAAATAAAAAGTTATCACCTGAAAGTATTAAAATCCTGATCAGTCTAAATATGCTTACATTGCATGACATTTGTTACTCCAATCAAAAGAAGTTTATCACCAGCTTTGCTTGGGTCCTTCAGAATTCCAATATCTACTCACAGTTAAACCAAATATACAGCATAATATAGTCTTTAGTACAAATACAATTCAGGGGAGAAGCAGAGACCAAGAGTATGCATGCAGGTGTGTGTGTGTGTGTGTGTGTGTGTGTGTGTGTGTGTGAGTGTGTGTGTGTGTGTGACTCTGTGTATGAATGTGTGTGTGTGTGTGACTGTGTGTATGAGTGTGTGTGTGTGTGTGAGTGTGTGAGTGTGTTTATGTGTGTTGGAGAGGATCTCTCCCTGGAGTGAATCATCGATACTTTTGGAGAATGTGAGGTAGATACAGACGTGTATTTTAGAGCACTTATGTGTAAAGACTAAGAACTACTTCTTTCCTGGAGAATATGTGCATGTGAGCATGGATAGGTAGAACTCTGGGTATCTGGGTAGATTCGATTTTGTAAAATTAGAATAAGACTGAAACCACCTATGAATATTCAGAGTAGTGTGTGAGAAAGCACATGCACAGATGATTCGTGAGATAAAACAGAGGCTGGGGGGTTTCCAATGCACAAGTTCATGTTTGCTAACATGAAATAAAGGTGATAAATATTTATAGAGGCTGCCTCTTATTTTATAAAATCTCTCCACAGGAGAAGAAAACATGAATTTAATTATGGAAAACAATCATTGAAAATAGTACGAGAAAATGGCTGCTTTGTCTAGAGGGCTTAGGGAAGTTATGCTAAACTATTTCCAAGCTGAAGAAAAATGAATGCAGAATACTCCTTCATGGGAACTCAAATATCCAATGGGAAATTACCAAAGGGAAGCTTTTCATTTTTATCCCTTGATCCAAATCAGCAAGAGCAGAAAGCCTAGACAGAAACCTACATGACTCCATCTCAGCCATGAATTAAACATGAAAAGCATACAATAAAAAGATGTTATTGCACAGACATGTATGTTGTATTTTTAAAGGACAAGCTTACTTTTATTTTTTATGATGGTAGAAACATGAACTAAAAAACATACTTACAATTCAAACTTCCAATTTATTTCAGTTGGAAAAGTGTACCAAAGGGGACAAATTGTATAGTATTAGAAATGCTGTTCCATAAAGAAGTGAATACACATGTGTATCAGTAGTTGTGTTCTTTCCATCCACATCTTGAAGATACAGTTACAAATGAAACCCAATTAATGTGACTTCTTTCCAGGATACATTTCTGGGCTGATGGGGAAATGTCTTTCTGTATGCGGCTAATATGTGTTTCTCTGATTGGTTGATAAACAAAGCCATTTGGCCTAAGGCAAGGCAGCTTAGAGGCAGGCAGGAAATTCAAAAAGAGAGACAGGAAAAAGGCTGAAAGAGACGCCAGCCAGCTGCCTAAGGAGCAACATGCAATGGGACACAGGTAAAGCCACAGAACCCATGGCAACATATAGATTAACAGAAATGGGCTGAGTTTAAGTGTAAGAGCTAGTCAGTAGTGAGCCTGAGCTAATGGCCATACAGTTATAATTAATCTAAGCCTCTGTGTGTTTACTTGGGTCTGAACACCTGTGGACCAGGCAGGACACAGAAAAAACGCTAGCTACAAACGGCACCAAAACGTGGGTCAAGATTTTCCACCCAAAACCTGAGAAAGCTTTAAAATAAAAGGTTCTAAAATGGAGCCAAGAACAGCTTCCTAGTTGTGTCTCTCAGGAAAGCTGTGATATAGATACGATGAGGCCTGTTGGCTTGAGCTACAGTATGGTGGGTTCACGGTATGTGGGCTTGAGTGTAGCATGGCAGATTCCTGCCACTGTACACAGTGGCATCTGCAAACCACACAGCATGGTGCATGGTGGATATAGCTTTTGCTAGTACAATAAAAAAAAAATGGTTTTTGGGCTACTTGCGACTGGATGGAAGCACAGACCACCCACTGCTTCCTAGAATCAGTGGTGAGCATGGTTCCCCCAGAGCTGGTGGTAAATGTATTTCCGCCATGTTGGAAAGCTAAGGTGGGTGGAGCCAGCAGGCAAAGCTGCCATTTCAGTCCTAGCCTTGCTGCAGTTTAAAGCAATAGCTTCACAAAAAGACAGATTCAAATAAAATAAACCTCTAAATGGTTTACATTATATGTAAAAATGTACATAGGCTTGGAAGAGAGAAGAAAAGGAGTATATGCAGTTATATAAAAAATAGTTTTAAAAAATGAAGTCTTTAAAGAGACAGTAAAGGTAATATAAAAAATAAGCCACATAAAGATGGAAATCACACAGAGAGTCTGGATTATATTGTCTTTGGGATTTTTTAACTGCAGAAAATGGGCTAAGTTTAAGTGTAAGAGCTAGTCATTGGTAGGCCTGAGCTAATGGCCAAGCAGTTTTAGTTAATATAAGCCTCTGTATGTTTACTTGGGTCTGAGCAGTAGTGGACTGGGCGGGACACAGGAAAATCTGATTACAATGGACCTTCTTTAGAAAGACTTAGAACATACAGAAAGTATTGTATTGTTCTTGGTTGACTAAGGAAAAACATTAAACTGTAAACACAGTGTTCCAGTGGAATCAGTACAGAAGGAGTTCCATCAATCTTTGCAGAACTGTGTTGTAAATAGCTTTATAGAATGGTTGGGGGCGGTTATAGGCTGAACTAGTAGAGGAGGAGGTGTGAGTGAGTAAGTCAAGTGTGTGTGTATGTGTGTGTGTGTGTGTGTGTGTTATGTGCAGTGTTTGTAGATGTGTATATGTTCTGTATGCATGTGATATGTGGTAAGGTGAATGCATATGAAGTGTGTGTGTATAGTGAGTGTGTGTGTGTGTGTGTGTGTGTTATGTGCAGTGTTTGTAGATGTGTGTATGTTCTGTATGCATGTGATATGTGGTAAGGTGAATGCATATGAAGTGTGTGTGTATAGTGAGTATGTGTGTGTGTGTGTGTGTGTGTGTGTGTGTGTGTGTGTGGTATCTATGCCAAAAAGCATAGCAGCTCATGTGTGACTCTGAGGGAAAGTGGATGACAGAAGCATTACATTCAGTTGTATGTCTTTTGTGACTGTTGGAAATCAGGTGTGGCATCAGCTTTGTGGATGAGCACAAAGCTGGAATAAATGTTAGTAAAACACTGAATTCTTGGCATTAGACAGACCCATGCAGTGAGAGCATAAAACAGGGTGCTCACACCTCTGTAGATCAGCAAACAGAGAATTCAGGCTGTAATCATGCCTGGCATAATCACTCCTTGGGCCTGTTCTTATGGCCCCACATCTGCCATCTAGGCTCCATTTACAAAAATTTTCACAATCTGCCAAAACAGTGTCACCAACAAAGATAAGATATTAAAACACACAAGCATGTGGGGGAGCATATCACATGTGTAGTATAACAGACGTTTTGTTTTACTTCTGTTAATAGTAACTATTAAGTGATAAGATGATGATAAGCATGACTAATGTATAACTCTTGTACAGACTAAAGTAGATTTTTTTTGTTTGTTTCTAATGATTCCTTTCATTCCAGGTTTTAAATGATTTGTAATACTGGGACCCCAGGCTTCTGGATCCCATGGAAGAACTCCACTGATTGATAAAATGAGGGGAATCAATAGCATGGTTAAGCCAGAACAGAGAAATACAGTCAACCAAAGTGTAAAATGTAATCACCACGTAAGCTAAATGAATTAAAATAACTTTATTATTTACTTATATTTGTTTTTTTTCTTTTTTCCTTAAATATTTTACCTTTATATTTACATTTTTATAACATAATTCTTTATTGATTCTTCGGGAGTCTCACATCATACATCCCAATCCCTCCCACCTCCCAGTTCCTCCATATCTGCCTCTCATTCCCACAATGTTAACCTCCAAAAGAACCCCCCAAAAAATTTAAAAAAATAAAAAAAACCACCTTGCTCCTCTATCTTTCCCATCTCCCCAACACTTCCCATTAGTCCCAGTGGCACTGGAAACTGGTGTGTCATGCAGTATACCCTTTTGTCCAATCAGCCTCATCTGAAAATGTTCATTGTGAGGAGTCATTGGCCTAGTTCAAGGCTTCTTGCCTCTGGCATACCAATATCACCGGACCCTCACCAAAACTCCTCTTAGATATCTTTCCTTTGTTCCAAGTCATGGAGATGCCATAGCCATCATTCCATGGAACCAGTCCCTTCAAGCACTCCAGCAGGTCATAGATGGGGTAGATGCTAGGGTGGATCAACCCAGGGCCTGAGATGTGGACCTCAGTGACAGCTGAGCTGGTCATTCTGGGCTTCTGGGCCAGCCCCCCTCAGGAGAGAGCCAGAGCCAGCCCTGATATTCCCATGCCATCAGAGTGAGCTCTCCCATGAGAGGTGGGACCAACTCTACCACTGCAGTGTCTATCAAAGGGCAGGGCCAACTATTCCAGGACCAGTGAAATGCAGGGCCAGGTTAGCAGGGCCCTTGGATTTTAAGTCCATGGTTCCTATGATCCCCTGCAGTAACACACTCTATGGAAATCAACACAAACCCCAGCTGCAGTAGGATAAGGGACCCAGACATGGCCCTCAACAGCAACCAGAGTGAAACAACATCATGGCCCCAGGTGGCAGCACAGACCACCCAGATCAATATGGCCCCAGTGACAGCATGACCCTCAGACACCAACGTGGCTCTAGGTGGCAGCCTAGACCCCTGGCATCTGAATGGCTTTCAATTGTAACAGGAGCCATTAACGTCAACACAGACACTGGCTGCTGTAGGGTCACAGACCCAAACATGGCCCTTGGGAGCAGCCTGGACCCATATGTTGCCATGGCCCTGGGTGGCATCACAGGACACACAGCTCATCATGTCCCTGGTGGCTGCATAGCTCCCTGACACCAACGTGGACCCAGGGGTGTGACCAGACCCCGGATATCTCCATGGCCCTCAGTGGTCACTGAAGCCATGGACATCAACGCAGACACTGCACAGGGCCACAGACCCTGACTTGGCACTTGGCAGCAGCCCAGGCTGGAGGTCACCCTGGCTCTGGGCTGCAAGCAGGCTACCCACAGCAGCCTGTCCCTCACCACCTTTGCTTCTTCACTTCTGCCTCTTTCCACAGCACATGAATTCTTCTGCTTCTCTTTCTCTCCCGTTTCTCCGCCAGATATGTGCTCATCATGATGGCACCTACCCACCTGCCTCAACAAGGCACATGGTGGTCTTGTGGATGTCTTCATCCAGCCCAGAGCTAGAATGTGATGACCCAGGCTGGCCTATGGGTGTCTTTCACATGCCTGAGCCAAGTGGCACCAGGTGGGACTGTGGAACTGCATTTTTTTAATTGAAGATTTATATAATATATTCTGATAATGGTTTTCCTTCCCTGATCTCCTCCCAGATCATCTCCATATCACCACCCAAACAACTCCAAGCACCTCCCTCCTCTCTCTTAGAAAGTAAAAGGACAAATAAAAGAGCAAACAAATCAGATTTAAAAAGTAATTTTAAAAAAGTGAAAAAGCTCAAGAAATTTTCTCTCTCCCTCCCTCCTTCTCTCTCTCTCTCTCTCTCTCTCTCTCTCTCTCTCTCTCTCTCTCTCTCTCTCTCTCTCACACACACACACACACACACACACACACACACACACACACCCCAAAACATGTAGAAACACAAAATCAGGAATCATAATATATAAACAAAAGACCAGTGAAAGAGAAAACATGCAAACGAAGCAATATAGGCTTGCAGTCTACAAAAACACCATTGAGTTTGCTTTCTTTTGCCATTTACTACTGGGCATGGAGCCCACCCTTAACTGTGCTTTAGACACCCAGTGAAACTCCATTGGAGGGAGCTAACTTTTCCTTTGCTAGCCTATGTCATTTGGAGCTTCTTGGTGAGGGATGGGAGCTTGTGCCCACTTCCACCTCTCAGTGCTGGACCACAATTTGGCTTGATTCTGTTCTGACCATGCATGTGCTGCCAGTTTCTCTGAGTTCATATGTTTGCCACAGACAAGTTTTACTCAAGAGGACAGAATAGAATAGAATTTCTTGGAGTGGGCAATGAATGTTGCAGAAAAGTTACAGCACCTTAGAGGGTAAGGAGAGCAGTCTTCCAGCCTCTCCATCCTTTTTCCTGACATACACCAAGCTCTTAGAATATGCTTACAGAAGACACCCTGGGGAGCACAGACAGGTTCCTTTTCTTCTGGGCTGGAGCATCAGGATGAGAAGGGGTAGTGTCAGCTTTTACTAAACAATTTATGGAACCTTTAGCCACTGGAAGAAATAGTTAGAAAGATTTTCTTAAAGTGCAGGATGCAAATACATAGATATATGTGGAATTTGGAATCTGGGAAGTTTTTAAAATAAAGGTTCTTAGTTGTTTCTGAGGTTTTCCAAGATTGGTAGACTAGATGATGAAGTTGCCAAGCAAGAGCTTGGCATCCTACTGGGAGAAGAGATAGAACCTCACCTCAGCTCGCTGGTCATGAGACCAGGCAGGAAGGACACAGATTAGATTGCAACATTTCTGTAGTGCATTTCTGTTAAACTAGAGTACAAGTGACTTGAACTCATCAAGATTAAACTTGTCAGTAAAGTAGAAGTTGGCCTGAGTCTTTTGTTGTTAGTGGAGTAAGACAGCTCTGGGGAGATGTAGTTTGGCTTTTCTCACAGCTCTTCTAAAGACTCACACTGAGCACATTGCTCAGAACGAGACCAAATTGTTAAATTAGGGCAATTTCCAGGGCAAAATTCAAACTTATTTTAAAATCACCAGACCTTTGCACCTGTTGGGAAGTGGAAGTCCTGGCTCTATCATAAAATACAATCAACCTTGATAATACTGGGTATGTATCAACAAGCTAAATTTGGTGGATTAAAACATATATATTTAAACATTAAATAAGACCAGGCAACACTCCCACTCCAGATGCTTTTATAAAAGGAAAGTGTTGCATTCTGAGAAAGAGACAGCAGCAGAGTCACTAGGATTGTATTTTCATTATCTGTTTAGTGAGATGCTTTAAATATGAAGTGTACACCCTGACTCCCCAACCGTCAAGGCTCCAGTGTTGAATACCCAACTGTGGAGCTTCTCAGAGATAGTTTCATCATGAGGTGATTAATCACCATTAGGTTCAACACTTGGAGAGTTCAGAGCTCCTTGAGCTAGTAGTAGGTCATGGGAACCAGTTTCAAGAAGTAGATGACGAGGGGCATACCTTTAAAGAGTGCATCATGTCCCCAGACCCCTCTCCTCTTCTCCTAGTCCTTCGGTTTCCCAGAGAACCTGAGGCAAGTACCTTTGCTCACCCATATCCTCCTGCCATAATGTACTGCTTCATTTCAGGGACAGAACAATGGAACCATCCAACCATAGACTGAACCCTCTGACACATGATCCAAAATAATGCCTTCTTCTCTTTTGAATTTACAGTTGGGACAATATTTTAACCGTTTTCTTTGGCCAAAAATTTACTTAGAATACTGAAAATGAGCTTCTTTAGATAAAATGTATATGACCTACCATATAATTATTTTCCACTGGAGAACATTCATTTAATAGTATTGCTTCCCTGAGTCACAGATTCTAATGAGACACAAGGTCTCAGTCTTGAGATAAAATTGGTCATACTCTCATCAATTAGCAAAGTTAAATTGGTTTACCAGCTGGCAGAATGCTGAGGCAACATTGCCAAGGTAAAGCTTTAAAAAACATCTATAAGAAAATGAAAAGAATTTTCAAACTAAGATCGTTGCACAAACCAAGATTGTGTAGATGTCCACAGCAGAAGGAAGGCTAGATGAAAGAAAGAGATTGATGTGGATAATAACGTTATTTCTAAAACTGAGAAAATACTACAGAAAATTTAATAAAGGAAATAAATAAAAAATTGATCCTTAAGAGTCTAGTTTTATGAAGAATAAGCAATAATGGTTTTCTTATTTATCTCATTACTGAATATTAAAAACACAGGTAACTCCAAGAGCAAAATGAAAAAAAATACAGATATGAATGTAAATACTTGTATTCTTTTGTTTTTTGTTTTTTTTTTTTTTATTTTTTTATTTTATTTTATTTGTTTTTTTTTTTTTTTTCGGTTTGGTTTTTCGATACAGGGTTTCTCTGTGTAGTTTTGCGCCTTTCCTGGAACTCACTTTGTAGACCAGGCTGGCCTTGAACTCACAGAGATCTGCCTGCCTCTGCCTCCCGAGTGCTGGGATTAAAGGCATGCACCACCACCGCCCAGCAATACTTGTATTCTTAACTATTCAAAATAACACAAAGATGTTTCATTAAATACATGTATGTCAATATAAGAAGTTTGTAGGTATACATTAAGAGAATCTGGCCTGGTTTCACTCATAATAATCCCTTAGGGCTTCAATCTGAATATAGAGCAGGAAGTGACAATAACAATAATAGTATTTATTAAATCCCAGCTATGTGCAAGACACTTTGTCAAGCATATAGTCTATTTTGTTCCTAGTTTTCCTCATACCCACTCTACGAAATAATGCTACCATCGTTTTCACTTCTTCCATGTAAGAAACGAAAGCCCCTAGATCCCCAAAGGGTTAGTAGGCCTATATTTAGTCATACTGTGCTGTTAGGCTCCAAACCTAGTTCATCTCACTACAGTGCCACATGTCAGTCTACACTGCCTTTGAGGGCACACATGTTAATTAAACTAACAGAACTCACGAGTCAGACCTGGAGGATGAACACCTTGAATATCAGTGTTATACTACGTAAGTGGATAGACTGCCATAGGAAGCTAGACTAGTACTTCATGATAGATCAAAAGCATTCTATTCATCCCAGACATTTTCTCCAAAGTCCAGGTCTCCGTTGAAGAGGAGGTAGGAGAAACAGCCTGCATTGCCGTGGGATTAGCCTATTATATAAAGATGAATTTGAAGAACAATGAGTCTTTTGTTTTTGAGAGTTTTAAAAACACAGACTGGATAACAGGAAGAGGTCCTGCCTAGAATTTAAACACCAAGCAGACATATGGACAGAGCATTCAAACATCACAACAGGCTCGAATGTTTAAGTAAAAAAGAATTCAATATGGTTCTAGGAGAGACAGAAGGAATGTGTGTTTTCTACACTATTAGGTTTCAAGTGAATGGACAATCCATCAAGAAAGCAAAATTATATTTGAACTGACAAGCTTCTTCCAGTGCACACCTCAGGCAGTGTCCTCGTGTCACAGAGAAACAAACTGGCCCACCCTGAAGAGAACCTTGTAATCCTGGTGCCTAGAAGCTTGAAGCCTCACTGTGGAGTGAGCAGTCTAAGGAAGGCTGTCACTGCTTATTAGCTAAACACAAAAGAGAAAATCAAAAGACGAACAGAAAATGTACACTATTCCTTTGCTGCAATGAATCAGGCACCACAGCGGAGCATCTAGCTGGGGCGGGGGGCGGTGGGGGGGAGTGTAAATGTAAGTTGCCCTCATTAGCAGTAGTCCACTCCTGGCTGGGGGCGGAAGCAGTCTGCCGCCCTGAAGCAGGCAAACCCAGCACCTTTGCACAAAAGGATTCTTGCTAAAGGAACAGCATCAGCCGCTCTCTTGGTCCCTCCCCTCAGCATATGTGGACTCTTACTGAAGCCAGCCAACCTGGGCTTCCCTCCAATTAGGGGCATATGGTTAAGGTCACGGTGGCCAAAGGGGCTTAAACAGAAGACATGATTCAGAGTCAGAAAGAATAAATATATCAAATACAGGTGCCCAGAAGTGGGGGAATCACAGCAGCTCCTTGAAATTCTTGTTACGGTTCCCTTGGTCCCCCACAACACACTTTGCTCAGTAACTTGTCAGCATACCTAGGAGGAACTCAGGATGCGATGAGAGACAAGAAAAAATAAATAATAAATAAATAAAACTGAAATATTTTCAGATAGCCCTGTGAATCTCGCAGAGTGCAGAAATTGTTTTGCACGGAGCAGGAGTTTATGATTATTGAAGCACCAAGGAATAGCACTGCCAAGAGTTTACAGAGCAGCGGGTTTTCTGACAGGAACTGCGCAGCAATGTTCCTCCAACAGCCTGACGTCATCTGTGTTGGTTTGGGTGGGACTGGATTGAATGAGGCTGAAACTGACACGAAAGGGATTACGTGGGTCTATGTGAGAAGGGATACATAATTTACAGACAATTCTCCATAGAAGCAGAGATTACAGTTCAGATGAAAGTTGCATTATTCTTGTAGCAGAGAATTCAGCATATAAAACACATCTTTTTTTTTTTTTTTCTTGACAGGAAGTAATATGTTGCAACTCTGACCCAGTTCTCTACCACCTAAGTCCATTAGGAAATAAACGAAATAGTCTAAATAAAGAAAGGCACTTAATTGAGGCTACGGTTTCCAGAACAGAAACAGTCCAGGCTCTAATTAAGGATCTTCCTAGCTGCACGCGAAGAGCAAAAGAGCTCGGACAGAGGGGACACGAGGTCCTGTTTTGCACGACAATGGCACCGTCTGAGGAGCACAGCATCTGTCCAAATGACCAAACACATGCCCAGCTCAATGTAAAGTAGCTAAACATGCGCATTTAATTTAAAGGTATTCAAGTGTAAGGGAGATGCAGAAAAACCGAGGTAGGGGCAAACTGGTCCTGGGGCTTCAACACCCAGCCTGAGAGAGAAGAAAATCATTCATCCCTGTCTATTAACAGAGAGAGAGAGTGAGAGAGAGAGAGAGAGAGAGAGAGAGAGAGAGAGAGAGAGAGAGAGAGAGAGAGAGGGAGAGAGAGAGGGAGAGGGAGAGAGAGACTTAAATAGATCCTAAAATACAAAGAAACTTACCTTTACCATTATTCTTCTTATGATCTTATGTCAGAAAACAATACTAAGATGCATTTTAGTTTACCTCCTACCACAGCGTGTTCTCTAAAACTCTATCAGAATCTACCTTTCCTTTCTGCTTCAGTAGTTAACCAGCTAAAGACATTTTCTTATCTATTAAATTAAAAATTAGAATCAGGAACAAAAAGCCAAAACAATACTGCTAATGAAAACCCACTAGAGTTTTAAGTCATTAGATGCACAGAAGAACTTCTGATTTATTAAAAAAAAATGTCATCTGCCTGCAGCTGACATTTGGACCAAGTCTTATATCACTGTCCTGACCAAACGATGACAGAACACAGATATTGCTTATGCAAAAACAAGGACAATAAAAACAAAGGTTTTCTAAATTACTGTTGCCTGTGTCATTAAATTTCATATTGTGCATGGAATATAAATACATCACTTTGTTCTGCATGACAAGCAGAAGTGAGCATTCACACATTACTCAGCCACTTAATTAAGTGCCTGGGATATTTGCAGTTAGCAGAAACTAATAAGGGAATCACATTTAAATTCAAATCACTCCTCGGGGTAGCTGTCTGCAACATAAGCAAAGCTTACTGGGTAGATGTTCCACTAAATGATCAGCTAAAGGCTCAGATTCACTATTTGTGAATAAAGAATGATTCTACTTGTGATTAAAGGTGAAAGTAAAATAAACAATTCTGCTGGGGATTTTTGAGTGACATTTTCTTTCTCGGGTTTTAAATGAACAATCTGTCTGTTATGATGCCTGCTAGAACAAGGGGATGATTTAGAGCTTTGCTGGTGTAAAGCCTCGGTTCCATAAAATAAACAAATGACGAGGCTGACCCTATCCAAGGCAGCCTCGAAACCGAGTTGACACTAAGAGTCCCTGCACAGCAGACAGTAAACAGCAACATTATGAAGTCTTTATTCCAAAAATGCAAGAAGCAGCTAAAGTGACCGAGGGTCATGAGAGGTGAAGTTGGGGGCTGAAAAGGGGAGAATTCACATATTTATAACAAGAAGCCAAAAAAACCCGGGCTTTCAAAATCAAAGGAATTATCTATGCCCAAGTGTGAGTTTATTTTAGCCATTCATCTTTATAAAAATTAACTTTTCTGGACTAAAACAGTCCCATATGTTTTCAAATCTGCCCTTGATTCCAAACAGCCCCCACACTGAGCTGTTTCAAAAATTTAAAGCCATCTGGTCACTAAGGATACAAGAGACCTTCAGTGTCTCTTCCCATACATTGCGTGCCTTTGCCAGCTCTAGGAAACTGAACTCTAAGCCTCCTAAGCAGTTAAGGATACAACTTCATAAAAAATTCCAGCTCTTGAAGAGAAATATGGTCTAACCCAAGGCACTTACAAGAAATCAAGTGGAGGGGTTACTTACATTCAGAATGAATATCCATATCCTTACACTTATGAAAATTGCATAACTTCACCTGCTACCATGCATCATTTCGCTACATAAAATATAAACCCCAAATTCCAGATTGCATTCCAAAATAGAAATAAATCAAAGTGATCTTGAATATTTTAACATTGTGTTTATAGTGAGAATAATGATTTTTGTTAGATAGAAATTTGGCATTTTTCTGTAAGTCATAAAACCTTTGAAGCATAAATTCTGATCGTCACAATAGGGTCTGTCACACAGCATCACCTCAGATATTGTCAAGGCACCATCTGGTTTTAGCTATGCAGCAGTAGATGGTAGAGGTGTAGGTCTAGGACCTAATTATTTAAAGTGCAGAAATGAGTATTCATCCCTGCCTCAAGAGTTATTACACATAGTTCCTGCGTGAAGGCATAGCTGCATAAAATTGTTTGAGATTTATAAAGGAACCCATGTGCTGGTTATATTTGGTGGGAGGACAAGGATGCTTAAATTTCAGATCTATATCTTTTTATACAATTGGAACTCTTGTTGTATTATGTCTTCATTTTCTCACAAGGAGTAGCAATTACAGTAAAAATTAGGCTTTGCATACAGATTTCCAAATTTCTCCAACCATTTCTCTTCAATACGTTAATGTGAATGCCCCTTCAAATATTCACAGGAATCTACTAATAACTATACCACCACTACGAGCAACACCCTTCCTCAGCCCACAGCCACACTTAAACCTCTTTTTCCTCACAGAATTTTTGAAGATAGCTTTTTCTATAGGAAACTTATTTGAGTCTTGGATAAAATTACTTTAAAAACTTGAATATTTATGATAGATAATTAGAAACAGTAACCGTAAGCAAATTATAATAAAATATAATGAATAGCATGAAAGTTTGTCTTCTTTGAAATAAGAGTTCACTGTGTAGTCCAGCCTGGCTTTGGATGAACTATGCAACCCATGATGGCATACACTCTTAATCTTCCTGTCTCAGTACGCTAAACGCTGGGTTCAAGTGTTCTGCCAGTCCCTGTCCATGTACTTTCCTTAATGTCACAGATCAATAAGAGAGGATTTAGCCTCTCCACTGGGGGAAACATAAAAAGGTCCACGTTCTCTGGATTGTGTTTCTCAGCTGAATTTTTCGAGGGTCAAGACATATGACATATCGGTTTCCGTGAGTGGTCTAGGAAAGAGAGCATCCATGGTGATGGGGGAGGCATGTGAGCAAGAACTGGGTCAGCTTTGGTCACTGTTCCCTTTGCACTCTGGTATCCCTTACACACTTAGGTTGTCCTATCAGTAAGGAAATGTAATTTAAGTATTTGCTGAGGCAGAGTAATGAGAAATACTGGACTAGAGAGGATAATTCCTCCAATTTCTTCATATTTTGTTGTCTTCATATCTCTGGGGACGATTTGCCAAAACTTCTGAGGATACTAAAAAAGGTAAATTTCCTCACCTCCTTGATAATGGTATTGACCAAATAACTTAGTTTTGATAAATGGACCACTGACAGAAAACTTAACTATACTAAGGGATTTTGGCTTTCTTGGTATTCTTCCCTTAAGTTTTAAGAATGTATCTTAAGAGCAAGAGAAACATGTAAAGTGGATGAAATTGGTGCCGAATAAGGTCAAATGAAGAGTTTGAAAAAGCCAGTTTAGCACAATGTAAATCAGCAAAACTGCAATGGTCCCATAAATCTATTCAATAAGATCGGTTTATAATGTATTGAAGGAAGAAGTAGGAACAGTTGTTATATAACACTGCAGTGGGAGCTAACTAATTCTGCTTCAGCTGTCATCTGTAAACAAATGGATTTTAAAAACCCTTCACTGAACATCATTTCAAAAACAATATTTTGCTTGCATTATAACACTAGACATTGCTGTACTTGAATAAATACTAATAGAATCCTAAATTGATCAAGACTTGGCTTAATAGGCTAATTTAATACAAAGAAAGGACCTGGGTTAGGTTTTGTGTGTGTGTGTGTGTGTGTGTGTGTGTGTGTGTGTGTGTGTGTGTGTTTTGTTTTGTTTCAGCTTGGTACAAGTTAGAGTCATTTAGGAAGAGGGGAACTTCAATCAACTGAGAAAATGCTCCTGCCAGAACAACGTGTAGTCAACTTTGTGGGGGCATTCTCTTGATTAGTGATTGATATGGGAGGTATCCCATTTGAGGTGGTCCTGGGAAATACAAAAAAGCAAAAGGAGCAACCCAGCAAAACAGCAAGCAGTATCCGTCCATGGAAGTAGAGACTTCAGCTCTTGCTTCCAAATTCTTGCTTGGGCTCCTGCCCTTACTTCCTTCAGGGATGGTAATGGATATTGCAATAGTAGAAAGCTAACGAAGACGAGGGACAACCTGGAGAACACAATGTTCCTTGCCATTTTCCAGACTCCTCTGTATAATTATTATACAAAGATATTTAATTTTCCTATAAAATTGAATGCATTTGTAATTAAATATTAACTGTGAAAAACCTTTGTGAGGATGGGGACTTAGCTCAGTGGTAGAGCGCTTGCCTAGCAAGTCCAAGGCCCTGGGTTTGGTCCTCAGCTCCGGAAAAAAAAAAAAAAAAGAAAGAAAATCCTTTGCAAAAGTGAGACAAATACAGCATCTGCATGGCTCTAACCATATACTATTATCTAGAAGAGATTTATTTGTGATAAAAAAAAAACTATCTAGATTTCGACCTTGCATGTCCACCTCAGACAGTTCTGCCACAGCTGCTTCAAACTTCCAACAAACTATGAGAAGAAGAAGCAGATATTTTCTTAATCTGATCATAAATAAGTTAGTTAGTCATGTAAAAGGTGTGTCCAATTATTTCTTAAATTTGCCTCTGCTCAGTTTCTTTATAGTCCCTTATAGTGGATTAAAAATTAGTCTCTAATTTTCCTTATTGTCTCCCTATGTTGAGTTTTTCTAATATGTGACAGCTGAAGAGTTCTTCTTAAAAATGTAGGGGGTCTCTGGGGTCCACATTTTCTTGACTATACCATGGTGTGTCTATAACTAATATAAACTCACCATTTGACTAATACATTTTAGGCTAAGTTCATTGACTAAAATCAGACTAGCAAACATGAAAGTAGCACACGGATAATGTGATTAAGCTTTACTCTTTTAATCTTAGACTGAACTTACATAATTATGCTCAACCAACTTCATTAGTTACTGTCTTCTTGTGACAAAAATGAGTATAACAACAGCAACTTAGAGAAGGCACAGTTAGCTTTGGTTCACAGTTTGAAAGGGATTCAGCCCATCATGGCAAGAAGGCATGATGGGAGTATCTGTAGGTAGGAAGCCAAGGTCTCTAAACACTGGTGCTCAGCTGGCTTCCTCTCCTTTCCTCTTTTTATTTAGTCTGAAAATCTAGATGATGGATGGTGCCATCTACATACAGAGTAGGTTTTCCTCTTCAGTTAAACCTCTCTGGAAACATTCTCACAGACGTGCCCAAAGGCTGACCTCCCAGGTAACACTAAATTTTAGTCAATTTGATAATTAAGGTTATTCCCACATATGAAAGACAATTCACACACACACACACACACACACACACACACACACACACACACACATATATTCTAATGGAATAAAGTGTGCATTCATCTGTAGAATAAGAATTAATGAATTTCCACCCCCAAATTTTCCACATTTTGGAAACAAATAGAAACTTCAAAAAAAATCTCTAAAAGCAGTGGTAATGCCATGAACCTGAAATACAGTTCCTGTTGTGGTCACCCCCAAACATAAAATTATTTTCATTGCTTCCTCATAAATGAAATTTTGCTACTGTTATTAGTAGGGATGCAAATAGGTGTGTTTGCCTATGTTCTTAGGTGACCCTTGTGAAAAGGTCATTAGACCCCAAAGGGATCACAAACCACCAGTTGAGAACCACTATGCTACAGCATTATATAGCAAGCAACATATAAGTGAATTTACTATTTGATGAAATTGACTGTTTGATGAATTTTGAAAATAACTTCCAGCCTTAGTGCTGTGAAGTCTAAGAGGTAGGAAGCCTGTGTTTAGACATCGAAACATAGCATCAATTATAAGAGGTTTTCTGTGACTGACAAGGAACCTGCTAAGAAGTACCACTCTCTCTCCTACCCACAGATGCACTTAGCTTAATAACCACAGTAACACAAAGCAACCCGACTCAAAAGACTTACTTTAGTTTACATACAATGGGATTGCATGCTGCATAGAGCAGCAAGTGTCCCCAGGGGCTGAAGAGTCAGCATAGTGGGCAACAGGCAGTGCAAGCTCTCCAGCCCCATGAGCTCATCCAACTGTGACACCTGCTCCACCTATTGAGTCAACCTTGTGGTGGGTGGGGGCTGGAAAAGAAGTGAGTGACAAATGTATTTTCCACAGACCAAAATAGATTCTGGCATATTAGCTCATAAGAGGTTTTGTTTTTTTCTTATTTGACTCTTCTAAGAAAAAAAAATTGGGATAAAATGTTTATCATACAAAGATTTTTTTCATACAAGAACACTCTTTTGGAGGTTCAGACACAATTCTAGGCCCTGCTGCAATACAACTTCAAAATAAAATTGGTCTGATTTCTTTTCCCAGTTTTAATTAAGGCAGTATATGATGTTAATTTTCCCTTAATATTTACTTTCTACTTTTTAGTTAAAACAAACCAACAAACATGGTGACAACTAAGTTTTAAACCTTTCACAAATCAGCCTAGAAAACGAAAGAAAGAAGTCCTTTTCTTGCCACAGTATAGACATTGATTATCTCTTTCCTTTTCACATTACATTTATAAGACAAGAGCAAATTCTTAGCGTTCTCTCTTAATCCATCCTTAATCTATGGATTAAAAGTTTTTATTAAATAATAGAAGATACGTTGATTCTCCAGGTGTTCATTTCTGAGGTTATCACCTCTTTAGGATAAAATGGAAAGCAAACATTTATAATATCTTTATAAAGACCCATTTAGCCATAGTTTTTCCCAATTTCAATGTTATAATAATTACTATCATGTCCATTTGTATTTAATTGACAACAACAGTCACATAACTCCAACTTGCTTTAGCACTGGCGGGCGGGGGGGGGGGGGTGACTCAACAGTCAAGAGCACCGGCCGCTCTTCCAAAGGAGCAGTTCCCATCACCTACATGGTAAATCACAACATTCTATAATTCTAGTTCAAGTGGATCCAATGACCTTTTCTGGTTTGCATGGGTACTGCATGCAAATAGTGCACCAACGTACACATAGGCAAAAGACTTGTACACATAAAAATTATAAAATTTAGCTATTCTGTGCTAAATTCAAAAATATAAAAGGAAGAAAGAAAGGAAGGAAAGAAGGAAAGAAAAGAGAAAGGAGAAAGACAAAAAGAAAAAGAGAGAAAGAAGGAAGAAAAGCAATATAGTCTTAAAAAGAAATAGCAAGCTGTAGTTGTGGCTCAGTGGTACAGAACTTGCTTATCATATGCAAGGCTCAGGGTTTGACCTCTAGTACCAGGGGGAAAAAGTGTGTGCATGTATGTGCCTTTGTACGTCTACTTAAGAACTAATCAGGTTTTCTTCTGTCTGGAAATGTGTCACTATTTTACCCCCTAAATTTTTCATATATGTACTCATGTCATTGAAAATAAAAGTCGTATAAATTACTTAAAATTTTATTTTTCAAATTACATTGATAATCATTTTTGAATTTTTCTAAAATGAAGACAAAGTAGAATAGTCTCCCATAAAACATGTAAAAATGTGTTTATCTTTCAAAGGCTTAAGTGTAAAGCATTTCTGTAAAGAAAATGAGATACTTTTCCTCACAAATTGGTTTGGTAAGCTTTTCAATTTGTCTCCTTTTTATACTAGTGCTAATCAATTAATTCCTCAAGCATAGCACCAAATATTCAGTATGTCCATCTTTGCCCATCTTTACAGAGCCTTCATTTCCCACCATCCTGTGGCCCTTATTTTTGGTGATAAATGTGAGACATTGGTATTTTAGATTAATTTCACTGGACAATCAATTTTTAAGCTGAGGAATTACTTTCCAAATTGCATTAATAAAATTAATTTCTTCATTTAATTTTTTTCAGTGCTCTTAAGTAACACAGCTATCCCTTCATCAAGTTATGAGCTGTATGCCTTTATTTGAGCCTTTATTTGACATAGACAAGAGCCATTCGCACAGACTTTCCCATTTTCCTCAAACAGCAATACATTGCATAGATCTACATTAACTATGTAGTTGTAATGTATTATCTGCAAGAAATTTGAAATCAGCATCATTATATCTCTTCTACCTTGTTGACATATTTGTGTCCCTATGTGTGTGGAAGAGCATTTTAACTTTGCTTTTAAATGTAAAATAAAAATCCAGTAGAGCCAGATGGTGGTGATGCATACCTTTTACCCCAGCACTCAGGAAGGCAGAGGCAAGCAGAGCTCTGTGAATTTGGAGTCAGCCTGGTCTACAGAGTGAGTTCCAGGACAGGCTCCAAAGTTGCACAGAGAAATCCTGTCTCAAAAACAAATAAACAAACAAAAATCCAATAGAACTATAAATATAAGTTCATATTTTCATATGCATCCAGTAATTCTCCATTCCAGAGCCCAAGATTTTCTATTTTGGGGATGGTAGTTCTGCTGTTTATTTAGGAAACACATTTAAATCAGCTTTTTTTTTTTCACTCAGCAAGTTTTTCTTAGCTATGTTATCATGGCAGAACCGGTGAGCATCTTCCACATGACAGGTTTCCTTTGTGTTTGAACAATATTTCTCCATCTTTTCAACTTCTTCACCAATTCAACTTTTCACTGTCTTCATGACTGGCATGTTGTGTTAGCTCCTACTTCTTAATTAATTTAATAATGTGTAGTGTTCTTTTATATATTATTTGTATTAGTTCTTTGAGAATTTCATACAATGTATTTTGATCATATTCACCCTTCACCCAATTCCTTACAGATTCAGCCCACCTTCCTTACCTTTCCAACTTCTTTATTTTTTAGGCATGGTCTAATTGCTTCTGCCCATATACCCTTGGATGTGTGGCCTTCCAGTGGAGCATTTCTGACCTCTCAACCATATCACAGGAGTTACATTAGATGGAGGTTAACATTGAGAGCCATGGCCAATCCAGTTACAGAGAAGACAAGACTACAGAAAACTCAGCCCCAAATGAGGCATCTGTATCACACCCCTCACTCTGGTGGCTCAGGTTTCCTACAAGAAGAGAGGGTGTAAGAGCCAGAGGTGGAGTGTGACTACAAAGAAACAGTGTTCTCCACATAACGGGGTGGCTGCACATTCCAGTTCACAGAGGTTGTGGCAGCATGCACAAGGCCTGTGCAAGTGCAAGCCAGACTAATTTCTCAGCATGGAGAAGGGAAGCATGACAAAGTCCCCCATTTAGTTGGCATGCTTTGGGTAATTGTTATTCAATGCTCTGCCTTGTGCTTCATCTTAACTTTTGACTCTCCAGAAATACAATCTTATCTAATTTTCAAAACTTTCCACTCTGTTTTTTTTGTTTGTTTGTTTTTGTTGTTGTTGTTGCTGTTTTGTTATGCTTTTTTTAATCTTTTCTTTCTGATGTGTAAATATTTGTGTGTGTTTACATGTTCACATGTATGTGGGCACACGGGTGTGTGTGTGTGTGTGTGTGTGTGTGTGTGTGTGTGTGTGTGAATCCCAGAGATTGATATCTTATTTCATCATTCTTTATATTGGGGATAAGGTCTCTCAATTCTACTAAGGACCACTGATTCTGGCTAGGATAGCTAGAAACTTGCTGGGCAAGGGGACCACTAGCTCTGCTTCTTGGACACTAGGATTACAGAGGCTGCTAGACCCACCTAGCTTTTACGTGGGCCCTGGGGACTCAAACTCTGGTCCTCACACTTGCTTCCCAAGCATTTTATCCACTGAACCATGTAATCAGACAGACTCCACTCTGGTTTTTTGGGTGAGTTTATTTTGTAGGAATACAATTACTCTGACAGAGTTTGTGGAGACTGTAGTGTGAAAGCAGAACATTCACAGACCCATAGACTTCAAAGTATCTAAGAGAAAGTTAAAGGTGGTTCAGGCTATACAAATGTCTTAGAATGAGCTTTTCCATCACTCATCTCTGTTTTGAGATTAAATAAAATCTTGTCTCATAATTATAGATGTAGCTACAAAGATAGACAGAGAGATAGCCCACCTAATAAGAATTTAAATATATGATGATGATGATGTGCAGTAGAAATCATGGTTTAAATCGTCATCATGGTACATGCTTGGCAACCCCAGGACCCAGAAAACAAAAGCAGAAGGATTTCTATTTCAAGTCAGTCAGTCAGTCTGAGAGCTACATAAAGAGAACCTTACGCACACATGCACACACACACACACACACACACACACACACACACACACACACACACACACTGACAAAAAAGAAATCATGATTGCAGAACACTGGTCTCCACCCTTTCACATCTGAAGGTGCTGCTGCTATATGCCATTGCAAGTTGCTAGGTTATGCTTATTTTATGCCAGAGGAAGCCTCTACTTTTCAAACACAGCCACAAAAATAAGCAAGTTCACCTGATGGCCATTTAAAAATGCAGTACACTGAGAAGTTATATTCCACAAAGGAGACTCTAGACTTAGAGAAAAATAATTTGACCTATTTATAGAATAGAATATATAGTGTATGTTTATAAAATTGTATTATAAAAATGATTTTTACATGTTCCTTGATCCTAAACTATCTTTATTTAATCACAATTTAAAAAAAAAAAGAACAGTTGTTGCCAGCATGAATTGTAACAAATATTGCCAAATGGAAGTTTAATTATTTGTTAAAAAACAGTGTTTGTATGGACAATGCCAAAATAAATAAATGCTACAAAGAACAAAAGCTTAGCATGCAGTTTGCATTGCACTCACAACACACACTTTTATCACTGGTAATATTTTACTACAAATCTATTATGGACAAGGCATTAGCATTATTCAGATTGTAATAGATTCTGTTAAGTATATTTTCTCAGGTGGCTGGGAGGAAAGACATGCCAACAGGAGTTATAAAGAGGACTGTAGTTTAAGAGTCCCCATGCTGCAGTGTCAGCCATGGAGGCTATTAGCATTTCCTCTACAATTTTAATTTTTTTCATAATTATTTACTCCTTAAACTCAGAGAAAGCCAACCTTCTGCCAAAATTATGAGCTTCTATTCAAAATTATGAGAGTTCTTATATAGAAACAGAAATTTCTGTGTTCAAATATTTCCATAATTTTTTATATTGTTTTTTGAATAATTTAAATTATTGCCTAAATAAAATAATTTAGAAACAATACCAAACCCCTATTATGCATTTTTTAAATCTGTGATATCCATATATATCTCTTGTTTATTTTTATTATTGTGTGTAGGAAATGAATGTTGTAAAGTATGTGTGGAGGTCAGAGAAAAAAACTGAGGAGTGGGTTCTCTCCTGCCTTTATGTGGTTTCCAGGATTGAAATCAAGCTACCAGGCTTACACGCTAAGCGTCTTATGTGCTGAGCCATCTCACCACTTCATGTTGTATTTTCAATCCTGCTATCTTAATGGATTTCCCTTACATTTTATAAACATGTGACATTAGTTTGCTGTGGATATCACTCTGAATGCTGTGAATGTGTTACTCTGCTTTGGTTGATAAATAAAATGCTGACTGGCCAGTATCCAGGCAGGAAGTGTAGTATAGGCAGGACCAGAAGAGAAGAGAATTCTGGGAACAGGAAGGCTGAGTCAGGAGTTACCAGCCAGACACAGAGGAAGCGAGATGTAAAAGTACCAGGAAGCCACAAGCCATGTGGAAACTTATAGGTTAATAGAAATGGGTTAATTTAAGATATAAGAACAGATAGCAAGAAGCCTATGATGACCATACAGTTTATAAGTAATATAAGTCTCTGTGTGTTTCCTTGGGTCTGGGCAGCTGAGGGCCTGGGCACAACTGGAAAAAACTCCAGCTACATTATTTCATTCATGAATTTCTACATCAAATAGTGAAATTTCAATAGAGTCACAGTCACACACTTGCTTTTCTAATGCAATTACTTCCAAACTCTGATGTGTTTGTCCTTCCTATGCACTTATTTATATGTCTCATAATATTGCTTTATATTCTAGCTTCAGTGTTGTACAGTTTAAATATATCTTATTACTTAATCTTTTGCTACTAAGGAGCATATGGATAGGAGGAAATAGCTAATATTTTAAATTAATCTTCATTTGGCAGTTAAATTTTTGGGGGTTTTGTTATTATTTTGTTTTGTTTTGTCTTTTTTTCTCTTCTTTTCTTTTGTTTTTTAAGACAGGGTTTCTCTGTGTAACCCTGGCTGTCCTGGAACTCACTTTATAGACCAGGCTGGCCTTGAACTCAGATCAATCTTCCTTTGCCATCTGTGCTGGGATTAAAGGCATGCACCATTACATCTGGCTACAATATAGCATTTATATCAAGGCCAATTCATTAAACCTAAAGAGACAACTAAGAAGGGAAATCTATACCTGAGACCAACAGAAAGAAGAAAACAGGGCCTAAGTGATGTTGTTTCATATATACTTTGTCAGGGAACTAAGCTCTATCAGACTAACAAAAGCCAAATAGTCAACTCTGGAATCAACATTTCAACTATTTCATGTTGTATGCCCAGAAAATTCCATCTAAATGTTTGTTTTCACTTATAAACATTGTGCATGAAATGCTTTCAATTATTTATGGTTTAAATTATAGTCTTCTTTCAAGATGCCAATATTATGCAGTTTGGGGAATTATCCTAAATGAAATAGCAATGACTAAAGTCCCTGCTTCACCAAATATATTAGCTGCTGGTCTGCTGTGACAAAATATCTGATAAAGTAACTGAAGAAAGGAAATAGTTATTATGATTTAGGGTTACAAAGGCTACAATCCCTCCTTGCAAGGTATGACAAGAAGAGCAGGAAGTAGCTGGTCATACTGCCTCAGTAAGGAGGCAGGAAGGGATGAATTCTAAAATTCAGCTAGCCTTCTTCATTTGATGCAGTCCTGGACTCCAGTCATATGAATGCTGATACCTAAGACTGAGATGGGTTTTATTACCTCAGTTAACCTAATGAGAATAATTCCTTACTAACATGCCAGAGGTGTGCCTTTTCAGTGGCTCTAGATAATGTTTAGTCAACAATATTAACCATGTCATTGGCTGGAACCTGTTTATGCCATGTGCCTTAGCTAACCAACAACTGGCCATTCTTTCTGAATAATACTGAGTTTAGGTAATTTGTAAATGGGGAGCAGTAGTGTAAAAATCTTACCCCTGAAACTTAGGGGAACAAAAACAGTGAAGTTAACACACACTAAGAATTTACTCTTCAAGAGACATGGTCTCTTTAAACAAACTTAATTAGCCAGTGAGTATAGGTGGAGTTTTCCTGTCCTGTAGCCACTCTCAAATAATGCCTCCAAGGCTTAATATTAAATATAAATGATCAGCCAATAGCTCAGGCTTATTACTAATGAGCTCTTACATTTTAAGTTAACCTCTATTCTTTATTTATGCTCTGCCATGTGGCGGTACCTTCTTTCAACACAGTATGATCATCTCCTGCTCCCTCTGCATCTCACTAGCCACTCTCTCTGACTCTGCCTTTCCTCATCCCATCATTCTCAGTTATCTTGTTCAGCTATTGGTCAGTCAGCTTGTTCATTAAACCAATAATAGTGCTATATATTCACACAGTGTAAAGGGATATTCTATAGCATGGGAGATCTATGCAGATAACAGTAGGAAGGCTAAGAACTTGAAAACACAGGAAGTCTTTTTTAACTAGGAAAACTCCACCACTCTGCTGGATAAAGCTGCCTAGGGAGAATCAGAAAAATTGTAGGTGAAACACTGCTTTTCATATACACAAGGCATACAGGACCAGAAGGGGCTAAGGTGGAGTGCAGTGGGCCAATAGAATCACTAGAAAAGAACCTACAAGTTCCTTTGCCCTACATACCAGAACCATGGGAAACATAGATACTGAAAAGACCAGAAGCTCCCACTTGCCCCTATTCCACACTTCACTATATACAGGCTTGTCTTTATCCATTCTACTTCTTTCTCACTCATAATCTTAATTACCAAAATTAGAATATATGCTGTACTATCTTTGGTTGTTTATCCTCCAATGGTTATTGAAGCTAAAGAGACCACTGTTGTTAATGGGCTAGAGTGACATTTGCTCAGTGAAAATATAAAGCAGCTATGGTTGCTCTTGCAGTTCATATCCTACTCAGGGTATAATGTGGAGTTTACACAAGGCACCCTGTGCTCCTAGACTGAGAGAGTACTTTCTGAATTCCACACTCAATTCTACCACAATCAATTTTCCCTTGAACATTGTCAATATTTAAACTAAAACAATTTAGCTGATAAAAAAATAAACCAAGAAACTAAATAAAACTAGATTCATAAATCTCCATGCAGTAACATAAGAAACATGAAAGTCCAAGACAGCATAAGTTTTCCTAAAGTTATTCACCCTCTATTAATGGTATTTAATGAGAATCAGAAGATATCCCTGATAATTCAAAACAACCATTATAGGTATAATCAAAGACACAAACAGCTGACTTAGATAAAGAAGATGACCCATGCTAGACCTTTTGGAGAAAAATAAACTGATGTGTTTGAAATGAAAAACAGAATAAGGAAAACACAGCACAATATTTCAGCAAGAAGAAGACAAGATTGCTGAGCTTGAAGCCAAGGTGGAGAAATTGAAACAAGGGTAAAATATTAAGAAGATACTAGTAGAAATAGCAAGATATATACATTACCCAGAAATGAGTTATATACAGAGAAAAGGGGAATAACATTGTTCTAAATGCATAGAAATTATGTTTAAAATGACAGCAATTTTTTTCCAAAGGTAGAAGGCAGAAAAGAGGGAAAAGGAGGAGGAAGAGGAGGGAGAGGAAAAGGAGGAGAGGTGATATGAGATAATGAATGCTCTTGTACACTTGTTTAATAAAATGCTGATTGGCCAGTAGCTAGACAAGAAGTATAGTTAAGTGGGGTGAGCAGACGAGGAGAATGCTGGGAAGAAGGGCAGAGTCAGGAGTCACCAGCCAGACACAGAGGAAACAAGATGACAAGGCTGAACAGAGAAAAGTTATCAAGCCACGTGGCTAAACACAGATAAGAATTATGGATTAATTTAAGTGTAAGAACTAGTCAATAATAAGCCTGAGGTAATGGCCTAGCAGTTATAATTAATATAAGCCTCCGTGTGTTTACTTGGGTCTGAGTGGCTGCAGAACCAGGTGGGATACAGGAAAACCATCAGCTATAAAAAGAAAAAAGAAGGAGAAGGAGGAGGAGGAGGAGGAGGAGGAGAAGGAGAAGGGGAAGGTGGTAGTCCAAATAGAGGAGGCATATAGGACAGCAAACAAAAAGACCAAAACAGAACCTTCCTTTGTCATAATACAATTTAATTGTATTATGTAAATACAAAGAATAATGTAGGTATATTGAAGACAGCAAGACAGATTGCATAAATGACCATCCTATCAAAAAGCAATCTGCGGCCGGGCGGTGGTGGCGCACGCCTTTAATCCCAGCACTCGGGAGGCAGAGCCAGGCGGATCTCTATGAATTCGAGGCCAGCCTGGGCTACCAAGTGAGTCCCAGGAAAGGTGCAAAGCTACACAGAGAAACCCTGTCTCGAAAAACCAAAAAAAAAAAAAAAAAAAGCAATCTGCAAATTTAATCCAATTCCAATAATAATACTAACTCAATTTGCCACAAAAAGAAGAAAAAAATCTTAAAATTTATGTGGAAGCATACAACAGATCTAAAAACTTCTAAAGCAAAGCTGAGCAAAGGGAATGCTCTAGGATGTATAAGCATACCTGATTTTGTGTTATTCTACAGATCATATTAACAAAATCAGCATGGTGCTAGCACAAACACACAAACATAGATCATTGGGCACAAGTTCATACAGCTATAGCTACTGGATTCTGATACAAAACTGCTGTGGATATCGCTCTGTATAAATAAACACTGATTGGCCAATAGCCAGACAGGAAGTATAGGCAGGACTAACAGAGAGGAGAATTGAGGAAACAGGAAGGGAAGGGAGAGATTGCCTGGAGCTGCCACCAGGACAAGGAAGATGTAAGGTACCAATAAGCCACAAGCCATGTGGCAAAGTATAGATTAATAGAAATGGGCTAAATATAAGTGTAAGAGCTAGACAATGATAGGCCTGAGCTAATGGCCAAGCAGTTTAAATAATGTAAGAGTCTGTGTGTTTATTTTATAAGTGGGCTCCAGGACTGGCAGGACTTGGCGGGAGCTGGAGAGAAATTCTCCAGCTACACAAAATTCAAAGACTTAAACGTAAAACCTGAAACTATAGAGGGAAAAAATAAGAAGTGCAATTCAAGATTTGGCATCAGTTAAGAATTTTCTAAATTAAATTCCAGTCACTAGGAAACAAGGTTTGTAATTGACAAATGGCACTTTATAAAATTCAAATAATAATTCTCTATAACAAAGTAAGTGCCAATTTAGTGAAGAGGCAGCATATAGCATGGAAGAAAATCTCTGCTTGTTATGTAGCCATAGACGGCCAATGTAGAGAATATACAAAGAAGTTAAACAGGTAAGCAGAAGGAAAATAAACAATCCCATCAAAAAATATGCTATGAAACTGAACAGAAGTTTGTGAAAGAAAAAAATAAAAATGGCTCATTAACATTTTAAAGGTATTCAACATCATTACCTATCACAGAAATGCAAATTCAGCCAACTTGGAGATTCCACCTCACCCCAGTCATAATGGCTATTATCAAAAAAAAAAAAAAAATGAAAATGAAATGTTAACAAAAATGTGATAAAAGGTGTAGCTTTTTTCTACTCTTTTCCTCTTTGCTCTTGGGGGGGGGGGGTCTGCCACCCAGCTCCCAAATAACCATACATGGAGACTTAATTATTTATGAATGCCTTGCCTTAGCTTGGCTTGTTTCTTGCCATCTTTTCTTAAATTATCCAATCTACCTTTTGTCTCTGGGTTTTTATCTTTCTCTATTCTATATACCTTTCTTTATTTCTTACTCCCTGGATTGCTGTGTAGCTGGGTGGTTGGCACCTGAAGTTCTCTCCTTCCTTTTCTTGCTCCTTCATCTTCTCCTCCCAGATTTCTCCTTAAGTCTGCCTTCTCAGCTCTATGGAAAGGGATGTCCACAGAGTGTCAAAGTCTGTCTAAGAAAAACTTTAAAGAAAATTATTATATCTTCTTATCCAATGCAAACTATCACTTAATCATATAGAACAAAACAAGATCTTTCAATAAAAGGGTGTGGTGGTTTGAATAAGAATGGCATCCATAGGCTTGTATGTTAGAATGCTTGCCTTCTGTTGGAGGAAGAATTTTGGAAGAATTAGGAGGTGAGGTCTTGTTAGAAGAGATGTGCCATTAGGGCTTTGAGGTGCTGAAAAGCATGCACCAAGCCCAGTCTGACTCTCTTTCTGCTGTGTGCAGTAAGATCTCAGCTACTGCTCCAGTGCCATGCCTGCCTGTTAATACCACACTTCCCACCAGGATGTAAATGGACTAATCCTCTGAAACTGTAAGCAAACCCCCAACTTAGTGTTTCCTTTCATGGGTTGCCTTGGTCATGATGTCTTTCCACAGTGATAGAACAGGGACTTAAGACAAAGGGAGAAGCCAGAAAAGATGGAAGAAGCCACCAACACTTATGACATTCACTTTGGTAAAGATGAAGAAAAGAGAAATTAAGAAAGGCTGTAAATGCTAAAATTAAAGGGTATTCAAGATGATGCAGTGTTCTCACTATCCATGCTCACCTTGATAATTTGGGGATTACAATATGTAGAATGAGAAAACTGGATGGTTTAAGTGGTTTTAAATACCAAACCTGGGCTGGAGAGAAGGCCTTCCTTCTAAGACTGAGAACCTGAGTTCTCCAAAAAGCCACATGTTTAAAGCAGTGCTTCTCAACCTTCCTAATGCTGCTACCCTTTACACAGTTCCTCACGTTGTGGTGACCCCAACCATGAAATTCTTTCATTGCTGCTTCCTAATTGTAATTTTGCTACTGTTGAAATAATAATGTAAATATCTGACTTGTGATCCCCAGAGGGTTCATGACTCACAGGTTGAGAATCACTGCTGTAAAGAGTCAGATTCCCTCAAATTTTCCTCATAAGTCCACATGCATTCTGTGACATGCCTGCAACCATCTGACACATATAACTAACTATTTTTGTTTTAATTAACAAAAGGGGCTGCAGCATACATGCATACACACACACACACACACACACACATGCATGCACACACACACATACACACATATACACACTCATAACACACATGCAGACATGCATGCACATGCATAATTTCAAAATCAAATTAAATATAATAAATCAAAGCTGTTAGTGAGAGAGATCCATTAAAAATGTCAGTTTTACAAAAAAAAAGTCTGAAAATGATAATTCCATATGTTTCAACATGATATGTTAAGTCGTTAGCACTCAACCATACATAGTGGGACAGTCAAGCAATAAGCATTCAAACATACCAATGAGTGGATTATTTAAAAGAACAAGTTTGAACCAGCACTATTTTTGTTAACAAACTTAGTGATGTTTCCTGATATGTCCTCAAGAGAGGTAGCTAGAGCCCTGAAATATTATTCAGAAGATGGGTTTTCACCATGACAGCAGTTTGACACACCACGGAGTCAAACATGTGTAAACAAAGGTTCTACTTCTCCGGGGCCAAGGGCAGTTCCTCAGGCAGAGCATGCTGATCTGTGCTTAGCTTTTCTCACAGCTGTGGCAAGGCTTTAGGAAGGAACTCAGCATAATTTATGTTCAGCCAATTTAATTTTTAAAGGGCAGGCCTTAGAGGTTTAGCATAACTAAGCCTGAATTAACAGGTTTGGAGCAAGGGCTGAGGCAAGCTGCTCATCACACTGGCCAGCACCAGCACACACCAAACCCCTAAGGCTGTCTACTACATGCTTGAGAGGCTCATTCTCCATGGCGCAGACAGAATAACATCCCGTAGGCTCTCAGTGAAGAAAGGGGTTGCACCAGCATTCAAAATTGATCCTTAGAGCCAAGGGGGGAAAAACAAAGCTTTCCAAAGCATGAGGAGAGTTGAAATGAACATCAGCCGATGTCACTGTCAAGCTTCGAAGGAAGAAGAGGCAGACAAGCCCACAGGAGACAGTCACACTGAATAGAACTCCTGATCTCTAAAATGAAAAGCGACCCTGGAGCCCCTCATCAGGCAGCACCCCGGTGTACACTCATGGGAAGCTCTGGCTCTGCTCGAATCTGTTGCCTTTCCTAACATGCTGGAAAGAGATGCTTTCCTTTCTGACTTTCTCTTTCCCCTAAAATTCAAAGGGCATATTCAGTTTGCTCACACTGCCTTGAACATTAGTTTCAGATACCGGATATGAGAGGCTATGTGAAGAAATAGCCTCAGGAACATTTAACAAGAACCATGTCAGTCTAGGAATGAAATTCCTCATTAAGAGTTACAGACAGTAAGTATGTGGAAGTTAAGTAACTAACACATCTTTAAGTACACACACACACACACACACACACACACACACACACACACATATATGGATTACATGTATAAATAACTTAAGTGAAAATAACTATTTTTTCTGTAAGGACAGTACACACTTGAGTTTATCAGTACTTTCCCATATTCTCCTCTTCTCCTAACATAAACTCTTGGGTATTTTTGCCCCTTCATACTGCTTAAGAACACCTTTGAGCCGGGGCGGTGGTGGCACATGCCTTTAATCCCAGCACTCGGGAGGCAGATCCAGGCAGATTTCTGTGAGTTCGAGGCCAGCCTGGGCTACCAAGTGAGTTCCAGGAAAGGCATAAAGCTACACAGAGAAATCTTGTCTCGAAAAACCAAAAATAAATAAATAAAATAGAACATCTTTGAAAGTGTATGTATATACGAGTTGCTTTAACTAAAGGCTGGGACTTGTGCACAATGGCTTTCTCTACGGTGCCTTTGATCTTTCAGTATGACTGAGGAAACTAAAGCACATAGTCAGTAAAGTTATCAAGAGGTTATCAGACATTACTAAGGTAATACTTATCTCCTCATGGTGGCAGAAACCATATTAAAACATGAATGTTTTAATTTCACTTATTCATTATAAACTTTTCCAAAGAAAGGGAAGTGACATAGTGAAAGAAAACATTCCGCTGCCCTTGCAGTCTGTGACGCCTTCCTTTGACATTCTACCACCAGGGGCACCCGCCAGGCACTAAACTCAAATCTGCCCTCAAAGTTAGGGTTTATGTAAAAACAACAAAACAAAACACAACCAAAAACCCCAATCTGTTCATAAGAACTGGCTTTCCCAAATTTGTTCATACTTGGTTTAAAAATATGTTTAGCTGTTCTTTGACAACTTCATACCTATATACAGTGCATCTTGAACATGAACCCCCACTTCCCACCCCCACAGACACATTTCTCAAACAGGCACTCGTGACAATTTCATGTCTTCTTTTTATTTTCTTAAAAAAAAAATGCAGAATCTAATTAAAGCTGTTCATGTGTGCTTGGGTGTGAGGCTATCCACCAGAACATGACAGCCTATAGGCACTATACCCCTAAAGAAAATTGATTATTCCTCCCCTTGTAACAATCAGCTGCCAGTAGCTGCTTAACAATGGGTGGAGCCTTGGCTACTCTGCCCCTTCCCCATCCATGCTAGAACTGGTTTTAACTTTTGCAGTTCACATGCAGATAACTGTAGCTGATGTGAAGTCATGAGTGGAATTCCCATGTTCCAAAACCTGCATTTTCCAATATTCTTTTCCAACTTCCAGCTGGACAGAAGAGTTTCCATTCCTTTGGACAGAAGAGTTGATGTAGATATCCCAATTAGGGCCAGTCACTAAACAGTTACTTATTCTCAGCCTCTTGAACAGTTAGGGGTCTCTGCATTTATTGCTGCCCACTGCAAAAGAAACTGTTCTAACCAATGTTGAAAGCAGAGCTTAACTATGGTCATGAACATACATACTTAGAAGGCAGTTTAACATACTGACCATTTAGCAAACAACTGTAATAGGTTCTACCCTAGGGTCCATGACCTTCCCAGCTTTGGGCTGGTTTACTTACCAGGAATGAAGTCTCTTCTGTAAAATGACCTTAAATCCATCAGTCAGTGGATAGTTAAGACATGTCATTCATGTCACCATTGCAATAATGAAAACATCCTGCCTGGAATGTCAATATTGCAGCTGCACGGTCCAGTGCTGGGAAATAACATTGATGGCCTTTCTCTCCCAGCATCCTACATAGTATCATCCAACACTGTGAAAACTAGCTTGTAGAAAGGAAGTTTTCTGGTCAGTTTCAGCTTGATTTCTCTGTGTCCTGATTACAAAGGGTTGTTTGGAGGACCTATGGCCCTTCCTTGACCAATAACTTGTAGGAAGATAGCCCATAGCTTAAATAAAATTTCTGTTTAATAACTCACATCTTCTGGGAGAAACGTTATTCACCCATGCAGAGTGCCATTAATTATATGTGAAAATTAAAAAAAAAAAAGGTTCTAAAAGAACAATTATAATTTTTTAAATTAACTTGCAATGCAGCAGATTTCCAGAAAGATTTTATTACATCCATTGTTCTGGATAACTCACCACCTACCCATTGCTGTCTCTCATCATGTCTTCCCTCTCCACATTTAAATTATACTGACTTTTAACCTAATGGAGTTGATAAAGCATAGCTAATATCGGAGTATGTACTTGATGGTATTTTCTGGTTAAGACTTTTCTGTTTGTATTTGATAGGACATGGATTCCCTTTAAGAAACTATAGTAATTTTATTTTTTCTCTCAATGTCCCTTTTCTCTAGATCCCCTCCCGTAGTAGCCATGGTTTACTTCCCTGTCTCATTGATGCTGGGTTGTGTTGACATTTATTTCAACCCATGGAAGGTTAGTGGATGTGGCATAAAAGCCTCAAATGTGTGTTAGCAGTGTCCTCCAGAACTGGTAAACAACTTCCACCAAAAAAGATGCCCCCACATATAGAGAAGCAACTGATCTAAAATAACAACTGTCTTAAGGGCAAGCCTGCAAAGACCAGCCAAGACCATCTCAACCCTAGATATCCCCACAGAGACATGAATAACAAATATTCATTTGTGGGGTCAGCAAAATGGTTCAGTGGATGAGGTACTTGCCACTAAACCTGGAGATCTTAGTTGGATCCTTGTTACCCACAGTGTGGGAAGAGAAATTGTCTCCTACATGCTGCCCTCTACCTTCCACAGATGTACCCCACACAAGTACACACACAATAAATCAATCAATAAATGAAAAAAGGATATTTATTTATTTTTATGCACTAATGATGCATCACCATTGTTTGCTGTTCAATACCATGGCACAGCATGTAATGGATACAGGAACTAAGTCTTACCCTTGTGAATCCTCCTGAAACTTTCAGTAGAGTCTCTGCTTCAGCTAGATCTGAAGTGGGAAATATACTTTAAAATCTCATAGGCAGTCTTCAGGTTACAGTCCAGTTATCCTATGTTCAAATTTGGGAAAGGAACTAATACTGTGGGAAGAAGTCCATGATTTAAAGGAGATTGGAATGATGGCAATTCCTTTCCCTCTCAAAGTATCTTAGTTTTTCATGTGTAGATGAAGGGAATCCTTTGAGTCTTCGAGAAGAAAGGAATAGTCATTCAGTGCATTTGCATTCAGTGCAAATCTGAGGAAACAAAGAGATGCTCCCTCAGATGGAAAGAAGTGGATGCATACCACAAGCAAACATATATTCCCCCTAAACTTTTAATAGATAAAGCACTTCACCAGAGAATTGAAAATAGTCCTGAACTTAACTGGACTGCTAGTTATAAATCAAACTATTGAGAGCACATTCTGCAAATAGTCAGCCATAAAATATATAAAACAGTAACAGTTTGGTTAACTCATCTTTTACATTTGGCATAAATCACTGTAGATACCCACATGTAAGGACTATTACATCGGGATATCAAATAAAATTAAAATTATATCAGAGATTTTAATAGTAAGGGAAATGTAAGAAAATTCAGTGGAGAAGTATGAGCAACTTTTTAAAAAGAGCCACATCTCTAGAAAAAAAAATACAGCAAGTAAATATAGCAAAAAACAGATCTGTAAGAATTTGGGAAATTGGATGATGCTATTCCAGGTTTCTAAGCAAATAATTGTCATCACAAACTGTCTAATAGGGGAAAATTTATTCCATGTTTGGCCCCTGCCAGCAGATGTCTATTGCACCTTCAATGTTCTGACAGCTTTGTTTCCAGTCACATGCTTGATGTCCCTTTGTTCATAACTTACCAAACTGTCATTTTTCAGGGGATAATTTTGTATGCCAGTACTCTAACCACAAGTTCATAAATGACCTCTTCTTAAAACACATCTTTCCAAGACTCGAGAAACAATTTATATGCACAATGGTCATGGTATTTATTATAGCACTAGTTATAATAACTCAGTTGTGGAATCAAATTAGCTATCTGTCAACAAAGAATGGATAACGAAAATGTGGTTCATGTATGCAATGAAATTTTATTTGGCCATAAAGAAGAATAAAATTATGTTGCTTTCAGGAAAATGGAAATAAGTGGAGATATTAGGCAAATTAAATTAGATTAAGGATAAATATCATGTGTTTTTCTCTCATATAATTATCCTAGATTGTATATAAATATATAAATCATGTATGTAGTCTATCACATGAACTTAAAAATGAATCTGTATAAGGAAATGCAGGGGTCAGAAACAGGATGGGAGGAGAAAGTAGGGGTAAGACGGGGAGTTTGCAAAGATTAGGCTTAAACTACACTGTGTACTTGTGTGAAAACATCCTTATGAAATGCATGCCAACATAAGGGGCAATAAAATAACATATTATTATTGAATGGAGACCATCTTAGAAATCAAAGAGTAAATACTAGAAAAATATTTATTTATTACATTCATACTTCCTTAGATATTTATAGCCACATGGGAGAAACTCACATACTTAGTATTCAGTGTCAAATGAATATGGAATTCCCTTTATAAAAATTTCAATAATAGACAAAATTAGTCTATATGGTTAGAAGTGATCATATCATTTAACAGATGCACATAGACAATTCCGTCCTTTCATGACCACACTTGCACACACACAAAGCAGGAGGAAGGAACCTGGGATTGGAGCTGTCTTTTTTCCACTATTTATTTTTTGGGATGCTTATCAGAAATCAGATGGTCATAGGTACATGGAGCCAAATTCAAATTGTTAATTCCATTCTGTTCATAAATGTTTCTGTTTTTATGCCAATACTATGCTGATTTTATTACTATAGCTTCAGCAGTTCTGTTATTGTTTAGGACTGTTTGGGCTATCCTGGTACGTGTGTATGTGTGTGTGTGTGGGGGGGTGTGTGCTTCCATCTGAAATTTCAGACCATTTCTTCTATTCTTTGAAGAATTACAGTGGGCTTTTGATGGGGTTTATACTTAATCTGTAAATTGTTTTGGTATGGTGACTATTTGGTCAATATTAAGCTTAACAATCCAAGAGCACATAAGGTCTTTCGTTCTTCTCATATCTTCTTTAATTTAAGCATTATCTCTACTGGCTAGGTTTCCTAGTGCTGGCAGGCATTATGCACATTACTGGTTGAAATGTAGTCATCAATCAACAATGACTCTTCTGGCAAAACATGACTATTTATGTAATAGTAGCATAAGTATTATGGGAGTAACCAAACACATTTTTATTAGATGTAAGGCCCAGTCAATGAAATGAAACTCATACCTAGCACTGCTATATGAAGTAAGAATCTGTTGCTAGATAGTTCAGAGGCCCTAGTGGAAACTAACACTGAATTGGTATAGTATTGTTGTATTTATAGACCAGAGTATCTCTCAGCCCTCATGAGAGAATCTCCTTGTAGTGGATGACAACACAGAAACCCATTACTACTTCATCAGTGTGTTGAGAATAAGAGACTGTGGTACGCTCAACTCTAAATGAGATATCTATGTCACACCTAAAACTCACATACAATGCTCAGTGATATTTGTGGAAAGGGGGATGGAAAAATTGGAGGCACCAGAGGTGGTGGGTGACTACAAGGAAGCAGTGTCTTCCAGATGTTATAAGGCAATTAGTTGTACATATTAATTCACAGTGATTTTGACAGTATACACAAGACCTGCACAGGCTCAAGCCAAAGTCCCAGCATGGAGAGAAGAAGGTAAGCATGAAGCAACTCCCCTAGCTGAGGAGCTGTTGATATTTGGTCACTTCTGGCAGAGGAAATGTCAGTATTCGTTAGTGGTGTGACACCTGGTAGGTTAGCCATGCTCCATAGAAGGCCCCATATCCAATGACATGTATGTAACACAAATTAGATTCAGTGGGTTAAAAAAGAAAGAGAAAACTACAGAAAGATAAGAGAGAGCATAAAATTGAGAAATTGAGAGGCATAGACAGAGGCAGAGAGGCAAGAAATAAGAGGGTACAAAATTGAGAGAGAAAGGGAGAAAGATTAGATGAGATCTTGAGAGGGAGTGAATATGATGAAATTACATTGTATAAAATTCACAAAAAACTAATAAAGTAATTTTAAATGTTATTATTATATATGCCAATATTTTCTCCCACTATATTGGGTGGGTTTTTTTAATCTTATAAAAATAATTACAAATAGTTCTTAATTACATTTTATAATGCATTCCTTCCTAATAAACTTGTTGATTTCACCAAAAAGGGGGCTATAAAGAATATATATTAATTCATGTACAATTAAAATCTTTAAAGTAAAGTTTTCTAATATATCAATGCTTTACAACACCCTTTTCAATAACTTTATTATTGTTAGTATTTATATTTGTATGTTCATCTATACTTGTATATGAGGGAAGAATCCCCTAGATCTGGAATTATAGGTGATATGAGTCATCCAACAAGAAGATTTGAATCCAATCTCTGGGTCTATGGAATTGCAATATGTGCTCTTAACCACTTAGCTCGGTTTAAGTTTTATAAAACCATTCTTAAACATTTTCATCAGACACATTTCCAGGTATTTGATGTTTTCACATTGTGGGAAGCACCACATTATTCCACTTTCTATTTGTAGCTGGCATAGATAAACACAATTCAATTTGTTTATACTGATTTGAATTTACACCACTTAACAAATATAATTATTTGTAAGTTTGATTATAGACAAGAAATTTATATGCATAATCATTCATCCTTCAAATAGTTTTCTATGTCCAGATATCTAAAAAACTTCCTCATATTTCCACCTCATATTCCCTGCTCTTTCTTATACTCTTGGTAGTATGAATCAACTGGTGATTGATTGATTGATGATTGACAATTGACTGATTAAATTTAGAAGTTTTCATGTAGCCCAGATTGGTCTTGAACATGCTGTGTTGCTGAGCATGATCATGAACTCCTGGTCTTCCTACTTTAGCCCCTTAAGTACTGAGATTCCAAGTGCGAGTCACCATGCCTAGCTCTTTGTCAAAAGTTGAAATGAAATTATGGCCAGGACCCTGTTATAACCACTGAAGGAGTTTGTGGCAGATGGACACTGTCTTTACTAAAATAATGAAAGAAATAGATATAATTCTTAGAATCAGGGAAGATATTTAACAACAAATAAAATTATTTTAGAGATGTCAGATTTTGCCTTATATTATGTTTCCCCTAGAAGTATAATTGTCAGATTTACTAGTGTACAGTTATTGGCAATATTTTCTTATAAACTTGGATTACAATTAAAAATTACATCTAAATATTTAATTATCAATATTGGTAATTATAACTTTTTATTCCTTCTTTTGACTTAATTCTTATTAGGATACATCAACTTTTTAAAGAGCTAACTTAAACTCCGTTAATTATCTTCACTTTATACTTGATTTTTTAATTATTCTCTTGCATTTATTATGTTAGTGCTTTCATTTTTCTTCCATTTAGAATGAGATTGCTTTCTAGCTCTAAGGCTATAAATTTACCTTAGGTCTCCATTTTATCTACATTCTATGAGTTTTTATATGGTGCTTCATCATTCATATTCGGTTCAAATACTTTATATTTTTAGCTTTAAATTCATCTTTGATTTATGAATAATTTGCAAGTCTATCACATGCATTCTGGGAAGGTTTGTAACTGTTTTCTATTTATTCTAGTTTAATATCACCCTGGTCTTAGCCCATAATATGTGTCATCTCATTCATTTTATATTTGTTTGGATTTTCTGCAGCATGTGGATAATTTTAGTAATTGCTTCACGTGCACCAGGAAAACCACATACATCCGAACAGTATTTGTATGTATATGCACATATATGTTTCTGTTTCTTAGTGCTGATTTTGTCAGAGTTATTATAAGAATGTTATGTTAATATATCATAATATAAGATGAGATATGCTTACTTCACTTTGTAAGTTGCTGCTTAGGATATTTTGAAGTCATGTCTTGGATGATGACACAGTTTCAGCTTTGTAGATTAATTCCTTTTCTTTCTTAGTTTCTCCACTGAGGTCTAGATATTATTGCATTACCTGACCATGTCTGACAATAAATGTGGTCATAATTATTTCTTTTAAGAAATCGCCTGATATAACTTGTTTCCATATATTTACTTTGCTATGTTTTTATTTTAAAAATGTTTATTTTATAAGGAGCATGTAGTTCTACTTTTTAATCCCATCAAAATTTTCTCTACTTAGATTTAACAAATTTACAGAAAACAATGCTATAATTTAGTTGACATATACTATCTTATAATTTTATATAAAGGCTTTGCATTTCCATTTTCCCCTAACTTCCTTTTGAATACAACAAAATGCTTTTATTTACTTTTCAATGGCTATGAAATAACTTGATTACTTTTTTATTTCCTGTATTAGTTCTAATAGAAGTTACATTACATCAGTGAATTATTTATAAAGTAAGCATAGTCTAATACAATTTTAATTCTTATACTATTCCAAAACACAGAATATTAAATTACCCTAGTTTGTCTCACCTTTTGTAGTAGTATAGATGTCCCTTATGGCTACTTAGATAATGTAATCCAGAAAGTAACACAGTTATTGTTTCATGTTTGATATTTTAAATTTTATGAATGTGTTGTATTTTGTATTATTCAGTCCTTCAAGTATTTCTTTTTCTATTTCTGCTTGTGATCACTTTCTCTTTCTTTTTAGTTATTACTTTATTAGAAGTCTTGGTTTTCAGTTGTTCCAGTTTTGTTTATCTCAAAGTTTACTTTAGGCAATTAAAACTTTAATATGCCGGGCGGTGGTGGCGCACGCCTTTAATCCCAGCACTCGGAGGCAGAGGCAGGCAGATCTTTGTGAGTTTGAGGCCAGCATGGGCTACCAAGTGAGTTCCAGGAAAGGCGCAAAGCTACACAGAGAAATCCTGTCTCGAAAAACCAAAAAAAAAAAAAAAAAAAAAAAAAAAAAAAAAAACTTAATATGTGTATAGAAATTTTAGTCTATAAGTTGGCAGTTTTAAATTTTAGAATTATCATTTATCACTTTTTTCTAGCTTTTTCTGATTCCTTCTATCAGTGGATTCTCAATATGATTACTTTGAAAGCCATGTGTCATTTGCTGAAGGCATCATTTTTAAATTTTAATTATTATTTTTAATAACTTCATACACAGGTACTGAAGTTCTATCATTTCTACCTCTCCTGCTCCCCCTTCAACTCTTCCCACACTCCATCTCAAGTTCAAGACCTCTTCTTTTATAATTATTCTTATCCCAATGCACACCAAAAACAAACAAACAAAATCACCCTATTGAGCCCATTTAGCTTTGCTCTTATATACACATGCTTAAGTCTGACCACTTAGGTTGACCACTGTGGGCCTCATACCTGGAGAACATCATTTCTTCCTCTCTCAGCAGCCATTAGTTTCTTGGAGCTTTTCCTTCAAGTGTGGGGCTTTGTGAAATATTCTCCATTATGTCATCTTGTTTAGGTGAATATATCATTGAGGTCATGAGTAAAGCATTCCTGTCATGTCTAGAAGACACTGTTTCAAGTATCAAGTATCCTAGTTCTTTGGTTCTCACATCTTTCTGAAATTCTTCTGAGTCTTAGGTATAGGGATTGCATTGTAGATGTACCGACTGGGGTGGTGTACCACATGACCACTTAGTCTCTGTATTTTGACCTGTTGTGGGTTTCTGTAGCAGCTTTCTGCTATAGGATTGGAAAGATTGTACAAATGTGAAAGATTCAAGCTCACAACTAAAAGAAGAAGAGTTTGGTTCCTGAATTTTTTGTTCTGAGCATTTGATTCTCAAAGTACAACTTTGAACCAAGGTTTACTTTGATTGCATGTCTGTCACTACCTCTACCCTCTTGCTTCCTGGTTCATCCACTACAAGATCCTGTTTTCACAATGCTCTGTCTCACCACAGACTCCTAAGGAAGAGAGCCAACTGACCACTGCATGAAACTATAAACCTAAGAAAATCTTTCCCCCTCTATTTTTTCTCTTACTCAAATATTGAGTCCCATCTATCCAAAATTAACTAAAACTGTTGAAGTGATACTATTTCTCAATTCATCAAGATTCCCAATCACTCATTTTCTGAATGCTTCTGAAACATTTTCTCTCATGTTTCTAGGTTTTAATTCCAATCTGGAAGGCTTTCTAGTGTGTCCATGAGGTTTTTTACAGTGTCGTTTTGCTGTTCTCATTTCTTATGTGTGCTGTGTCTATGGATACATGTGTGTATGCTCACATATGTGAAGACCAGAGGAAACTCTCAGGTACCATTCTCCAGCTGTCCTCCACCTTTATTTTAAGACTAGCCTAGAGCTCTACAGGTTAGCCAGTTTGTCTGGCCAGGGAGCCAAGGACCTGGCTGTATACGCACCTCCCCACCACTAGGATTACAAGCATGAGCCACTACTTACTGCTGTTTTTACATTGGCTCTGATCATCAAACTCAGGTCCTCAGACATAACACCAATCTTAAATGATTTTATTAATAAAAACAAACCTGGAGCCAGGTATTGGGGTGAATGCTGAAAGATCAGAGAAGCAGAACAAGCCACAGCTAACCTCACCTCACCAACTTCTCAGCCGATGCTGTTTCCTCAAATGGAAGTCTCTGAGTCTTCATCCGAGTTAATCTCAGCTGAACTGCTGCTAAAAGCCTAAAAGCTCAAAAGCCTCTAGTTCTTGGTCCTCATGCCTTATATACATTTCTGCTTCCTGCCATCACTTCCTGGGATTAAAAGCATGTGTCTTTCCCAAGTGAGATCTCAAGTGCTAGGATTAAAGGTGTGCTCCACCACTGCCCACCCCTCCCTTTTTTAAAAAATATTTTATTTATTTATTATGTATACAGTGCTCTGTCTGCACGTCTGCCTTCAGGCCAGAAGAAGGCATCAGCCCTCACTACAGGTTGTTAACGTATATAATGGAATATTTTCACTGAATTTGTCAAATGCAAATGGACCAGACATTGTTGATGTATTTATTCCTTGCATATATTGTATTTAGTTATTGCACTTATTGTATATAGTTTTTCTTATATTAGTTATAACTTTACTTTTTATTAGACAAAAAAAGGGGAAATGTGGTGATATTTTATTTGTGCCTTAATAAATAAAGCTTGCCTGGAGATCAGAGGAAATAGCAAACCATTTTAAGTAAATGAAGAAGTTGGCAACGGTAGCACATGCCCTTAATCCTATCACTTGGCAGGCAAGATCTCTGTGTGTTCAAGGCCACACTGGAAACAGATCAAGTATGGTGGCAGATGCCTTAAATTCCAAAATTAGTTAACAATAGAGGTCTGGAGGTCTGTACAGACAGACAGGAAGTGACAGAGCTGGGTAGGAAGAAGAAGTGATGAAGCTGAACAGAGAGAGCAAATCAGATGGCAGAACAGCAAGGCTTCCTGGGTAAACAGGAAGTCGTGGCATTTGGAAGCTGGGGAGTGGTGAGGTAAGGCTGGCTGGTGGCTTTCCCTAATTCCCTGATCTTTCTAAGGCTTTCACCCTTATATTTGGCTCCGTGTTTTTTTATTTAATGGACCATTTAGAAATTTGTCTACACTCAGTACTTTAATTACTGAGCCTTCTCACCAGTTCCTATTTTCTGCTAACCTATCTTTGAATTAGCCTCTCTTCAACTTCAAGCAACTGCCATTGTTTCAGAGTCATTTAATCACGTATCTACTTTTCAATCTTGTACTGAACATTTAATAATGTTAGTATGTTCAATATGTATGTGTATAGTTGAATTTCCTCCTTACAACTATTTGTGTTTATATGATTTTCAATTTTTAAGTCTTAAATTCTTATCAGGAGATCCTTGTATTGGTACCATATAGATGCACACTTCAACTGTTAACTATTTTTTTAGCTGTTAACTTTTTATCAGTGTCTTTTTTCATAATTGAAAACTAAGTAATATGTATATTATTTCTAAAATTACCTGTAAAATAACTCTGAAGGATATTTTAATCTTTGATAAAATCTTTCTTTCTGAAATTCTGAAACAATTGCTCCCATTATCTTAAGGTAGTACAGCAATTAATTATATGAAAATTCTATACACAAGAAATGATGCACACATACATTTTGCATTATAGTATTTTTTGTGAATGTTATAAAAATAGAATATTTTTAAATGGATATGAAGTAATGATGATAAACATAATTTCATGTTTGTTATTATCTTGTAGATTTAATTTCTTCTAAGTTCAGAAAGGAAAAATCAGTCAATGAAAACAAACAGCAAAATAATGTAGTTAAAGATGTTTTTTCCTTATAATTTTGATCCTTCAGTTAGTATAGCAACTTTAAAATATTGTGTATTAAGCTTTTGCCCTGTGTAAAATCAAATATTATATAAAAAGAGTAAATATATGTCAATAGAAAAGACTACGAACAAGTAGGACTCATTGCCATTTGCGACAGTGTGGTATAATCCCGGAGGTTTTGTGTAAAGTTAAGTAGGCCAGACACAGACAAACAAAAGTTGCATGGACTTACAAATGGAGTCACATTAATATAGAGACTCTAATGGTTGTCAACAAGGACTAAGAAAACGGGGGAATGGAAAGGAGTCAGATGTTGCTCAATGATTCCAATATTCCAAATAAAAGGAATCCATTCAAGAGATTAATTGTACATGCTAACTATAGTTAATAACATTATATAATATTCTTTAAAATGGGAAGAGAATTGAAACGAAGCATTCTTGACCAAAAGAAAAGAAAAAATTTGAAGTACTATGTATGTTAGTTATCCAGGATTAATCATTCCAGTGTACATTTTTGTACACACACTTCAAAATATCCCATTATGCACAAAAAATTATTAATTTATCTGTAAATATAAAGAACGTGTGTTAAAAATGAATGAACTAAGAAAATTCCTTCGAGAATACAAAGGAAAAACAAATTACTGAGGATGTGGGAAAACTTGGAAGAACAAGTGTTTTGTGATTTGTGCCAAGCATTTCCAGATGAGATGAGTTTGTAAAACTGGGAGGAGCTGTGAAAAGCACACAAACACTTGTATGTCACTTTCTGGCTTCCACCTCTGCAGAAGAGAAACACAACTCCACTACAGAAGGGTTTCAATATCTCTTTAAATGCCAAGAAAAGTTGTAATTTAAAGGATGTTGTAGTTACTCATAGGCAAATTTTCATTCATCTCATCATTCTACAACCATAATAAAAGTGCAATTTTTATCATTAAAACTTTTATTGGTATAAAAAAGAATCTATAACCTGTTTTTCAGAAATTCTCAAGAGTACTTTAAAGTCTAGAAGTAGGGATTCTATTACAATTGAAAAGTCATTGATGGTACTTTTACCACACAGGATATAAATACCAGTCCTCCTAATGTTGTGATAATAGAACAAGCCTCTGCTTGGATGAGAGCAAATCCTGTCAATAACAATGCTCCAGTTTAAGCACTGTTGAAGCTCCCTGTGTGTTGTAAAGCCAATACACAATTTATCACACTGAAGGCTGGAACATCCCTGTAGTTCAAGGAATGTTCTATGTGACAAAGATGAACAACCAAATCAACCAAATTTAAGGTGATTATGTGTCTCTGAACTCTCTCCCTTAGAGACAAAATGGTCTATGTGTAAAATGAAAAATATCTACTGTACAGATATACTGCTGAGAATCTGGGTGACTCCTGCCTAAATAATTCCTTTGTTCTTTGAGTAAAAATAGCAGTGGGCTCCAGTTTATGCAGGTAGCTGGGTGGTTGGCTGACTCAAGCAATGCTTACCTATGTGAAATTTCTTCATGCAAAACAATGTCTTAGCATCCAGCAATATGCAAAAGGCTGTGACAGGCTATGGGCCTGGTGAATAGAAGTGGTTCTAGGAGCATTTTCACCTCTACTGAACTAGAATCAAAAGGTAATTTAAAATGGAGAAATTTTAAAAAATGGAATAAATATAACCAGTGGAACAGTATTTGCCCATCAGTCAACTATATGTGTTATTCACACATGGGTAAAGCAAATTGACCACATTGTTCTATTATGTGTATTTGTGGGGAAAAGTAGACTGGATATGTGACATGGAGGCTTTAATTCACCAATCACTTTGTTAAATCAAGCTCTTCCAAACATAAGAGTGGACCCACCCAAGGCCTCATGAGAGGACATGTGAGAAGTGGTAAATTTTCTATAGTAGAAATCTACTTTTAATTTCATCAGTGGCTATGAATTTGGTAATAAACATGGTTCCATGTTGGGTAACAGTTGAACCGTGAACCCATAAAAAAAAGTCAAATCACAAACTGCTAAGCATTTGTGTAACTGTCCGCAATAACATCCAAACAACACAAATGGCCTTCTTAAGATAATGACTATTCTCTCATGTCCACCCTCCGAACTCTGAAAAAGTTAAAATTTTGTCAGCTTTTACCTCATACAAAAGGTTGATTCCAGAAATGCAATCCCCAGTGAAGTTAAAAAGCAAAACATAACCACTTTTAAAAGCTAAGTGCATCTATTTTTGCCTGAAATTAGAACTGTATTTTCACTTGTAATTTACATTATTGCTTTAAGGAAGATGAAACAATAATGTCATAGTTTTGTGTGTAATGAATAAAAGAATCTCTTATAGTGCTGTAAATTTAAAGCTTACACATTTTGGAACTGTCACTCAAGTTAAAATCATTTCCCCTCACCAGATGATTGGAAGGCACATTTGTATCTCTATATCATATTTTAAAAACTAAAGCTAATTTCCCTTCAGTTATTAGTGTTTCAACTTCTTCTTTTATAGCATAAATGCAAAATGCATCACTAATCAGGGACACTTAAATAGACATATGCCTTGTAATATTTACAGAAAAATCATAAGATAAAACCTTCGTCTCTTGGACTCAATTTTGTAGGATTTGTGACTCTTACATTTATGAATATTTTTATTTTGGATTTTCTTTTGCATACGTGTGTGTGTGTGTGTGTGTGTGTGTGTGTGTGTATGTGTGTGTGTGAGAGAGAGAGATGTTCTCATTAAAATCCATAGAAAGTATTGATGTAAAGTATTTTCATTTGATTGGAAAAAAATAGGTAAAATTTTAAATGTCCCATCTGGCTATATTGCTGCTGCACACACATAATCTTTCCTATGCAAATTTGGCTTTATTCAGAGAAAAGAAAAGGGAGAAGCACCATGTGCCTTGTTGCTCTGTGAATTCTCCAGCCGCGAGTGTCTGAGAAGCTGCCAGACCTTTGATTTGTTTTGTAATCCTCAAGCTCGTTTAAAGGACCTTGACATTCTGCCTCCATTCCTCGTTTCACATACCTATTAAGCATCAGACTTTAATGATTTTTGAACTATAACTGGAAAATTGCTTTGCTCATCCTTCTGATGTCACAGACTTTATAATACATTTCTTCCTTTTCCTTATTTGCTCTAGGGTGACATTGAGGGCACATACTTCAAAATCCTTTTTTTTTTTTTTTTTCTCCTAGTTTTCTGTTTGGTTCCCTGGATACACAGTGCTCCTTCCAGCATCCTTATGTTCCCTCAAATTCACAACTGCCCTGCCCCCTGACTGTAAGTCATTATCGAAAAAGAAGTCATTTGGTGAGCTGATTTTCCTTCTCATGCATAGTGCATACAAAGCACCTCATTACACATCGGCATGGCTAGTAAATCTCGGAGACGTGATGACAACGGAGGAGCCCCTGCATTCAACCACCCCCTATTTCCTCATCCTCACATTTGTACTCCTATGAGAAAAATCATCTCCAGTATGAAGGAGCTTTACTGGCATCTCAGGTCCAACTCCCAGGCCCCTCCACTCCGTTATTGCTCCTATAACCATCCTTGTCAGTGGCACTCTGCTCTCTCTCATCCAACACCTCCCTCAAGCCAGGCTCGTACCCACCTTTTACTCATTCTTTGAACCTTTAAAAGAAGCCATTAGTATTTTGTAAGCTATTTTCGTATATTTTGCATCCTCTCAGGGAAAGGATTTTATTGATCCATGAATGTCACAGCATTTCTAGTACAATGACAGTTACAGAATTTTTAACGTGGGCAAGCCTTAGTTTGGGACAAGGTAGGTTACAGACAGGGAACCTGTAGGGTGTACATTATTATCCCAGAAAATTAGGGTCAGAGAGCACATGAATCTCTCTAGCAAGGGTTAGAACACATGTAGCCCAGAAAACATAACTAACTGGGCCAAAACTACGTTGGAAAGAGACAACTATTTATTAAGAGAGGGGATAAAAACATTAAAATTGTGCTAAACCTTTGGATATAGATGTGGTACTTTTAAATTTTTATTTTTATTTTTATTTTGCGCATATGAGTGTTTTGACTGCATTATGGATGTACACCATATATGTAACTGGTGCCCTTGGAGGCCAGAAAAGGGCCCTCTGGAAAAAGAGTTACAGATGGTTATGAGCTACTGAATGCTGAAAACCAAACCCAGGTCCTCCGCAATAGCAACAAATGCTCTTAAATACTGAGCCATATCTCGAGCCCCTATATCTGACACATCAATCATGAGCAATATAAAACTATTTTTATGAAGATGATTATGGCAGTATTATATTTGTCAATGAAAGGTTCTTCCTCCACACAATAAGGAAATAGGATTTGCATGTAAGTAAAGTGAAAGGAATGTTACAAAAACAGTCATTTTGTGCAGAATGAAGAAACAGATAAGAGCAATGAGATGGGAGATTTAAAGTTTACTGAAATATTAGAAGAGAGCTGAAAAATCAGCAAAGTATAAGAGGAAAAGGTTAATTTTACAGAAAATAATTATTTTTATTTATTTCCTTGAACTAAATGAAAAGGAAATTATTCTTGACTATAGCTTATCAAGTTTATTGACCTTAACATTATTGCATTTAAATAAAAAGGTTATAAAATGCCAACACCTAAGGGTCTGAGGAGCAAAATTCCTCTTGCTAAAATAATGACTCAGGTGTCTACTGTTGACAAACTTTGGTTGCCAGATTTCCTTACAGTGCAGTTTAGTCAGGTCATTCCACAAATTAGCTGTCCCTCTTATGTCTAGCAGTGTGACATTCTGAAACAAGAGGTCAAAGTGCTAGTAATTTTTAGTGAGTAAGCAGTCTTGGCAAAATATAAAAGTGTGAGGGGAGAGAAATTGCAAAGAATGCCACTCTAATCAATTCTGACTACTTGCTGAGACTCATGCCTAAAGAATATGAGAGTTGATCAGCAATTTCTAAATGACTCCATATGGAACCTTTTCGTCAATTTTTCATTGTGGGACAGATAACAAAGTGTCTTAGATAACTCCTCACTGTTAGATATGAGAAGCACAAGTATACATGGCAGCAAAGTCCAGTAGCGTTTATCCCATTAAAATACAGAGAAAATGTTTTTGAGATAAATTTACCTCATCACAGGATAGCTATAACAGGTATTTCATTCAGCTAACACCCATTTTTTTTTTTTTACTGCATGGGATTAAACCTAGGGCCCCTCACATTCCAGACAGGAGCTCTACATCTGAGCTCTGTTTGTGGTCCTACTCTTTTTGTCTTTGAAATAAAGCAACAAAGTAATATTTTTAATATTCATACTTTTCAATGTTTTTTAATTGTAGGATATAGTTATAACCAAAGAACAGAAGTGAGGAGAGCTGGCTTGGGAGAAAGATCACTCTGGTGTGTGCTAAGGAAGAAAGCTTCCATGTGCTGTTCCAATAGTAGCTAGCTGTCATAGACTTGTGACAGCAATCTGACAAATACACATCGAGCATGTGTTCTAGAGGATGGGGTAGTGTTTTGCTAGGCATAAAGAAGAATTCAGTTGCTTAATGGGCTTTGGAAAGATGAAGATCTAGCAGGCTTTTACCAAAAAAGTCTCTTCAATTCTTGCCTCACTTTTAATCAGTTTTTAAACATATAGTATACTTTTTCAGCAAATCATAACACATAGGAGCAGATATTTTTCAATGCCTTTTATAGATGTTATAAATTTCTCTTTAAGTAAGCATCCAAATATGAGTATGAGTTTGAAAATTATTTTTGCAAAATTAAACACGCATTATTTCTTGACAGTGAATACCTACAAGATCATGCTTTGTCTAAACAATGATTGCTTATAAAGTCCTTGAATTTTTAGAGTTGATAACTCAAAATAAGTTTCTATAAGTAATTCTGAAACTAATCAGTTTTATCTGGGAAAGAATTTAAAAAACTTGCTAGCTAGGGTAGATTATGACCAAGTAGAAGATGGCTTTTTCAATTATTTGCTTTATCCACTGGATTTCAGCATTCTCTCGTATGAAAAGTGCCAAAGCACTAAAATGAAAGTTGCCCAGACATTAAAATAACCAGGAAAACTCAGTATTTCATAAAGCAGTGCACATACCATTTGATCCCACATGATTTTCAACATCCCAAGGACTCCATTGTTGAAACTAATATATGTGTATGTGTATGTCTATTTGTATTGGGAAGGAATTATGCTCGTACAGCTAGCAATCTACACAGAGGAAACTCATTCTTACACCAGAAGCCCATATATTAATACTTGTAGTTCAAATACAGTTGAGTAGGATCAGGGATGCGGTTTATTTTCTTCAGTTTCTTCTCTATTTATAGCTTCCTAGTGACAGAGCATTTGCACAGGAGTGGGCTCTTACTCAACACATCTGCTCTCCATGTGTTGCTGAGTCACACATACTTTTTTGGTTACCAGAAGTAACAAATATTTATTTTCTCCTTGACAGTCCCACAGAGTTGTTGCAACAGAGGGAAAAACAAGTGAGATTCCATTCAACTTTGCTCATGTAATGATCACTATTGATGCTATGAAAAACTGTCCAGAGGAAAGCAACAAAAACAATTTAGGGAAGACAAACCATGAGGAAAGGCTGAAAGAATTGGCCTAAGACATTGTACAGGCTCGCACATTAAATCTCCCAATAAAAATGACAAGTTAAAGAATATCCTACAGATGAAATTTAGTCAAAGTAAGTATTTGTAAGCCTAGTTGTGGCTTCAGGAAACATTTGAATCCCCCAGCAAATATTTTATCTGTTTTTAATATAGTTTTCATATGAACCTGAGATTTGGTCACTTTCAAACTTTAGAATTCTCGTGTCTTATAGATGAATGTCATCCTGTCTGACTGACTCATCTTTGCTCTCCAGCTTTCTTAAAGAAACCCAGAATGTATGCTAGTATATATAACAAACCTAGCCAGTTTTATCAGCCATTAACTTGAAAATGCCATAATTTCTTGTGTGTGAGTTCTAATTAGGTTTATATATTAAATAAAATACTCCTGAATTATTTCACATAAATCGTGATACAGCCATCTTACCTTGTCACTTCAACTCTTAGAAAGACTATGCATCTTCTCTGCTGTCATTAAGGATCATTGCTAAAGAAGAAACTTCAGGAACTAAGAAGACTGACTTCATACTGTGACAGTGAATTTGCCTTTTCTTCAAACTGGCTTATTTGCTATCTTAATTGCATATGTGTAAAATCACAAACATTCACGTGAAAGGCTGTACAGATGCATATTTCTGGTATAATGATCACTTTCCTTATATAACCTGGTAATGGGTTTAGCATGGTTGCACATATTTTGTAGAAAAAAAAAATCCTTCCATCAAGGTGGCCTGAATCAAAAAGAATGTGAGCTGCTGTGAACATCAGCTGCTGCTTCATGACCTTGATTGCATTTAGATCACCTGCATTCCCCCTTGCTTCAGAAGAACCCACATTATGCTAATGACCCAACTTCCCAAAATATCTAACCGGTTCACATCTAGTTAAGTTAGTGCTGCACCCAATGCGTAGATCACCCAAATGCTCAGGTGCTCACGGAAAATGCATCCTTTCCAATAAGTCATTTGGCTTGCCACTGCAAAAGTTCATGCATAAAACATGCAAGCTGAACTTCAGAACTTACACGAAAATATGAACCATGGAATATCAAATGTTTTAAAATGTACATCTGAAGTAATTTAGGAACACAGCATATGTTACAATATGTTTAAATACCTTAAATAACTGTTTTTTTTTCTGCTTAGAAATTATTCTATTGCTTAGCTAATATGATTTCTTAGTTGCTTACCTTTATACAAATGTTAAACAGAAAACTGACTTCTTGCTCAAATGTAAACTCTCTCTGAGGGATAGAAAATTCAATCTCAAAAATCTAATCTCCTTTCTAGTCTTAAAAATCATCTGACAGCTCTCCAAATTCAAAGTACACATACATTTCTAAAGTCAACCTTCAGGGAATATAAATAGAATAGAGAGAAACACCTGGCTGTCTTATCCTGTGTGGGAATGGCATACACTGGTTCTAAAATCTATTAAGATTAATCTTCTAAAACTAATACTCTGTAGTTCAAAGGTTGCTGAGTTAGGTTCTCTTCGTGCCTTGACATAAGTTATCATATCTTGAAAGTGTCTTAAGGGCTCACATATTATCAGATGTTTATCTGGGTTATTGGCCCATTCTATTCATAGCCAACTCAAGCTATTTCTTGTCAGACAGAAACAGATAAAACTTCAATAGCATCCGAGAGACTTTCCCCATAATGTAAATATTCCAGGATTCACACGGGGGGGGGGCGGGGGACTGTCCATTCATTGTCTATTTTTCAAACAGACTTCTGGTGACTAAGAACACAGAACTGTCTTTGAAAACTACTGACTAGAAATGAGGCATGTAACATACCTTTAAAAAGAATGCTTTGAATATGTGTCAATTCAAGAAAAAATATATAAGTAAAACACAGGAGTGGAATGAGTGTGATGAATGAAGTCATCAAATATGGGTAAATGACATCTCAAATATGCTTTTTTCTCAAACATAAAGTTAGAACTGAATCCTCAATTTATAATTTCAATTTTAGAAATTAAAAATGGTAAGTATTACCTTGTTATTATTCAACATCAATATAACCATTATTGTCTCCAAATAAGACTCTGGAAAATGGTAAAGAGCAATAAAATTGTACAGACAGAAAATTTGACTCTTTTATTACTTTTATGTCACATGAAACTAAATTAAATTGATAACACCCTTGGTAATTCAGGTCTCCAAAAAGTACTTAGAAAAAACTTATAGTGAAGACAACTCAGAGAATGAAATGGTCAAGAAAATTCCATCTTACTCAAGTTAGGATAGTTATTATGAGAAGGTAAAAATATAACAAATCCTGACTGGATCTGGAGAAATGGAGATTCTTACACATTGGTGGTAGGAATAATTAGTAGAGTAAGTAAGGAAAATCATACATAAAGTGCTGTGGGATGGTCTTTATGTCAAATGTGTTGCTCTGATTGGTCAATAAATAAAACACTGATTGGCCAGTAGTCAGGCAGGAAGTATAGGTTGGACTAACAGAGAAGAGAATTGAGAGAACAGGAAGGTAGAAGAAGACACTGCCAGCCGTGCCACGACAAGTAGCATGTGAAGATGCCGGTAAGCCACGAGCCACGTGGCAAGGTATAGATTTATAGAAATGGATTAATTTAAGCTGTAAGAACAGCTAGCAAGAAGCCCGCTGTGGCCATACAGTTTGTAAGCAATATAAGTCTCTGTGTTTACTTGGTTGGGTCTGAGTGGCTGTGGGACTGACGGGTAACAGAGATTTGTCCTGACTGTGGGCCAGGTAGGAAAACTCCAGCTACAAAAAAGTGCTTAAAAATCTCCATGCAAATCTATCATATGAGACACAACTACTGTGAGGTATATTGCCAAAGGATATGAAATCACGGCAGCAAAAAGACACCTTTACTTCATGTTGAATGCAGCACTATTCAACATGATGAAGACTGAAACATCTGACAAGGGATGAACAAGGGATAAAGAAACTGAGATATATGCATATCTTGGAATATAACTTGAAAAAAAGAGAGTGAACTCCTGGCATTTGTAGTAATATAGATGGAATGGGAGATGACCACTACATGAAATAAGTAAGAGTCAAACAAACACATGTTCTCACTCTCTTGATCTCACAGAGGATTATGAAATAGCAATCACTAGAGACTGCAAATAGCACAGAGAGAGAATTAGAAAAGGAGCTTAAAAATAGGCTTGTAAATATAGGTAGAAAGGAAGAATTGTTGAAGACAAAGTTGGAGTTCTATCTCTGTGTTAATAAGTTTGTTGAAGACAGAATCTAAGGATGAACTCAGAAGAAAGCTTGAGAACAGTTTCGTGGAGTTTAATACAAAAAAAGTTCGGACTGGGGACACTATAAATCTTAGCAGTAGTTTGGAGGACAATGGAGAAGAGGAAAAGAAAAGGTATGCCTTTTCAGTTGAGCCACCATGAAGGTTAGCCATGTAACACACAGGGAGCAACATGGCAGAGTCTCAGAAAAAGAATAAAGTCCAAGCGTTAGGGAAAGCATGCCTAAAACAGAGGCAGAAGAAAGACAAAGCAATTTAGAAAAGGAGGCAGATTTACAAAGGTGTGCAACTACAGCTCTGTAAAAACTGCACAGAGAGGAGGGACTCTGAGAAGCAAAAATACATTGGGATAATTATTTCTATTATCTCTTCAGCATGACACAGAATAAACTCATAGTATTGAGGGGTGGTCTTTTGACCAGGTTATTGACAAGCCAAACTGAATTAACTCTAATTTATAGGATGTTTGCAATGCTGTGTCTCTACTCCGGCCAGGAAAACAACTTTCTCAATGGGCCTCCTCAGAATAGGGAGCAAGGCTACGGCAACAGAATTAATTCTGGTTTTCTAAAGCCCACCAAGTTGAATATTAATTATAATAAGATATAATATTTTTGAATAAATAAATTAGTACCAAAGTTCCCAATGCATGGAAATGATTAATGACTGAAGAGATGGAAGTACTGATTAGTTTGATTTGAACCTTATATACTACATAGATATCAAATGGTGTCGTACTATACTCTGAAAACATGCACAAACACCACATTGCAATTTAAAACTGCATTTATTGGCCAGGCGGTGGTGGTGCATGCCTTTAATCCTAGCACTCGGGAGGCAGAGCCAGGCTGATCTCTGTGAGTTCGAGGCCATCCTGGGCTACCAAGTGAGTTCCAGGAAAAGGCGCAAAGCTACACAGAGAAACCCTGTCTCGAAAAACCAAAAAAAAAAAAAAAAAAACAACAAAAAAAACAAAACAAAACAAAAAAAAAAACCTGCATTTATTGGTAAGGGGGATCTTTTCCAAAGAAAGCTTTGATTTTTCACTGAAGTACTTCAGCATAATCATGATACTATTAGTTTTCTCTTTAATACTGTCTATCTTTCTTCCAAAATATTCTACTCAGATGTGTATTCTTGAAGACTGCTGTTAAGAAAGGCAGGAGAGTATGTCCAAGGTCTCTAGTCAGCCACCCCACAGACTTAGGGATCATTTTCTTTCAATGTACATAAAGACAGAGATGGAGATGGAGATACTGCTATCTACTGTAAGACTGGAAGCAAAGTTCAGGGGAAAGTTTGTCATAAAACATATCCTCAGAAACAGTAAGCTGCTTTTAAGTTTTAGGTTTGCAACCACCAGAGAGAAAGAAAAGTGGTGTTGTGGTTCTGAGAAAATTAATTTCTTGTTATTACATACAATCTGGTTAAAACAATGAAACATCATAAGAACAAATATGTCCAAATGACTTTTTATTTTGCAATTATAAATATTAAAAATATATTGATATCTAAATTACTAAACAATGGCAAACACACATACACATACTATATTAGATCGGCATGTTGTCTATTTAGATATTCTATGCCAAAACAGTAGGTCAGGAAGATGCCTAAAGAATGTGCATGTAAAGGAAACATTGTGAAATCAGGATATAAATGATGACTTCCTTGTAGTTCCTTCCTGAAGAATTTCAAGACAGAGAAGAGAAAAGAATAGATGGTGATTTTTAGAAAAACTAATTAGACATACTAAGTTATATGCCAAATATCTCTTTGGGAAAAGAAAATTGTACAGTATTGTAGCAATCTTGTATTCAAATCTGAGCTTCTAAATGCAAAATTAGTAGAGATAAAAATAGGAGGATCAGAAGGGACTCAAACATGAGAAAGTTGACATCAGTGTTAGCATGATTTGTCTATAAGACTCCCTTGTTCATTGAGTGAAACCTAAATCCAGGGAGGAAAAGGTTGATATTTAGTAAAAGGAAAAAAATATTATTATAAGTTTTTAAATCAAAACTCACTGAACCCATACAGTTAATGCAAGAAATGATAATTTATTATACTTAAACATTAAATTGATTGGACTCTACTGATGGAAACTGAGTCTTTCTAGGTATCTTCCTGCTTAGAATAAAATAAGTTTTACCTGTTTATTGAAGCACATAACAAAGCTTATGTACTTCAAGTAAGTCTAAAGATAATTTATCTCACAATCTCTAGCTATATAACATTTCTAATTCTGTGTTGTGTGATGTTTCCTGCAGAAATGTGAATGTCTGCTGAGTTCATTTAGGGTACTGGTGACAGATCAAGCAAACAAATCTGCCAAAGTCCTGTTTGACCTTCCAATAAATTTGTTGTGATTATTTAAAGAAGTCTCAATGAAGAGTTAGTTATAAAAGCAGGAAAAAATACAAATGCAGCTACATCACTGTTGATCCTACCCCAGTCTACATGATGTCTCATAAATGCTGCACTTCTGGAGTTCTCTGTACAACGTAAAGGTGGCTCAACATTTTGGAGAATGTTCTCTCTGCAGCAGTGTTATACAAAAATATAACAGTGAGGAACATTATGAATAATGTAGGTATCAGGGACTTCCTGATACTTGTGAGTTGTTTATTTCCTGAGCCTTAACAAGTATTCCTCTAAGATACAATGTTTCAAATTGGAACTTCTGGAGTCTCCCAGCCTCTTTTCAGGATGGAAATGTTTGAATTTATAAGATATTGTACAAGATACTACCTTCATAGAATTTTTAGTGGACTATTTAATATTACCTGCCCTATGCATGTAATATACATCTTGAAAATGACACTTGATAGGTGCATTTCCCTCTATTTTCTCTCTAAATTTCTCCAACATGGAGCTGAAATGGTATGCATGACCATTTTTTGTAAGTGCAGTAAATGTCTTTACTTCTAAAGCAGGAGGGTACAGCTCTGTTCTGGGTTATTTAAGGAAAGTTAATTATTATTTTTCTAAATTTTAAGCAAAATGAGGGAGCTAGAAATGTAGCTCAGTGTTAGAATACTTGTAATATATGTGCAAGGTTTAATCCTCAGTATCATACACACTTCACACACACATACACACACAACTGAGGAAACAACAGAATTCAAAGAAAACACTATAGGAAATGCCATTATATATATATTTATTTCTTAAATGTAACAAACCAATTTATAGGAGAAAAGTGAAAACTACCTGAAATATAGCAGTGAATATTGAAGTAATTTGTATCTTATATTCAATATCAGGATATTAAATGCATGTCTGATAGGTAATCAGTTTAATTAAGAAGCAACTTAAGGCTATTTTAAAGTATTTTTATAAATAAAAATTTTATTGAACTAAAATAATTTATAGATAGAAACATGAAAACATTAGGCAAAGACATAATTGGAGTAATTGCAAGTGTCACCTGTCAGCTGTTATAAAAAATTATATTTAAGCAACCTTGGATTAATTCAGTTTCTTTTCAACTCTTTGAAAATATGGAGCAGCTATTTGATAAATGAAAACTAATTGGAAGTCCATTATTCATAATTATCATTGTTAAGTCAAGAACTCTTAAACAAACTGTAGTACCTCTGTGTACAACAACAGAAGTCCTGGACCTTGCTAAATTGAAACCCTAATTGGTTGGCCCTCATGGCTTACCTATAGTGAACTAGAATTTAGAGTTTTGGAAAATCTCTCCTTTCAAGAATGTGGTGATACATTGTGTACCTTAATAAACTTACCTGGGTATTAGAGGACAGAGCCAACCACTAGATTAGACATACAGGCCAGACAGTAATGGCACACACCCTTCATCCTATCACTTGGGAGACAGAGATCCATTGGATCTCTGTGAGTCCAAGGCCACATTGGGAACAGAGTCAGGCAGTGGTGGCACACGCCTTTAATCCCAGCACTTGAGAGCTCATACATTTGCTTGGAAAGCACACATGCCTTTAATCCCAGAAAGCGACATGGCTGGGTGGAGAACGGTACATAAGGCATGAGGAGACAGGAACTAAGCAGCAGTTTAACTGAGACCCTCAGGGGTGAGGACTCAAAGGCTTTCAGTCTGAGGAAACAGGATCGGCTGAGGAGTTGGCGAGAGGTTGGCTGTGGCTTGCTCTGCTTCTCTGATCTTTCAGCTTTCACCGCAATGTCTGGCTCTGTTTTTTTTTTTTTTAATTATTATTATTAGTAAGACAGTTTAGCAATTTATGTTGCATTCAAGGGCTCTATTCCTGAAAAAATACTTCCTATTTTGTAAGCCCAAATTCCCACCAAAGGATCATCACAATCTATACCAAGATATTTTATGATAATTCAAATATCTTCTTTTCTTATTTCAGGTAAAAATCAACACACAATAGACAAGAAAATTATAGGCTATTCTTTACAATTTGCAGGTACATGAAAAGTTCTATACTTTCAGAAAATGAAGCTAAATAGTAAAATAAAAAGTCATTTTATCCCTAATACCCAGTTAGAATTTAAATCCTTTTCACATTTATTTCAGGCAAAGAAACTGCTTAAACTCACAGTGTACTCCTACTGGGTTGTCACAGACTTCTCTGTACTTTGCAATTGTTCTGCTCAAAGCCTCTGGGAGATTCTGTTCACCAACCCTGTGCCCCAGTCATGTTATTCTTCCTGTCTCTTCTTATTCAGAGATTCTTTAAATCCCCTTTTTTAACACAGATTCTCATGACTAAGAAATCCGAAAGAAAGAAAACTAATCTTCCCGTGCCTATTTTTTTGTTTTTTTCTGCCCTGGTACATGTCTACCATGCAGAAAAACCACTTCAGGATTAGCGCTTGTACTTCAGCCCTTTCTATCAGTACTTACATAAAACGAGCTATAAATGCTTTATCCTAAGTAGATGGTGACTTTTCGGCTTTATATAACTGCCTCTTTTATATGTTAATCTATAAAAGTCTCTTCGTTTGAGATTAAGAACATTATCACTTTGAAACAATGTTGTGGCTCTCATAAAAATGTTCATGTGACATAACAAACAAAATTTGAATTAAGTCTGCTCAACACAATATTGGAAAGATTGTGGAGTTACATCTATTTGTTTGTGTACAGGTGTGTTGTGATTATATCTGGCTTCAAACACCAGCAGATATGCACTGGCCAAAACAGAATAAATACATTGTGATACTAATATGTAATTATAAGAAACTGCAGAAACAAAATTACAAAGAATTATTTCATCAAATTTAAGATCTAAATGTTGAAAAATAAGTTATATGTATTGATAATAACATTGACTATAGAATAACATGTAGAGGGAAAGATTTCCTCTCTTCGTTAAAATGAAGATTGGAAAAATGATTTTTTGGTTTCTAGATGAATCCCATAACACCCTGCTGGATTTCTACTAAAAGGATTAACTATTTACCCCTGACAGTTTGATATTTTCATCATATACTTACACAGAATTTGGAATGAATGTTTTCCTAAATATTGTAACATATACGACCGGCTCAGAGAAGTTCATTGGAAAGGCTCAAATGTCCTCAAAATTCAAAATTAGCCACCTACTAATAACTGATGGGGTAAATATCAATGTTTCCTCTATGTTAGTCAATTTAATCTTCACAACTATAGCCAGTAAGTAGAACCCAATGACAAAGTATTTCTACTTTAACAATAAAAACTATAAAGTGGGTGAAGAAAAATTCAGTAATTTGCACAAAATTGTATCTCCTAAGCATAGCAGGCCTCAGATTTGAATCCAAACTCTGAGTTTTTAACCTCTCTAACTCATTTGAATTGCAAGAAAACCTTTGATTGAAATCTCATCCTACATGATTAGTCCTAGAAGTTCATCAGTAAATCAAAGAAACACAGTCAAAGTAAAAAAGAGGGGGAGGGGCTTAAATGTATCTAACTGTACAGATAGAAGGCAAATAGATGTGGAAGGTCAATCTATAGGTGCACAGATCCGTCAATATTCTCATACATGGCCAGTCTTTCCTCTCAGTAGGCATCCTACTTTGTATTCCCCACAAGCACGTGCTGAGATAAGGATTAAGGGCAGGTGGTTTATTCGGAAAAAAATCTCAGACCCTAACGCTAAGAATACACAAAAGGGGATTTAAAGACAGGACAACAGCCAACAAGGTGTAGGTTTAGCTGTAGCTGGTGAAATTCAGTCACTTTTAGGATCCTCTGAGGAACTGTGTGTTTTCTGAAAGTGGTTCTAACAAGGAATGCAACTGCTGACTACAGTATTATTCAGATTCCTATGCCTTATTAAGTCAAGCTGCCATTTGTATATTAAATTGCAGCTCTTTGGGTGGCCTCAGCCCTCGAAGTGTGTGGGGTCTCATATTCTTAAATCAGTCCTTTGGGCAGAGGGACAGTGAAGCACAGACAAGGGATATGCCATGCCATGACTATGCTGCATAATCACCAGAGATTTCAGGAGATGCAGAGGACATGAGAATGACATCCCCATCATGAACAGTCACTTCTATTGGCAAACGGAAGGTCCCTAGTTAGACTAGCACATCATTTTTCTCGTGGAAACCATAGTTATGATGTATTTTATGTAACTGTAAGTCGTCATCCCTTTTAAATGGAAGGAAGAAATAAAAGATTTTTAATGTAGAAGCCTTTATTGTATTTATTTCTCACACTTTATATACCTTTCTCAAACTTTTACAATCATTTTACCTTCAAGTAATTCTTAGAATGTTGTTTTCTGAAGTATGTCCCATAGTATATCTAATTCTTGATTCAAATACCAGTTTTTTTCCATTCTACATTATTGCAACAGAATGCTGAATGACTTTTTTCTGATTGACACTGTTCTTGGTAATTGCAACACTGCACTAGTATGGTAGTGAAGTCACATGAACAATCTACATTTCTGCTTGCCTTAAAATCAGATACCATTTCCCAAAGAGAGTCTACGGTTAACCTTATGATTGGGTAACTGGAACACACGTTAAGGAAGTTGCTAGAGCTTTCTTTTTTTACTCTTAGACCAAAACAATGTTTACCATTTATTTATATTTTATAAGAGGATTCAAAACAGAGATATACTTCAACATATGACCTGTAAAGAGTACGCTGCTCACTCTCAGGGCAAACAGAGTCAACTACAGCTACATGAGGATGCCAGTCACCATGCAATTAACACACACACATACACACACACACACACACACACACACACACACACACACACACACACACAGAGAGAGATACTTGCATGTGCTGTTGGTGTCGCAAATGTCTTTCAATCATGTGTGTTCCTGTAACCCCAATAAACTCAGTGATTCAAAGACAGACTTGGGTGGAATTACTTCTTTGGTCTGTCACTGGTGTCTTCTCTGGAGTGAATAAAATGGACAATTGGTCCCATCTTCCCAGGAAGTGTCAGTCAACAGACTAAACAACTTCCAAATGGATTTTTAACCTTACTTGACTCTTCCCTCTGACCTAGAAATTCTTACAATGCTCTGTATTCTCCAATAATATTTCATTTTTCTGGGCAAACAAAATGGCTGTTAAGTATGTCTCTAAGTTCTGGATAACAGTACTTAGGTACAATTAATGTATTATATTTCCAAACACAGCCAGAATACTCCTCACATGATCCTGCATTTACTATGCTTTCATATTGTTTCTGGGAACTGTATGTTGAAGATGTGAGGAGTCTGTGTCCAGAATAACTAAATGAACCAGCCTGCACTGTGAGTTGATTCCTTATTAATAAGTCACCCAATTTAAAGTTGCTTATTTCAGAAGTTATCAGACTTTGAGTTATATAGAAAGTGGAAGATTACAGTAGCATGCTGCTAGAACAGGCAAAAAAAAATGTGTGGAATAGGTTTAGATATTAGATGGTAAGTGATGAGCTATGACTGGCTGGATGGTTAGGATCATACAAATGGCTTTTGGTAAATTTCTACCTGTGTTGGACAAAACTGTTTTAATATCAACCAATGAGAGCAACACACATTCACAGCATACAGAAAGACATCCCACAGCAGATATCTATGATGATTTGGGAGTAAAGATCAGATAAGTAAACTATTCATTTGTTGGGTCTGTGGAAAGGACAATGCATTTAACATTCTAGCAGGGGGCTGTGACTAGATAAACTTGGGGACTCTCTGCTGTCTGGAGAGATTACTTGTGGTTTTCTTATGTAAACATAAGTGTACAGCAGAGGTTCCATGTTAGAAGGGTAAATTTTGGGGAAAAATGCTTTGTGATTACCAAATACACTTTCTTGGCACACTGAAGACCACATTTTTCTATGCAACTTTTCAACTAGTTTTAGTGTTTTTATTGAATTCAGGTTGTTTGAGTCTATACATGAGAAGGGATCTATACTATTCAACATATGGTCAAAAAGGCATCTTCATAACCACCCGAGATCTCTTTCTTTACAGAGAGGTTAGAGGTCTATTGTTGAGAATTCCACAGTCATGTGACAGGCAAAATCTGAGTCATTAATAATTGTATAGAATGGAGTCAAATTTTCCAACATATTGAACTATGATATAACTAACACACACACAAACACACAAACACACACACACACACACACACACACACACACACATACACACACACAAACACACACTTTTAAATTTTGGAATTATTTAGAATAGCAATGCATTAGTTTTTCCAGACTGGCTGTGGTAAGTTATTAAAAAACTTACTAGCTGAAAGTAACAGGAATATACTCTCCTACAGTTCTGGAGATGAGAAATCTAATGGAAGGATTTGACAGAGTCAACTTATCCAAATGCTCCAGGGAATGCTCTTTCTTGCTTCTCACTTTGTGGTGGCCACTGCACACTGTAGCATTCCCTGGCTTATAGATGTAGCAATGTAATGCCTTCCCACATTTTCACAATTACTTCTTTTTGAGTCTGTAACTATAGCTCTCTTTGCTTTTCTGATGGCATTTCTCAAGGAATTCAGTGCTCGTTATTCAGCTTTCTATGAACATTTGGCTTGTTTGATCAATTAAGTTTTTAAACAATGATATGCAATTTGCCCTAAGAAATTTCTCTACAACAGAAGGGAATGGCTAACAATTATAATACGGTACATGAATTTATGGGACACATATCTCAGAATATTAATTGTTAAATTTGTCAAAGTTCATTCTTAATCATATTAAATGTCTCATATAAATAAATTCACTTAAAAAGACTGTATGTCACATATGTTGGAGGGAAAAAAATCTATTATTTAGTAGAGAAGATCTTATGCAGCAAGAGGATTCTCTGGATATTTTTTAAATCATGGTGTCTGGAGATGGCTGTCATGTAAAGGGAATAAACCTAGTCTCTGAAACTACAAAGGAGATATTTTTGCAGAGGAAGTCTCCTGGTTTTGACCAATGACATCAAATACTGATTAGTTTTGTGAAAATTTACTAGACTTCATTCACATTCTCAGTGTGGAAAGACTAATTGGTCTCAATGTTTTCTTTCCCAGCATGCCTACATAGGGATGTGGTTTACCAAAAATTAGCTGTCATAGAACTAAAACAGAAAACCTTGTGTGTGTGTGTGTGTGTGTGTGTGTGTGTGTGTGTGTGTGTGTATCAGAAAAAGTAATGTTGAAGACCACACTGAGAATTTTATTAGATTAAAACAAAACTTTTATACTAAAGAAAGAGTTTGTAATAACAAGACTCAGGTCCTTAATATTTTTCCAGTTGAAATAAGAATGAAAAACAGTAACAATACAAGTAATAAAGTTCCTGTTTGACAGAAGTTCTTTAATACAGTTGTGATCAATTGAGGATAAATTGAAATCATTTGAATGAAGACCTGAAACACAGTGTTATAAACATCCTCTCAAAGAAAATATTCCCAGGACCTATTAAAGTCTACTTAATTTGCATGTTCATTATAAGAATTTTATATTTGGGTAGGAGTGGTGCACGCCCTTGATCCCAGCACTCAGAAGTCAGAGGCAGGGGGATCTCTGAATTTGAGGCCCACCTGGTCTACAGAGTAAGTTTCAGGAAAGCCGAAGCTACAGAGAAAAACTTTGTTTCAAAAAAAAAAACCATAAACACAAAGAATTTTATAATATAATAATTTTATATTATGTAATTGTATATTACATTTTAACTTACATGTGTATTGTAAGAATTTCACTAGACCTTCATTCCATAATAACTTAAGTGAATCCATGTCTTTTTTAAATTAAACATTTTTTTAACAAACATATTTTTGGCATATGGAAAAAACACTAATTTAGGTATCAAATGACAGAAATAATTTCATTTTCATGAATATATTTATGTGCTAAATTTTCATAAATTCAGGACATGGAAAGAAAAGAAATACATTGCTAATATTAATGTTAATTTATCTCCTATTTTCCAATAAAATTGACATTTTATTCATTAATTACTCTTTTGTTAAGGGATCCAGTCAAAGTAGTTTATATTTTTCTTTACCTTTACCCAACTCTTTTTATAATGGGCTAATCTGATAGTCAGATTATGAATGGGAAATTCATGAGTTTGATACAACTTATCTCTTGTTTAAAAGAAGTAAAATTCTCTTTTCCCATAGTTCTGTTCATTGGCTGATAGTCAATTATACGTTAAATGACAAGACTTCTTTCATAATCCTTCATCTTATTTTTATTTGATCACACTAAATAATTAATTTCCTTTTGATTGTATAAAAGTCAACCCTGTAAACAAAACTGCAATTTAGTGACTTCTGGACAATGAATGTTAATTTTCTATTGCAATCTTTAATCAAAACTTGAAAACTTTAGATGGGACCAATAATTAAACATTTCTCACAATCTGTTTGGTGATCCCAATACTGCTGGTCCATGGGCCATACTAAAAAAAGGAACGCCATTCACTCCAAGCAAACATTCAATTTTCTTCTAATTAAATTCTGACTCCATCAATGGTTATAAGATTGTATAGTATTTACCTAAAATGACAAACAATCACATACAAAAATCATGCAAGAAGAGGTTCACACTGAAGTGGGATACTTTTATAGCTTTAATGATCCATTTCAGATGTGATTTGTATATACTAACAATGAAACAAACTTGTAGAATCCTCATCCATCACAAGGACCCAAACATTTGACAACTACACCAACACTATCTAAACCACAAGTTTTCTATCCATCTTATTCATTTATGTTCTTTTTTTTTTCAAGGTTCATGAGTACTTTTGGGAGTTGAGCAAGATCTTATCTCTTCTTTCAGAAAATCTTAGTAAAAATAAATGTTCAGAGTAACTTTTGGCAGGATCTAGCAGGTTGTTCACTAGGAGTTCGCATTTTCCTATTGCAAACACCTTAGCTACCTTTCTCAGTTTCTCTTGCATTTAGCCGCTTGTCCAAGTTCTGGCCAATAAAAAGTTGGGAGATGTCATCTCTAGGATTTAACCCTTGCTCTCACAACTTATCTCTATCCTTTCTTTATGCTTGAATTTGAGCCCCACCGAGTGACCTAGAAGTCTCTAGTTCAGGATGTCATGCAGAAATTTTGTGGTAATGAAAATGATTAATGTTTGCATTTTTTCAATGAAATAGTATTTAGTAAGTGAAGCTACTTGACAGTGATAGTGTCACTTTTGAAGCAAAGAGATGAAATTTCATTTTTGTTAATAACTGTATCTAACTAATGACTCTCTCCTGTATTAAACTGTACAGCTCTAGGGGAAAACAAAAGAGCTAGAATGAAGAAACGTGTCCCGTGAGCTAGACACACAATTTTACCATGCCATTTACTGATGCTAATGTTTGATGGAGCTGTTAGCCTATTGCAAAGAGGGCTAACTAAAACCGAGGTCAGGATTTAAACTTCAGCTTACAGTGAGGTAGCTTTAACTCTTGCCTCTACTCTTTCCAACTTTCTAATATCAGACATGTTATCCAATTTTTCCCTGTGTCTATTATGCAGGCCTATTCCAAGAACATATTAATAAGATTATTTCAAGCTTTAAAATATTGTATAATATTGTCAGTGTGATAGCTAAAGACCAACAAAAAGTTAAAAATGGTTAAAATTGTAGCTGAAATTGTCATTGACCAATCAGCAACTGAAAATATGCAAGTCAGAAAAGCACCTCAAAAGCCACACTTACTTTGAGAATTGCTTATGAAGTGGGGTTTATATTGAAACAAGGGATTAAAATTAGCCGTGCCAATCATCAAATAGGATGACTTTTTAGCAGAAGACCACTTTTGAGAGTTATGTCTAGGTCTTTTTAATGAACTGAATGGAAAGAAAGAAAGAAAGAAAGAAAGAAAGAAAGAAAGAAAGAAAGAAAGAAAGAAAGAGAAGGAACTCCAAGCTGTGCTATAAAAATGATTAAGGATGGGGACTGCCTTAAAAAGACAAGCTAATTAATAATAATAATAATTCAAAGCATAGTTGAAAAACATTCCCAAAGCATAATGCAGCATGAAGTTTTAAAAGAGCTTGGATAAACCCACCAACCCACCTTGTCTGTAATTTTTTGGGACACAACATCAGCAAAACTCCTGTCTGTAAATGTCCATGCATTCACTGCAAAAAGCAAGAGTGGAAACAGAGAGGAAGTGGAATTTATGACAGGACTCTTACATTAAATAAAATGCAAATTAAGCAGATTACTGTGGAAGTGTGAAATTTCCATAATAATTTAACAAATTACCATGAGCGTAATTTCATATGCACTTTAAAGCCACATTTATCATCAATTTAGAAATGCCTTATTTCATCTAATTAAAGTAAGGCTTAATACATTTTGTGGTAGAAATTTATACCAAGAAACAATGCAATCTAAACTCATCATGTCTTAAAGCAAATTACTTATTTCAGTAAAGAAGAGATCAACTTATTCCAAATGAAAACTTTCCCCATTTTCTATTTCATTGTCAAAAGTAGAAAAATAAAATAAAAATGTGGAAAACTCACTCTTAGAGTAGCAGGTATGTTCCTTGGCGAAACAAAAATTTGATTCAGGGGTTTAATTTTTTTAATGAACATATCATCAAAAACTAATTCAAATACTGATTAAAAAGCTCATTTTATAAATTTTGAAATAGAACTCACTTAAAAATTATAGAAATTAATCAATAATTGTTACTTTACCAATACATTTTTAAGAACTTAATATTCTGGGGAGCTTTGATTGTTGTTTTTGTGTTATTTTTGTTGATCCCATTTCTGAACCTAAAAACAATTTAAACATATCATACTCTTTAAATCACCTCACGTGGTTCCATAAATTAACTACAATAAAAATGCCAATAATTTTACATTTGATTCACCCCTTCCTCAGTCAGCCAGGGCAGGAACACTTGGTTCTTATACTCTCTATTGGAATGCCTCAGCTGATGTAATCAGCCAGAGTGGCATCACCTCAGGAATCTTCCCATCTCAGACCTCAGGTTAGGGCAAGAGATCACCGAGACATATAACTTTACCCTGGAGGAGAAAAGATATGAACTCAATCATGTAGGCACATGCTTGAAGCTTGTGGTCTGACAGAAAATTTCAACTTGCTGACATCCTATCTCCTAATCATCTGTGGATCCAAAGTGAGTTCTGCACATACAGAAAGATGATGAAGGAGAAGAAAAGAAGCACATATCCCATACAGAGCACTAGCCCAGGGTTCCTATGCACTCTGGTGGTTCTTGATCACTTCAGGTGGAGAATAACATTTGTCTCATCATATCAGATTCCAAATGGGACCTGCACTAGCCTCTTTTTTATTATTTCTGGGACAAAACACCATGACCAGAGTAACTTAAAACAAGAAAGTTTAGTTGAGCTCACAATTTTGGAGCATTAAAGTCGATGGAGGTAGCTCAAGGCAGCAGGAATGGCAAATGGTACAAGTTGAGATTCGCATATTGAACTTCAATTATAAAGCAGAGACAAAGGAGAGAGGACAGGGAGGAAGAAAGAAAAAAAGAGAAATATAGTAGATATATGATAGATAGATAGGAAGATAGATAGGAAGATAGATAGATGGACAGATGATAAATAGAACTCAAAATGGTGCTAGTTTTTAAACTCTCAGTTTGCCTCCACATAAAACCTTCCTCCAACAAGAGCACCCCTACTGAGCCTTCCCAAGCAGTGTTACCAACTGAGGACTCTAAACAGAAGTTTCTGTCCCACCAGCAACTACCAAATACCCAGCAGTTGCTTCCCAAATAATTGACTCAGAAGCTTAATATTATTTATAAATCATCAGCCAGTAGCTCAGGCTTATTACTGCCTAGCTCTTACATTTAAATTAACCCATAATTCTTATCTACGTTTAGCTACATGGCTTGGTGTCTTTTCTCAATACAACATTCTCATCTTGCTTCCACTGTGTCTGGCTGGCAACTCCTGACTCTGCCCTTCCTCTTCCCAGAATTCTCCTAGTCCGTTTGCACTGCCTATACTTCCTGCCTAGCTACCAGTCAATTAGCCAGTTTGTTTTATTAAATCAATTTAAGTGATAAATCTTCATGGTGTACAAGAGCATTATCCCACAGCAGAAGACCAAGTGTTCAAATGCTCAAGACTATTGGAACATCTCATAAGAACTACCACAGAACTTGTGATTCACCATGCCTTCTCTAGCTTTAGTTCACTGGCATGTCTTTTCCATCTTGTAAATGACACTGTTATCTGAACCATATTTCTGACCAACTTTTCCTTTGCAGAGTATGCTGTCAATTCTTACAGATCTAACTCTGACCACCAGACTACTTTTTAGAGTGGGAAGGAAATAATGACTTATACATTTTTAAATATTTGTGTTTTGAAGTCCCTCAAATAAATACAATAGACGCCATAGTATAACAAATTCTATGTTCCAAACTTCAGTGTTCAGAGTAAATCTTGTTTCACTAAAACATTCACCTCTAACTCTGCTCTGCCTCCCCAGATGCTTCTCGAACAAATTTCAGATATATTAAGTAACCACTGATACTACTGTATAAAAAGGGCAATATGTTTAAACCATCAAATGAATCACTGTATGTTCTGAAATAGCTACACATGAATTCTGGAATCAGGTTTAATTTCCTTAGTAGCTATACCTATGCCCACCCCGCCACTCTAAACTTGTTTTTCTCATACTCTCTTGGCTCTTATTCAACATGGTAAATTTTCTCTTCATCTAGAAACTTTCTTAGCTTTCAGAGTTCCCCCATTGCAATGTTTCCATGTCTATCTCCTGCTGTTGTTTAAGACAAAGGTACAACTTATAAAAATTCTTTTTATCTGCTATCTATTCACTCTGTTAGGATGTAATGTTTGGGAATGTTGCTTTTACTTCTATAACTATTTCTAAAATATCACCCTTTTCTTGGTGTGTATTTAATTGCTGAAAATTACTATTCTTGGTTCTATGCACTAATAAATTTTATATTACTTCAACTGAAATCATTCACACTTTATTTACATGATTAAATCAGTTTTATTCAGTCATGTGGTTTCTGAGTTTACTATATACCCATGTCCAAGATTTAGAGCTGTAGTACAGAAAGAAATGTCATCGTTCCATTTTCAAATTAAATGTATTGATATATTTGCTCTTATTTAATTGATGAATGCACAAGACACTGAGGAGCAGTGAGAGACACAACTAGAAACATTTTGAAGAATGTGAAAACATAGTTTTCAATTTTTTAGGCTTTTAAAACTTAAGCCTATTTTGAATATGTACAACTGGTTTTGTATGGCTACTGTTAATTAGCTTACTTTTCAACGTAAAAACACTGAAAATCACCAGCACACCAAATCTTTACCTGCATTTGATGCAGAATAAACAGATAATCAAATAAAATATACAAGCAATAAGTATATGGGAAGATACAAAGATAATTGAGAAATAAAAGCACATGGGCATATCTGCAGATATGGCTGATTCTCCTTGTCTCTATGACAGTGTTCTTCAATGTGCTACCTTTTCAGAGGCAGCCACTTTTATCCACTTCTGGCAAATTACCTCTATGCAAGTCGTTGTTGATAGAAATTTAGGAGCTGCTAACAGGTAAAGGTATTTTATAATTACAAATGCATTACATAAACAAACATAAATCAGAGTAGAAATGTCTCTTAAGTCTTTTCCAAATGGTAAGAAAAAAAAAAAAAGCTAGTGAAAGTTTGTCCTTACACCCTCATCCCTCATCCCCCGTCAAAGGACACCTATCTTTGTAGCAGATGGAGAGCTCCAGTAAACCACAACCAATCAAAATGCAGAGTTACAGAACTCAATCCCAGGAGATAAACTCTTGCATGTCGGGCTCAGGGAACATTGCAGAATAATGGGCAATAATATTATAAGATACTCTGGTATCTTTTTGGTTGTGAGCATAGCCTTTAACAGCTGAGCCATCTAGGCCCTCTGCATAAGCTAGACAGTTGTGTAGCTTGATCTGCTTACAGGGGCCCTGGCAGTAGGATCAGGATCCATCCCTGGTGAATGAGAAGGCTTTTTGGAGCCCACTCCCTAGGATGAGAAGCCTTGCACAACATTGAGGCAGTGGGAGGGGCTTAGACCTGCCTCTACTGAATGTACCAGGCTCTGCTGATTCCCCATGGGAGGCCTTACCTTCCTGTAGAAGGGAATGGGGTGTGGATTGAAAGAGTGGAGGTTGGAGGGGGAGGAGCAAACAAGGGGATCTGTGATTGGTATGTAAAATGAATAAAAAAATTTAATTAAAAAAGAGAATCAGAGTATCAGGAAGATTGTTGTGAGATTGTGCCTCCTAGCAATGTCAAAAGCTACACTTGTAAAGTCTCAACAGCATGGCTGTCTAGGAATAATCTGAACAAGGATGATACCAATAGAAATGTCCAAGTGGATGGGACAAGTAAAATATTCTTATTGGCAACAAAGCATGAAATGAGATTCCCACTGAGAAGTGAACTATCAACAATCTTCTATTCTCCACACTTCGACCAGCTGCTTCTGTATTAGTTGACATCTACTGTGAAAAGAGGGTTGAGAGATGTGCTAATACATGGGTATAAGGATAAGAACTTAAGGGGAAGTTTATTACTATTTCCATACCTTTGCTCTGGGAGGCTCAGGGATCATTGTTTTTAAAGGGGGGAATAAAAAAATTGTAAAAGCCAGAGAGAGTGGATTTCTATAGCAAAACAATATTTTCTAGATATCACACTTACACATGTGAACTCTCAATGGCTATTACTTCATGCACAAGTCTTGCACAAGGTCAAGCCAACCAACATCTCAGCATTGACAGGGGAAGGGCTCATGAAGTTCCATTCTGAGGAGCTATTGGCAGCTGATGTCTACTGGAAAAAGAAGAGTTACTTTTGAGGTGATAAAGAGAAACTACCTATCAATACTCAGATAGATGGCCTTGCACTCCATGCACATACAGGTAGCAGTAAATGGACTCATTGTACATTAATTTTGAAAGAAAGAAGTCTTCTTGGCAGAATAAAAGTGGGGGAGGTGTAACAATTGGAGGACAGGGAATGAGGGTAGATTGTATCCAAGCACAGTGTATGTATGAATATTAAATAAAATTTTTAAATGAAGTAGACAGTATTAAAATCTATCCTCTCATACTAACAGCATATATCCCAAAAATGTGAAGGAAAATGTTATGGTGATTCCATTTTGCAGTTTCCTTATCTTTCTATGAATGTGTTTTACATTAATAAAAATGAGTTACTGTGAGCCAGGCATGGTAGTATATGCCTGAAATCTCAGCAATAACGATGCTAATGGAGGAGACTTTTTAGATGTAGGCCAACATGGATTACAGATTGAACTCTATCTTAAAAATAATAGTAATAAATGAGATATTATGGTGTATTGCATGTCATGAAAATTTCACTCTTCTATGATGAAGACTAGTATAGCAGGTATATTATCAGTCTTTATAATACAAAAGTCTTAATTTTCTTTGTTTTCTATAGTGTGACATAACTGCAGCCCTAACCCCATTGTCATGAAAGTCAGAACATCAGTGTCTGATTCCAAATAAGATGACAGACCATTCTTCCCTTGTTCTTCCTCCTGTGTTATACGTAAATATCAAGACAACTGGGGGGAAAGTAAAATGGAAGATGGCAACCTCTTGTCCTTTATCACTGTTCATACAGATATTACCCAAAATAGAGGCTCCAATCTAGTTTGTGGTACCATAATATAATTTGAAGTATCAAATTCTTACATGATCCTTTATCATGTAATTCATACTATATATGCCATTGCAAGTCTATGTGTAGCCTCGTCCAAAGAGTATATTAGTCTTCATCATATTTTACTGATACATGTGGAAATGATTCAGATATTTCATTTTCATTTTCCTTTAACAAGAAGAAAGAAACTGACATCATATGATTTATTTAATTGCATATCTCTAATATTATCAGGAAATTCTACTATTCCCCACCAGTTTAGATTTAAGCCAAGTGAGAATGGAGAGGTGAGAAACCCACACTAATATCTTTATTGCTTAATGCCCTCTTCAGGTAGCCTAAAGACTTCAGAGAAATCACTACGACTGTTTGGTCATGTATTTATTTTCTTGGCTCTTCTTGTCTTAGTATTTAACACTTCAATATTTTTTAGCATTAATTACTGATAATAGGATACTTCTATGCACTTAATCATTTACAAGTGCATACTAATAGTCTTTCCTATAAATGTCATAAAATGACGTAGTTTAAGATTCCCTCATGTTCTTATGTTCATATGAAAAACTCAACCATGTTAAAAAAAAAAACATGTTATACCTGTAACATGTGCTATACTGGTACAAGCATTAAGTAGAGCCTTCTCAGAATTTAGTCTCAACTGTAGCTGACCAGTTTAGTTTACATAATACAGGATTGGGATTTCAATAATGAATTGTGCTGGCTAGTTTCATGTCAGCCTGAAACAAACTAGAGTCATCTGAGAAGAGGGAACCTCAATTGAGAAATTGCCTCTACGATAGGGCTGAGAGCAAACTTGTGGAAAATTTTCATCGTTGGTGATTGATGTGGGAGGGCCTGTAGCATGAATCTTAGAAGGTCTTATTAATAAAAAAAAACCTGAAGCCAGGTATTGGAGTGAATGCTGAAAGATCAGAGAAGCAGAACAAGCCATAGCCACTTCACCTCGCCAACTCCTCAGCTGATCTTGTTTCCTCAGACTGGAAGCCTTTGTGACCTCATCCAAATGGATCTTAGCTGAACTGCTGCTAAAAGCCTAAAAGCTTAACCAGCTCTAGTTCCTGGTTTTCATGCCTTTTCTACCTTTCTGCTTTCTGCCATCACTTCCTGGGATTAAAGATGTGAGTCACCATGTCTGGCTGTTTCCAGTGTGGCTTTGAACTCACAGAGATCCAGATGGATCTCTGCCCCCCAAAGTGATAGGATTAAAGGCGTGTGTGCCACCATTTTCTGGTCTCTATGTCTATCTAGTGGTTGTTCTGTCCTCTGACCCCAGATAAGTTTATTAGAACGCACAATATATTGGGGGACACAATTGGGAGGGCCCAGTATGTTGTGGGTAGGGCCACCCCTGGAGTGGTTGTCCTGGGTACTGCAAAAAAGCAGACTGAAGCTGTGTAAACTATGATAATCAAACCAGTAAGCAGCACCACGCCATGGCCTATGCATCAGCTCTTGCCTACAGGTTTCCTCCCAATTTTGAATTCCTGACTTGGTTTCCCTCAGTGGACTGTAACCCTGGATATGCAATCCAAATAAACCCTTTCCTCCCCAAGTTGCTTTTGTTCATGGTATTTAATCACAGCGATAATAACCCTAACAAATACAGGAACCTTATTTTTCCATAATATTGGTAGTATTTATGAATGAATAACCACTCATTAATATAGTTTAAGTGAAACTAAGGATTATTCAGAATGTAGCAAAGGTAATTATCAAAGCCATTTCACAGCAATTATGATTTGACAGACAAGCTAGAGAAGCTAGTATGCTCCTTGCCATATGAAATTTGAAACTAAGGACAAAATCATCTTGTGAATTTATAATAAAAGCAGCCCACTACATAGTAATGAGTATAATTTTGTTGACTTATATCTTCCAAGGTGGCTTTCTGATTCAAGCTCACTTGAATCTCACAAGTCACTCTGTAAAGCACTCAGAGTGATATATTTTCATTGAAGTGATAAACGATTAGACTCAGAAGAGGTACAATATTTACTTGAGGTCATAAGTCACTGACACTCAAAGAGCTAGATGTGTGTGTTCTGAATAACAACTACAGAGTTTTCTATTTACTAATCACCTCAAAATTACTATAGCAAAACCTGGATGAGAGTTTTAACCTTACAGAGGGATGAAATGTATGTACTTGTAACCCAGCTCACTTACCATCCTTGTAACAGTTGCAAAAGTCTCACAGATTGAAATTTTCCAGGGTTCAATAGATTATCACTTCCTGAATAATGTATGATTCTACATATTTTCAGAGAGAAACTCTGTTCTTAATAATTCTTTCATCATCCTATCTACATGCTAAAATGATTACTAATCAATTTTTCTGATATTTTGAAAATATAAACAAATAATTCTTTCTTTAAATATCATAAATCATGGTAGCCACATCATGATTAATGAGAATTTATTGGATACAAACTTGTTGTTCTTCAATAAATAATGCTTATTCTTTTTAACTGGATTGTATAATGCAGAAATGAAAGAGAGCTTTGATAAATATCATGCTAAAGTGATAGAGATCCAAGTGACTGTTTAATTCTCACAGATCTTCAAATCTGAGCAAATACTGAATTCATTACAGTTCTTCAAATAAAACTAAAGCAGAGAGAAGATGAGTTCAATTTCTATAAGCAAGATACTGGAATTACTTGAAACTGGCTTGTGGTAGATATTCTCAAGGGAAAATAGTTGTTAACTCAATAAAATCAAGTCTGGAGATGGAGGGGGAGAAAAACAAACCAATCAAAGCTAATGGTTCCTGATGAACCCAGATTAAATACAGAGATTGGTCTGGTTTAAATATACTCAAGGGAACAGTCCTTCAGATAAGAGTATCAATTTTCACTCTGGGTCAATAGGATGAAGAGTGTGTGGTTAAAATCAGATATTGCAAATGTATACAGCTCGAGTCAGACGCCTGTTAGAGAAAAGGACACTTGGCAATCAGAAGCAACCCTGATAGTACATGAAGATTTAAAATGAATATAGCCACCAAGTTTATTAAAATAAATAAGAGAATTTAGCAAGACAGATAGTTTTAAAACAAATCTACAAAACTCAGTTACTTATGTGTATGTTTATACCTTACAAAAAGGAAAACTGAAGCAAAATGTATAAAAATCCTTGTGCATAAAATTTAACTAGAACATTTAAGATTAAAGAGGTGGACATTATGAAACTACTGAATGCAACCCTGGGGATATGACTCAATGGTTAAGATAGGCCACTTGCTACTTTGCTGTAGGACCCCAGCACTGATGCTAAGTGACTCAAAATTGCTCCAGGGTGTGGTGATATTGTGTCTCCAATATATTGTCCACCCTAATAAACTTACCTGGGGTCAGAGAACAGAACGGCCACTAGACATGTGGTCGCATCACGAGACCCCCAAGTAAGACCACCACAGAGCTAATATCCGATGCAAAACACACAGGAGTTTATTGATAACAAGCAAGCCTGGACTTGGTCCATGTCCAACACTCAACACAGAGGGTGGAGGAGGACAGCCCTGAGCTCTCAGGGTGAGGGGTTTTCTAAAGGGAAAAACCGCAAGCTGGGTGGTACAAGCCTTGACATCAAATGGTTGGGTGAGGTTATGTAACCTTTGAATTTACTGGTTGGGGGTTACAGTTATCATTTTTGGGCAGGCCTGGACAAGTCTCAGGCTCTGTCCTTGAGCTTCCATGGAGGCTGGCTGGCCTCACACATTCACATTGACTCATGCACGTAGCTCTAAGTTGGTGAGGGGTCCCAGACAGTAAACAACTGGCTGAACCTTGAGCAATCAGAGTACGTGCAGAAAGGGAGCTACTGCAAGGAATACGTCTTTTGTTCACAGCCCTCCCAGAAACTGCTTGTTCAAGTCTCAGGAAACTGAAATTGAGGCCTGACCTCTGAGAGAAGACTGAGCAGCCTGTTATGGCATCTGCTCGGTCCTTTCAGATAGACATAGAGGCTAGAAAATGGTGGCACACATACCTTTAATCCTATCACTTGGGAGGCAGAGATCCATCCAGATCTCTGTGAGTTTAAGGCCACATTGGAAACAGCCAGGCATGGTGGCACAAACTTTTAATTCCAGGAAGTAATGGTAGGAAGCAGAAAGGTATATAAGGCATGAGGACCAGGAACTAGAGGCTTTTTTTTTTAATTTTTATTTTGCAATACAATTCAGTTCTACATATCAGCCAGATTCCCTTGTTCTCCCCCCTCCTGCCCCCCTCACCTTCCCCCCAGCCCACCCCCCATTCCAATCTCCTCCAGGGCAGGGCAAAGCCTTCCCCACAGACTGAGATCAACCTGGTGGACTCAGTCCAGGTAGGTCCAGTCCCCTCCTCCCAGGCCGAGCCAAGGGACCCTGCATAGGCCCCAGGTTTCAAACAGCCGACTCATGCAATGAGCACAGCACCCGGTGCCACTGCCTGGATGCCTCCCAAACAGATCAGGCCAATCAACTGTCTCACCCACTCAGAGGGCCTGATCCAGTTGGTGACCCCTCAGCCATTGGTTCATATTTCATGTGTTTCCATTTGTTTGGCTATTTGTCTCTGTGCTTTATCCGACCTTGGTCTCAACAATTCTCGCTCATATAAACCCTCCTCATTCTCGCTAATTGGACTCCCAGAGTTTGCAGACAAATGGATGGATCTAGAAAAAATCATCCTGAGTGAGGTATCCCAGACTCAGAAAGACAAACATGGTATGTACTCACTCATAACAGGATACTAGATGTGGAACAAGGATGACTGGACTGCTACTCACATCACCAGGCAGGCTACCTGGAAAACAGGACCCCAAAAAAGACACAGGGATCACCCAATGACAGAGAAATGGAATGAGATCTACATGAACAGCCTGGACATGAGTGGGGGTAGTGAAGGGCGAGGGTCGAGGGAAAGAGAGCTTGGGTGAGTGGGAGATCCCAGCTGGATCAACAGCAGAGAGGGAGAACAAGGAATAGGAGACCATGGTAAATGAAGACCACATGAGAATAGGAAGAAACAAAGTGCTAGAGAGGCCCACAGAAATCCACAAAGATACCCCCACAACAGACTGCTGGCAATGGTCGAGAGACAGTCCGAACTGACCTACTCTGGTGACGGAATGGCCAAACACCCTAATTGTCGTGCTAGAAACCTCATCCAACTACTGAGGCTTTTAAGCTTTTAGCAGCAGTTCAGCTGAGATCCATTTGGATGAGGACTCAGAGGCTTCTAGTTTGAGGAAACAGGATTGGCTGAGAAGTTGGCAAGGTGAAGTTGGCTTTGGCTTGTTCTGCTTCTCTGATCTTTCAGCGTTCACCCCAATATCTGGCTCCCAAGTTATTTTTATTAATAAGACCATCTAAGATTTATGCTACATAAGGGGATCCAATGTCCCCTTCTAGCCACCTCACCACCCACACATACACTTAATTAAAGATAAAATAAATATTTATGATAATTAACTACGTAAATAAATAATTAAAATAAAAAGTATCAAATAAGACACTTTGATAAAAATAAGAATTATCACCATAAGTGACAATAATAAGTTTAAACACCATAAAGATTAAAATTTTTCAGGAAAATAATATCCAAGTTTCAAGAAAATGTAATAAAATTATCAGTATTATATTTTACTTAAAATAATACAAAATTTTAATATATAATTGGATATATTGAGAAAAAACAATCAGATTCTTAAAGGATGATCAATGTAGTATTGCTTAAAACAAAATGTACTTTAATATGTAAATTAATTTCACTGCCTCTGGTAGTTACAATTAGAAATGAGTGTTGTGTGTTACATAACAGTGGTTTTATTTTGAAAATGCTCTCAAAATATATTATACTACATATTATAGCACATATAGATGTGTTTAACTGGCTAACGTTGGTCTAAATCCTCACTGTCCTCACCTAGGGTTATGGGAAACCACAATTGCGAGTGGGTGATAAGGCTAGTAACTGCCTTGTTTTAGGAACAAATTGCGAGCAGCCTGTCTCTCATCAGCAGACTCTACAATGCATTTCTCAGCTCACGCCATCTTCCATCGAATACTACAGGATTCATGATGAGAAACTAAGATTTCCCTCTGCATCTTACAAGAAGAAAGAGACATTTTGTAATGTTCTTTGTTGCTAAGATTTCAAGGATGGAAAGGAAAGCTGAAGCATGCATTTATCCAGAGATCTTACAGCAAAATTAGAGAAAATATTGGAAATATCCTTTGTTGACAACAATTAACTTCTGATCTTTGTATTTACTGTATTTATAATTGGGTCATGGAATTATTCACGCTTCTTATTTTCCTGTCTGAACTAATTTCTCTCATCCAAATATCTCACCTGGCACATATTGCACTTTTGTAACCATTAAATCCACAACATTCACTATTATTTTTGATATTTGTAATGATAATTTCTAAAATTTTAAGAAATATATTATACAAATGACGATTTTATTGTCTTATGCCACTTATAGATAGAAAGTGGTATTTTCTCATTATCTCCTCAGAGAGGAAAATGCTAGAACAATAAAGGCCCATTAGTGGGAAAAAATCCTAGAAAAAAAGAATCTCTGGCCTTAATGGAGACTTAACATTCGAGTAGGTCCAGTGAGTCACCTGGTCAACGAACCATCCCTCAGGAAGGTGTGTTCATATAGATGGAATAATTATTCCTTTGAAGTGAAACTATACTTTTTCTTCCCAGATCTTACCCCCTACAAGTTCAGTAGCCACGAGGTTCTGAGTTCTTAGTAAGACGCAACTTTTCCTTTTTCTTTTTCTATCTTTTCCATTTGGATGCTGGAAATATCCTCAGTATATGTTTCCTGATATTTTGGGCTTCCTTACTCTTTCTCCAAAGTCCTAGTCCCCACCACAGGGCCTCTGCAATCATGTGGATATCCCCCATAGCAGTAACTCAACCTGCATGCCTTTTTTTCTTCCCTCCTACATTCCCTAGGAGGATGCTGATTACATACTGCCTACCCTCAGGTTTTCTGCTTTTGTTTTCTTTTAAATTCTAATAAAATTTTCCTTGAGTTTAAAAAGAGAGAAAGGAAAGAAGGAAGGAGGGAACAAAGGAACAAAGGACCTGTGCCTATACTGATTTGTGAGCTTACAGTAATGAAACACAGTATCTATGCATCACGTCTTTGGGAGTAAAAACAGTTCCAAGTGCAGTTTGCTACTCTTCCCTACAGCCTTGTATGGAAGTACTCAGTGAAACCTCAGGTAAATTAAACTCAAGAGTGACTTATTCTCCACCTCATCCCATTTTACCCACTGCTTCATAAGATTTCAGAGAAAAAATATGTGTCATTATTTTGAAGGTAAGAAATGTAGGGTAATATTGTATATTTATTAACTATAAACCCTCTGAACTATTACCTTGAAAAACAAATTAGTATCTCTTAGTTCTACAATGACTGAAAAGAATGATCTCTTACATAACTGAGATCTAACTTGTTGTTTATTTTCATGTCTTAAAATAATTTCCAACAATTACTTCATACACACACACACACACACACACACACACACACACACACACAAACACAAATGGCAAATGCCCTTGGTCTTATTCCATGTATTCAAGTAGATCTGATTACAATGTCATTCAGTTGTCTTATTTATGTTAAAAAGATATTTATTTTCTCTCTCCAATGGATTTTAAATAAATGTGACAATCTGGTTATTGTTGGCTGTGTGTGTGTGTGTGTGTGTGTGTGTGTGTGTGTGTACATGCACACAAAAGATCTCACAGAGTCCAAATTAGTCTCAAATTCCCTCCATAGCCAAAGATGACATCACACTCTGGATTCTCTCTTTTCCTCTCCCCAAGTGCCACAATTGCAGACCTGTGTCACTGTGATCTGTGGCAAGATGATTCCTTGTCTCAAATGAGAAAGTTATGCCTTTTCAAGGATGCTGAAGCTAGTCATTAAGGAACATGAATCCCCGAACAAAAAGAAATTTCATTAAAGTCTATACTTACATAGTATTTCAGGAGACATCCTGGATTTCTGTGGTCTCTGAAAATACTATGTGCATGAATCAGAATATTTCCCATGAAAATGTTTACATTCTACAAAGGATCCAAATGTTCAAATTCTACAGTAGCTAAGTATAAAAAAGGAATTTCTGATCTGACTAAACTGCTGATTGACTTCCCAAAGTCCCATTGCTTTTGCTTCTCTTTATTCGTTTGCAGAAAAATTGGCCTCTTTTACCTTCTCAAATCAAATTTTATAATCAATGGCTATGTTCTAAATGAAACTCAAAAATATTTTTATAAATCACAAGCAGTTTATACAAATTATTTTTAGCCTTTTGTCCCTCTGGAAAATTACCATTAGCAGTATATAGCAGTAAATTATGTGTGTGTGTGTGTGTGTGTGTGTGTGTGTGTGTGTGTATGTGTGTGTGTGTGTGTTTCTTTCTCCCTTGCATCTAAGCTAGTACACATTCTACTACTACAGTCCAGACTTTACAGAGCAGTCACATGCTATGAGCATATTTTGTTCAATAAAACATAATTTTAAATCACTTAGTAATAAACACAGTTATATGATTTTTGGTATCTTTAAAAACATAGGCATTAGAATTTCACCATTTTTATGTCCCTGTTAGGGTTCTACTTGTTTCCTAGCTTGTCTGGAGTTGTAGATTGTAGTCTGATTATCCTTTGCTTTACATCTAGTATCCACTTAAAAGTAAGTACATACCGTGTTTGTCTTTCTAAGTCTGATTACCCAATTCAGGATCATATTTTCTAGTTCTATCCATTTGCCTGCAAATTTCATGATATCATTGTTTTTTTACAGCTAAATAATACTCCATTGTGTATATGTACCACATTTTCTTTATCCATTCTTTGTTTGAGAGGCATCTAGGTTGTTTCTAGGTTATGACTATTATGAATAATGCTGCTATGAATATAGTTGAGCAAGTGTCCTTGTGGTATGATTGCGCATCCCATGGGTATATGCCAAGAATGTTATCATTGTGTCTTGAGGAAGATTGATTCCCAATTTTCTGAAGAACCGCCATACTGGTTTCCAAAGTAGTTGTACAAGTTTGCACTCCCACCAACAGTGGAGAAATATTCTGCTTGTTCCACATCCTCTACAACAAAAGCTGTTATCAGTGTTTTTGATCTTAGCCATTCTCACAGGTGTAAGATGGTATCTCAGAGTCATTTTGATTTGAATTGCCCTGATAACTAAGGATGTTGAGCAACTCCTTAAACGTCTTTCAACCATTTGAGATTCTTATGTTGAGAATTATCTGTTTAGATCTGTAGCCCATTTTTAATATACATCACCTTGGGAAGGGGAAACAGAGGAGATCTCCATGAGTATACTGTGGGTGAAGAGAAGCAATAGAGGTGAGGGGATGAGAGATTAGAACATGAGGGAGTGAAACGGGATGCTCGAGCAGGGGGTGGGACAGAGTGAGAGAGCAATGAAGAGATATCATGATAGAGGGAGACATTATGAGGTAAGGAAGAAATGTGATGCTATGGAAATTCCCAGGAATCCACAAAAATGACCAGAGATTAGACTACTAGCAATAGTGGTGAGGGTGCCTGAACTGGCCTATCCTGGTAATTAGATTGGTGAATACCCTAACTGTCATCATAGAGCCTTCATCTAGTAACTGATGGAAGCAGATACAGAGATCCACCACCAAGCACCAGGCCGAGCTCTGAGAGTCCAGTCGAAGAGCGGGAAGAGGGATTATATGAGCAAGGGGGTCAAGATCATGATGGGGAGATCTACAGAGACAACTGAACCAAACTCATAGGAACTCATGAACTTTAGACCAAGAGCTGTAGAACCAGCATGGGACTAGACTGGACCCTCTGCATATGGGAGACAGTTTTGTAGCTGAGTCTGTTCAAGGGGTTCCTGGCAGTGTGATCAGGATCTATCCCTGGTGTGTGAGCAGGCTTTCTGGATCCCACTATCTATAGTCTGACAGCTTACTCACCCTTGAGGCAGAGAGGAGGGGCTGTGTCCTGCCTCAACTGAATACATGTGGAATACATCAATGATCACAAATAAAAAACATATACACTACACACACACACACACACACACACACACACACACACATATACAAACACATACGAAACACTCATAAACATACATACACACAATAAATATATTATCTCAAGGTGCTTGAAGACAAAACAATATATGTTATTCTCAAGATTCCACAGTATATTCCATGTCTTAAAAATGCACCTCAACTTCAGTATAATACGTTAGAATAGAAAATGAGAAAACAATTTTCTCAGAGATCATTTATATTCACACTTACATGAGTATCTTTTCTGAATTTGTTAGTAACAGAATTAATGTAAGATCCAATATTTTAAAATGCAAGACTCATGTTTAGATGTGTGTCTCAGCTTTCACTAGCCATAGGCTACACTTAAGATTAAGGATTATAGTATTACTTCAGAAGTGTATTAGAATAAAACTCGGTAAATGAGGATTCTGAAGTTTCAAGACATCATGAAATCTTGAGCAAACCTTAATCACTTTGTGTTCGTTTCTTCCCAACTAGCAAATGTGGATAAGCTTTTTAATTAAATATGAAGGATTATCTAGGAATTGCTGTTCAATTCATCTGTAATGTACAGGTACTGTGATAAGCATAAAGGTGTATTGAGGAGGAAAAATGCTAAATAATTCATTACATATGTTACAAAGTGAAAGCCAACTTCTATCTTTAGGACAGATGAGACATTCTAAAAGTTACCCACAGATGTGAAGGAGGAATATGGGTTAGTGAAAGTACTGTCATATTTGGATCTTTAAAGTTCCTTTGGGGGAAGAGAGCTAGCCCCTATATGACAATAGTCATGGGGGTCATATTGTGATAACATAGTATCAAAAATCTCACAGCAAGCCCTAACTTCTGAGTAAATGACATATAAGAATGGAAATGAAGGGACTTGATACCCCATCACCAGATGAACCAAACAATTTAAGATTTAGAGGATAGCTGTGTCTTACGGTTATCTGAGAAATAATGTATTAGCATCTCCAGCCCCTTGGTTCAGTGTTTTGTGTTTACTTGTTCTCCTTTCTCTAGCAACCACACTAGTTACTGCAATCATCAAGATAAAGAGGTACCCGCCATTGGTCAGTGCTGTGCTTAAATCCTTCCTCAAGGCTCAGTGAGTAGATATAAATTGCTCCCTAGAGAGTTATCTAGTGGTTAAGAAAAATGAGCCATTAATTTCTCTATTAGCTTTGTTATTCTAAATGCATTAATTGTACAAAAATGATCATTTTACTAATTTTTCTCTAATTTGATTTAAATATAAAGTTTTGGTGATAAATGAATATACACTTACACACACACACACACACACACACACACACACACACACACACACATACTACATGCACCCCAGTGAAAGAAGAAAGAAATAAGATTTCCAGGACTTGGAATAGCTGCATCAATTTTCCATTAAAAGCTTCACAATTTAACTAATCTCATGTAGTAATAACCTAATTAGTGAAAGTAAAAAAAATAATAACATTCATTAATCTATTATCTTTTCATATAAATTATATAAAGAAATTCATTTGCATCCATAAGAAAGCAGGTTATAAATGAGCCTGATAATGTGTTAACACACTGAGAAACCCAATTTAACCTGTAAGCCCATACTTCTTCTCTGCAATTGTTCAAAATCCATCCACTAAATTATCCCGTCTACATTCACTTCTTACTGATGAGAAATATAAGCCAGCAGGGGGAAAGCATAACTAGAGGACAAAGGGGAGAAAGAAGGAATACCTAATCACATTGCCTGCTTCACAATCTCAAATATCTGACACAAAGTGGGACCCATATCAGAGGTTGTAACGCTTAACACAAGCAATAATGGTTTTTGCCTCCAGTTTCAAAGGCTAAAGGACTAGTTGTTTATTTTTCATAGTATTGTGTGACTGAGACTTCAAACTCATCCTTTCAAAATGACTGTTTTCTTTAAAGCTAGTCGTGGTCCCTCTTCTTAGCTTCACTTGCCTTTATAATGTAGGATAAGAGCTTTGTGTTGCGAAAGCCAATGTGAATCTGAGGATCTGAGTTCTCCCAGGATTCTCGCCAATTCATGAGCTGGAATACCACTTTTGTTTTACCATCTTCAATGAAGCATTTTCTGGAGTATGGAGACAGGATTACTTTTATCTACTCCCTAAATGACATGTTTTTGTTTTTGTAGCCATATAGATGCAGACGGAAGGACACTGAAATTCTATGCTAAAATGTTGAGATTTTGTCTGTGTGTTTATCATGTTGTGTTTTGACTTGTTTGGTATACAAACAGGAAGGCTGTGTCCTCTAGCAGAATATTCAAGACAAGCAACTATAGCCACCTTTCCCTTGATGATTGGCAAAGGGAAAGTTGCCAAGTGATCCGTCTCCTATCTAAACATTTGACTTTTTAAAATATATGTTGTCTTAACATGTGTGCCATATTTGTATTCTATTTATGTAAATACATAGTTGTTTTCATCTACTAAAAATATCCCAAATATTCTGATCACATCAGAGCACTAGGATCCTCTAACTCCCCTATACTTTTTATGACTCCCTGGCACATTGAGCCTGCTCACTGTGGTATTAAGATGTTATAGAGCTTGGTTCTAGGTAAAATTATAAGTATACTAATCAACCCCTCTGCTTGAAAATAATAGAAGGAGAGGTTGCATATCTCACCATGTTCATAATGACAATTATTAAGAAATTAATCAGATCCCAAATTATTCTTCCTCATATGGGAAGTCACTCATTAGCATCCACCTGAGTTATAACGCAGGCTCTTATTATTGTTAACAGTTGCATCATCATTAATATCTCTTAGCATTAGAATCTACAGAGTTGTAAGTCCTGTTTTTTAAGTTATTTTAACATAACCTGTGAAAGTCCTATAACATGATAAAAAAAAAAGTAAGAACAGAAACAGACTTGAAACAACTGAAACAGACTTGAAACAACTTCTACAATACCTTACAAGCTCAGAGGAATGGAGAGCCTGGACATTGCCCAATGCAAGGTCATGCAGAATTGTTAAAAAAAAAAAAAAAGAAAAGGAATAAATAGGAAGCCAGTCCAGTACTCCCAGCCTCCTAGTCTTTCTGCTTGAATGGGCATGCTATCATTAAAGTTCTTTACCATTCAGGTTAGATGGAGTCCTGTGGGAGTCACTTGCTGTCATGTGGTTGCCTGGCTAAGTCATACATTTCTATTGGCCCTATTGATTAGGCATCTGCTTCTGCTGTGAGAATGGTTTGCTCTTGTGGAACCATATTTAGCAGCTGTTACAGTTCAGATGAGTGTTGACAGGATGAAAATTAAATTAACACCCAATAACATTTTAACACCTGGTCCAACAACTGCAATATCATTGAATTTCACCTTTTTGAAATTGCTTTGGGAGTTAATTCATCCTTACTTTGACTTTCACCTGAAGAGACATTCCTGTAATTTCACCACCAAGACTCTCCCCTGATTGTTATTTATAATTTCCATGAATCCCCAACCCCCATCCATGTTCAGTGACTGTATGGGCAGTCCTTGAAAAATATTCAGTAACAATATCATTTTATGGGATATACTCTTCCTGATGATAGCTGAAGCAGTGGCATAGACATAACACATTAGCCAGAGAGAAAGAATGACTCACTGTAGCACAATCCAGATGGACCTGATGGGCAAACAACCATCCTTGCAGGGACAAAAAAAAACCTGATAAAAATACAAGTTTTCCATGTCTCTGACATCCAGGTCCTGATGGGCTTATGAAGACCATGGAAGGGATGATGTACGAAGCAGTTGACAAACTGAAGGCAGGATGCTTTGTTTAAAAGTTAAACTCTCATGTTCCCCAGGCATCTAAAATTATACAAGACACACAAATCCTTAAGCCTCGGTTTCCCCATAAGACCCAGCTAATAAAAGCATCCGTTTCACTGGGCTGTTCGGTGATCATACCATCCATGTAAAAGTCTTAAAGTGACGGTGCTCCACAGAGCCTGGAACTAAGTCCCAATGAGTCTTCCAGGTTATGATAAATTCACAGTCTTGCCTAGCTGAGACTTCTTAAAGGTCATTTAATCTTGTCCTTAGATTGAACTATCAAGCAGGCATGAGAAGGTTCTGTGGCGCCTGAAGGATTGTTACACACATAGTCAGTACAGAACGGGGAAATCAGCTGATGTCATTAGAATCTGGAATTTCTTTTTATGACTTCCTACTTCTTAATAGGCTATGTGTTTGGATAGGAGTCTGGGTCCACTCCAAGTAATTCAGTAATGTAAGTTACTTCTTTACTTCTCTTTCATCTCTAGAAAAGGAATGATGTTATTTGCTTTTTTCCAGTACTAATAAGAAGCATAGACGATAGAACTACAATGCTATCATTTGCATTAAGGATCCCATCAGTTGGTAGATGGTCTGTTAAAGATAAATATAGAACATAACCAACTTTCATGAAGGAAATGAAAAACATGTAGCTATATTAAAAAGCAGTCCATTAACCATTGTGAGAAATGGCTACCTATTCTGAAGATTTTCTTGTTCCCATTGTTTTCTGTGTTGTTGCTAATTATATTTGTAAGGAAGTAGGAATCAGCAGAAGGGAGAATTGCATTTTTTAATTTGGTCAGTTTTGCTGTTATTAACAACTTCTGGCAAATGAGTTATATTTCTAAAGATTAATGTTGTAAACCGTAATGAGATTTTAGGATTAAGTGTAAATTGTATTTATTCATCTATTTTTCCCATTTGGGTTCTTCCTTATACCCAGAGAAATGCAGACTGCAAATTTTCTTTTGCTATTTCCTGCTACATTACCCAACCCCACTTTTTTTCTCTCTTCCTGACCATGTAACAGTAATAATATGGACAAAATTTGTAAGATGCAATTGTTGCAGAGCATTAATTGTTTTCATGAGTCCTACCTACAAGTTATTTTATTTTTCAAATTTTAAAAGAACAAAACCCAAAGCCAAATTTTCAAAATCTGATGTAAGCATTAGTTTTTCAGGAAGAAAACATTTTGTAGATCTAGGTCAATTTTCTTGGAATAAAGAATCACAGATGAGTGGAATTTAAGAAAACTATTCTGCTAGTATGACAAAAATTGTCTTCTAGGAATGGAAATCCAATTGTGAGGAGCACAGAGTGCTTTTAAAATGCTGTATAATTGCTCGACTGCCTCAGTCTCTTGCATGGTCTTTGTGTCCCCTCAGGCAAATAGTCTTCATTACTCTAACTTTAGCAAAAGTCTGATTGCCTTGAGAAGAGGATGCATAATAATTTGAAACATATATGCATTAAAGACATAGTAGTATACCAGGCAACATATTTATAGTTATGATTCCTCTGTTTTTCCAGGTAAGGTTATACCTATCCTAAGACAATTGTGCTACTCACTAAAAGTGGTATGATTATTACAATAAATAAATTTGTTCCTCCTCAAAAGATCTTGCATCTATGACAGACATAAAAATCACATGTTTCTAATGTTTTCACAAATTTAACAATGTTGTTGTTTTAATCAAATTTCACTGACTATTGATCATTGGAGGGCATTCCCAATAAAGCTAATATATTCACACCATTCTCTAATTACCATCTTAGTGTTATTTGAAAGAGGAGAGACTCAGAATCTGTATGTTCTTCAGGAGCCTTGGCTGTCAGTGACAGACAATGGCACTTGGGCCTTGAATGTTCTCATTTGTAAACAATGAGTTGTGGTCATTGGGCAAAGATATGTTGCTTTCTTATGAGAAACAGAAGCAAGAGAAAAGTAGAAGAGAAATCAGAAAAACTCATCTTACCACTATACACAGTTATCAAGTTACAGTTCATGAAATCAAAGAACTGGAAAATGTCTACTTCATTCAATTCACACCCATAATTTCTGGTTGAAAACAGAATATCAGAGCAAACAACTCTTAAATTTAAAAAAGAGAAACTCATTAGTCTCTGATTAGACTTAGAAATATATGAGATTCTGAAGAAATTTCAGTATTTTTGATGTTTAGCATGTTCACAAGCAATTTATTCAATAGCAAAGAATAAGATAACATAAACAAACAGAACAGGAACAAGGACATAATAAATACTGATGATGTGTTATAATCTGTAGAACCACAAACTAGGAATTACTCCTGAGAAATATGAAATATGAGCATTCACTTTGCAGTCATGGAAATGAGATGGTGATAGTCTAATTGGTAAGTTTACAGCCCATGGTCACAATTGGTAGTCAGGAAAAGATTCCAAATAAATATTAAAATACCATGTGCCAGGTCAGAGTTCATTTACCACACAAGGAAGACGTGTGCACCTTACTGTATGGTGTTTCATCAACAATTAAATAGAAGCAGGAACTATTTAACAAAGAGAGAATTCTAGGTTCTAGGGTATGTGTCAGATCTGGTGAGAAGCCATTTGTTTAATTACCTGCTGGATTACCTATGACCATCACCTGTCACACATGGTTTATATAATTATAAACCAAAACAAAATTTGAAAATGTGAGTTCAAATGCATAGATTTGGTATTAATGAATATTAGAAAGAAAATTCCATCTATGTATTTGGCAGTGAAATTAAAATAATTTTTACACTTTTAAGTAGCTAATATAGTAACTGCTTTTAGCTAAAATACTGTGATGAAGACCATACTTGAATCTTTCTCTATGTCTGCTTTTGGTAGTCTGCAAAATAAGAAATAGACTTATAATCTCCCTTTGGACATTGCTTTGCCTAGTTTCAAGGGGCATTTTCCATGTTCTCCTAATTTTACTCCTGAGGCTGGGAAGTCTTAGTAAGTTATTTAGATTAGATTTGAATTTGGGACCCACATGCCTCAGGCTGGGGGATGCTGAGATTATAGAATTGTACCCCCATTCTGCATATATTAGTTTTTGGTATAAGCCACCAATACCAAAAGAAAAGCTATAAAACAAATTAGTTTCATATGGTTACTAGAACATAAATATATCTCAAATCTCTACAATCACCAAGAAAACAAAAGTTGACAAGTCTTGTTGACTGGGTGTTCGGGTTAGAAATACCAAAAATGTAGCCTTGACCTGAAAACTCAGATGCAAGTTTGATATTCAAAGCAATCTTGCCTCTTAATCAAGACACTTTGTTATGTTACTCATTATGTCTATTTGCTTGTGAAATATAACTGGTGAAGAAAAAGAAACAGTGAAAGAGTCACTCTTTGGCTGACAATTTATTCACTGTATCATTACCAATGCTAAGTAAACAAGAAAACAGATTTTTCCCTTTAACCAGGAGGGAAGATTACTTAATTTAGAGATTTTGATTTGGAGTTTCATTATTAAACTCAGAAAGGAATGTAGCCCCATTTGCTTCCAGAGAGGAGAGGAATCAGATTTAATACGCGTATGCAAACATATTCTTTCTAAAATATAGATACTGAAGGTTAGACACCTTGCAGTTCATAAAATTCAAAATGAAGTGAAATTGCCTTTGGAACCAGTTACACACTAGACTGCATCTCAGATAAACTATGAGAGCACGAAAATAATTCCAGAAAATATATTTATTTGGGTAAATAAATAATAACAAACCATAAAGTTGTCATCGATTGGAAGATTTTAAAAGTATCTTAGTTACTATACTCAAAATATATAAATATTGAAAATATTTCTCATCTAAGAGACTGATTTTTTGCACAGAAGGAATAAATATCACCTTTTAAAAATAATTGCTTTATTGATAGCTCAAAATTTTTTATATAGTTTTCACAGAAAAATATAGCCTGTATTGTATAAATTTCATTTACTTTGATATTAGAAAAGTTTATTAGATAATACATGGTGGATAATCTACATTGTTGAGGAATGGCTTTGTATCATGAGTCAACAGCGGCATTTTACAGTAGCACAGAGAATTCCTTCAGTTAGAAAGAATGCTAACAATGGAGTCAGACATTGGTCATGTGTGTCTAGATGGTGACTACCTCACTAAGCTCTGAGATGTATTTAGTTTACTTTCTAATATTGTTCTATCTCCAGATCTCTGTGACTTTCTTAAAACAATTAACTTTGGAATTATTTTATTTTATTTATTTATTTTTTAGATTTAATCAGTTCCTTTTCTTAAGGAAAATAATTGCAAGCTCATTCAAAAATATTTGTAATTGCACTCTCTTTAAAGTCATTATATCTCATTGGGTCATGTAAAAAACAGGAAACTAAACAGCCAGTTCATCTACTAAGGACAGGTCTCAGTCCCACTGCCTGGGGGCCTCCCAAACAGTTCAAGTTAATCAACTGTCTCACTTATCCAGAAGGCCTGGTCCAGTTCCATGGGAGCTCCTTAGCTATTGGTTCATAGTTCATGTGTTTGCACTAGTTTGGCTATTTGTCCCTGTGCTTTTTCCAGTCATGATCTCAACAATTCTCGCTCATACAATCCCTCCTCTTTCTCGCTGATTGGACTACTGGAGCTCCACCTGGGGCCTGGCCGTGGCTCTCTGCATCCGCTTCCATCAGTCATTGGATGAGAGTTCTAGCACGACAGTTAGGTTGTTTGGCCATCCGATCACCAGAGTAGGTCAGTTCAGGCTTTCTCTTGACCATTGCCAGTAGTCTATTGTGGAGGTATCTTTGTGCATTTCTGGGGACCTTTCTAGCACTTTGCCTTGACTAAATCTACCAGTTTGAGCTGAATCCCCAGGGGAGTCCTTGCCCTGGAGGAGATGGGAACAGGACCTGGGCTGCGGGGAGGGGAGAGGAGCAGGAGGAGGGAGGACAAGGAAATCTGTGGTTGATATGTAAAATTAAATTAAATTATAAAAGAAAAAACAAGAAACTAAAAGGATATACTGTTTAGAGACTTGTTGGGAAATATCTGTAAGGAACAGAACAGAAGCAAGAAGTGTGGGGAGGAACCTTTAGACAGTTGTATAGTTCTGACCTTTGGAAGGAAAAACCAAGAAAGCTTGGCCTGAGACTCAGACTATAGAATAGCTATAAGGAAATCTCAGGCAGAAGGATATGCATTTCTAAACTAAAATTTCTTAGTAGAGAAATCCTGTGTCCCAACAGAGTGCCCAGTTCTATGGCTGGCTATTGACCAGTGGCTAAGAGGATCATGGGAAGTATTGCTTATAGGTATGGTGGTGAACTCAGAGGCACAACACGTGGATGTGGCTATACTTTCCCCAGCAGGAAACCTCATAGTGCCTTTCCATGTGTTGAACATCAAAGAACAACTCGGAATTTTACCTTAGGCTAAGAAGACTACAATGTTCCAATGTGGCAATAATCTGTATGTTAATTTACCTTCAGTTGCAGATAAAGATTCAGTCCTACAGTAGTCACAACAGAGCCCAAACGGACACTACCACTTTCTGTAGAGCACAGTACTTGAATAAATACTTCAATTACTTACACCAATAAAAGCCAATAGAGCTTAGCTCTCAATTTATAAGCTCATCTTTTCATCTTTCTCTTGATCAATGAAATATATCTTACAGTATTTCTTTCAATAAATACAACATACTTCTTCAGAATATATATATTCAATAATTTCTTTCTATTGCCTCTCAAGAGACATCAACTTGATTGTCAATAGGTAAAGGGATTGTAGCTTAGTTAAGGATGGTGCCCACAAGGTGAGACTTGTTTGTCTCCTTTTGTGGCATCATTAATGCCTATGGTGGAGCTCAGCAGCTGACAAATGTGAGGGGAACTAGGGCTTGGGAGTGGAAAGATCCAGGGCCATTTAAGAAAAGCTGACAAGATGAACTGAACTGTCTAGAAATTATGGCAGCTACCTTAACTTGCTTTCCCTACTTTTTTTGTCTTATTCAGAGATGAGAAGGCCTACAGCCATGCTACTTAGGTGCTTCTGGAGGCAATTGCTACAACTGGGAACAATGGTGACTAGCAGGCCAGCTCTGACAGCAAATGCTTTTGCCTTGAACAAGCTAGAAATGTTGTTCTCTTGTCACCAGCCATTGGGGTGTACGGCAGTTGCTGATAGCATTTTTTTCCATCTTTATTGAAAATATGATGGTGTAATTTTGCATAAAAGAATAGCCAGTGGTAACTTGCTCAAAGTGCTTTTGTGAGCCTCTCATTCCCTATGAAAATTCTTCCTGTGTGCTTTCAATTTTCTGAGAAAAAGCCAGATGCAATGATCACAATACAGAACTGTATTGTATACTGTGCAACAGGGAAGCCAAAAGGCTGAAATTACAAGGAAGGGGCTGTGGGGGCAGCACTTGTGTCAAGACAGAGGAGGGCTTCTACAGAGGAACCACTGCACTCTCTATCAAAGTCCAGGGATCTTCCCCCCAAAAAAAAGGCAGCTTAGGGAGCCACTCAGGTAGAAATATCTGCTGTGGAAAAGTAGTGTTTCTAGCTTTGCTGAATGTTTCTGATGCAGTTAGGGAAAGAAGGTTTTTCCAAAGCACACTTCCTAGTGTTTCATAATAACATGGCCTTAGACTGTTTGTGTAGCACACTGGATTCTTCAGTTAATACCTTCAATAAATCTGTTATGAAAAACATTAATACTTCTGGTAGTTAGATAAGGAACTTGAGGATCAAAGAGATTTTCATACCAGCAAGTGATAGAATTTCTACAAAACTTTATTTTTACTCTCAGTTCATTTTCTGCAATATAACTTTTCTTTTCACCATGATCCTGCCCATACAAGAGTAAAGGCTTACACAAACAAAATTCAGCCAATAGATATGCAAAATACTTAGAAGTCGTAATCAATAAATCTCCAAAATTTCTTTCATATCTCACAAATAAATAACAAAAGAATAAACTTATTTTCCCCTTTCAGTGTGATAACTTTCAATAATAGACCTAACAAGAGCTACATTTTCTTCTGCTGAAGAGTCTGTAATTAGTTTTTATTTTTGTAGACTGGGGGCACTGTTTCTCCTATTATGTAGGGATATTGTCATTATCCACATATTCCTGCTCTTGGAGATCAAACCTCTCAAGTCCATAATCATGGAGTTGAGTAGATTCATAGTTACTAACCTTTTATATTACTGTGTATCATGCAAGGTTACTATGTGGAATTTTAGTATCAGATGGTAATGTGCAGAGCACAAAGGCAATGTGATTTATGAGATACATCTGCATGAACTGAATATATTTCAAGGTAAGCTATAGTAGAGAGGCAAAAGTCACAGAGCCATGTCATCTATCTTACACAGCCTGTCTAATATGGATGGCCAAAACTTATTGCAAGTTGCAAAATGCATCCAGAAATAACTCTATATATTAGAATATTTTAAAGATCATTTTGGTTCTTCCAATTCTATCCCCAGACACATAAAGAGTTGTGCATTCGAATGCAGACATGGCCAAGTTCAAGAAACGCATCTTAAGCAATGAGTCCCCCAAAGTACTGAAATGACATTTAGAAACTCAATGTACACAATTGAGATTTAAGATAATAATAATAATAATAATAATAATAATAGTATAATATAAATGTTTCTTTAAAAAAAAAACCCAGCTACAAAAGTGTGAAACTCTTAAAGAGATAGACCCAACTTTCCAAGGAACATGTATTTTGCCAGAAAGTAGATTGTCCACCTCATCTTAAGGAGTTTATCGTATCCACATTGCTCCAGGTCACAGACTCAGTCCACAAAATCTAAGGCAGTGGTTTTCAACCTTCCTAATGCTGCAATCCTTTAATACAGATCCTTATGTTGTGGTATGAGTAGCGTTTGCTCATTTGGTGAGTTATGGATGTTTGTTATCCTTTAGGGAAAATATAGAAATATAGGATAAAAAGACAACTATTAATCTCAGACATTTTACATTGGCATGGATTTTGTTACATTGACACAAACTTAAAGTTATTTTGTTATACTGAATCTATGTTTCTAAACTTGTTTGGGGTATTGTGCTTATGCAGCTTATTTAAAATGCAATGTATAATTGAAAAATTAGATTAGTAGTTAATCTATAATAACCAAACATGTAGTCACATTTGGTATGTTTCAAAGTTAAACAGGCATATTTAGACAGATAGATGATTTTCAAACATTTCAAAGACCAACATAGAATATCGCTTTTAAGATGTTTAATAACCTATGGGTTTTTTTTTATGAAAATGAGACAGATCTGCTCCTGGCAGCACTAATTTACTTCAGAGAAGATCATGGGCATTGAAGAAACTCTTTATGGAGTTTGTTTTCATTGTGGTAAGGTTAGCTTCTGGGCAAAGAAACTGCTCTTAATTGGCTGACAACAATATACTGTATAACCTGGATGTGTAGGACACACCGTAAAAAGACTGCTGAACTTTTCCAAAACAAGGCAGGACAATCCTTCAAAATTCCTTCTTCACAGAAGAGTCTATTAGATATTCTGCAGGACACAGAGAAAGGCAATGGATAAACTTTGCCAATACACAGTGGGATAGTCCTTCAAATTTCCTGCTTCACTGAAAAGTCTGGCCATTGTATTCTAGGCCTGTAGGCTAAAGCTAGATGCCCCAATATTACAGAGACTGTCCAGGCAGCCAGATACCTCTGTAATTGGGTAGTATTACATCTTCCTTGGGTCTTTCATGGAGTTAAAAACTAAATAAGTAAAGTTATAGTTTTCCTTAGTTGTAATAGAAAGTAAATTAGGTATAAAGCACTGAAATCATAAGGATAAGATAGATAATGTAGTATTTTCTCTGAAATTGTTGAATGCAAATGGACTGAATATTGTAAATGTAATTCTTATTTGATAACTTGTTTGTTGAATGCAGTTTTACTATGTTAAAGTTAAAACCTTTCATGTTTACTTAGACTAAAAGGGAGAAATATTATGGAATATTAGTTGAAGGTGCATTGCATTCATTTATGCTGTGGAACATTTGTTTAATGATACAAAGATGTGTTACATTCTTTTATGCTGCATATGTTTAACTCTGTGAAGCTGTGTTACTTTGTTTGTCTAAAATAGCTGATTGGTCTAATAAAGAGCTTACCAGGCTGTTCATGTAGATCTCATTCCATTTCTCTGTCATTGGGCGATCCCTGTGTCTTTCCTGGGGTCCTGTTTTCCAGGTAGCCTGCCTGGTGATGTGAGTAGCAGTCCAGTCATCCTTGTTCCACATCTAGTATCCTGTTATGAGTGAGTACATACCATGTTTGTCTTTCTGAGTCTGGGATACCTCACTCAGGATGATTTTTTCTAGATCCATCCATTTGTCTGCAAACCTCATGATGTCATTGTTTTTCTCTGCTGAGTAGTATTCCATTGTGTATATGTACCACATTTTGTTTATCCATTCTTCAGTTGAAGGGCATCTAGGTTGTTTCCATGTTCTGGCTATTACAAACAACGCTGATATGAACATAGCTGAACAAGTGCTCTTGTGGTGTGGTTGAGCATTCCTTGGGTATATGCCCAAGAGTGGTATAGCTGGATCTTGAGGGAGATGGATTCCCAAATTTCTAAGAAATCGCCATATTGATTTCCAAAGTGGTTGTACAAGCTTGCATTCCCACCAGCAGTGGAGGAGAGTTCCCCTAGCTCCACATCCTCTCCAGCATAAGGTGTCTTCAGTGTTTTTGATCTTAGCCATTCTGACAGGTGTAAGGTGGTATCTCAGAGTTGTTTTGATTTGCATTTCCCTGATGATTAGGGATGTTGAGCAATTCCTTAAATGTCTTTCAGCCATTTGAGTTTCCTCTGTTGAGAATTCTCTGTTTAGTTCTATAGCCCATTTCTTAATTGGACTGCTGGGCATTTTGATGTCTAATTTCATGAGTGGGGGTAGTGAAGGGCAAGGGTCGAGGGAAAGAGAGCTTGGGTGAGTAGGAGATCCCAGCTGGATCAACAACAGAGAGGGAGAACAAGGAATAGGAGACCATGGTAAATGAAGACCACATGAGAATAGGAAGAAACAAAGTGCTAGAGAGGCCCACAGAAATCCACAAAGATACCCCTACAACAGACTGCTGGCAATGGTCGAGAGACAGTCCGAACTGACCTACTCTGGTGATGGGATGGCCAAACACCCTAATTGTCGTGCTAGAAACCTCATCCAACTACTGAGGGATCTGGATGCAGAGATCCATGACTAGGCCCCAGGTGGATCTCTGGGAATCCAATTAGCGAGAATGAGAAGGGTTTATATGAGCGAGAATTGTTGAGACCAAGGTCGGATAAAGCACAGAGACAAATAGCCAAACAAACGGAAACACATGAAATATGAACCAATGGCTGAGGGGTCACCAACTGGATCAGGCCCTCTGAGTGGGTGAGACAGTTGATTGGCCTGATCTGTTTGGGAGGCATCCAGGCAGTGGCACCGGGTGCTGTGCTCATTGCATGAGTCGGCTGTTTGAAACCTGGGGCCTATGTGGGATCCCTTGGCTCGGCATGGGAGGAGGGGACTGGACCTACCTGGACTGAGTCCACCAGGTTGATCTCAGTCTGTGGGGAAGGCTTTGCTCTGGAGGAGATTGGAATGGGGGGCGGGCTGGGGGGAAGGTGAGGGGGGGAAGGGGGGAGAACAAGGGAATCTGTGGCTGATATGTAGAACTGAATTGTATTGCAAAATAAAAATTAAAATAAATAAATAAATAAATAAAATAAAGAGCTTACCAGCCAGTACATAGGCAGGAGAGGAATAGGTGGGGCTACCAGGCAGAGAAAATAAATAGAAGTAACAAAAGAGAAAAGGGAGAGAGAGAAAAGGAGGAGAGGAGGGTGCCAAAAGCCAGCCACTCAGCCACACAGCCAGACACTGAGTAGGAAGGAAAGAAAATATACACAAAAGTGGAGAAAGGTAAAAGTCCAGAGGCAAAAGGTAGATGGGATAATTTAAGAAAAGCTGGCTAGAAACAAGCCAAGCTAAGGACAGGCATTTATAAGTAAGAATAAGTCTCTCTCTCTCTCTCTCTCTCTCTCTCTCTATATATATATATATATATATATATATATATATATGTATATATATATATATATATATATATATATATATATATATATATATATACATAGGAGCTGGGTATCAGGCTACCAAAGAGCAAAGAATAAAAAAAAATCAACTACACTCATCCTAAGAGACTATGATTTGTGATAAATCCATCATGCCTATGCAAATGCAAATGAAACAGAAAAACTTCCTAGATTAATGCTAGCAGACATTGTCATCAACTATTAATTACATTGAACTATATTATCTGATACTTTTTCTAATGTACAATATTCAGCAGAGATGATCTAGACTTCTTATGTTCCTGACAGCAAATGTAGTGATGGGTTGCAGGATGAGATGAGGTTTAAAAACAAGCCCTACTATAAGAATACCAAAGTCTAATCAGACCATAAGTTGTATGCTAACAAGTATCCTACTAGAAAAGCAAATAAGCCCTGAGAAATAAATAGAAACTACTTAAAATTTGGATGAAATGTGTTTTGTTAAGGAATCAGAAATGACTCTGTAGATGTAACAACATATGAACCAGACCCAGAAGAATAAGATTTAATCATTCTAATAATAATTTTAGGTGCAGATTTTAGGATATAAGAACCTTGATACACTATTGGTATACATGTGAAGAAGTCCAGCAGCTTTGAAAAACAAATAATTCTTTAACCATTTGAACCTAGAATCTTAAATATGCCATCAATTACACTTCTAGCTGTATAAACTTTGATCGTGAAAATATTGTGCTAAGTGGATGCAGCTTGACTTAAAAAGTACACATGCCATGTAGCAACAATCATAGTAAAGTCCACAGTAGAAAACTTTACAGACTGCAGTGATTTAACGCTAATGAGGTGAGTTTGGCAAGGGTAGGGAGATGTAAGACATCTTCAGGGTTCTGGACTAGAGTCTTCATGGACACAAGCTCACAAGGAAGATTTAGTGATTATTTTTGTCTTGCTCACTTGTTAATAACTGTCATAAAACATTGTTTAAATCAAGGAAACTTCATTTACTGGAACATTATACATGTTTTCCATAAATAATTTTCTTTCTCTATAAAATAGTATTCTTGTTATTTCATTAAAAACTAACCAAACTTAAAGTCAAGCAAAATAGTCTCTTAAAAATTTTTGTCTCTTTAAATTGTGTTTATTCTTATTGTATTTACTTAGATTTGTAATTATATGCTCTGGTCTATCAGTTTTCCATTGCTGTGGATAAATTTGCCACACATAGAGTAGCTGAGGACAGCCTCTTCATAAAATTATGGAGGAAGAAGGCATGAGTGTTGTACACATGCAAGGTATTAGCAGGCTGGGCTCTTCCCTGAAGACTGTCAGGAAGAATCTACTGATATGCTCACTTGGGCTGTTTCTTTGGTTGATGCTAAACAGAAGTGACTCTCAGCTTCAAAATGATACATGAACACTTTCAATTTTATATTTACTTACTTATTATTTTAAAAAAGTTTTTTTCTTCATGTGTATTTTGTGTGTGTGTGTGTGTGTGTGTGTGTGTGTGTGTGTGTGTGTGTATGGATGTGTACATGTGTGGGCATATATCTGAAACCCTGGATCTGGAGTTACAGGTGGCTGTCAGAAACCTATTGTTGCTGGGAGCTGAACTTGGGTTCTCTGCAAGAGCAAGGAGCTCTCTTACTCTGTGAAGCTTCTCAACATCCCCACACTTATTTGCTCTTAAGTCTATTAACTACTAGATTAAAAATAAATAAAAAAACATGGACATATTGATGAGGTAACATGTACTTTATATAATTTTAAGTTTGATTCAGTATACCTCTGCAAAAATTTATCATTTTTTATACTGAGTCCTATTTTATTATTATCTATAGTCAATGTTCTATGTGGTAGTACAATAAAATATCTTGAACTTATCTTTTGATAACTACAATTCTACTCTCAAATTCTTGTAAACCAACTGGCTTTAGATTCCAAATATGTCTAAAATTGACACTTACCTTTATCCACTTGTTTTGTTTCAATTAGTGTGAGTATCTCTAACTCCATATGTATTATTGAAAATGATAAGTTTTCATTCTCTAGGTGGCTGAGTAGTATAGGTTCAAAGTACAGGAAATATGTCTGTGGAAGAGGCATCTGTCCTCCCATGTTCACAGGGTCACTACCAATATAAGTCAAGAAATAGATGCAATCTGAATGTCCATCAGTCTACAGATGGAAAACCGAACATGGTACATAGGATACTATGGTAAGTAGCTAATTTATAAGCACTATTTAAAGTATAACACATGAAAGCCAAAAGAGATGTTTGGTAAGATGAAGTAGATAAACAGGAGGAGTGGCGAACAAGAAAGAATAATGGGGAATCTTATCAAAGTATGTCATACACATGTTTGAAAATGAAATAATAAAACCCAATGCTTCGTACAAGACATATGGGCTAATAATAAAAAAAAATTAATCAGTAGATTCATTTATTAGAGAATATCTCTCCATACTCAATGAGTTTATGAGCATTATGATTATGTAAGAAATGAACACTTGGTGTTGGCTTATTCCAATCATATCTCAAAGGAGATCATATTGATTTAATATATCATAACCAGCATTGGCCATAGAAAGTTCAATTGAATGGAATAATCAGATTTAATCATAGGAGACTTGTTCTATAAATGCATTATATTTGTTGTAAATGCATGTATTGCTTGTGATATGTTTGGTAGTGTTCTACGGTTTTTACCAGGATCAACATGTCTTGTCTTAACAATGACAAAGGACAAAGGGACAGGCACAGGGAACTTGGCAGAACATGAAGGCTAGTGAGTGGTAGAGGCAGACTGAGAGCCTATGCACCTAGGTCAGTGCTCTTACTCATTTTACTGGTGCTTTTTGTTGTTGATGCAGCTGGTTTTCATTGGCTTGTATGTCAAATGTATGTGATAAAAAGGCTCATAGGTGCAGTCTTTCCAGATGAAGCTCTCAGTGAAGTTCTTTGCTAAGCCACCTGCAGTTTATCGGGTAACTCACATGGAACTACTTGGGAGATGCTCTACTTATTTGTAGATGGTATCAACAAGATGGAACTTACCTAGACAGTTATTTCCTAAAGCAATTCTAGCCCAATAAAAAACAGTCTGGGACTTTTAGATTCAAAATATTTTAAATCCACTTAAACAGTTCTGTGATCTTAATGCTGCACACAGAGAACTCAGATTAAGATGACCTTTAATGATTATTTAGGTTTAAAGCAGACCGGGAATTCACTGAGGCAAAGAAATTTCACTCCCCAAATTCAATTATACTCATGGAAGCAGGAGTAAATGGTATTAAGTGTATACCATAAAATGTATGGTAGCATGTAGAAGCAATAAGCCAAATTACTTCCAGTGACATAAAATGGAATTAAAAAACATACTGTTGAGCGAAAAATAAAATAAGAAATGATTAAAGTCTATGGCACAGTACCATGTAGGCAAAGAGGAAGGAAATATATACATGAGGGAAAAATTAATTAAATTTCATTTTCCCAAAATATATGTGTGATTATTATGTATCGGGGACATCTAAAGTTCAAACACTATTAAAATACTAAAATAGTATAGCAATGGTTTATTAATAATATCATGCCACGTGACTGCACTCATCTTCTATGGAATTTTTCCAAGTCCTGGCTTTCTTTTGGAAACACTGTAGCTTCCACTTCAAGATGAATTTTGGTTATTTCCTGCTGTCTTCTTCTCCTGTGACGGATCTGCACACTCATTGACCCTGATCATTCAGCAGTGAAGTGAAAGCTTCAATATTGTACCACTCTATATAGTTGATATGTGTGCTCTTTAGAAAGCTTTCATTCAATAGGTAGACCACCTTATTTTCATTGTTCTAACTATGATGTCAATCATGACTTCTTCTGGAATTTACACATCACTACTTGGATCAAGACTGAATTTCTATGGTCACACTGCTTCTATAATGTTATGCTTTGGGCGTTGTCCACAGCCCGGTGTTATTGGAAAAAGGCAGGGACTTTAAGAAGTGAGCCCTGACAGGAGATACTCTAGTCACCGGATGCACACACTCAGATGAAGCATAGGACCCTGATTTTCTCTGTTCACTCAGTCATCTTCTTTTTCTCCTTTCTTCTTCATCTTCCTCATTTTCCTCCACCTTGCAGCCATGACATTCTCTCTGCTTTACCAATTGCCCAAAAGCAGTAAAGCCAACCAATTATAGAATGAAGTCATGAAGACTATAAACAAAAATAAATCTCACATCTCTATAAAATGATCATTGTCAGGTATTCACAGTAATTAGAGCTGAGTAACACATTTAGAAATATTCATCCAAATTGCAACTTTTAAATAATTTTTAAATTAACATGAATCCTCATAAATACATGGTATAACTATCGATTTTAAGGACTTAACTAAGATTGGTGTATTTATTAATGTTCTTTGTATTTGTATTAGGAAAACCCATGAGATTTTTGTGAGAATTCACATCAAACATCTATATCTTTGAAAAGCATTTATTATTAATAGCAAATCAAAGATTTCCTGAATGTATTTCTAGAAGTCACTTGTAAAAAGTCATTATATGTGAATAGTTTGCTAAAATAACTCAATTATAAAGGAGAATTTCTCAATCTCTAAAGCACAGGAATAACAGCCATGACAACATCTATTATCTCTGTCAGTCATTTACTATAATAATATTCAAAAACACTTCAAGTTCTTGCACCAAAAATTGGATGAGATTATTTTTCTTGACAGAAGCCATATGAAAAATCTTTATTGAACTTATATGTATAATTTTAAAAACTAAATGAAGCTGAATATGTCAGCCATAGGGCAAGGTGGGTCTTTGCAATTTCTGCTGTGATAGAGATCCCCTACTTTAAGCTGCAAAAAAAAAAATATACCAATGCAAAGAGTATAACATGTTCTTAGTTTCCAGTTTAGGTCCTAATTATGAAAAGAAATTTCTAACAGCTTTTATTGAAAATTAAAACAAACCCTCAAGACATTTTTAAAGACACAATAATCACAATTGAACTTTAATGATAAATATGTTTGTGTTGACTTGAATGAATGAAGGAAAACAAACAACAAAACCCTTAAGAACTGACAGTTAGCTTCCACATGTAGGTAGACACACAGAAATTGCTTTGCAGACATTGAGTCACCCATAGTTTGTCCCAGGCTCTATGATAGCAAGAAAACTCTCTGAAAGTCTATTTCCTTGCCTAGACATGAGTATGTTCTCCCACATAATAAAGTCACAATAAGATCAAAACAGTTACATTACTGAATCACAAGAGTCTTACGAACAATACTTAGAAAATCGCCACAACTTGGCACACCAGAAAATAGATGTATTGTGTCAGCTCTCTTGCAAGAATGTGATTAATATCCATTTTGGTAGATAAACTTCAGAAGCAAATCATGTTTTCATCAATACTTTCCCTAATTAACTCTTTTACAATATGTCTATCTATTTAGGACTCTGCAGAGCTATCCTCGAAATTGACCAAGGGAAGAACAATTGATTGAGACTCAGCAAAACTAGCTGTCTTTTAGAGAAAAGATTTTATAAACCAAGAAGTCAAAAGGCTTAAAGTTTCAAACAGCCAACTCATGCAATGAGCACAAGACCTGGTCCCACAAACCTGGGGCCAAAGCAGGGTCGCTTGGCTCGGCCTGGGAGGAGGGGACTGGACCTGCCTGGACTGAGTCTACCAGGTTGATCTCAGTCCGCAGGGGAGGCTTTGCCCTGGAGGAGGTGGGAATGGGGGGTGGGCTGGGGGGAAGGTGAGGGGGGCCAGAAGGGGGAGAACAAGGGAATTCGTGGCTGATATGTAGAACTGAATTGTATTGCAAAATAAAAATAAAAAAAAAAATTTAAAAAGGCTTAAAGTATTGGATATTTTAGCATTGACAAAAATAAAAAAAAATAGTAATCCTTCTACAAGACTGGCCTACCACAGCTCTCTCTTTTATTCCCACTCTTTATTGTCTGATAAGTCTTGCCACAGAATTCAAACCCTTATCCTGAAGGCTAAGAATGAGTCTGTATCAATTCTTTCATGACCTTTACACAACTAGTAGAGTATTCGATATTTGGTAGCCTGATCTTGTCCTTTTCAGATTCTCCTCTGACCTTCTACAACTACACATCCTCTGTCTTGTTACAGGGATGATTTTCCTCATCCTCTATTCCAAACCATGTGTCCTCACCCACTACTTAAAGCCTCCTCTTCTTTTATGCTATTTTTATATGATTCTTACTGTATCATTTCTTTTTATTCCCCAGGAAGTCTGCATCTACAACGTTACTTTAGCCTCATTTCTAACTGTCTTATCCTCCATCTTAGAGGTGATATTTAAAAAGAATTCCACTAATAAATTCCCTATTTCAGTTCATAGCTTGACATTTTCTCATACATCAAGCTTTAGGTATATGAAACTATTTACCCTCCTTACAGTCAGTTGTGAGGCCATATTGAACCTCTCATGATTGTTTTACCCTGATCCTAGTCCATACACACTGTCTTAACTGCTAGATTATGTCCTTAGGTTTTGTCAACATTGACATAAGTAGCTCACCTTTATTAAAATAGTTTTTATAGGAACTTTTAAAATTTCTTCTTGCTTCTGTTTTTCATCCATTTTAGAACGTAATTTTTTTTTTTAAAAAAAATTAACCTTAACTCCCCAGCACTTCCAAGGCAGACATAAAACCTTTAAATAATTATTACCACTACAGAAAATGTTTCATTATGAAAAAACAGTAGTGTAAGGTAGGAGACAGTTTTATAGAATGTGGTTCTTTACTGTGTGCATCTAATTTCAGAGCCTCGGTCCCTCGATGAATTCACCCAATGAGTCATTTAATCAATCACTATTTTTAAATACTTCCAATGTTCCAGAAACTATTCTAGAATGTGGGTATATATTAACAGACAAAGTAGAAAGTCCACCTACACTGATGATGCCTACATGCTAGGAGCTGTGAAGGAAATGATAGAATATGAAACAGGGCTTATCAACAAGACTCTGTGGGCCATTAAAACACAGAGAGGAGAGAGATGAGAGTCTGAAAGGAAACACCAAAGGACATAGCCTTTGGTTATTTTATTATTCTCTAAACCTCAGACAAAATCCAAGCTCCTTGAAACGAATTCAGACTGTGCTGACAGATTAATCCCCCTACACCACTCTTCTTCACCATCATCCTCTGTGCAAAGATTTTCCCATAGTTCCTCACTGGCTGCAGCATAAAGTCTATGTTATCTATGGAAGTCAAGGATATGCTTTGAAATACATGATTATCTAATTAAGCGAAATGCCTGCTGATCCTCATTCATATATTCCCATTCCCCTTCTTTTATCTGTAACCCACTTCTTTCCAATTTTGCCCATTAGAAAAATCTTTCTCTTAGAACTCAATTTAAATGTTATTTCACCATGAAGTTTTCTTTTGAAATGTACTTCATTTATTATTATTGGGCATACATAAGTGTAACTGTGGTTATGCTACAGTGTTTGTGTAAAAGGCAGAAGACTTCTTTATGTGGATATTTGGGAGCAAATTCAGGTTATTGGGTTTGTGAGGCAAGCATTTTTCCCTGCTGAACTGTCTCAGTCTCCAAAGGTTTTCCACACTCTAAATAACCTGTTTGATAAGAACTTTGTACTTGAACAAGTATCATGCTCTCCTAGAATCAATTTAGCTCGATCCAGAGTTCAGTCTTAGTCTGTATTTTCATCTTAATCTATATTCATTTATTTGGTGAACTTGTTCTACTTTGTAGCTGTAAATATAATGCTTGCAAATGACACATAAAATTGATGCATTCTACCCAGGTTTCTCATCACTATCAAGATTTATGTTTCCAGCTGCCTACATGCTATTGATTCAGAAAGTTTAATGGGCTTCTGAAATACAAGAAGTTTAAAACAGAACTCATGATCTTCCATGTGGAATCATTCTTCCCCACCTTGGGATGAAGATTGTCAGTAACTTAGCTGGAAGCCTGGGTGTAATCTTTTCATGTCCTGTTATCACCGTCCTTGTTCTTGCTGAAGGCAGAACTGAGCTTTTGTTTCTACCATTTTTCATGGTATTACCAATAATGTACAAAGACAAAAGTGTCTGTCATTCCCCTCTAAAACCTGTAACTTCATAATTTAACACTTTCTTTTTTATTAAGATCACTTTAATCAAGTAGTACATATGTCCTTGACATTACTCACACATAAGTCCAAATCCTATGCAGACACCCCCAGGACCTAGATTTTCTGCCTGGAATGTCATTTGGGATTTCCTCATGGCTAATTTCTCACTGTTAAGTCTTGGAATAAATACCAAGTTTCCCCTAAAGTTTATTCTGACCATCTTATTTGAGATTGTCATTTTTTCTGCTCTTTGATATTATTCACTTCTGTTTATTCTTTGTATCATGTTATTTGTTGCTTCTGCTATATCTTATATTCACTTCATCTACTCCTCTAATGTACAAGATTCACTTACCAGTGATTGAATGTGTTGGCTCAAGATAAATTTCAAGTTGAAGCAAAGTCATGCATTTATGCATTTATATCTTATTTTGATTCTCAGTTTGGCATCTCCATTAGTGTATCAGTGTCAGCTTCATCTTTGTTAGCAACATCTCCATTCACAATGCTCAGAATCTTGCTTTGCATATGAGGAGAATACCAGTCCTTGCTCTTACAATTCTTCTTCCATGGGGTTCCTCAATCTCTAAGGGGAGGGACAGTATGGAGATCTCCAATTTGCACTCTCTCCATCTATTGTTTGGCTGTGGATCTTGTATTTGCTCCCATCAACTTCCAGTGGAGGCCACTCTGGTGACAAATGGGCCAGGCACTGATCTGGACTTCTGGTGGCCATCATGGTTTCTGTTAGAGCAGGGAGTCTCTGCCCCAAATGAATAATTATTAAACTTAAACGACTATGTCCAACATCTTATTTTTCCATGCTTAATCACAATAACAACAGGAATTTTGAAAGTCATTAGGAAATTAGACAGTCTCCCTTTCACCTCCTTGTCATTCATATTGACTCATTTCTGTGGCGTCTCTGCCTCTCTGCCACTTTTTCCTAGCTCACCCTCATATTTCACTGTCTGCTCAAATTCATCACAAAGATGACTATGCACAGCTTCTTACTTAACTCTCACTCAGAGAACACCTGAACCATTCCAGCTTTGACATCTTTAGTCTAGAAAATAAAAACTGTAAAATTTTAACACACCAAACTTTACCTAAGTATTTTTTCTGAACATTTAAATGGTCTTTCTGTCAGTTCTAGTCATTTACTTCAGAGAAACCTGTGTAGTTCAACAGACTGTCAGTGGAATACCAAGACTTACCCAAGCAATAGTACAAGAAATCTTGAATAGGTTGAAGGATTCATCCTCAGTAATTAAATGGATTAACTTGTTCCATTCATCATTTTTCTTAAATAGATATGCCAGCTCACTTTGTCTTTTCATAAAATTTATAACCTTGTATGTTTATAGTAGTAAAGAAACAGAAAAAAAACACAATAAAAGAAAGTTTCAAACTCAGCAGGAGTTAAAATATACCTGTCCAGTTTGCACATAGAGCAGCGTGAACTACTTAAGCAAAACATCCTCAATTATAATTGTATCTACACATATGTAGATATTTATGTGTGTGATTATAAGTATGCATAAGTATATATAATATCTACATATATAATATATATAATCTTTATGAGATAAATCCCTCCCCCACATACACATATACCATATTCACATACCCACATACCACATTCATTTCCTTGTCTTTACCTTAGTTGTCAAAAAGACCTCAGATCTGAGCTATTTGCACAAGCCAAGAGAGAAAATTTACTTAACAAAAACTGCACAAAATATTTAAAGACAGATTTAGCCTTCTTGCTGCTTTTCTTTTTGCTTTTCATTTACTTCTTCTAAACAAAAATTCATGCTTAACAACTGGAGACACAGGTCTCAAAAAGCTCTTAAGGTTTGAAATATCTTGTAGACTTCTTCCTAAGCTCCATCCAAGCCTGAAACTTTTCAAACATGGCCTTACATTACCTAAATACACTCGCATAGAGAGTCTTCATGGAATCTTTTTCTTTCAAATGGGCAAGGTTGTGACTGTTCTGACTGAGAAACCATGTTATATGGCTTTCTGAGCTGGATCACACAAATCTACACAGTTCTCACCTTATTAGAACTCTTGGAGCAATGAGCAACTGTGGAGCTTTTATGAGCCTCACACTCCAGTGAGTATCCTTAACAGAGCCCATCTTTTATCCCTCCAATCTCTCCCTCTCAGCCTAAAGTAACTGTTAAAACATATTCACCAGTCTACTTTTTCAATGTCAAACCTTTTTTTTTTATGTCATCTCCAGTAACTGAGTCAAACTATGAGTACTAATTGTGTCTGTATGTATGTGTGTGTGTATATGTGTATGTATCACATGAGTTCAGTAGAGGTGGAGCCCAGAAGACAGCTTTGGATCCCAGTAAACTAAAGATATAGGCAACTTTGAGGCATTTGATGTGGATACTTGGATGCAAACCAGGATCTTCTGCAAGAGGGAGCCTGGGGACAAACCCTAATTTGCATTAAATGGCACACTCCTATCACAAGGCTTTATATGTGGCAGAGCTCCTAGCACAAGTCTTCTAGCAAGAATCTGTGCCAAGTTTCAAGCTAAAAGTAAATCAGGCATCTGGCTTCTTAGAGACAACTCTCAGATAAGGTCAGTCCTCCAAGGCCAGGGACATTCTCCAGATAAGGGCAGGTAGAGAGCAGGAAATTTCACTGGGGTAGGTGGGAGTTTCCATGTTGCCAAGCTTTTGAAAAAAGCTGCCAGGCCATGATAGACTGCAACTTCCACCATTCAACATTGTCTTCTAACAACTCTTGTCAAAACATCAGTGGGTTTTTTTTTCTTTCAGAGTAATCTAACTATAGATTAAAATAATAAACAAAGCAATCATAAGCAGTTATGATTCATAATGGATATAATAAACTTTATAATAAAATATTACTGGTTGAAACTCATTACAAACTTCTGAATCTCCTACTTCCTGAATACAAAACGAGGAGTATGTACCATGTGATCCTTCAGGTGTCTTTCAATTTTTGCTTTTTGGTACTTTCAAGATGTTCATTTGAAACATCAGTGGTGTCAGATGGGCATGATTTATTTCCAAAATATTCAGCATATTCATTTTATTACCATCCTCATGAGTTTCCTCTAAGATAACCTCTATCCTAGAGATGATGCTGATTGTTCATTTTTTAAAGTATAGAGTTGTCACGTATGACTTTATTTGTTCTTATACAAGGCATCTGATCTCTTTACATGAAAGATTACTCATACCTTCTTAAAATATTCAGATTAGGAGCTCTTTCAACAACACACAGACACCATTCAATAGGTGGACTATTGAGTTTAAAATATGTCTAGAAATTTCCAAGCAAAGAAAAATGTGTGGTTTGTTCAAGTGCTATCTTGCTCATATCTTTTACTTAATACATTGTTAGAAATAACAATGAATTGATGAACTATTTCTTTCTTAAACAATATATTAAACCTCAAGGTATTCATTCATTTAAGCAAGCATTAGCTACCTGAAGAAGTTCTTTCTAGCTTTTCAAGAATTTCTCTCTCTTGATGATAGACCATTGGCCCTTCGTGAGAAAACTAAAGAATTCAAGTCATAGAAATCTGAATTGGAAAACATGTAGCAGTTAACCAAGTTAGTTTAACTGCTGAAGATTAAATGTGTGCTGAAACTCCTGAGGTAACCTTCATACCAAAGATTGCAAGTGTTGTTCTTTTGAAAATGGAGAATGACATTAGAATAACTATAGAATTATGTTTTACTGAGAACATATTGAAACTTATCATTATCCAACCCTTGTGCTTTGACTAAAATGTGAAACACTTTTACTGAGGCAGTGAAGTTCTCATTAAGTAGCCCTGCTTAGTCAAAGGGTGATTGTTGACCTTCTGTGCTTAAAGCATGTGCTGCTCTGTGCAGATAGGGGCTTTTCTCCCACACTCCTCTTGATGGTGCATAATGGAGTTACATGTGCATATCGAGAGGAGAATAGACCTTAATTTGCAATATTAAGCAGCATAGACACATAAAAGGCCTTCATTAAAATATTAAAAGTTGGCTAAACCCTAAGAGCTCAGAGATGTGTTCCTATGGGAGGAAAATTCCAACCTCAAGCTCTTTTCTTATCTCAGTTTCTGACATTTGTTAATAAGAAAGGAGTAAGAAACTTAGAAAGTCTCTGTTATCCAGCGGCCACTGGCATGCACCTAGACAACCCAGAGATGAACACACACGCTCTGCTTTCAGCACAGAACAACAGCAGGCTACAATAAACAATCATGGAGTCCCTCAAACGCCAAGCAAAAGACTTTGTGCTCATTTTGTGTCATCTTGAGCTAAGTGGTAGGAAAATAATATCTTTACTGCTCCAGTTTTCAGAGAAGTTGATAGCCAAATCACAGCTGTGGGCTTATAGTTATGTCAAGGGACAGCTGAATGCTTCTATTTTCAACCTATATTTGGGAATCAGTATTGTCTTAATAATATCTAGAATGGAGGTTTTTGAGTCTGTATTTTTGGTTTTTTAAAAAATGAAACAACACACTACATAAAGACTATTTTTTTACATGAGCCACAAATTAATTGGGTAATTTCAGAACAAATATATTTCTGAACACTTTTAAATATTTGATTAAATACCTGATTAAATATTTAAATATTTGATAAAAATAAATGTGGCTTTAAATGCATGTATCTTTTCTCTCTTAAAAGTACGTGGGAAGTCTTAGAAAGAGGAATAGAAAGGGGAAATTATATAATTATAATATATTCTCCAAAATTAAAAACATGAAAAGTTAATGCTATGAGGAAATTACTATTTACTAAATGTTTGTGTTAAAGATACACCTGTGATATTTATTCATATCTTAAGAGATTGTTTTGATGCCTAAAAATCATATGATATCTTAGGATTCATCACAAATCATGAAAAGGTCAGGTCGCAATAAGCATTTAAAAACACTTTCATACATAAATGTGCCAAAGGATTTAAATGAGGGAATATTTTAATAGTACCAAGGATAAATTTGGATAGAAACACTAAGGATTGCTCTAGTAATGAGATAAAGCATGGCTCTGTAGAGCTACACAAATAAGTATATACATTAGTAACAATTAAGATAATATATCAAGATTAGTGTGATAGTATTCTAGGGTTTCCATAACAAAATATCACAGATTAGATTTGCAAAAGAAATTTATTTTGTAACATGTTTGGAAACTTGATGTTGATGAGCAAGATATTGCTGCATTTGGCCCTGCTCTGAGTTGAGTTCTTGGAGAGTAGGTGGTTCCTCTTCTCTCTGCTCACCTGCCTGTTCTTATTCTCATACACACACTTCAGCACCTCCAGTATATTCAGAGTGTGCTTTTCTTTAAAAGATACCAATCAGGATGGAAAAGATCTCATTCAAAAGACGGCTCATTTTAAACTTAGTTACATCTGTGTAGCCAGAAGTTTTCTCTGGTCCTGCCCAGCCCTGTGGTTGGGACAAATCTCTCCCACCTGTGCTCAGCCCCAAATAAATGCACAGAGGCTTTTATTATTTTCAAACTATGTGGCCTGTTGGCTCAGGCTTCTCACTAGCTAGCTCTTACAACTTAACTCAGCCCATGTCTATTAATCTATGCATTGCCACATGGCTTCATGGCTTACCAGTACTTTCACATCTTGCTTTTCCTGGTGGCAGCTCCCAGCGTCGGCCCCACTCTCCATTCTTCTTCCCTATGTCCCCAGCTCAAATGTACCGCCTAACCTTATTCTGCCTCACCATTGGCCAAAGAGATTTATTTATCAACCAATCAGAGCAACACATATTAACAGCATACAGAAAGACATCCCACAGCACATCTGTGATGACTTCTTTTCTTAATGCAGTCACAGTCTCATATACTATAAACTAGAGCCTCCATATATGAACTCAGAGACAAATGCAGACTGTAATGACTGATTCATCAGCTTGAAAACTCAAGAGAGAACCACAGTCCTTAAATGGGAATTTTACAGAAATATGGGATTTCTTTGTTTGCTTTGTGTAAAGAAAGCCTTTGATATTTTTGATGACCCTGGAACTATAATAAATTTTAGAAGGGACTTGAAAGTATACAACCAGTAAGAGCAAGCTTTTGTTTGTTTGTTTGTTTTTTATCAACTTCATAAAGAACAATTGGAGGAAATGTAATTGGAGGTAAGAACATAAAAATACCCATGAGCTTCCTACTCAAGGTTTTAATAAACATTCAGAAACTTAACATTAAAAACTTACATTGTTATGAATAGTTCTGCAACAAAGACAAGGAGAAGATATGCCTTGAACAGGCTGACTTCATTTTCTCTGGTTACATATCCAGCAGTGGGATCACTGGTTAATAACCAGCTCTACCTTTAAATTTTAAGGAATTTCCAAAACATTTGTCATTGTGATGTTAACTTGACAGGTGATTGAATAACCAAGGAGACAAACAGGTGGGCTTGCCTGTGAGGAACTGTCTACTTGATGTGGGCAGCACCATTCCCCAGGCTGCCCAGATAGCATAAGAAGGAGAATGCTAGCCCAGCCCAAGCATTCATCTCTCTCTGCCTCCCGACTGTAGATGCAAGGACACCAGCTGCCTCCAGCACCTGTCACTGTGTTTTCTATACAGTGATGAACTGCATCCTCAGACTGTGAAACAAAATAACTCTTCCTTCAGTAGCCTTTGTTAGATACCTTGTATCACATCAGCAAGTACATTTTTTTATAACAATTATTATTCTGACTTGAGTGTGGTGATAGCTCATTATCCTTTGGATTCCACTCATGTTAAGTGACATTCGGTATTTATTCAAATACTCCCAAGTCATGTGTATGCCTTATAAGTGAAATAAGGGGAAATTTTTATATATGTATACATATGTGTGTATATATATATATATACATATTCCAAGAATAATAAATAATTTATTTAAAATTAATATAATTTAGTTCATTAGTATATAGAAACACAATATAGGTTACTTTTATATGACCTATATGAATATAATTATAACTATATATAATATATGTTATATGTATATAAATATTATTTCAGTACATGAGTATATACATATAAACACACTACTTAGTATCCTGAGGGACAAGAATGAACTTATCAATTTAAACACATATGCACTTCGTAGTCTCCACTATATCATTGTCTTTCATTTTCTTTGTCCTGAAATTACCACCATTCCTGTCCTCATAACTTAGGCTATAGAATTATATGCATACCATATTTCTTTGATATCCAAAAATTATTGTTTGTATTCTGAAAGAATAGGGTAAAAAATAATATAAGCAACCTGATATGAATGCAAGTATTTGCAAATCAATGCCAATATTTCTTCAATGAACAAACAAAATCTTTATCATCTTTAAATCTAAAGGTTGTTTGTGGTGATATTTTATTTTTGCTGAAATGTGATATTTTATTTGTATGTTAATAAAGTTTGCCTGGAGATCAGAGGTCACAGTGAAGCCATAAACAGAAGTCAAGTGGTGGTAGCACACACCCTTAATCCAATCACATGGCAGGCAGAGTTTCTGTGTGTTCAAGGACGCAACCAAGCATGGTGACATGAGCCTTTAATCCCAGTACCAACCATAGAGACCTGGAGGTCTGTATAGACAGGCAGTGATGAGGAAGTGATGTGGCTGGGCTTAGAGCCAATGAGAAGGCAGAATAGGAAGGCAATAAAAACTCAGTTTAGACAATAAGAAGCTTTCTCTGGGAAAGTGACAGCATGGTGGTAAGCTAAGGTTAGTCATGGCTATTCACTATTTCTCTATTTCTTTGGCTATTACCTCTCTATTTGACTCTGTGTTTCTTATTTAATAAGACTGTTTAGAAATTTGTCTACAGAAGTCATGTGGCTCAGGACTTGGCCAGTAGAAGTTTTTACTTTAGCAAAACTATCTCTTAGTGCCTAGTAAATTGTTTTTTCTCTTTGATACATTCATAAGCACAAGGATGTGGTCATGGTGATGTCTCTTGGCTATAACTGTCCACCTGTGGAGAGGAAAGTGAAGATCTCACATATTTCCATGCTTTTCATCTTCACCAGCTGTCTGTTGCCACAGTACTGCTGTGAACAAACGGGAAGAATACTTCAGTAGTCTATAACACTGAACGTTTGTCTACAGGTCTACAGGTGAATGATTTAGTTGGAGTTAAGTTGCACATTTCTTCTGCCCTCAGATGATTTCACTTGCTTATGCAGGTTTTGGTGGCTGTCAGCTGGTGGCTTTATTTACACATTGTCTAGGTGTTAGCTAGACCACCTTAGCTCTGCTTCATGAATCTCTCAACCACAAACTATCTTAGCTTTCTTGAAGCAAAAGTGAATAAATGAAAGCAGAAATATCATTGTAATTATTTTTTCGTCTAAGACTCTATTTCTTTTTTAAGGCAATTTTTGAATAATAACTGCCAATTTCCAGTTTTGATAAAAGATATGTAGTTAATCTTTGAATCTATATATGCATAGAGAAATAAACTCTGTCTCTTCATAAGGATAATTGCAAAACCACCCAACAAAGAGTAGGTATGCTCTCTCTCTCTCTCTCTCTCTCTCTCTCTCTCTCTCTCTCTCTCTCTCTCTCACACACACACACACACACACACACACACACACACACACACACAAACACTCATGCACACACCAATAATAAAAAATTTTAATGAAAAAGTAAGTATGAACGTTTTGGACATTCTCTTACATATCTTTTCATATATTTCTACAGTATCAATATTGTGCCTGGCATAGAGTGGATGTTAAATGTGTTATTTCACTCTCCGTCAAGGTTTAAAATATTTCTCATACTTCTACATAGAATTAAAAAGATCACATTTTTTTTCTATGAAAAGACACTACCTATAAAACAGTGGTTTCAAATCCCATATGGGATGAGGTCATTGCATGCTTTGTGCTTTCTGGAATGAGTGGGGCTGAGGAACACCACCTCATGAAAGCCGCATTTGGTGAGCATTGTTGTTTATTGTTTCATGACTAAATTCTCTGCTTCAGTGTAGGCAACACATGTCTCACCTGAGGCTCATGTTTCTTTTCAAAGAATGCATACAATTTATTTTGAAAAAGGTCCTTGAAGCACTTTCAGCAGACAAGTTCACGTTCATGGAAATAAACAAAAAAGCAACCCTCAGTACTCTAGATAAAGGGTCTCCTTTCGATTGTTGCCAAGGAAACCTCATTGGAAACCTCCCTCTGTGCTCGACATGCATTGGCTCATATTCATCACTATTGATAGTCTCATATGTGTCACTGTCCTGCAAAAATCCTATCTGTTACTATTAATAAGCAATCCTTTTCCATATTGATTAGTTGCTTATCTGAGCTCTACAGACAACATCCTCCCTGCTTGTGTCTCTCCAAAGTCTGATGTTAGTCAGAATGCTGCTCGTAACTCCTTTCTCTGTATCCTCGAGGCTCTTAAGTACACACATCTTTGACCTTAGATATTTCCTTTGTATGTCACCAAACACTAAGTCAAAACACTTCCTTATACCTTGTTGCACTGTTGACTCTCAGGCAGCCAAACTGTCCCATCCATAATCAGGCCCCTTTTCCCTTTACCTCAACTGACACTGGCAAAAATGGCCAGAGCTAAATTGAAATGTCTCTAAAATAACAGGCACAGAAGAAATTTCATGAGCACACACTCAAACCCTGTTTTCTACCTGACTTGCCTCCATTTCCTGAAAACAATAATGTTAGTTAAATGGAACTAGCATAAAGTCATTAGATCTGGTCCAGCAAATCGGCTTTATGACACATGAACTTGAAACTGGGAGAGAAAGGGGAGGCTGCTGCCCAGCACAGTCCTGGGCTGTGCTCACGGATTCCAGCTGAACTGAAATGGACAGGCTGAGTCCACCAGCAATTATTTTACTTTCATATCCACCTAGAAAATACATTTTCCTTATAAATGAGACATTCTGTGATAATGATGTAATTTAGAAAGAAGAGGCAGTTAGGAATAGGGGCTTTATTCTTCAGCCCAGCCTCTTGGAATCACAGTTATGTCCCAGGTAACCTGACTTCAAGAAAAGAACTGAGAGGGGTTATCAGAAAACTCTCAGTGAGGGAACTGAGACATGAAAAAGCTACCATGGATGCATGAATCTGGAGGACATGTATTCCAGCAGCCTATCAATGAAGACAAAAACAGCTTCTCTCTGCTTAAACATTAAGCAAATTGGTCACATGGAGAGACCTCGCCAATAGCAATAACTATAGCTTTGCCAGAGGAAGGCAGCTTTAGTGGTGTAGAATCTGAACATAACTCAATTGAATGATCAGTTGATTTATGAGACTTTGAAAGACAGTGTTGGCAATACGGATTAACTCTCATGTTACTTGAGAAACATAAAGAAAGAAGGATGCAAAGAATGTAAAGAAGAGAAACAAAAAAAAACTAATAGTTATATGAGACTTCCCAAAATATTTGAGAGAGACTTTGAGAGGAGATGCCATTTTCAGAAAAAGCTACTGAGGGAATTTTTTACAACTACACTATTATTTGGTATATTTATGCTTAGCCTACTTTGGTTTATTTGTAGCAGTTACCTTTGTTAAAGAGAAAGTCACAAAATAAGATACAGAATCTTGGAAAGTCTAGCAGAGTAGAGAGTAGATAGATATTTGAACTAAGCACACCCATTTGTATAAGGCATACTCATTTAGTCTGCCATAGATCCTGGAAAACCAAAATAATATCCAAATATGACCATCATCAGATGACATCATGTAAATGGTTTGCACACACAGCATCGTACCCAGAATATGTGAACAAAAACTGAAGACTCACTTTCTCACTCTGACACCTTTCTTTCCTTCCTGCCTACTTTTCCATCTTTTCTCTCTTTGTTTACAAATATATAAGGTACTGAGTGCAATGCTCTGCCTGCATCTTTACATAAAATAGACCTGACATATACACATGGAACAGAGGAAACACTTGAGAAAAATGACAGATGTGAAATCGGAATAAGCGTTCAGTAGCGCTTTCAAGTTGCTTTTTATATGTGGATGCTGCTATATCGCCTTTGCTGAAGGCTGATTTCCAGCTTTGTTCACCGTTAGCGAATTACCACAAAATTCAAATAGTATGTAACATGAGATTTTTCTTAAATAACAGTTAATCAGATACTTTTAATTCACTGCGTATATTTTCCTAAAATAAAGCATGCTGCCCTTAAAGAAATGGGTTCGAAACTATAATCAAACCAAAAACAAGCTGTTCCCTATGGAAACACAAAGGATCTAGCATGTGTATTTCTCATTCATATTAATAGAGGCAAATAAATTAATTTTGTGTGTTTTTTTTTATTCTTTTTGCCAAGAAATCTTTTGTATGCGCACACGCACACACACACACACACACACACACACTAACACATATATCAGAACCCTATTTTAAAGGGATATTTCTTCAAGACAAAAAAGCCTCATGTGAAATTGGCAGGGGTATGTTGTGGGAAATTGAATTGTGTTAGCTGCCATTCTTCTAATTGCCATTTTTTTCACCGGTATCCATTTTTCAACAATAATTTTAGAAAATAATTAATACCTTCAGGATGAGAACCTGAACTTTATGCAAATATAGAGTAGAGAAATCCAAATTATTTTTTAATGAGCTATATGTATTATGTCTTTCTATCTAGAGTTTGTCTGGACTATGGCATTAAATAAGCTTAGAGTTAATTAAGTGTATTATAACCATTCCTGGCTCCTGCTTTTATGAGTATGAATCCACCAGCTCAGAGGCACTCAGTAAACATGAAAATATTTTATCAACACCCCACCCCAAAACACCTTGAAATATTTCAATCTTGTCTATACTCTTGGGGTAATTCTAGAAGCCCAGACCTATTGGAGCTTTTTTTGCAACCCATTACTCTTCTATTTATATAAATATGAACTGCTGGAACTGAGAAAGCTTTCTTTGTAAATGTTGATTTATATTAATAAGTGGTATGGTCAAACAATTGCTTGCTTGCACATGCACATGTGGAGGTAGGATATCTCTCTCTGCAGAGATACTGGCTCAGGCAGCAGATTAAATGAGACATTGACTTTGCATTTCAGCGTGCTAAATTGAATACAGTCATAATAGAAAATCTCCACACGCAAATGAAATCAGAAGAGCTTCTCTAATTTTCAGGAGCGAATCAGAGAATCACTCTTTCAGTTAAAAAAAAAAAATCCACAGACCACACATTAATAGCTACTCACATTTTGGCACCAGCCAAACTAATACAATTTTTACCTACTTGGAGGTTGTATTATTGAGAAGTGTGAATCTGTTGGAACTAACCCTATTAAAATCTACCCTATATTTAAAGGAAACATCAATTACATGAGCTAATCCTATGAAAGTAAAACACCATGAATATCAAGAGAAAAGAAATCGAAATTCATTTTCCATTAGGGACTCGGCAGGGAAAGAAAAAGAAGTAACGACAGCTGTATTTTCCATGGTCTGGGTCAGATTCTATCACACACCCTAAGGCCATATTTCTACAGTTGTGGCAAAAACCTTTAAAAGCGAACGAGCTGACATTTGGAGACTTTCTCAGTCTCTTCCATGTAACTCTTTGCTGAAGCAACAAACTCAGGCACCCTGAAGAAGGAATGGAATATCAAAAAGGGAATGGAGTTTAGATCCATTCAAACCGGACTATGAATACAACTTTGTCATTCACTACATTTAATTACCTTGAAAAACAGTTAAATGTTCTCAGCCTTAGTTTTGTCCACATCAAAGAGAATTCACTTTGCAAACAATCATTGGAAAAAAACACCCAGAATTTCTGATGCATACATTGGCACTCAAAATGATGTGTTCCCTGTCTCTGTCTTTTTTCCATCATTGCTGATATTCTCTGATTTTCTGAGCTATCCATTACTGCTCTGAACCTTTAGGTTCTTCAGTGTGATTTGGACTTTCTTCTCTAGTGGCCTGCATTTCCCTCAGAGTCCAACAGTTTAAAGACGTACATTATCTTTTGAAATATCTCAAAAGATATTTCTCTCCCCATCACCTGGTTTTATTTCCTCTACCTTCAAGAGGAAGAAGAGAGTATTAGTCCAAAGGATTCAGGATTTTGGAGCATCTAGTCTAAAGATAGAGCTTCTATTGGGAGGAATAAAAGAATCAGAAAGATGCTGGGACCAGGTTGAAACACATTTATGACTCTCAGAACTCATTTACAATTTCTTCTTAAAATTTGTGTGTGGTAGGCTATCCGTCTTGAAAGAAGAATTTTCACCATCCTCCTCATCTGACAGGAAAGGTCCAGATGAGGAAAGCAAGCAGCAGCAATTAAGGACATTCTCAGACTCTCACCAGTTTACCTGTGTACCTTTTCCTGTATCTGTAGGTAAGTGGAGGGTAAAACTAATTGAAATCTTTAAAAGCCATATGTTTAATTCCTTAAATGTATTTTATTGTACAATAAATAACAGGTAATATTATATCTTGATATTTCATCAAATAGTTGAATGACTTTTAATAAGGAATTTCATTGGCAGAAATAGTATCATTTTACATAAGCCAAGGATCAAAAATTGAATTCAAGATGGAATTCAAGTCTTTGTAATTCAAATCATTTATGATTTACCAAAAAAAAAAATGATAAAGAACATTCAGTGGAGATTCTTCTTTTGGATGACATTTTTGTTTCATAAATATGAATTTTTACTTGCAGAGCATCCCAGCAGCTTTTGTGGCATGTTTCTTTGTCCAATGCCTTGATTTTTGAAAGTAGCCACTCCTTAGTTATGTGGGCCAGGATTTTTCCCTCAGATTTATATTTATGCTTCCACCAAAAAGAAAATTGCATATCATAAAATCAACTTCACCTGTTAGTCTTCAAGAAAAATTCAGCCGGGCGGTGGTGGCGCATGCCTTTAATCCCAGCACTTGGGAGGCAGAGCCAGGCGGATCTCTGTGAGTTCGAGGCCAGCCTGGACTACCAAGTGAGTTCCAGGAAAGGCGCAAAGCTACACAGAGAAACCTTGTCTCGAAAAACCAAAAAAAAAAAAAAAAAAAAAAAAAAAGAAAATTCAGATCCAAAACTTCATTTTTGTTAATATTTATCAAAGCAGTTTTGTGCAGCTGTTCAAAGTAGTATACTAATATGAAAAATCAAATGCTGTGTGTTTGGTAAGGGAATATACTTTTATAATAAGACACATTTCAGTAATTCCCCATGTAAATAAACATGGGTTTTACCCCATACTTGGACTTTTATACAGATTTGTTTTGTTTCATTGAAATTTTCTTGTCTCCAGTTTGGGAACAATATATGAATATGCAAAGAAGCTGCAGAAGTAGAATAATTCATTGGACACAAATGTTAACACTAAAATGAACAACTATTTAAGTATCATACAAAGAACCTATCAGAGTCCATCAGTAATAATATATAGTAAAGAGAATGTCAGAGCAAAGAATCCAAACCAGAATATATATATATATATATATATGTGTGTGTGTGTGTGTGTGTGTGTGTGTGTGTGTGTGTGTGTGTAGTTGGAGTTTTCTCCAGTCCTGCCTGGCCCATGGTCAGGACAAATCTCTCTCACTGGCCAGTCCCACAGCTGCTCAGACTCAGACCCAACCGAGTAAACACACACAGATTTATATTGCTTACAAACTATATGGCTGTGGCAGGCTTTTTGTTATCTAGTTCTTCTATCTTAAATTAACCCATTTCTATAAATCTATACCTTGCCACATGGCTTGTGGCTTACTAGTATTTTACATGTTGGTACTCATGGCCGTGGCTGGCAGCGTCTCCTGACTCAGCCTTCCTGTTCCCAGAATTCTCCTCTCTCCTTGTCCCGCCTATACTTCCTGCCTGGCTGCTGGCCAATCAGTGTTTTATTTATGAACCAATCAGAGCAACACATTTAACATATAGAACATCCCATAGTACTGTGTGTGTATATATACATATATATATATATATATCACTATAAAAATCAAAAAGGCATAAATTCACTGATGTATATTCTCCTCTGCAAAAAATAGTATAAAAGAATACTGCCTCTGTATAATTAAAGTTGAATTTGAAAAAATTTCAGAAACAGAATGCAGTTGAAAACATTTGCATTAGTCTTCAAACAATAATTAAGGAAACGAAACAATGGCTTTGGTGATAGTGTGTCCCCCAATATATTGTGCATCCTAATGAACTTATCTGGGGTCAGAGAACAGAACAGCCACTAGATAGACATAGAGACCAGAAAATGGTGGCACACACACCTTTAATCCTATCACTTGGGAGGCATCCAGATCTCTGTGAATTCTAGACCTCACTGGAAACAGCCAGGCATGGTGACACACGCCTTTAATCCCAGGAAGTAATGGCAGGAAGCAGAAAGATATATAAGGCATGAGGACCAGAAACTAGAGGCTTTTAAGCTTTTAGGCTTTTTAGCAGCAGTTCAGGTGAGACCCATTCCGGATGAGGACTCAGAGGCTTCCAGTCTGAGGAAACAGGATTGGCTGAGAAGTTAACAAGGTGACCTTAGCTCTGGCTTGTTCTGCTTCTATGATCTTCCAGCATTCGCCCCAATATCTGCTTCCATTTTTTTATTAATAAGACTTTTTAAGGTTCCTGTTACAAATGGCAGCCTAAAGGATTCTATGACACATTAATGAATATTCAAACATTTTCTTTCAACTTCATACATTTGCTAACCAACCCCAGAACAGACAAAAGTTTGTTATATTATACACTAAGCAATTGTTGTGATATCGGATTACATGTTTAAAATTATTTGAAGTATTCTAGACAAAAGTTTCTTTATTTTCTGGGTCAAGGTTATCATATTACCATATTTTACATAATTTAACATCTTTAAACTTGAGTGCCACTTACAATCAATGACATTTCACAGTATGACAGAATTTTTTCTTGTTTTTCTTTATTAGAAGTGATAATAACAGTGTATATGACAACTGAGATTGACAAATGTATGGCATTATTTTGCACATAAAAAGTAAATATCTTTTAGTTGATATCTCTTTATATCACACAGTGATATGGAAAAGGTAATCATAAAGCAGTGTTAAGAAATCATAATCTATGGCTAGATTGAAGGCCAGGAAGTTATAGAGCCCTGTCTACTCTTTCAGAGGACCTAGGTTCAATTCTCAGCACCCACATGGAGGCTCATCACAATCTGTAACCTCAGTTGAAGGGATCCAAGGCCCTCTTCTGATGGCCACAGGAACTGGTGAACACATGCTACAAGAGCTGAATGTTACTAGAAGCCCCTGCTTGCGTCTCAGGTCTTCAGCTCACCTGATATGGTTTGGTGCTGAAATGCTGTTTATAACTTGGATAGCTGAGTCTTCATTTACTAGTCATTAATACTTTAGGATAAAAGAACCTAATAGACTGGTTATCTATTAACATATGACTTCCTAAAGAGCAGCACATGCTTTGACTGAGCAAGAAATTGTACCCCAGGTTAATATCAGATTCTACCGCAAATCAATCATTCAGGAAGGAATAATTATAATTGGGGAGTGATATCAACAAGGTGTGTGTAAGGAATCAGCTCCAGATAGACTAGGATCAGATAGACTGGGCTAAAGGGGATAATTGACAGGATCAAAGTCTGACACTGATAAGAGAGTAAAAACAGAATCACCCAAGGTAACTTTGATCTGAGTGGTGGTCTGCTAAAAGTTGTATTGCAGTCTGGAATTGTGAGTGGGGAAGGTTGCCAGATGCTTTGCCACTGTGGTGCTTCTTGATATAATGACTTGGTTCTATTGTCATTAGGCAATCTCTTCACAAGATAACAGATTAATGAAGAATGATATAAACAAGAGTATTTACAAAATAAAAAGGATTACAGAACATCCGTCTTCTTTCTTAAATAGGCAAGAGAAGCAATGTAGGCATGGGCTTGTGAAGTTGTGTTTAGGGAACACTCCATCATGTTGAGTGAGGACGCCCTAAACATATTGGAGCTGCTGACTGTTTTACATGGAATAGCTGCCAGATCTCTGTGGCTTTGTTTCAGACTGGCACTGCTGACAGTACAGGCAGGCTGTTTCACGAGCGTATTTGCAAAATAACAGAAGATTAAAGTACACTTAAGTGTGTCGCTGAGGCTGAAGGATCTGGCGAATGAAAAAGATCCCCAAGACAGAAGCTGCACTCTGCAAAAGACAGTTATTCCTCAGGGTCAGAACCCAAAGAATGCATTGCTGCTGTCCAGTGACGACGTTGAGATGCTTGGAAGCTAGCGTGTTCCTTTTGATAGCATCTCTAATCCAACAACACTAATCCAACAACAATAATAAGTGACAATGAGAAGTCAAGTAGGTACGAAGGCAAAATGTTAGGAGTGGGTCCCAGGACTCTTCCACTAAAGTGGACTCATGATACAGATGATGAGACTAAAATCTAAAAAAGAGATGGACTCCTCAAGGATTATTCACTCAGAAAGGTGAAAGATCCCATATTTTGTTCATTCTCAAAGCTCATTCCTCCAATCTGACATTAACACTCAGCATTCCCACCAGTAAAACCCAGCCGACATCACCTACACAGGACTGATGGCTTCTGTCACCACACTCTTGAGTTGTGGCAGCACATCACTGTTTTTACGTTCTTTAAAGCCAGACTTTTCCAAGTTACTAAAGATTGACAGTACTATTCCACGAAGTTTATTGTTCACACAAAACCATTACAAAGTACAGTAGGAGACAGAACAAATTTGATTTCAAAGTTGACTTTTTGTGCTTGGCGCATGTGATGAAGGAGAATGTGCCGACAGCTCGAGCTTACTCAAGCTTAATGACAGATCTAAATTGGAGCTTAGAGATAAAAGAAATTCTTTAGTGATGCCGCGGTTGTCATTGATTGCTATGAGCAATTTTAAAGCTATTCAAGATGAGAATTGCCAGCTTGGTTCTGAAAGGGGAGAAAGTGGTAGGTAAGATTAGAGGCTGGTTCGAATGCTATCTCGGTTTAAAAGGAGAGACGCCGGTTTTGTATCGCATGCATAGGTGGCAATCGTGACTCCATATCAGATGTTTATCAGCAGGAACCGACTCAATGAATCCTCAGGGTAGGGTAAACGCCAGCTATGCGGAGGAAGATGAGAGCCACACGCAGCTTTCTTGTGAGGATCACCAGACAAGGTGGCCAAGAGGAAAAGGACAGTTGCTAAGCCTCGAAAATGATGAAAAGAATAACAAAAATAATTTTCATAAATTCTAGGCTATCATCCCTCTACCTTCCAGAGATCTTTGAATTAAAAAAAAAATAGAGTCCAATTTGAGAAAGTCAGTTTCATCAGATTGAAATGAAACGCTGGGTTGGGCATCCTCATGGCCCTATAGACCATTCTCAAATTAAATCCTGTATTTCCATTTATGAATTGGACTGAATGGGGCTTGACAAAACATTAGAGTAACTGACTTTTAAAGCTGCTTTCTTATGTATATTATGTTCTTACAAAATTTCCTAATTTTTGACATTGCTAGCTGTTGGTTTCTCCTATAAATATACTAATTATATCACACATTTAAAGGTAGAATCTAGAAATATAAATATTCATTGGTTCATATTTTCTTGTTAATAAAAAACATTGGTCATACTTGGAATCAATGGCCCAAAGAGATGTGTGTGTGTGTGTGTGTGTGTGTGTGTGTGTGTAGACAGAGAGAGAGAGAGAGAGAGAGAGAGAGAGAGAGAGAGAGAGAGAGAGAGAGAAATAGATATTGAGACACACACACACACACACAAGAGGTTGTGAGAGAGCATGCCCTGAGGGGTATTTTTCTCTGTAGTCCTGTGTGCTCCCTATTTGTCATTCACAAAATACAACACTCATGTTCACACTTGGTGTCAATCTTATAACCAGCTACCCATCTGTGTGAAGTATTTTCTGCATCAGTCTTTTATCTTGTGTTTATAAAGCATTCTCTGAACTTTGACCCTCACATCACTTTAGCAACTGTAGGATTGGGAATCCACTTATTGGGCACAAAAAAAAAGTATCCTCACTTTTGTATTTCCTTAGCACATAGATATCATACAGTAGTATGGAATGTCACATATTTTTGTGCCCATTTCTACATGACAAGATAGAGATAGTCCCAGAGTATTATTTCTTCTGGTATGTGACTTAGTTTGCAATAATTGGCTGCAAGATACAAAGACCAACAAAGTATTTGTTGAATCAGTGAATGGAGACAGATCTTATCAATTGCATTGCATATTTCTTTGCTTTCTCTAAAAGTTATAATCGAATATGAGTCCCAGTTAAGGCAGCCCTACTAGTGAATTTTTCTTTTCCATATGACTTACAAATTTATAGTTTACATTAATATGTCACATACATGCAAATTTATTGTTAGCAAAATAATGGTGTTTTTAATGTTTATGTTAGCAAAATACCATAGAAATTGTGTCTGTATAATGAAATAGATAATGATCCTCCCTTTGTTTTGAAGTGACATAGGAAGTCTCACCAGCAATTAGATTCTCTGTTGGGCTAGACTAGAAATGCCAAGTACAGAAATGGAGAAAACATGCTATAGGAATTACACATCTTTTCACACTCAGATACAGGTTAATAAGGAGAGGAAGTGATTCACAAAATAAACCTAAACTAGTCATCCATAGTCTACCCCTGACATGCTAACCTGAAGTAGCCTCACTGTCAGAACATTGCACATCAGCCACAGTACCATGCTTCCAGCCTGTTTGTACATGTTAATAAGAAATTAAAAATTTTGTTTGAGTGGATTTGGGAAGAAAAACCCAGATAGTGTCAGTAAAGTGAATGAGTGAATCAATGGTAAATATTCTAACAAATGAAAAATGTTTATAACTGTAAATCATCTGATAATGGAGGAAATTCTTCAGTCCACACTTGTTACATTCACTAATATAGCCAACTCCATGTGTTCAAGTACCTTCATTTGTTTCTTAGTTACTAGAAGTAACCTTAAAAATGAACTTCTGTTATCTTCTGTTCCGGATTGAGATCTTTAGAGGACTATACTCTTCTTCCAAGGGGGAAACAGTTATCACATGCCTGCTTTATCAGTGTGCTATAATAGAAGGCATAAGAATTGTATAAACAATGCCGTCTCTGGGTAGCTGTTGCCTATGAAAGTATACGCAGTGTTATTATCATACCAAAGCAAAAACAACTCTGACTTCTCAAGTGCCTTCTCCAAAATTAGCTAACACTAACTAAATAAGTCCTGTTTTTATTCTAACAGATGTGGAAAAACCCAGCACAATATTTGTAATTCCACCAGATGATATTTTACCAACATAAATAATGTCTTTTTTTGGCAAGCTTGTTCAGATGAAAATTACTGAGAAGTAAAACATTTAAAAGGAACACTTCAACATCACAGTTCTCACTGTGTAAAGACAAAGTGTTTCTTATTTCTCAACCTTGAGAAATCATTTCCAGGTTGATGCTAGTACTTTAGTCCCTGAATTGTTAGATTGGGCCTGCAATCTGGACACGTAATAATACATTGTACATCTGTGACAGAATGAGTTGGACTCTTCCAGTACCCAACCATCTCTAATAGAACTATTTACCCAATCTCAGACAAAATTACTGCAACAGAGATTCCAATAAACTCTGGTGATTTAGAAAATTAGTAGAGAAATGTTAAATGTTATTCTTAACTCTGAAACAGTTATCAGGAACTGCTAATTTATATCAAAGAATAAATTTGAACAGTAGCTCTAAATGTAACTAACCACTGATAACAGTAACAAACAGTTGGCTTTGGGTAAATACTTGCCTACTATTTGTAGTTTCAGTTTGTAGCATTACATATTTTATAAAGAACACTCCACTATGTGTTAACTGAAAGACTTGATAATAGGCTTGGGCTATGTTTTCTTCCTCGTGTAAATACCTGGAAGACACTGTCTTTTCATGTAGCCCAAAATGACCAATAATTGGGAAGTCTAACATTTACATTAGAAACATACAGTGCAGAAAATAGTTATTTTTTAAATGTTCTTTTAATGTTGGATGGATTCAAGTTACATTTCAGTCTTTATTTCAAAATACCAGTGCTGTGGAATAATCCTCTTGTACACTGTAAAGATTTGTCACTCAAATTGATTTAATAAAAATGCTGATTGGCCAGAAGCCAGGCAGGAAGTATAGGCAGGGCAACCAAACTAAGGATGATGGGAAGGAGAGGGCAGAGTCAGGAGTTCCCAGCCAGATGCAGAGGGAGCAGGAGATGAATGTGCCATGCTAAAAAAGTTACTGCCATGTGGCAGAGCATAAATAATGAATACAGGTTAACGTAAAATGTAAGAGCTAGTTAGTAATAAGCCTGAGCTATTGGCTGAACATTTATTATTCACATAAGCCTCTGTGTGTTTATTTGGGACCAGGTGGTCAGGACAAAAATCATCCAGCCATATACCAATGAAAATAAATTTTTATTAATAATGAATATTCATTTGTCATTTAAATTAACATAATTTTATTTTCTTTTTATTGAAAATATATTTTTCATACAATGATGTAGTAGGAATCTTAGAGAGTCTTATTAATAAAAATCAAACCTGAGCCAGGTATTGGGGTGAACTGGAAGATCAGAGAACCAGAAAACAAGCCACAGCTACCTCACCTTGCCAGATCCTCAGCTGGTCTTGTTTCCTCAGACTGGATGCCTCTGAGTCCTCATCCAGAATGGGTCTCAGCTGAACTGCTGATCGAAAGCCTGAAGCTTAACTAGCTAAAAGCTTAACCAGCCAAATACTTCTAGTTTCTGGTCTTCACACCTTATATATCTTTCTACTTTCTGCCATCACTCCCTGGGATTAAAGGCTTGCTTTCTGGGATTAAAGGCGTGATGAGTCACCATGCATGTCTGTATCCTTGAACACATGGATTTCTGCCTCTGGAATGCTAGGATTAAAGGTGTGTGCTACCACTGCCTATCATTTATGTTTACACTTGATCTTAGCCAAAAGGCTGAGAAGCAATGTAATTTATGTTTAATATTGTGGCTGTTCTGTCTCTGACCCCCGATAAGTTTATTAGCATGCACAATATTTGGGGGAATACAATACCACACAATATATTCTGATCACAGCTTTCTCTCCCACAACTCCTTCCAGATCCTCTCTACATGCCTACCCATCAAAATCCACACCTTTTCTTTTCCTCTCTAAAATGAGTGATTCTGAAGGGGCATTTTTTAAAATGTTTTTTTTGCCTTTGTTATTTAAATGGAAGAAAAGAATTACCTTGCATATAATAAAGTGGTACTTATAATAGGTGTAGTCTTCATTTTATTTTAAAGCTGAATAATCATGGAAGTAAATAATTTTGGAATTCATGTCTCTCTATAAAAATAATACTATATTAAAAAATGTTTTCAGTGAGTGGACCTATATGCACCTCAACCTTTTAAACAATAATTTGCCCTTTAAAATCTGAAATAAACCATGGCTAAAATTTACAGACACAGAAAGCCCATATCAAACCTAGAAAAATCAGATTGATAACTGTAACCAAATAGTGACCTGGTATTAACCTGGATGACTAATTTCAATGATCTTTCATCTGTAGTTTGAAATACAGCATTCAAGCCTCAAGGATGTATGAGGGTATGGTTGAAGAGGTTGTTCTGGGTGAAGAAAGCACAATAAATAACATTTGTCAAGACACTGTGGAGAACATCGTTACACTTGCTGTAATTATAACAAAGTGCCCTGGAATTGCACTGTATTCACAGGCACACTCCTAAAGGCAGACATGAAAGACAACCTCTTAGGACATTCTGAAGGAGATCCTAGGGAACAAAGTTCCTTGATATGAAAGTTACCAAATAGTCTCACTGTCTTTCCTAGTGTGGTTTTGTTTTTGAAATCTGGAGAAGCACTGTCATCCCCAACACACTACAGGATGCACTGGAACCTGGGAGACCAGCCTCATCTGCCAAGATGATGCAGCCCTGCATGTGAATCTCCCCTGCTTCTGGGTTAGGTCCGCTTTATCCTCCTAATGTTTTCATTTATAGGATTTTTACCCTTTGTTCAATCTTGCCAGCCTTAAGCTCCTTTGCACTTTCAGGAGACTTACTTTTATTTTCACTCCTTTGCATGCTTCTTTGGAAGTCTCTAATTTTCTCAATGTCTGCCATTATATTTATTGTGCATTATTTTCCACATAATTTTGACCCATTTTTGCCCTAAGTTTTGAACTAAATGCCAGATTTGTTTATTTTATTGTCTCTGGTGTAGTGGCAACTGAATGAAAATGAGGACATGAAAAAGGGATAAGAGAGAGGACCAGGAGAGGGAGAAAAACCAAGAGAGTGCATGGCTGAAACAGCAAGGTTATATAGTAAAGAGAAGCTATGGAAAAGGAAGGGGAGGGGAGGGGAGGAAAAGGGGAGGGGAGGGGAGGGGAGGGGAGGGGAGGGGAGGGGAGGGGAGGGAAGGGGAGAGGAGGGAAGGGAAGGGAAGGGGCTGGCGAGGTACAGGGTAGGGGGCAGGGTCCGGAAGTGATGAGAAGGGCCAAGAGTCTGTAACAGGTACATTTAATACTCAGACGGTCTGGCAGCCAGTGTAGGCTTTGGTATGTGAAACAGTCACTATAGTTAGCGATTTGTCCTGGGTTTCTTTGCGATCTGATGTTACAGTCCTTTTGTTAATGATAATGGGTGACGTTATCTCTTCTGTAACTGCTTCTTAACTGAAATTGGAGTGCAGTTGTGAGGGTGCAGGGAGGCTGGAGTGGAGGCCAAAGGCCAGGAAGGGAGAAAGGAGTACTAATGGGGAACAGCTGTTTCATTCAGTGCCTGGGTTCTGAGGGATCACTTGGGGCTAGTGAAATGCAGCTGAGTTTGAGCAGTCTGGAACACAGGCTCTGAAGGAATACCTGGGGCTAGCATGTTATAGGCAGTTTTTGAGCAGTTTGCAGTTGCTTGGAAATAGGACAGATAAAGATTATAAATAGAAGTAAAGTTAAGGAGCATAAGGGAAATTTTTATCTTGGGTCACACTTGAAACTTGCAGGCCCATGGTCCTGGTAGTTTGGGGAGGGGAAGAGTCTCAAGACCAGGGGAAGAAGGAGCCCATCGTCATGGGAAAGCAGTAGGTGGGGAAAGTGTAGGATGTGGGTTGGCAGAAGAACTTGAGTCCCTTTGAGCTGTGACTGCTGTATGTAAGTCACAACTCTCTGAAGCTTACAAGAATTCTATAAGTTTACAAAAGAGATAAAATTTTAGATATGTTAGCATTGCAACTGTTTGCAATGTATGCTGAAATCCACACTACAGAAAAAGCGCAGACTCATGCCTTTGAGTCATAGCAAAAGCTATAGGAACCATGCCCCTCCCCCCCAAATGACTTGGGGTTAAAATCCTGAACATGCTTTCCTTGTCCAGCTATATAGATTAGACAGAGATGTTTTCAGCACAATGAGAAGCACTTTTAAGTCTATACTTAGAAGACCACCAAAGGAAATTCAAATTTTTGACTTTGTGTCTATGATAATAGTAGTCAGTGCCTTACCAGGGGTAGATTAATAGCATATCAGAACTCCAATGATTAATGTTAAAACTGTGAACTTTAGAAGTCTTAGTATAACAATAGCATAGTGAGAAGGAAAGAAATCTGAAACATTTTTTCATTTTTCACATACCTTAAATCACTTTTAAGACTCTTACAACTTGTATTTACATACCTTAAATTACTTTCTTTGACCCTCACAACTTATGCTTTCACATTCTCAGACCTTAACAACTTGTATTTACACACCCTAAATTACTTTCTTAGACCCTCATAACTTACAAAAGCTTCAAACCTTTTCTTTCCTTCCAATTATTTACCATGAGACTCAAGTGGTTGATTACTTAGAGCAGTCATTGCACAAGTTCCTTTAAATAAAGAAATAGTAAAAAGTTACATTGAAGCCTGCTTTGTGAGTTTATCTCTTTCAGTCTGAAGTCTGTCAGGAAAGTAAACTGTATCTGTGGCAGCCTTTCTTAGCAGGAAACCTATTAGATCTAGAAAAGTGAGGCCTGATTTTTACATATGAAATGAACTGACCAGGCAGCTGCATCCTTAGGGAAGAATTGGGTATTTGATGCTGTTCAAGTGATAAAGTTAGCCATCAACACCATCAGAGAACTTAGAAGGATAAATTATAGTAGAAAGTATACTCCAAATGGCCTCTGTATCATTTAAAATGACAGAGACTTACCAGCTACCTGAATGGTTACCCTAGGCTCCCATGGTCTTGATAGTTTCATTGGGGGACAGAGATCATAGGTCTTTGGCTATTACACAGGACAGCATTACATCTCCTTCTGCTGCTAAACCCAGAAGGTCTGAAAGATTTTCCTGTGGAGGAAGAACATGAGAAAAATGACCTATTGGCCAGGCAGAGTAGGGTATTCAACCCAACAGTGTCAACAGTTTGGGCGGCTCCGGCAATGGGCGAAGTATAGGACAGTTCTTTGCCCAGTGGTTAGCATTACCAAAATCTAGGTGAAGTCAGTCCTCTGTGCCTCATCTTCTTCTTTGTAGACCTTAGGATTGCTACTAGTCGTTGGCACTTTCCTTTGTCCTGGGAAGATTTTCATTAAACACTTTAAATGCCATGTTCAGCAGATCTCTGAAGAACCTGAACCATTAGCTATTAAGCATACTTGATTTAAACAAACTCCACTTGTTTTTAGTTCCTTGCTTTAGGCTTAACCTTGAAAACATATACAGGAGGCTAAATAAAGCTTGTCTATGTAAATGAATTACACTTGTACTTAGCATGACTATGAGCACATTAAAGAATTTGATTGTTTGAATGTCTTGATTATCTTTATCTTTTATCTTGAATGTCTTAAATATCTTTTGGTAAAAGTGAGGTCTCCAATAGAAGGAGAGGAGTAAGCATCTTAGTAGAGAGATACCCATGAGGGCATAGCAGGCCAGAGACATGGAGAGTTACCCAGGTGATGGGCACCCCGTGAGGGGATAGCAGGCTTGAGGACAGAGACACAGAGTACATGAAGAAAAAAAAAAAGTAGGTGAAGGAAAGAAGTGGATGAAGTGGCAGACTCTAGAATCTGGAGTCAAATTTGATGGGTTGCAGACGCCACCTGAAACAAATGATCCATATACACCTTAAGAGAGTCAGATCAAGAGCTTGGTTCTGCTGGGAGGGAGGCTTATATATGCTCCTCCCAGGTTTCAGAATCAGACGAATGAAAATGAAGACATGACCGCTCCAAGGTATGTTGAGAAGGTTTTCTTCCGGATATGAGGGAAAGAATAGCCAGTAGCATCTGGGAGATTCCAGAGCAAAGAGAGAAAGCAGCAGCTTGAACATGGTCAGCAGAATACACTGGCCTAGGAAGGAGAGAGGAGTAGAGCAGAAGTAGGAAGAGAACAGAGGGGCAAGAGAGGGGATCAGAAGAGGGAGAAGAACCAAGAGAATGTGGCTGAAATGGCTGGGTTATACAGAAAAGAGAAGCTGGGGGGAAAGGAAATGAAGCTTGCAAGTGTTACAGTTCTGGAGGGAAAGGTATTCTGACTTGTCAGGAAGTCAGTCTATAACTGCAGCTGTGAAGGCAGGTATCCTGGATACCTACAGCTGTGAGGAGAAAGATTTCCTGACTTGTCGGGGAAGTCAGGCTATAGCTGAAGCTGGGGTGTGGTGGGGCATGGTCTCCCCACAGGATGTAGCAATCCTGCTCCTCTCTAAGAGAGAGCGATTACATCTGAGCTCTGCTCCACCCCCCTTTAAGGGAGCTTCCTAGCAAAGGTATCTATTTTTTCTCAGCTCTGGCCCAAGATGTTACTTCTGCTTCACTCTGCTAAAGAGGAAACCCCCGCAGAAGTGTGGCAATCTGTTCCAGTTCTGGTGAAAACTTGTTACTTCTGCTCTGCGCCCCCTTAAGGGAGCTTCCCCGTGGAAGTATCCATTTTTTCTGCTCTGCTCTGCTCCCGAGAGCTTCCCAGCAGAGACCATTCCTCACTGGCGAAAGAAGGTCTTTACCCAAAACTCTTTTAAGAAAGATTTATTTGGGAAGGAGGAATCCAGGAGAGTGTCTGCATCTGCCAGGGTGGAGAAGGACAGCTGATAACTGAACAGGCAGAGGCTTATATAGGGCTTTTTAGGGTCAGAGTTTTTTCAGGGAGAAGTTTTTCTGCTCAGGGATTGGTTGATTTAGTTGGTCAGGGGCAGAGGTAGCTCCAGTTTCGGGGCCCAAATGTGTTTCTTTCACTGGCCCTTTTAAAACTTTTGGCTCTAGTTTCAGGGCCAGAGCATATTTCTATCACTGGCTCTGACTCCAGGGCCAAAGTGTGTTTCTTTGGCTCTGGTTTCAGTATTAGGATGTGTTTCTTTGGTTCTGGTTTCCAAGCTGAAGTGTTTCTTTCACTGGCTCAGAGTTCAACGTCAGGGTGGGTTTCTTTCGTTGGCTCTGATTTCAAGGCTAGGGTGGGGTACTTTGGCTAGCCCTTTTACCCTACAAAGCTCAAAGGCTGGAGAGGTTCAGGGTAGGGGACAGGGACAAGAAATGCTGAGAAGAGCCAAGACCCTATAACAGGTACTTAGGATGCTGAGAGAGCCTGGCAGTCAATGTGGGCTTTGGTATGTGAAATAGATACCACAGCCATTTTTCTAGAGTTTCTTTGGTACTTAACACCAGTAAGCTTTTAGGATTATACCTTTCTCTGTACTAAAATATTTTAACTTAGGTTGTGAACATTGATATGTGGCATATTTCATTCTAAACATTCACTGATTTTGATGAAAACTTTGAATAGTTTATTAGAAATATACCTCTAGTTTGCAGATATATGGTACAATTTTTTATTCTTTTTAATCATTATTTTTTTTAAATTTTTGTGATATTCCTACATGTATGCAATTTATTGTTGTGATATTCACCTCACACTCTTATCTATCCCAGTATCTTTCCACCTCTTCTTCTTCCTAATTAGTCCTCCTCCTTCTTTCTTATCTGTATGCATGTGGGGGGGGGTGTGGGGGTGTCTGTGTGTGTGTGTATGTGTGTGTGTGATGTTTGTGACAGTCATTCAGTGTTCAGATGCCAGTAGTTTATATGATTCTCTGCATCTTTCAGCTTGTACTTTCTAATCTCTTTACTGTAATGTTCCACGGGCCATGCAAGAGGTTACATAGGTGTCCCTTAAGGTTGAGTACTCAACAGTCACTTATTCTTAGTGCTTTTCCCATTGTAAGACTCTGCATTAACTGTTGCCCACCACAAACAGAACCTTCTCTGACCTGTTCTGAGAGAAGCAATATTCTACGAGTATAAACATAATTGTTTAGAAAGCAGACTAATACCATTTAACAAAATATGAGTGTGTATTTCCCCTAGGGCCTATGACCTCCTTGGCCATAGGTTTTTTGTTTTTTTGGTTTTTTGGGTTTTTTTTTGTTTGTTTGTTTTTTGTTTTTAAACAGAATTACATCACCAGGAATGTACCTCAAATCCAATTGAAAAGTGACTGGTTAAACTCCCCGTCATGCCACTGTTACACCAATGGGCATATCATCCTAGACGCTCCATCAGCATTGTGCTTTAGGTTCAGAGCTACATGATTGGTGACTTTTCTCCCTCAGAAATCTACATAGCACTCTGAATGCTCAACAAGGAGAAGGAAGCTTCCAACACTGTTTTAGCTTGATTTCTACAGTGATTTCACAAAGAGTATGATGTCATTGGTAAAGAGACTTAATATCTAGTTCTTATGGGCAACAAAGAACAATGAAAATAGCTTGTATTTCTTTGGGGCTTTTGCAGATTGCTTATGGACACTATCATGTCATCTACAAATAATGATACTTTGACTTCTTCCTTTCCAATTTGTATCCTTTTGATTTCCTTTAGTTGTCTTATTGTTCTAGCTAAAACTTCAAATACTATATTGAGTAGGTATGGAGAGAGTGGGCAACATTCCCCTTTTTAAGTGGAATTGCTTTGAGTTTCTCACTATTTAATTTGACCTTGGCAATCAGCTTACTGTACATTGCTTATATTATGTTTAGGTATGTCCCTTATATCCCTGATCTCTCCAAGACTTTTATCATGAAGGGATGTTGGATTTTGTCAAAGGCTTTTTCAGCATCTAACAAAATAATCATGTAGTTTTTATCTTTCACTTTGTTTTACAGTGTATTACATTAACAGATATTCATATATTGAACCATCCCTGCATCTCTGGGTTGAAGCCTACTTGGTCATGGTGGAGGAACTTTTTGATGTGTTCTTGGATTCAGTTTTCCAGTATTTTGTTGAATGTTTTTGCATCAATGTTCATGAGAGAAGTTGGCCTGTAATTGTCTTTCTTTGTTGAGTCTTTGTGTGGTTTGGGTATCAGGATGATTGTGGCTTCATAGAAAGAATTTGGCAATGTTCCTCTGTTTCTATATTGTGGAATAATTTGAAGAGTAATAGTATTAGCTCTTCCTTGAAAGTCAGGTAGAATTCAGTATTAAAACCATCTGGCCCTGACTTTTTATTTGGTTAGGAGACTTTTAATGAGGGCTTCTATTTTCTTCGGTAGTTATCAGTCAATTTAAATTGTTTATCTCATCTTGAATTAACTTTGGTAGGTGGCGTCTATCAGGAAATTTATTTATTTCTTTTAAATTTTCCAATTTGGTGGAGTAAAGGTTTTTGGAGCATGACCTTATGATTTTCTGGATTTCCTTGGATTCTGTTGTTATGTCCCCTTTTGTTTCTGCTTTTGTTAATTTGGATATTCTCTCTTTGCCTTTTAGTTCGTTTAGATAAGGTTTGTCTATTTTGTTGATTTTCTCAAAGAACCAACTCTTTGTTTCTTTGATTCTTTGTATTGTTCTCTTTGTTTCTATTTTGTTGATTTCAGCCCTCAGTTTGGTTATTTCCTGCCATCTACCCCTCTTAGGTGTGTCTGCTTCTCTTTGTTCTAGAGCTTTCAGGTGTGTTGTTAAGTGAAGTTTCAGGTGTGTTGTCTTCGTGAAGAACTGGTCCCAGTTCTTCACAAAGACATTTATTGCTATGGATTTTCCTCTTAGCACCACTTTCACTGTGTCCCATAAATTTGGGGATGTTGTGCATTCATTTTCATTGAATTATAGAAATTCTTTAACTTCTTTACTTCTTCTTTGACCAAGTGGTAATTCAGTAGAGAGTTGTTCGTTTTCCATGAGTTTGTAGGCTTTTCATTCTTTCTGTTGTTGAAAACCTGCTTTAATCCATGATGGTCTGGTAATATACAGGGGGTCATTTCAATTTTTTTTTATCTATTGAAGCTGAGTATATGGTCAGTTTTGGAGAAGCTTCCATATGGTGCTGAGAGTATATATTCTTTTGTGTTTGGGTGAAATGTTCTGTCGATGTCTGTTAGGTCTATTTGAGTCATAATGTCTGTTAGTTCCATTATTTCTCTGTTTTGTTTCTGTCTGGATGACTTGTTCATTGGTGAGAGTGAGGTGTTAAAGTCTCCCACTATTATTGTGTGGAGATCTATGTGTGATTTAAATTTTAGTAATGTTTCTTTTAGAAATGTGGGTATTCTTGCATTTGGGGCATGGATGTTCAGAATTGAGAAATCATCTCGGTGGATTTTTTTTTTGTTGAATATGAAATGCCCTTCTCCAAATCTTTTTGTTAATTTTGGTTGGAAGTCTATTTTGTTACATATTAGGATAGCTACATCAGCTTGCTTCTTAGGTCCATTTGATTGGAAAATATTTTTCCAATCCTTTACTCTGAGGTAGTGTTTATCTTTGATGTTGAGGTGTGTTTCTTGTACGCAGCAGAATGATGGATGCTGTTTTTATATCCATTCATTTAGCCTGTGTCTTTTTATTGGCTAATTGACTCCATTGATATTGAGGATATTAATTAGCATTGGTTGTTAATTCCCTTAGCAGTAGCTATACAACTGAAGGCAATGATTCCTCCTATTCCAGAATCTACTGATAGCTTATAGTTCATTCAGAAGAGGCTCTTGTGTGCCCCTCCTACCAACAGTGCATGTGTTTCCTTTGACGTCATTGATAACCATTTGAATAGATGTTCTGACTAGAATGAGATGGAATATTAAAGTAGTTTTTATTTTAACTTCTCCAGTGAGTAAAGATTTTGAACATTTAAAAAGTGTTTTCCAGCTATTTCTCTTGAAAATTCTCTGTTCAATTCCTCAGGTAGGTTTTAATTGGGTTGTTTAGAGGTTTTAGTTCTTTGTATACTGTTGCTTGTTTTTACCTCTGCCAGACGTATAACTGGGAAGAATTTTCCTCCAATCTGTGAGTTGCTTTTTCGCACAATTAACAGTTTTCTTAGATTTTCACTAGGTACATTTGACTGATGGTTACTTTTAGCTCAATGTTTCTCTTTTTACCTTTTGTCCAGATGACCAGTAATCTTTTCTCCATATTGTGGTTAAGCTGTGGCTTTACATATAGTAGTATTTGTTTTATGAAACTGGGTACATCTGTGTTTTGAACTGTAATAGCCTCTTAATGCGGTTGCCCTAATGAATGTGAAATGAACATTTTTATGGTGATTTTTTATTTGTGCTGAAATGTGGTGATATTTTATTTGTATGTTAGTAAATAAAGTTTACCTGAAGATGAGAGGACATAGCCAGCCATAAACAAAAGTCAAGTAGTGGTAGCACACGGCCTTAATCTGATCACATGGCAGACAGAGTCTCTGTGGGTTCAAGAAAACAGCCAAGCATGGTGATGCATGCCTTTAATCCCAGTGCCAACCATAGAGACCTGGAGGTTCATACAGACAGGCAGTGATGAGGAAGTGGGTGGCTGGGTTAAGAGCCAATGAGAAGGCAGAACAGCAAGGCAATAAAGGTGCAGGTTAGACAGGAAGAAAGTAGTTCTCTTGGGAAGCTACAGCATGGTGAGCTAAGGTTAGCTGGTGGCTATTCCTATTTCTCTGATCTCTACAGCTTTCACCCCTGTATTTGGCTCTGTGTTTCTTATTTAATAAGACTGTTTAGAAATGTGTCTACACATTTTTATCTATCCTGACTAGTTTTTGCTTGAAGTCTATTTCTTAATATTGCAATATCTTTTGGTTTCCTAGTTCCATTTGCTTGTAATTTATTTTTCTACCTTCTACCCTAAGGGGTTGTTTATCATTGATGGCAAGGTGTGTTTCTTAGAAGCAGCAAAAAGATGGATCCTGTTTTCTAACACAATCTGCTAGTCTGTCTCTTTCTAGGTGAATCAATATTATTGATATTCAGAGCTACTTTTGAAAGAGGTATATGGACTATTATCATTTTGTTGATTTCATGGTGGTTTCCTAAACATGCTTTGATTAACAGTCCTGGTATTTTTATTTGCCCTCTGGCCTTCAGGCACATATATCCTTCTTTTCAGCCCAAAGTTTTCATTATAACATCTTCTGTAAAGCTAGGTTAATGGTAATATATTGTGTTTTGGGATAATATTTTTGTACACTATAAGAATGTGCCTCTGCATTAGATGTCTTTTGACTGGCTTAATAAAATGGTTGGGCCTCTCTCCAAGCACTCACAGCATTGTCCCTGACAGACGCAATGGATAGTGGGCCCAGCAACTTCCCAAAGCTAGAGTGGATAAATGGAGGTCCAGGGTTGATACCTGCCAGTGTGAGGCTAGGTGCTCACAGAACCAATGGGGCACAGAGCCAGCCACTAGCACTGCTTTGTTTAAGATTTGTCTCCTGAGGTTGTGTTATTGTACAGGATTCTTTTGGCTATCCTAGATTTTTTGTTTTTCCATATGAAGTTGAGTATTATTCTTTCCAGGTCTGTGAAGAATTGTGTTGGTATTTTGATGGGGATTGCATTGAATCTGTAGATTGCTTTTGGTAAGATTGCCATTTTTACTATGTTAGTCTTGCCTATACATGAGCATGGGAGATCTTTCCATTTTCTGACATCTTCTTCAATTTCTTTTTTCAGGGACTTAAAGTTCTTGTCATATAGGTCCTTCACTTGCTTGGTTAGTGTTACCCCAAGGTATTTTATGTCATTTGTGGCTATAGTAAAGGGTGATGTATCTCTGATTTCCTTCTCTGCTTCTTTGTCCATTGTATATAGGAGGGCTACTGATATTTTTGAGTTGATCTTGTATTCTGCTATGTTGCGAAAGGTGTTTATAAGCTGTATCAGTTTCTTGGTGGAATCTTTGGGGTCGCTCAAGTATACTATCATGTCATCTGCAAATAGGGAAAGCTTGACTTCTTCCTTTCCAATTTGTATCCCCTTAATCTCCTTATGTTGTCTTATTGCTCTAGCTAGAACTTCAAGTACTATATTGAATAAGTATGGGGAGAGCGGACAGCCTTGCCTCGTTCCTGATTTTAGTGGAATTGCTTTGAGTTTCTCTCCATTTAATTTGATGTTGGCTGTTGGCTTGCTGTAAATTGCCTTTATTATGTTTAGGTATGTTCCCTGTATTCCTAATGTGGTACATATACACAATGGAATACTACTCAGCAGAGAAAAACAATGACATCATGAGGTTTGCAGACAAATGGATGGATCTTGAAAAAAACATCCTGAGTGAGGTAACCCAGACTCAGAAAGACAAACATGGTATGTACTCACTCATAGCAGGATACTAGATGTAGAACAGGATGACTGGACTGCTACTCACATCACCAGGGAGGCTACCTGGAAAACAGGACCCCAAGAAAGACACGGGGATCACCCAATGACAGAGATATGGAATGAGATCTACATGAACAGCCTGGACATGAGTGAGAGTAGTGAAGGGCGAGGGTTGAGGGAAAGAGAGCTTGGGGGAGCAGGAGATCCCAGCTGGAACAACAACAGAGAGGGAGAACAAGGAATAGGAGACCATGGTAAATGAAGACCACATGAGAATAGGAAGAAGCAAAGTGCTAGAGAGGCCCACAGAAATCCACAAAGATACCCCCACAACAGACTGCTGGCAATGGTCGAGAGACAGCCTGATCTCTGGTGATGGGATAGCCAAACACCCTAATTGTCGTGCTAGAAACCTCATCTAACTACTGAGGGATCTGGATGCAAAGATCTAAGGCTAGGCCCCGGGTGGATCTCTGGTAGTCCAATTAGCGAGAATGAGGAGGGTTTATATGAGTGAGAATTGTTGAGACCAAGGTTGGATAAAGCACAGGGACAAATAGCCAAATGAACAGAAACACATGAACTATGGACCAATGGCTGAGGGGTCACCAACTGGATCAGGCCCTCTGAATGGGTGAGACAGTTGATTGGCTTGATCTGTTTGGGAGACATCCAGGCAGTGGGACCGGGTTCTGTGCTCATTGCATGAGGTGGCTGTTTGAAACCTGGGGCTTATGCAGGATCGCTTGGCTCGGCCTGGGAGGAGGGGACTGGACCTACCTGGACTGAGTCTACCAGGTTGAACTCAGTTCCCAGGGAAGACTTTTGCCCTGGAGGAGATGGGAATGAGGGGTGGGCTGGGGGGAAGGTGAGGGGGGCGGGCTGGGGGAGAACAAGGGAATCCGTGGCTGATATGTAGAACTGAATTGTATTGCAAAATAAAAATTTTAAAAAGTATATGTATAAAAAAAAGAAGTAGCATACAACAAAGGTTAAAAAAAAAAATTTGTCTCCCAGAGTCAGAGATTGTGGCAAGGGCAGCTTCAGTCATATAAAAGTTAGGTCTGGCCCAAAAACAAAACAAACAAACAAACAAAAAACTCTGAACAGGTGCAATATGTTTAAAAATGTGCTTAGTTGCTACAGAAAGTAAAGAAAATGGCTATAAACAGTCATAGAAATAAACCAAATAGTTAAAAATAAAAGTAATAATAAAAATAAATAAATGATAATAAAGAAGGTAATAATAAAACAATGCAGTCTTTGAAGAGAGAATAATGTAAAATGAATAAGCCATAAAAATGGGAAATACATAGGGCATCTGGATTTTGTATGTTGCTTTGTTGACATTAAATTTTTTGAATGTTGATGAGAAAAGGACAAACACTGCTGAGAGACATTAATTAGATTGTAGAAAAAACTGCTAAATTAAACCAAGGTATATATTTTAACAAGGTCTTAACTTCAGAATGGAAGTCAGAAAATATATTGCATTGGGGGAGAAGTTATGCCTGTGTTTACATAGGAAACAAAAAGCTATGGATTTATTCAAAATTAATAAAGATTAGATTTGATTGGGGGAGACCTCCTGAAAAATCTTGACTACAAATGTAAAAAAAGAAACTAAGGAAAACTACAAGACAGGTAATGCATATGCTGATTCCTCAACGTGGGAACAGTTCTGAGACTGTATGAAACTTGATTAATCTTGTTGGCTACAGAATCCTCATGACTTATTATTACATGCCATTCTTTCATATGGCATGGAAAGAGATTTATATTACAGTATGGTTACATTCTAAACCGACTCATAAAGTTAACAGATGTCTTTTGCATGCTTAAATATAGAACAGATAATCCCCTTTAGCTAATTTGTGCATGCTGCACATTTCACACTTGTGTTAAACTGCAGGTATTTATGTTACCTTTAAATTTTTGTATGTTTTTAGGAAAAAAAAGAACCAAATATCAACGAATTGATTCAGCTTCTCAGAATGCCTCTGTTACAGTTTCCTCAGAATTCTGCAGCCACAATATCCAAGCTGCTAGCTGAGATGGTCCAGCCTCACAGACTACCCTAGCTGAGACTTCAGATAAGCCATGCTCTTTCCCATCACACAGAGACTGGACAAAAAATAATACAGCTAGCTCTCCTAGGACTTGATCACTATCTAAATTTCTCAGGGTCCCCTAAAGATGCTGTTGCCTATGGAAAACGGGAAGCAGTCTAGAGAACATCATGTCCTCATTCCCAATAGGTGGAGTGGATGGTTTTAGTTAATCTGTGGGTTATGGTTGTTTGTCATCATTTAGGAGAAGTTGGTTGCAAACTGTTAGTGGTCATAGTAAGGGAGGAAAATAAATAAGGGAGGTTGGATTCAAGGATCTCTTTCTGAAAAGAAAAAGGAAGTATATGGCAATGATATAATAAAAGGATAGATTTATTAAATCTACTTTTAGACTAAAAAGCAAATATTAGTTTCAGATATTTTACATTGGTGTGGACTTTTGTACACTGATGTAAATTTAAGGTGTCTTTTGTTTTAACATACTGTATATATGTTTCTACTCTTGTTTAAGGTATCATACCTATGCAGCTCATTTTAAAATATAATGTAAAGTTCTAGTCCTGGAAAGCTATTTTTACAAACTCTTTAAGATAATTAAGAAATGCAGGTTAGTAGTTAGTCATCTATAACAACCAAATTTGTAGTCATGTTAGGTATATTTTCAGGGTCAAACATATATATTGTAGATAGAAAAGTAGTCATCAAACACTTCAGAAATGTGCAGAGTATGGCATTTAAGATGTTTTAATAACATAAAGCTTTTCATGACAGTGAGTTAGGTTTGCTCCTGGCAGCACCAATTTACTAAAAAAAGGAAAAAGAAGAGGATTATAGGCATCAAAGAACCTCCATATGAAGTTTGCTTTCAATATGGCAAAGCTAGCCACTGGAAACTGTCTTTGCCTCAACTGCTGACAGTATGTTGTCCAAACTGGACAATCAGGAAACAAAAGATGGTTAACTGCCAAACTTTGCCAAGACACGGTAGGACAATTCTTCAAAATTCTTGCTTCATAGAAAAGTCTCTCAGATATTCTCGGCCTGGAGCCTGAAGATGAGTATCCCAACATTTCAGAGGAACCTTGGGTAACTCTCCAGGCAGCCAGACATCTCTGTAATTTCTATAGTTTTGGAAGTTGTCGTTCTGCACTTCCTGTTTACCCAGGTAATATAATCAGGTCTTTGGTGGGGTTGAAGTCTCGATAATTATAGTTACAGTTTTTCTTGTTACCAAGTTCAAAAACAGAAAACTTACAAAAGAGATGTGAAGTTTATAACATTGAGAGCCATAAAAGCTTAGGTTGTTTATGTGAGAAAATGTTTTGAGGTCTAAGAAAGTATTTTTAGGATGGTAATAAAAGTTTTGATAGAAAGTGTTTAGTATAAAATGTTGGAATCATCAAGATAGAAAACATAATTTTCTCTAAATTTGCCAGATACTACTGGACTGGATATTGGAGATGTAATTCTTACCTGGTAATTGCTTTTATTGTATGTAGTTTTACTGTGTTAGAGTTAAAACTTTTCCTTTTAATTAGACAAAAGGGGAAAATGTTGTGGGATATTCTTTTTGTACACTGTAAAGATGTGTCTCTGCCTAAGATGCCTTCTGATTGGTTTAATAAAGAGCTGAATGCTCAATAGCTAGGTAGGAGAGAATAGACAGGACTGCTCAGGAGAGAGAGGACTCTGGGAAGAAGAGAGGCAGACATGACAGGAGAAATGGACACACAGAGTGGACATACAGAGTGAAAAGAGGTAAAAGCCATGTGATAGAACATAGGTTAAAAGAAACAGGTTATTTAAGTTATAAGAGCTAATATGGAATATGGAGCTAATAAGCCTAAGCTAAAAGCCAAGCTTTCATAATTAATAAGTCTCTGTGTCATTTTGTGGGGGCTGGTGATCCAAAAATAGTACAACAAAAAAGCTTGTAACAACATTCCTTACTACTCTGTCTTTGTCATGGAAACTTTTCATTTCTCTTTTAGTTTCAATAGTTTTGCTCTGTAGAATAGCGTATTTTGACAAATGTGGTCATTCAGAACTTGCAATACTCTTTTAAGACCTTTTTATTTAAATGTCACCTTCATACAACTAGATGTTGTTCTGTTGATTCTGGCTTTGTATGTGATCTGACTATTCTGTACTGCAGCTTTCAGTTCTCCTTAGTCTACAGTTCTAGTTTATATTTTTATAAATTTGTAGAAAATGTATTTCTATAAATTATATATTTAACTATAATATGTCATAGAGACTTTCTTTTCTCATCCTATTTAGTTAGTATTCTCTGGACTTCTTGTGACTGGATGGACATTCTTTTCTAAATTTGAGCAATTTTTCTGTTATTTTATTGAAAATCTTATCTATGCCTTTGACCTAAAATTCTTTCATGACCATCATTCACAGTTTTGGTGAATGTATGGTATCCCTAAGGTCCTACAGATTCCATTCATGTGTTTTTTTAAAGTTATTTTACTTAATTGAATAGTACAGTTCCTCTCTCTTGTCTTCAAGCCCTGATGTTCTCTCTATTACATGATCCATCCTATTGGTAAGGTTTCCACTGAGTTTTTTTTTTAAAATTACACGTGTTAAAATTTCTTTCTAGTTTGATTTTTCATTTCTATTCCTTTATTGAATTCAATTTTCATATTCTGAATTTCTTTCAGCTATTTGTGTTTTCTTGCACTTCAGTAATTTTATTCATATCCTTTTTAAGTTCATTCAGATATTTGTTTATTTTCTTCTTTGAATTATTTATACTGGTTTAATGTGTTTATAATTTTTCTTTTAACTCTATGTCTTGAGTTTCATCTAAGTTGTTATCCTTAAAGAATTTTACTATTAGGATTTATTTATTTTTTTTTTTTTTGCACAGGGAGACATTTATCTTGGTTCATAATATTGTTTGTAGTTTTGTGAATGAGATCTTGGCATCTGGATTTAGGATACTGGCTATCTTTCAGTATGAGGTTTTAGCCCATGAGGTCAGAATCCCAAGGCGGGTCGATGGGCTAGATGACATAGATGAGTCTTAAAAAGGCAGAGCTGAGGCTGAGGGAGCTGGAGCCCAGTCCATGGTCTCATACCAAGTCTATGTCCTTCCAGAGCCATCAAGGAAACTGCTGTTGTGCTTGGACCCAAACAAGGAGTTGACCTGGGTTATGGAGTTTTCATACTATGTTGAAGATTAGGGCCTGAGAAACTCCATTCAGTCAGGGCCAGTGGAGTCATGTGGAACAGTTGTAGAATGAAGATCTGGAAGTGTAGAAGGCCAGGAATGGGGTTGTGGTAATCTTCTGTCAAGTCCATCGCCTGAGTGAGTGTACAGATTTGTCTGAATGATGGTGCAAATAAGCTATGGACAAGGTTAGGAGGCAGAGCAAGCCAGAGTCAGGATGTGGTGTAGGTTTCAATCTATGGTTTATTAGATGAAACTATGACCTGTTGGTCAGATCTCAAGCTTAATCAAAAGAACTGGTTCTTGTATACACAAAAGAGGTTTTAGACATTAAAAACCTATAATGTCTCTGAGAAAGATTCTCATAATTCCAAAGGCCAAGGCAGAGAGTAGTTCTGAGTAGCAGAAAATTCTGGAAAAAGCACAATAAGTAACATTTTAAGATGTTGTCCTGCCAGATATGATATGAAGGTTATACTAATACTTCTTTATTTATGTTAAAGAACATTTATAAAAATTAAGCTATAACTTACTCCAATTCTAACATGGATTTCAGGATATCTCTGAGCAGTGAATGCTTTCAGACCTGAGATAAGCTCAAGGAAATTGTACCCTGTTGCACAAATAGCTTTTAAATTATTGACATTATGTACATCAAACTATGACTCAGTAAAAACGAAATCAAGTTTTTTCTGTAAATCAAAATATTTTATGAACCAAAGTGCAAAAGTCATTGTACTCATACGTGAACAATGGGTTTTTGCATCCTTAATTGGCTATAAGGATAATCTCGACTAGGACAAAGAGAGAAGAAAGACAAGACAAACACAGACCCACCAGAAGGCTGGAATCAGGTGGACTGGGCTCTCTGGTGGACAAGTTGCAGCATGCTGGAAGCTCATCATGTTTATTACATACATTGATCAGGAAGATGGGGTTATTGCACACAACTGAATCAAAGAAGCAAAGGTTATGGTATACAACTGAACCAAGAGGCATGTTTACCTAATCTTCATAATAGTAGTCTCAGTAGAGAAACAGTTCAGGCCATAAAGATCTGAGGGGAGAAAACTATGGCATTTTCTGCATATATAATCAATATCTTCAAATGGGCCAGAGAAATGCTATGGGGCATCCCTTTGAGCCTTACCCTAGAGGGGTGTGGAGAAAGGCTTTGCCATTTTCCTATGGGTCTAAAGCTATGGTACTTGACATGACTATGCTCATGTCAATGACACACATTTACTAAAGACTTCATTCATTCCTGGCTTCCTCAGCTCCCCACAGGGACAGAGGAGTGTCGAGCATACTTGTGGCTCTTCTTTAGTAAGTGAAGAATTGCCCACAAGATTGTAAATAACAGTTAACATTGGCAAACTAAAGTGAGTCCATGTCCACAATGTTTACATGACCAATATTACTCTATTGGTTTTAGCATCTAATTCTTTAAAATATTATCTCCTTTAAGCACATTTGGAATATACTAGAACAGTGGTTCTCAACCTTTTTAATGCTTTGATCTTTAATACAGTTCCTCATGTTGATATTACCCCAACCATAAAATATTTTTGTTACAACTTCATAACTATAATTTTACTACTGTTATTAATTGTAATGTAAATATCTGACATGAAGAATATCGATAGATGACCCCTTTGAAAAGGTTGTTCAACCTACAAAGACATTATGAAGCACAAATTGAGAACCAATGTTCTAGAATAAACAATGTTTTCGGTAATAATGTTGATGGAGCATTGAGAATTTTATAAGGAAATTTATATTCTATAGGATAAAGTTGAAACTCTAATCTAAATAATTTTTCTCTATTATTTAGAACTTTTTAAGATTTTTTTCTTACTTGCAAAATTTGAAGTTCATGTAAAATAAATGATTTAAAAAAATTACCAGAAAGAGAACAACATCAGTACAAAAGAACAAAGTCAAGACTCAAAAACCATTTTAAAGTATCTTTTATTTCAAGGCCTTTAAAATTATTTAATTCAATATTTATTATAAAATATATAAGAATATAGAAACTTTCTAACATTTTTATGCATCAAAACTCTAGAGTTCTTACATCTGTGTATACCAATGAAGGGATCATTTTTGTTCTACTTTGTAATCAATGATAGTAAGTGATTTTCTTAAACAATGAACAGCTATAATCACAGTCAGTAAATGTCATCCAACTTGAATTCAGTTCCGTGTTATTTTCTCAAGGTCACAGCAAGGTTTCTGAGGTTAGTGAAGGTATGCATATATACCATGAATAAGTCCAAACCACAGTTTTAATTCCATGAATATTAAATTTGTCAGCTTTAGAAGCCATGTCCTTTTGTTTGTTTTGCTTTAAATCTATAAAAACTTTGCTTTAAATGTATAAATATAAATGTCATAGGTGGACAATATTCTTCCAAAACCATTTGTTCATTTCTCCAGAAATCCACTCACCCATCCTTCCTTCCTTTTTTATTTTAGTAATACCATTCAGAACAAAAATAAGGCAAAGGAATTATACAAATAAAGTTGATGGACTCTGAACAAGCACCATAAAGAGATCAGCTTTCCTCTACTTGGTTCTGGAACATACTATAACTTTGGCATGCCTTGGAGCTTTTTATAGTAGGAAATTAATGTCCTATTAGTTCAGTTATAGAGAAGACCTGAATAACCTCAGTCATTTGATTGCTTCCCAACACTTAATTCTTCACAAGTTTTCAAGCAATTCCCTCCTTATATAAGACAGTTTGGTCAGGGCATTCCTTCTGTCTACATGCAAAACTCCATCCATTCCAGGATCACTTTAAGGAGAATCTACAGAAAGTAATTTAGCAGTAAGTTCAGAATTATGAAATAAATTACAGGCACATTGAATAAGAAAAGGGTAAGGAGTCTGGTGTGTTTAACAGTGAAAGACTCCAATGGCCAGACATTATCTTCAAACTTGGAAAACAATATAAGTTTCCAGCTCATGAATGGAAGGTGAAGAGGGAAGATTTCAGTTCAATATGAAGAGGTCGTGCTTATTCAAATACAGCGTAGATTATGCAATTTGGCCTATGTGGAAATCTTTACTATTTATTTGTCATTGGACTTATGCAAGGACAGATTAGCAACTCACTTGGTGGGGTTGATGTAAGCCAGTTCAATCATTGCATTAAAACTTGGATTTCATGCCCTTTAAAGTCCATTCCAACCTCAAATTCACCAAGTGTCTGAAACCGACTCCAGTGGGAGTGTTGCCTGCCAAATTAGTCTTTGCATGAAAGGCACAAAATGATGTCAATTGTTACAGCTGCAGTGAGTCAGCTGGAAACTGCCTTCCAAAGGCAGAGTTCAACCTAGTTACCAAACCCCAACGAATTTTAAAAGATTTTTTTAGCTGTATTAGAAGGCTCCAAAATTACACACTCAATTAATGCTTTTTGTTTCAGGTCATGCTCCACAAAAATATAGTGAATGTAGACAAACATTTTAGATAAACCAACTAAAGAAACCAAACCATCCTGTTTTAAATATATTATCTATGACCCTCAACACTCAAGGGGAAATATGTCCTTTGAGGTTTGAACTGGAAAATAAAAATTCTCAGCTGCACTCCAAGTTGTATTTTGTTTTGTTAATTAAAATAAAAGGCCTCCTCCCTGAACAGCTTTCATGGCGTTGGAAGGAGCTGTGCAAGCTACCAAGGGAGAAAATCAATCAGTAATCAGATCCAGCTGTAACAACAATAAACCACAATTGCTGGCACAGCAAGGTATTTCTAAAGGTGTACTAGTGGCACTTATATCATAGAGATGACCAACAGCTACCTAATGGGACTTAAGGCCCACTTAATAGAAGTAAACTCATGCCCAGTACTGAGCCAACTACTTGTGATTGATGAGGACATAGACCCTAGAGGAAATCCCACTACTGCCATTTTCCTAAAGCAGTATAATTTCTAAATAAGTTCTAAGCATTTATTCTTATATCCAAAGATAAGTGTGGCTCTTCTGCTTCATCAAAAAGCTTCTTTTTTTTTTTTTTTTTTTTTTTTTTTTTTTTTTTTTTTTTTTTTTTTTTTTTTTTGTAGCAGAGAACATTATAAAAAGCCACAGTGTTCAACACGGAGAATTCAATTGACCATATGGTACTCATCCCCAAATATACTGACAATAAAACCCTACACTTAAGATTCAGAAATGTTACAGAAGAGGGGACAGAAATATGGTAAGCAACAGAGGTATAAGACACCTTCTGAGAGATAGTCCTCCAAAACACAGACAGGAAGTGAGGGGAGGGATAGGAAAGAGAGGTGGATCTGGAAGGAGTGGGACCTAGTGCAGGGTGTATATGATCAAGGCACATTGGTTGAAATTCTCAAAGAATTATGGAAAACACTCTATTATTTTTAAAAAAAGGGAGGTTTTAGAGTCAAGCAGATCTAAATTAAAATGTTAATTTGTACACTGCTAGCAGTAGCATCTTGGATGACCTACAACTCTGAATGTCAGTAGTGTTACCTAGAAAAACAATAATAAAAACAACTGCTATTATTTTAAGAGCTCTCTATGTACCCTTTTATGTATAGAAGCTTCAAATGAATGCTTGGTAATTTATATAAAATTTCTATGAGATGGATGTTGTATATTTTGCAGATGAAATACACGGATTTGTGTCTGTCACTTATCTAAACCACACAGTTACAATACCTTTTCATACTAAGTCTTAACCAATAGAATATAAAAGTGCCCTATATACCTAGATACTTTTCATAGAGACTATAGAGAACCATAACTTCTTACATCCAGACTGTGGAAGATGCTTGTGATGGTATGATCTCTAGACACCGGCTAGCTCTAGTAAAACATCCAAGGACAATGGAAGACTCTAGGTCCCTGATAATCTAGGACCATATTTATCAAAGGCAGCTCAAAACTTAATGATAAAAATGCATTTCTCTACTTTTAAACATTGTAAGATGCTATTAGTATGAACTTCAGTTAAATGATGCTTACTTAAAAGATCCCAAGTGATGCACAATACCAATGAATAAATTATGTTTCTGTGTCAGAGGCTCATGCAAGAGCAAAACAGAAGAGAGGTTTAATTAAAGAGTTTTCTTATGGAATACAAAGATTCACCTAGCAGTCAAGATTTGATGAAAATTATTAAATAGCAGATTGTGGTAAAATTGGGAACAGATAACACAAATATGGAAGCAAACACATGAAATGAATACACTAACAGACAAAGACACAAGATTTTTTCAAAGTTCAAAGAAGATGCTTGTTTTTCTATTGAGACATGGGGAAACATTTCTCAAAACTGGTGGCTTTGGCCCTGATAAAGATATAGAAATTATCATCTAGGCACAAAAATCATAGGAAAACCAAGCAGAGTATATAGGGTATTCAAATGAACAGAACTGAAAACCTAAGGCATTGGGGCTGGCATAGACAAAAAAAAAAAAAAAAAAAGGATGTATCCAGGAAAGTACACTGCAGATAAGTCCAGAGAGTCTACTAGAGAAGATATTCTTAAAATATTGCAGGTTTTCTTGAGCACTAAAATGATCAAACATGTTTTCAAAGACCAATCTGGCAAGAGTATATAGATAAATTACAGTACGGATGTAAGATGAAAGGCACTTTTGAGTTACTAAGGAAAACTGGGAAGAATCTATCAGTATTGACAACCAAGAGACAACATGGTTAATATCCACAGATCTGTTTCAATTCTACCTCCTAGTAATTCAATATTGGTAGGTTGTATATGTCTAAGAATTTGTTCAACTCTTTAATAGTTTGTGGAATCTTTTGTATTTCTGTGCTTTTAGAATATGTTTATGATGAACATAAGATACTTCTCCAAGAAAATTACATCTATCCACTCATCCATCCCTCTATTCATTTACTAAAGTCTTTTGAATACTTCTACCACATATTAGGAATGATTACTTATTGGAAATATAAAATGGCATTAAGATGTAATGTTGTATGTCTTTGTAGGAACTCTCTGAGAGGACCACACCAGCAGTGAATCAGAAGCTTGCAACAATTTCTCTAAAGTGTTAGCAATCTAGTGATATATCAAAATGATAAATTCTTCAAAGCAGGTTTTACAAACTTGAACATGCATATTCGTAGGCAGCATGTTAGAATTTAGACTAGATTTGTCACGCATGGGAGGCATCCTGACTCTTCATTTTAAACTCTAAGAGATTCTCATCACTCTATTCTATGCGCCATATTTTGAGCATCAAGAATTCATGGTGATTTAATATATATGATGTTAACTTGGCAGCACATCTGGAATTTGGTTTCTAAAACCTTTAATTGTATTCAGCCTTTTTGCTATTTCTGTTTTTAGTATTTTATCTGTTTCCTGTTGCAATAGCTAAGTGCTGGCTCACTTAAAACAGCTACACCTTAGAATATTCTTTTAGCCAAAATATACCACAGATCATGGATCATTAAGTACCACTTTTTCTTATTATTATTATTTTAGCTTGACTGAATCTCCATGCTGTATGCCTTAGTTTCTTCAAGAATTCCCAAGGATCAATTTTCTGCCATGATTAAAGCCTAGTTTCATTAGGAAATATAAAAGCACATAAATGCTTATTTCCATCTGGCAAATAAAATAAATTGTGCTACTTTTTTCAATAACTAATTGTAATGATCTCAATAATAACTGGAATAACAAATTTGTTACTGGTATTCGGTAAAAATTAGGCCCCAAAAAGGAAAACTTTTATATGTGAGTTATAATTTGAGAAAGTAAAAATAAGTGAACTATATAGGAAGACTATAATATATGACCCTCTCAGAGTTAGCATAGTCAGAAAGGCAAAAACAAAACAAAATTCAGACTCCACTATTGCCCAACCACTGATTTTTAAAATGACACAATACCCATCTTTAAATTACAGCATAATCACCTGTTAAATTCTGTCCACTTCAGATTTTTTCAATTGACATTACATTTATCAGTCCCATATAATTAATTGCTTTATACCCATCTATTTAGAACAAAAGTAATGATAATAAATCTTAAGTCAGTATAAATAGCATGTCCTCTTGATTGCTAGACTATCTCAATTTCAATAGCAGATTTCGTTTTCCAAGTGCCTTAGTTCTTACAAATTTTTCCAAAACACTAGAATTTTATTTCTCAAGCTTACATTCAAATGTCTCTTGGATCTGACTCATAACATCTACTCTAAGATAAACATCAGATGTAAACAGATCTTGGATAGATCATCAAAGTTCAACACATTCTACCCTCTAATACAAAGACACTCTTGATTTGAATTTAAATGGGAGTATTCCACCAATTCTCATATCCTGCATATATTTCCCATTCTTTGAATAAGTTTATTCATTTGAATTTAACTTTCATAAGTGCTAGTGTCTGAATTTCCTATATTCTGGCACAAATTCTGTCTTTGATATAACAAGTGTTCAGAGTTTACTGCTGGCTGTCTTGCATACCACCTTCTTTAAATTATATTAGTCTAAGCAGTTCCTGTCACCTGATGCCTGAAAATAAAGTGTATTAGGTATCAAGGAATCACCCTATATTCAGGGAAACACAGACCAATCTCTATCAGCAAAGAATGTATACTTGAAATAAGATTTTGTCATGTTTGTAAATAAATTTAAAACTTTGAATTATAGTTTAACTAGACTCTTCTCTTTACATCTGGCATGTATTCTGAAAATACATAAATTTGAAAGTTTCACAAATTTAATTAATTTTATTTTCTCAAAAAATAGAATTGTATGGTATTATTTTCTCAAAATAATCAACTGAGGATTTTTTAAACAATAAAATACCTAATCCAATAGCTCTTAGTAGGTTCTAAATACACTGAACAGTATCTTGTGCATTTTATCTAGCTTTGGTTGGATACTCAGGAACCAGGGGATGGTCATTCCACAGGGTAAACTCACACTGATCTCTAATTGAATACTTTCTGCTCTTGGAAACTGAAAGGAAAACATTATTATGGGGTTAGGTCTAAATACTTCAATGCAATCATTTTTGTTTCACTGAAGTTCTCTTTTTAAGTGAAGGCTCCAATCCATAGCAATCATATGGATCTGCCAGCAGCTTAATGCCTACACTGACTCTGTAATGCTGGATAAAGATATGACACTCTAAAGAGAACAAGATCATCAGCTTGTGCAAAGAGTATCTCAGAACTCCCAAGACCTGTACACTCCAAGAGTTCAATCTTAAGCTCAGAGTAAGCTCACAGAACATTACCTTCAAACTGGATCCCTTTTCTCAGAACTAAATTGACCAATTGATTGTGCCTAAATAGAATAAATTATATTAATATTTGTGTTTTACTACTGTTAGTTTCAGAAAAATATTCTAGTTCTGGTGAGACTGAAGTTTGATTCAATCAACTATGTTATTAACCACCCCTCCCAACTTTTTCCCAGCCTGAAGTATGATAAGCTTGTCATAAATGACTTCACCCAAGTAATTGATAACATTTTTCAAGAGTATGAAGGCAGAAGACAGAGCCTTGTGGCACTCCCATATGGCAGCAAGCCATTAATCTTTTTTTTTCTCCATTTTTCCTGTTTGTAAGTATTTTATTATGAAACTAACACATGCCTCCTGCAAACATTTGAGCAATGCAGACATTGATAATGTGGAAACAGAAATGTATGACACCATTACTCCACAACTGGTTAACAACATTTGATATTTAGCTATAGTTGCATACCTCTGTAGACAAATATATCTAATATTCCTGTCTCTAATTTATATATTTTTCATAAGTATGATTATGCTGTGAATAATTTTTATAATACTTTCAATTAAATAGTTATTTTTATATTTTCTTTCCAGATATTTAAAGAAAAGTTTTTGTGTATTAGAGACAAGGTCTTGGTATATAGCTAAGGCTGCCTAATATTCATTATTCAGTCATAGTTGCAATTGAAATCACAGAAATTCTCCTGCCTCAGACTTTCAAGTATAAGGAACTAAAGGCATACACCACAACACCAGCCCATTACTCTTTTTAAGAAGCATACTATATAATATCTTTATTAACCGGTGTCTTTTAAATAAATATGCTTTATTAAAATTACTGTCTATAAGAATGTACTGCAATATACATTCTATATAATATATAAGCTTATTGAGCATTATAGTAATACATCTCAGTAAGATTCATTCCTTAAGATAAAATTAATGTGAAAAATTATGGATAGTTTCTGATTAAATTGATAACTTCAAAGTAAACTACAAAATATAAATTACATAAAAAATTAATTGTAAATCAACATTAACTATATCCATTTGTCATCAATTTTACCAAAAAATAAACATTATCATTCCTTTAATTCATCTTTTTAATTTAAAAAAAAATCTTTTTTTTTTTTTTTTTTTTACCTGTTAATCTAGTATCTTTTTCGAGACAGGGTTTCTCTGTGTAGCTTTGCGCCTTTCCTGGGACTCACTTGGTAGCGCAGGCTGGCCTCGAACTCACAGAGATCCACCTGGCTCTGCCTCCTGAGTGCTGGGATTAAAGGCGTGCGCCACCACCGCCCAGCTATTAAAAAAAAAAATCTTTAACGTATTCTAGTTTGGTGAATTTCTTTTTTTAATGCTTGACAGTGGTTTAAGTTTCTTCTATTGTCAGCTTCTGTCTTTTTCATATTTTTTATAGGTTTTCAAAACTGTTTCTTTATGGATCTTTGAACTATACATGCTTTGTGCATGTGGTAGATTATCCAAAGTCTCAGTAGCTCTTCTTTTATGTCTTTTTCTTGCATGTAAAAACTTAATTGTTAAACATTCATAATTTTTAATTTTTAAGAATTACTACTAACTTTCCAAGTACAATGTGTGTATAAGAATTAGGAGAATAATTTCTCCTAGCACTTTGTTAGATACAGATAAGTGCTACCTGAAACACATTGGCATAAAGACTCATGTTTTGACTTTCTGTGTAAGTACCATGTGCTAACCGATCACGACACTGGAGCTCCAATGTTTTTGACTTTCTAAAAGTCGTCAACCATTCCACATTAATTTGAAAAATAGTCTACTTTCCTCCAAGTTTACAAATTCACATCTATATAAATATTTCATTAATTTGACTTGAAGATAACATGCTGTTTTAAATGCAGAATGGTTCAGTTTGTATTTATAGTTTTCCCTTTCTTAAGAGACTCCAGATTTATATCAATTTGATATCTAAAGCTAACTATGACATCGCACCCATTTTTAACACAAAACATCACCATAGCCATTCTTTTCTTGTGGGTACTCAAGATCTCACGTTCATTTATTGGTAGTGAGATACTAGATTAACAGGTAAAACAGAGTAGAGAGGTGGAATGCTTAAGCAGTGAAGCATGTAAGAGTCTGTGGAGTAGATGGGGTTGAAGGGAAGATTAACCTTAAGGAAGGGTGTATGAGATTCATATGAAGCCTGCTATATCAAACTTAAAAAAAAATAATTGGAAGGACAGTAGAATCCTAAGGAAATAAACACAAAGACTAAGTAGGTTTCAGGTGGGGTTATGTGTGGAGTGGGGAGTAGAGTATAACTTTAAAAGTCCCAGTCTTTGAAAACTCCAATAGTTTAAAAGTTCAAAGTCTATTTACAAGTTCAAAATTGTTTAATTTTAGGCACTGTAAATAAAAAAACAAACGAACAAAAATAAGTAATGTACTTTCAAATCCCAAGAAGGAAGAACTGGATGATAGGTAACAATCAGATCAAAGAGAAACCAAAACCCAACAGTGTAAGAATCCAGTGTCCAACATCTGGGATGCACTGATGATCTTTCTACTCCAAAGAGCTCCGCTGTTCTAAATACTCATACACACAGCTTGGCTTGTAGGTTCAAGCCAGCTCCACTTGACAGTTGTACTCGACAGTAGTTTCGTAAGTCTGAAATCTTCAATATGCTGCCATCTCCACTGCAAATGAGGCTGCACCTTCACCATTGTCCTCATTTGGCCTCTTTAGAGAGCCAACCCTGACAGTGATGACTCACCTCAGCTTCTTCCTTTCTTTTTTCTTTCTTTATTCTTCTCTCATACATTACATCCTGACCACCGCTTTGCCTCCCTCCACTCCTAGTTCCCCCTCCCTCCACACCCATATTCACTCCTCTGCTGTGGAATGTCATTCTGTATGCTGTGAATGTGTCTTGCTCTGACTGATTGATACATAAAACACCGATTGGCCAGTAGCCGGGCAGGAAGTATAGGTGGGACAAGCAGAGAAGAGAATTCTGGGAAGAAGAAGGCTGAGTCAGGAGTCACCAGCCAGACACAGAGGAAGCAAGATGACAAGACAGAACTGAGAAAAGGTACCAAGCCATATAGCTAAACATAAATAAGAATTATGGGTTAATTTAAGTGTAAGAGCTAGTCAGTAATAACCCTGAGCTAATGGCCAAGCAGTTACAATTAATGTAAGCCTCTGTGAGTTTATCTGGGTCTGAAGGGGTGCAGGACCAGGTGGCTGATAGCAAGGCAGTAGAGAGATAGTTGGGGCTGCCAGGCAGAGAGAACAAATAGAAGAAGAAAAAGATGAAAGGGAGGACTGAGAGGAGAAGGAGATTAGTACGCCAGGGGCCAGCCACCTAGCCACACAGCCAGCTATAGAGTAAGAAGTAAAGAAAGGAATATAGAATAGAGAAAGATAAAAAGCCCAATGGCAAAAGGTAGATGGAATAATTTAAGAAAAACTGGATAGAAACAAGCCAAGCTTAGACTGGGCATTAATACGTAAGAATAAGTCTCCATGTATTTATTTGGGAACTGGGTGGTGGGCTCCCAAAGAGCTAAGAGAAAAAAAAACAACTACTGATTCTTTGGATGAACGGATGAATTCCTAGAAAGATGAATAGCTCTGTTAAACAAATCCATGGTCAGTCATTTGCATTTATTTGCAGGTTTTTCTGTAAGGAGTTCCCACTACTCAATGGCATTGAATATTGTTGATCATTTTAATAATTCCCAATCTGATCAGCAAAAAAAAGTGAAGATCCTGTGGTGTGTGTGTGTGTGTGTGTGTGTGTGTGTGTCTGTGTCTGTGTCTGTGTCTGTGTCTGTGTTTGTGTATGTATGTGTGTGTACCTTAGAATACAAGCATACAAGCTAAATGGAACACTTTTCACATGTTTAATTGCCATTTTTATTTTCTTTTGAATGGCTTGTCCATTTCCTTGCCAATTTTGAATTGGGATGTTTGTTTGTTTAAAACTGTCTTCACATATTAAGTTCCTTAATATTTTGTCTATCATGTGTGATGCAGGTGATGGGCATTTCATGTCACTTTGATTTGCTTCTTCCAAGATGAACTTTTAAAGAAAACGATGGGCTTGTCTTTTGTTTGTGTTTTGGGTTTGATTTTGCAGTTTTGTTTGATGAACTGAATGTGATAAAATTACTAGATGGAGTCAAACAAAATGATAACTGTCTTTTCCTCCAGTGACAGTGGCAGGCCCTGGGTTGTCTTGTCTTTTTGGTATGCAAGTATCCAGTAGGGAAGGCAATTTCTTCCCAATACCTCAGTATGAAAAAAGTGTCTCTCTAAATCACCTTTAGCAGTGATAGGTAAGCATATGATCCAAGACAGCCAATTTTGCCCTGCTTTCCAGAAAAATGAACAATAGGAGTGTTATATAGAGGGTCAGTTAGAAGATATATAAAATAGCTGCTAAGAGTAGGTAGCCTCATACCATGACCTAAAGCAAAAATAATCACCTTTAGGGGTTCAGCAGTTTGCAAACTAATTGTTGAGTGATATCAGGAGCAAACTGTCACATGCCCAGGGATATCTTTTTCAGCTGTGATGCCTAAGCAATTCTGCCCATGACAAAATCTTTCCCATGTAGATTCATTGGATCCCTGCCCAGTTCTGATTCTCATTAGTCTTTTTTTTTTTTTTAATGGTAAGCATTAATATTTGATCCCAGATCCTTGGACCTAAAATTTATATTTGTACTATTTTTATTAATGTTTAGAATTCTATACAATGTATTTTGATCATATTCTTCCTCCCTTCCCTTAACTCCTCCTTGAGCAGCCCCACTTCCCTAGTTTCCCCAACTTGGCATCTTTTTTTTATAATCTAACAATATATACACAAAGAATTATTTTCAGATATAAAAAAAGTGAAATTTGCAGACAAATGAATGGAACTGGAAAACATTACAGTGAGGGAGGTAACCCAGACCTATAAACATAAATGTCATATTTACTTTATGTGGACCTTGGCATTGGTTCTTCAGATTGTGTGTTTGACTTGGATTACCTATAGAACACAGCAAAAGAATCCAAGCAGAAAGGTTCCCCTGTGGAAGGGGGAGATATTAGGGGAGAGTGAGAGTAGAATATAGGTGAAATGAAAAGGATATGGTTCTCATTTTTCTTGACCACATGAATACATAATGCCCTTGTCATCATGTCTAAGTAGAACTTCTGCCTCTGCCGGTACCCCCTCTTCCTGTTCTCAGAGATTACTCTTTATCTATTCAAAAACTGTCTAAAGTCTGATTGTGTAAGATAGAATGTGATTGTTCTTTTTTAAATTTTATTTATTTATATGTGAAGTGTGTGTGTGTGTGTGTGTGTGTGTGTGTGTGTGTGTGTGTGTGTAAAATGTGGTGTATGCTGTATGTATGTGGTGCATGTATGTCATTGTATGGGTGTTCACACATGCTAAGACCAGAGCAGGATATCGGGTACTGCTTTCCACTTTATTGCAGGGTCTCTCACTGAACTGAGGCTCTCATTTTTGCCTAGGCTGGATAGCCATAAAGCTTAGAATCTGCCTGTTTGCACACCTCAAGGCTGGCTGGGTTAAGGACATGTGTGTACATTCATGCCTGGCTTCTTATCTGGGTGCTGGGAACTCAAGGTCAGATCCTTATGCTTGCAGAGCAAGTATTCTTAGTCACTGAGCTCTCTCCTGATATTTTTCATTATTATATAAAGTAGTGAAAATATACTCATGGTGATAATAAAACATTGTCTTTAATTATTGAAATAAGATTTCGAATATACTTTTCATAAATTATGTAAAAATTAATCCCCAAAATTTTATTTAAATAAACAATGAGTTAACCCTGGAGTTGTATAATTAACAACTTTGTAAAGTGCATAGCAACTTTTTCATCTTAAATTGAAAAATATGGTAAGCTAGGTAAGCAAATTTTATTTGTATAAACTGTTGATAAATGACATGGAAATTTCTTATAACTTAGGCATAATACACCATGCTTAGCACAAGATGAAAGTGGCAAGATCATGATCACACAGGAATGACAAATTCACACATTTACCACAAATAAGTTTTACTGTATCATTCTGTCCACTACCAAATGTCAGAACATGTGTGAGGCAAGAAGAAAATGAGTGACCCTTCAACAGAAAGCCCCAGATAAAATGAAATAGTATGCAAGATGAATGTGACACTCTCCAACATCTGCAGTAGCACAGACTTTGTTAAGAGAACGTTCAAAGAATGTTCCAGAGCTCCTTACAGCACTTCTCACTAAAACCAGAGGCCACACATTATTTAAAATGACATCATTCTTATCCCAATAATTAAAACTAAAATTCAACCATTAACTGTATTTTACTGTACTTCACTTTTAAAATGACCATTTTCTCTTGGTAAGTACAAAATTTCAGCAGGCATAGACAAAGGAAAATTAACTTAGCCATTTGAACCCTCATCACCTGGCTCAGTTAATCTTGGGTTTAGTTGTGTGGTTTTCTTTGGTTAAGGAGGGGTAAGAGGATGTAAAGTTTACTGCAACAGAGAGAAGCTTAGAAGACAACTGTGTGGTCCCCATAGAGTCTGCTCCTTCTGCCCGGATCTTGGAAAGAAAAGCAGACGTGGGCAAAGAGCAGTGCTCTCTATGACCAGCAATGGCTTACATCTGACATAAAACTAGAGAGAAACATGTCTATTGCAATGAGCAGCTGAGATTTGAAAGATGCATGTTTTGTGTCATAGTTTGGGTGTTAGGAGTTGACACTGTGGTCCAGTGCATCTTCAGGTCAGATAGCCAGACAAATTCTGAATTACATGTTTTGAAAGAGTAAAAAGTCTCAGGAGGGAATTTCAATTGAATCCATATTACTTATTCAAATATGAATAGCTTAAATTACACATTGCCTTTGACTCAAGCCAAAAGTATCAAAATAGAGGCTCACTTTAGCCTACATATGCAACTTGTGTCTAGGATACAGGCAGTAGATGTAAAACTGAAAAAAATTACTGAATAAATATTTGGAAGTATGGGAAAATTAAAAAGGAGATAAATGAAGAGAAGAGAGTTAAATGAGATGCATTTTTACTGCCCTTACAGACATTATCAAAACATTTTTAGAAGTTCTGTGCTTAATTTTTTTTTCAAAAATAGTTAAAGCATGAATAGGTTTGTAACTTTGTTTATTGCTTATTGAATAATACACTTGTTAGTTCTAATATGACTACTCTAGTTTAAGAAAAAAATAAAGAAGTATCCCATTCAGGTAGTACCAAAAATTGGAGGATTACTGGAAAAACCAAAATGCTAATGAGTTTGAAAACTAGATTTATTTCCATGATATACTCAACCACTGAATGTTAACTAGCCAATTTGAGATAGAGTCACTGAAATATTTATTGAGCAGTAGGAAGGACATATGAAATCTAAATATGTATGCATGTGTTTGAATCAATGGTGTATATTAATTAGTCAGTTAACAGAGGGCATTTTATCACTATGTCATTAAACCATATGTTGTCTTATCTAAAATTGTAACATATACAACACACAGCATGTCTTTTTATTTTATTTATTTATTAGACTGAAAAGAAATGGGAATGTTTTCTGTCTTTATTTTCACTAGTAGTTGAACCAGATTTTAGTCATATTTAGCTATTCAAACAGTAAATAAGCAAGCATAGAATGAGAAGAGATGGGTTGAAAATGTACTCCATAAGAAAGGAAGAAATTGAATAAGTCTTAGGAATGGATAGATGATTGATAAGATGGAGTACCATTAGACATGAAAGGTGTAGACATAGGTAGTAACAGTGTTGATGGGTAGAAAGAAAAAACTTTGGACCACTAAAAGGGTGGACAGCTAAGAATAATAACTGGTTGGAAGAATTTGAAAGTTATATGTTACTTATAATGAATAAGTAATATTAAATTATTCCCCAGGGTAACAGAGTATGTCTATAGCATATGCAAAACTATAGGCTTAGTCAACAATACATTTTATCTCTCTGTCTGTCTTTGTCTGTCTGTCTGTTTCCCTGTGTGTGTCTCTCTTTCTTAGTCTCTTTCTTTCTTATTTATTTATTTATTTATTTATTTATTTATTTATTTAAGATTCTGGCCACTGTCACCCCTCCCTCCTCTACTCCAAGTCACTTTCTTCCCTCATTCCCATTCACCAATCCAGTCCTCCTGTGTTTCTGTTGTGGAAAGGGCAGGTCTCCCATGAATATCAACAAAACATGGCATATCAAGTTGCAGTAAGACTAAGAACTTCTCCATGTATTAAGGCTGGGCAAGGTGACCCAGTGTGAGGAGTAGGGTCCCAAAAGCTAGGAAAAGAGTCAGAGATAACCCCTGCTCTCACTGTTATGAGTTCTACAAAAGGACCAAGCTACACAACTGTAACATATATGCAGAGGGCCAAGGTCAGTCCCATGAAGACTGATTGTTCATTCAGAATCTGTGAGCCATTATAAACCTAGGTTAGTTGATTCTGTGGGTTTTCTTTTGGTATCCTTGACCCCTCTGGCTCCTACAATCTTTTCTTCCCCCTACAGCAGGATACCCAGAGTTCTGTCTAATGTTTGGCTATGGATATCACCTTTTTCTATCACTTGCTGGGTGAAGGCCCTCTAATAACAACTGGGCTAGGCATCAATCTGGTCACAGAAGATGGCCAGCTCAGGCAACATATCCACTGTTGCTAGGAGTCTTAGCTGGGGTCATCCTTGTAGATTCCTGGGAGATTCCCCTGTGCCAGGTTTTTACCTGACCCTTAAATGCTTCCCCCTTTGCAGTAGTCTCTTTCAGTACTCTTCCCCTCTGAAGCCCCCATCTGATCTCTCATGTTTTCAACCCCATCTGCCTACAGTTCATTTATGAAATCTCTGCTTCACCTTCCCAGGGAAATCCAAGTGTCCTCCCTTGAGCCCTCCTTGTTATAGTCTCTTTGAGTCTGTGGATTGTATTATAGTTATCCTTTATTTTACAGCTAATATCTACTTATGAGAGAGTACATACAGTGATTGTCTTTCTGGGTCTGGATTAATTCACTTAGGATGATTTTTTTCTAGGTCTATCCATTTGCCTGTTGTCATTTTTAACAGCTGAGTAATACTCTACTCTATAAATGTACCACATTTTCTTTGTCCATTCCTTGGTTGAGGGACATCTAACTTTTTTTCTAGGTTCTGGATACTACAAATAAAACTGCTATGAAAATAGTTGATCAAGTTTCCTTATGGTATGATTGAGTATCCTTAAGTTCTTTATATATTTTGGAAATCAGCCCTCTGTCAGATATGGCATTGGTGAATATCTTTTCCCATTCTGTAGGCTACCATTTTGTCCTACTGACTGTCCTGGAGCTAGAGTTTTTCTCTCTGGATCCCACCAAGCCCCGGCAGTCCCATAGCCCACTTATAAAATAAACATACAGACACTTATATTATTTAAACTGCTTGGCCATTAGCTCAGGCCTACCACTGTCTAGCTCTTACTCTTATACTCAGTCCATTTCTGTTCATCTATATGTCGCCATGTGTTCCATGGCTTTACCTACTGCCTTTACATCATGCTCCCTGGACGGCAGGCTGGCGTCTCCTCCTTTCTGCCTTCCTGTTCTCTCAATTCTCCTCTCTGCTAGTCCTGCCTATACTTCCTGTCTGGCTACTGACCAATCAGTAGCCAGACAGGAATCATTCAATCATCTACAGCACTTCCCCTTTTTCTTTTTCTTTTTTTTTCAAAAAGGAAGGTTTTAACTTTAACATAGTAAAATTACATATAACAAAACAATTATCAAGCAAGAATTACAGTTACAATATTAAAGAAGATATCCTATCTATCTTATATTTGTGAGTCTAAGGTTTTATACCTAACTTATCTTTTATCATAACTGAGGAAATTATAACTATTCAGTCTTCAACCACATCAAAGACCCCAGAAGGATATATTATTGCTTGAGAAATGGGAGAAGGATGCAAGCAACTTTCAGGAGTCTTGTAGGGTAGACAGAGACAGCTGGCAGCCTGGACAGTCACCTAATGTTCTTTTGTAAAGTTGGGGCATCTGTCTTTAGCCCACAGGCCTAGAGTCTCTCAGTCATTTCTCTCTGTGTCCTGTAGAATGTCTGGCAGTTTCCTCTGCAAAGCAGGAACCTGAAGGACCGTTTTGCCAAGCAAAGTTAGTGGTCACCTTCCTATAGGTCCTGCATGTCCAACTGATCAAACAGTCCAGGCAGGCAAGAACAGTTTCTTACCCAAATTAGCTATTTTAGGGATGGCAATATCTCAGGACATTCTTTTACTGTTTTCGCTACCCTGGGTTTTTCATTTTTTCATATGAAGTTGAGTATTGATCTTTCAAAGTCTGTAAAGTATTGTATTGGGATTTTAATGGGGATTGCATTGAATCTGGATTGCTTTTGGTAAGCTGGTCATTTTTACTATGTTAATCCTTCTGATCCATGAGCATGGGAGATCTTTCTATCTCCTGATATCTTCTTCAATTTCTTTCTTCAAAGACTAGAAGTTCTCATCATAAAGGTCTTTCACTTGTTTGGTTAGGGTTACACCAAGATATTTTGTTATTTCAAGATATTGTGAATGGTGTTGATTTCCTGATTTCTTTCTTATCCCATTTATCATTTGTATATATGAAGGCTAATGCTTGTTTGTTTTTTTGTTTGTTTGTTTTTAGTTAATCTTATATACAGCCACCTTACTAAAGATGTTTATCAGCTGTAGGAGTTTCCTGGTGAAATTTTGGGGATTACTTGTGTATACTATCATATCATCTGTGAATAGTGATACTTTGACTTCCTCCTTTCTGATTTGTATCCCATTGATACTACTAAGCGTGTAGCCCCTTGACCTAGATTATATAAATTTGACATTGTAAAAGAATCCATGATTGTGTCCATAACAACACTGCCACCCAGAACACAGTAGATAGCTCCCCCAGGAAACGCTTATGAAGGCCATGGGCTGCCAAGAGTGTATCCTATGTACTACTATCACCAGTGTATGAACTGTCTGATCCTTTAGTTTAATAAGAAACAACCTATTATAGCCTCAATGTGCCCATCCCCCGTTTTGTCCCCCAAATAGGCAAAGAAACTCACAAGAGAAAAGGCAATGATGAAGGTATCATATCACCTGATTTCAAATCCTACCTCAGATCCATAGTAACTGAAACATGAAGGCTTTCATAAAAACTAGCACATAAACCAATGTTATACCAATGTCATAGAAAAAAGAGGCTCCTAAAGAAACCCATGACATTTATTTTGTTAAAGATTCCAAAAACATCCACTGGAGAAAAGCCAGTAACTTCAAAAATGATGCTGGGAAACTTGATGTCCACACATGGTTGACTGAAATTGGGTCCCTCTTGGTTACCTCAAATACAGGCACAGTCAAAACTTCATGAAAAGTATTCAAACAGTTCAGTAGATAATATTGATAACTGACAAATTTGTTTCTATGAAATTTGAAGGCATCTAAACATCAAGAAACAATTAACAAAGTGACAACCTATAAAGGCTATAAATTCTTCTAGCTACACAAATAAAAAGGAAATGATACATAGAATATAATATATAAAGAAATCAAAAAGTAAAAATAAAATACTATCAATATGTGATCCAATGAAAAAGCCACTTCTCAAGAGATGAAATATAAATGCAATATATAAAATAATGTCCAGCATCCTTAGTCATCAAGGAAATGCAAATAAAAACTCTACTAAGATTTCATTTATTCAGTCAGAAAGGTTATCACTAAGAAAATAAACAACAAATTTTGCTGAAGATTTCAAAGAAAATAAATTTTTCCAGCTTCTGTGGAAATAAACATAGTGGGTCCCAAAAACTAAACACAGAACTATCATATGACCCTGGAAATGGCAAAGGAATCTAAGACAGCATACTACAGAAATCCACATGAATTTGTACTATGTGTAGTATTCTTCCCATATACAGGCTGTGGGTCCAGCCTACAGGTGTCCACCAACAGCTGAATGGCATTGAAAATGTGAGATATACATACCAATTATTTTCATATGCTATTAATGGAACAAAATTGTCTTTGTATTTCTAAATATTATGCTATGAGCCTAACATGGCAGCTTGATCAATTTAACGCACTTTCTACCATGTGACCTTGATGTGATCACACAACCTTTATATGGTGACCACACCTGTTCTGGTTGCATTTCTGTTGCTATGACAAAAAAAAAAAAAAAAAAAAAATGTCCTGACAAAAATCAGCTTAGAGAGGAGTGATTTATTTAGGTTGCAGTTTCAGGTTATAGTCCATCAACTTGGGCAGCCACAGTGACAAAAGCTGGAGGCGCTGGTGATACAACACCAGTCAAGGGCCGAGACAGACAAACGCACATAGGCTGCCAGTTTCTGTTTCTTACTCAGGCGACTTCCCTCCCTCTTAGGCAATTCAGGGCCCAGCCCTCAAAATAGCACCACCTACAATGAGCTAGGCCTTCATTTCTTCATGCAGGCATGAAGCAATGAACAACCATGACAGTTCCCACAGACAGGTGCACAGCCCAACCTTACCTAGGTAATTACTCATAGAGATTCCCTTCCTGCATGACTTTATGTCATGCCAAGTTGACAGCGTAAACAAACGAGCGCAACGCAATTACCCCTTCTTATAGCTGCATAATGCAGTTAGGTCACCCTTCTCAGATTTAACATTAGTGTTACTACGTAAAGTAATGCTAAGCCAGATTTGTTACAAATGCATTCTGCATTTTCATTTGTGTCACATTTCTGAGACAACCAATGGCCTCTTTTTCCAATTCCATCATTCTTCGTTATGTTGTAATGTTTCACAGAGAGGTTTTCATAAATAAGAATTTAAATAAGAAGATGAATAAAGTTAATATTAAGACATCTAATAGCTGTAGCAGTTACTTTTCCTTTTCTGTGATAAAGTACCTTGACAAAAGCAACTTAAGGGAGAAAAGGTTTATTTTGACTCATATTTCAAGACTACTGTCCATGATGGTATAAGATTCACATTAGCAAGAATCTGAAGAATCTGGTCATACTGCTTCTGCAGTCATGAAATCTGCAGATGAATGTTTGCGTTCAGGTCACCTTTTGCCGTTTAGACATAACAGAATCCTAGCCCATAGAATAGTGTCACCCATAGTGGATAGGCCTTCCTACCTCTATTAACCTAATGAATATAATACTTCACAAGTATAGCCAGAGATCTATCTCTCAGGTGATTCTAGATCGATCAAATCAAATTGATACTGAGTTTAACATAAATTTATCCAATAACATGCATCTAGTAAGTCATTGCCAACAAACAACCAGTATAGTCATTCCAGAGCATCTCCACTGAATATCAGCCTGGAGAAAAGCAATTAAAAGAAAATTCAGGATGGGAGACTATAATTTCTCATTGCTTCTCAGCCTTTTGGCTATGATCAAGTGTAGGGAATTATAATTTCTTTTATAAGTGTGATCAAATTCATTGAAACTTTAAAGTATGTGAATTCTGTAAAATCATAATGAGGACTTATTTAAGAATACATACATGTATTTTGTTATGATTAGCCCCTTAACCATAACAGGTATATGTGATATTAAATAATTCATACATGAAACATTCATATAAAATTCCAAGCTAAATGTTTGAAACAAAAGTCCATAAAGGGAATATATTTCTGCTATGTAAAGGTTTTCTCAGCAACCAAGGTTCTTACTCTCTAATGAATAAATATTTTTACCTCTGTTTAGACCAGACACTGAATATACATCAAAGACCTTGCAGCAAAGTGAACTGAATTAAAGAGATAAGGCAACGCTCCTCTTGGGAAAACTGCTAAGTAATTGCACCCATTAGCTGTGAATTTTCAACAGGTGCTGCCTAAATGTTATATAGTGTCCACCTAGTATTCAATAATGTATCTTAGTTGTGAGTCACTGTGGCAAATTGTGTACCAATACATTTACTTTGAGTGGAATTACTGCACCTTGCTGCAAATAAATACAGATAGACATGTCATTTGGTAAGTGTTAAGGGGAACCACATTAATTATCACCAGAAATGTCCCTCCAGAAATCACTTTTGTCAATAATCCTATCTCAACTGAGAGGAACGGGAGGTAACGGCATTCAATTTAAGCAATGTGTTGCTGAAAACGAGTTTTGGAGAAGGCAGAGACTGGATCCAGAAGCTACAGAACAGCCTTCTTGCTTGTGGTGTACAAATGTGCAGGTAAAGAAGGTCAGTTCTGTATCCTCACAATGAGTCTTTTCAAAATATGAATTGTGTAGGAATATATGAATATGAAGACATTTTTGGTCAATTCCTTGCCATCACCAAAAAAAAAAAAAAAAAAGCTGTAATTTTCCCTCTTGCCTTTCAGAGCCTAAGTGAAAAGGCCTAGGAAAGTAATTTAAAATATATTTTGATGGGATACTGAAAATAAAATGGATGATTCCACAAAGAAAAATATTTGAACTTTTTAAATAACTGAAATGCATATAAAGGAATTAACAAAATGTGTGCATTACAAAGTAATTCAACTTGTTAGATATGAACTTTTTTACTCAAAGAGCATTTAAAAATTTAGAAATATGATATAAAAGAGAAAAGAGGCATAAGAATATCATTTTATAATGAACAATCAGTGATAGCTCAGTGGTTAATTTTTATCTGAGGCTGCATAAGACATGACTTTATTTAAAATACATATAATTACCCACTAAACTGAGAAAGAAAGGTGGAAGAGCAAGAAAATAAATGAAAATGCAAAGCACATTGAAGATAACAGAAATAGTGAGATGTGGGCAGAATTCAGAACAGCCTGTTTTGAGTGGTAACAATCCTAAATTTTTTTGTCTTCTTTTAGTATTTAATCAAACACTTGAACCAGTAGCTTGTTCTATCAAAGTTATGGTTTCAGTTCACATTTATCTATGTTCTATGTTGACAAGTCATGATTATTTGCAGTGAAATAGACACCTCATTATCAGATGTATGTGGTCATGTTCTCTGATGACCAGGATGGACCCACCAAATGTGATGTAGAGTGCCATCAGAAGTCTTTGTTGTGTTTGGCCCATATTTTCTTTTTATTTATGTCTTTTCCCAATTTTATCATATTATCAAATTATGACCATGAACCAAACACAAACCTGAAACATTTTTTCACCACTTCAGCTGAGAAATACTTATTGTCTGAGAAATAGTTATTGTCTAAAACATTTTTTCAAATATTTTAAGAGCTGTAGAAAGTGAATGCATTATAATTGTAGGAAGGCCTGAAATACTAGTCAGAAGAGAGAAAATGAAAATCATATTCTGAACAATTCCCATTCCCTTAGGAGAAGTATACTTTTTTCCAAGTGAATGAAAATACATAACTGTTGTCAGAAGATTTCCTATATCCTAGCCTGCTGGCAGTCGGGACAAATCTCTCCCATTCACATTCCCCAAATAAACACACAAAGGCTTATATTAATTATAACTGCATGGTCATGGCTCAAGCTTTTTGCTAGCTAGCTCTTATATCTTAAATTAGCCCATAACTATTAATCTATGTATTGCCACATGTTCTATGGCTTTACCTGCGACCCATTACATGTTGCTCCATGGGCAGCTCACTGGCATTACACCTCTCCTTCTTGTCTCTCACTTTGAATTTCCCTCCTGCCTCTAAGCTGGTTTACCATAGGCCAAACGGCTTTATTTATCAACCAATCAGAGCAACACATATTCACAGTGTACAGAAAGACATACCCCATCACTTCCCCTTTTCTGTCTAAACAAAAGGAAGGTTTTAACTTTAACCTATTAAAATTACATATAACAAAACAATTATCAAGCAAGAATTATAGTTACAATATCTAGTCTATTAATAGTAAAGAAAAAATTTTCTATCTATCCTATATTTGTAAGTCTAAGGTTTCATATCTAATTTATCTTTTATCATAACCAAGGAAAATTATAATCATAACTATCTAGTCTTCAACTAAATCAAAGACTCCAGAGGATATACTATTACCTAAGTTAACAGGAAATACATTGTAAGCAACTTCCAAAAATCTAGAATGACAGAGACAGCTGCCTGCCTGGATAGTCATCCAAAGTTTTTCTGTAACGTTGGGACATCCATCTTCCGCCCATAGGCCTAGTCTCTCAGTCATTTTTTTCTCTGTGTCCTGTAGAATGTCTGGCAGTCTCCTCTGTGAAGCAGGAACCTGAAGGACCATCTCACCTTGCAAAGTTCAGTGGTTACCTTTCCATGGGTCTTACATGTCCAGTTGACACAACATTTTGTCAAACAGTCTAGGCAAGAACAGTTTCTTGCCCAAATGGCTATTTTTGCCAAGAAGGAGATAAACTCCATATAGAGTGTCTGTGATGCCCACCTTTCTCTTTGAATTAAATCGATGCTGCCAAAAGCAGACATGTCTTACTGTCCAGAAAAGTCTAAATTTTTAAAACATTTTAAATGCCATATTCTGTAGGTCTTTGAAGTGTTTGAAGATTACCTACCTAATTGAATTATATATATGTATACCTAGAAAACAACATGACTATAAGTTTGACTATCATAGAAGACTAATTATTAATCTGTATTTCTTAATTATCCATTACAATCTAAATGAGTTACATAAACATAATACCTCAAATGAGAATAGAAATATATATACAGTATAACAAAATTAAGTTTAAACTCGTATCAATAAACTAAAATCTGTAGCATTGTAAAACATTTCAAACAAGTTGTTGCTCTTTAAAAGTAGATTCAATAATCTACCCTTTCATTCTATCATATCTATACTATCCCCTTTTCTTCTTTAGAAACAGATTGCCTTTATATCAACTCCCTTTAAATAAAAATAAACATTTATAAACAATATTTTGAGAATTTGGGCGTAGCTTCTCATACTACTTCTTGCTGGTGGGGGGCACTGGTAAACTTATGGGGATTCTGAGGAAATTAAGAATTATGGTCAAGTCCTGACTGGAGTAGTCTGTGATGCTTCATTGTCTGAGCCAATTGCCTTGAAGCTGATTTTGCAGATTGAATCATCTGGAGACCTCTCAGGGGGTCTTCCTTGATCAAACCATATGAGCCTGGAAGCAATCCACAGGTTCTTATCTTCTGTAGAAGCAAAAGCAGAACCTCTTTTCCAAAGCAATGTATCCTTAGACATAAATTTTGAAATCAAGATATCTCTAAAATATACATATTGATTTAACTCAGCAGCTTTTACAATCAAATGTCTCTCTACAATTAAAATTTTCAAAGACAATATAATCCAGACTCTCTGTAATATCCATCTTTATGTGGCTTATTTTTTTTTTACATTATTTTTACTGTCTCTTTAAAGACTTTATTTTTTAAAACTTTCTATTTCTTTATATAACTGTCTATATTCATTTTCTTCTCTCATCCAAGCCTATGTACATTTTTACACACACTATAAACCATTTAAAGTCTTACTCCATCTGAATCTGCCTTATTGCGAATCTATTGCTTTAAACTGCAGTGGTCAGTACTAAAGCGGCAACGTTGGTTGCTGACTCCACCCATCTCAGCTTTTCAACATGGTAGAGATAATTCAACACCAGCTCTGGGAGCCATGCTATCTGCTGACTCTGGGAAGCCGTGGGTCTATGCTTTTATCAAAGCAGCATATAGCCCAGAAACCTCTTTTTTTGTCTGTACTAGCAAAGGCTAAATCCACCATGCAGTGTAATGTGTGGCTTGGAGATGCCTATGTATACTGCAGCAGAATCCACCCTGCTGCAGGTCAAGCCCGGATGCCAAGAACCCACCATAGAGTAGCTCAAGCCCACAGGCTGTGACTGGCCCAAGAGAGACATCTAAGAAGCTGTTTTTAGCTCTGTTTTAGAATCTTTCTTTTTTTTTTTTTTTTTTAAGCTTTCTCAGGTTTTAGATGAAAACTCTTGCTCTACATTTTGGCGCCCCATAACAGTTTTATATAGTAACTGTTTACCTTTATGGCTGGTGACATCTCGTTGCCACCGAGATATCTTAACCTGTACTGAACAGCAAACATTAGCCACTTGACACATTAGTTATTTCAATACTTTATTTACATTGCCAATAAATCTGAAATGCCAATAAAAACTTAAATTAGCTTCTTGAACTTACATGATACAACTATTTCCTCAGTAAAGAGGATTTATTTGGCTCCCAACAATTTATAGTTGAATTTTCACTCTTTGTTTCTTAGTTTGTTCTCATAAATAAGACCCAATAATTATTTTTATACATACGTGTCTTTATATAATTATATTACATTAAAAAAATCAAATGTGATAAAGTTAGTATTCTGATTTTGAGTTGTAGAAATTGTTGCTCCCTCAGCATTTACAATTCTACAGTTTTCACAGGCATATGTGTCTATTAAGTGTTTTCAACACTAGTAACCCCACATTTGAAAGTTATGGATTTAATAGCCCTGATCATATCAAAAGACTGAGTGTATGTCTATTCTGACTCTGAGTGAAGTCTTATTCCTTGTGTTATGAATTCTCATTTACAAAATTACTAATGAATTTTATTTTCACTTGATTTTTTAAACTTCATAACTCAACAAATTAACCTGATTGTTTTAAGAAGTCAAAATATATAGATCTGCACCTTTTGAATAAATTGCAAAACAGACATCTTAAACAAAATTAGGAAGATGGAAATATTTCTGTTGTATATGTGGAACTGGGTCATCAAGTCTGTGTTCAGAGTGTTAAGCATTAGGCAAAACTTCCTAGATAAGTGGGAAACTGAATTCATATAAGCAAATGATGGCCATACCTATCTGTTTTAGGAGATGATCTTCCAAACATTCCCATTTTGAATGCTTTCATTTAAAAATTATTCCTGAAAAAGAAAAACTGCCACTGTAAACATTTATTGTCCAAATAATATTTGTTTGAACAAATCAATGAATGAGATAGGTCTAAGAAAACAAAGCGTCTATTTATTACCACATCATGGAAATAAGTTTCTGCTTCAATGCTAAAGCAGTCACATTCTCATGAGGAATCACTTTTTAATCAAGAAAAAAAAAAACTCTCACCAAAATCTTGAGGGAATACATTAGGAGGGCTAGTTTCAGTCATATTTAAAATTCAGACTCAGGTAAGAATTATCTCACTAGCCAAGGAGGCTTAACATGAACAGGTCTCTGTAACCTTCTCCCCTAAGTCATCCAAAACAAGAGTGAAGAATTTTTGTTCAATTTCTCACAGTCAATATAAAAAGCAATGTGAAATTCAAAGAATATCCTAATGGCCCAATGTTATAGGCAATTAAACTAGTCTTTCCTCATAGAGTTAAAACTGAACTTCAGCTATAGAAATTAAATAAATAAAATGAAGAGATAAACAAAATCTACTACAGAATTGATTGTTTATTTCCACAGGTGAGGGAAAGAATGGTTTTAAAGGAGACATAAAATATTCATAAGCAGCTAGAAATACCTAATATTGCTACAACTGTAGTTCCATGTCTTCTTGTTGCAACAAAATGTCTGGTAAAAGTACCTTAAAGGAGGAAGGGTTTATCCCATCTCACAGTTCAAGAGCACAGGCCATTGTGGTTGAAAGTGATAGTGGCAGGAGTCAGAGGCTGCTGGTCACACAAAACCTCAGTAAGGAGGCGTGAGCAGTGCACAGCCGGACTGCACAGATTGTTTTCTCTTTTCTATTCTGTCTGGAGGACCTCAGCCCAGACAACAGTTTCACCAGTGAGTGTATCCATATCCAATACACTGATCTAGGAAACACCTTATACACACACCCATACATTTTTTCACATCCTGATTCTAAATCACATCAAGTTGGCAATCAGTGTTGGTCATCACCATGGTTAAACTTAATGGTGAAGGAAAGCATTGCAAATTCATTGTTATAAGAGAAGTCAAGTCATCCTGCAAGTCTACACTCTCCCATAAGCGTATACCAGCAATCATAAGTAAGATTTGGTATCATTTTATATGGTTATTTTGCTGAGCCCAGAATGAAAGCACATATTACGTTCTATGTGTTAGCACAGGAACATAACAAATAAGATGCCCTCGAGAGAATAACCATCCATGTTGTTCTCTTCATGTGGCAAAAGCTCAAAGTTAACCATATATCCAAGACAACTCCACATCAAAACATTATGACTTCCATGTATATTTCCTGATTACAGCTGTTATTTTTAATTGTGAGGAGAAAAGGAAAGAAAAGAAAAAAAGAACAGATAAGAAGAGAAAAAGATATGGGCTGGGAAGAGTGAGGTAACGTTTTTAACAAATCAGTTCTGCTAACAAAGTTCATGTGAACTTTCTAAATGGTATTGTGAGCTGTTGCTGAGTTTCCCCTACCAAGCATATAATATGTCTTATAGACATATTATAAAAGAGTTTATCAAAAGAAAATTTCAAATTTGCTTTCAAAGACATTTTTACGAGTACAAATATTTTCAAGTTGTTCATATAAATTGTAAATACTTTAATAGCTTGTTTTATCACATTTTACTGTAGCATTTTTTTAAAAAAAAAGATTTGAAAAGAGAAACGTCTAATTTCTCTATTACCATTCTGTAACTTAAAGAACTTTAATATTACATCTTAAAGTATTTGAGATATAAAGAAGAAATTGAAGGGAGAATATTGTTTAAAACTGACCTTGGCTTTGGGTGAGTATTTTAAATAATTTTATTCTAATTAAAAGCAAGGGAACAGGGAAATAGCCTGGTCAGTAAAGTGAAATTGGAGTAAAATCTTTTGTAGCTCAAGATATTCTTAGCTGTAAATTAACAAGGGTTTCAGTTTTTGTTTTGCTTGTTTATTTGTTTTTAGTAATGGTGTTTTTAAACCTTAGCTATCATCTCATGCCAGACTGTTATTTTCTTGTTGTAGCAGGTCCACTAATGCTTTCATTGTCCCTCTCATAAGCACAGCTCTTAAAGAAAAGTCAAGACACATTTAATACACACGTTAAAGATCATGATAAGGCCCAGAGAAGAAGCTCTCTCATGTCCTCATTCATATAAGAAATCAACAAAGGTTCGTCTCATGGAAGTAGAGAAGGAAATATTGGGTACTAACGTTGGGGTAGATGAGGATGGGGGATTCTTGGAGGAGTATTCATGCAGGAATATAAAATATTTGTCAGATAAGAGGGATAAAAATCATGAGATCTGTTGTGCAGTATGGTGGATGATTAGTGTGAAGTGAATAAAGAATAAATGTCCTTACCATTAAGGCAGCAAGTATGTGCTCCTGTAAGTCTTGTCATTCTACAGAGCTTACACAACATTTTCCTGCACATGGCAAATCCATTATTAGTTGGTTATTTGCTCAGTCTGCTTCTGATCTACTCTGCATATGTCTGGCAATACTGTTCTTATGACATTGTTATTTCTTCTCTTTATGGTAGCCCAAATGGTCTTTCCTCATCAGCCTTTAAGTACCATGTAAGCTTGTTTAATGCCCCCAGGAATGTTTCTAAGAGCTCTGGCGTAGGTCTTGCTCTGTATCCTCGCTGCCAAGCAGCCCTTCTTGCTCTTAGCTACTGCTGATCCTTCCTATTCTGTGGCATAGATTTCTGCTGTTGTTGCTTTCTGCTTCTTGTTTGTTTGACTTTTTTAATTGATTCTTTGTGAATTTCATATTGTGCATCCCTAGCTCATTCATTTCCCCTTCATATTTGCCCTCTACTCTTGCAACATTCCCCCCTAAAGAAAAAAGAAAGAAAAGAAAATTTAAAGAAAAACAAAACCAAAAACAATCAAACTAACATACATAAATACATACATACACACATACATACATACATAAATGTCTCGGTGTGTAAGCTTTAGTGTGACATAGTGAGTCACACAGTATACTCTTTAGTCCATATATCTTTACTTGTAAGTGTTCATTACAATGAGTCATTGGTCTAGTTCAAGACCTCTGGCTTTGACATTGTGGATTCCAGGTCCTCACTGGGTTTATTCTTGGATATCCTGTTGTTGACTTGTGTCATGGATGCCCTGCAGCTTTGACTCTGCAGATCTGACTCATTCACATGCTCCAGTAGTTCATAGATGAGGTGGATGTTGGTATAGACCAACTCATAGCCCTATTTCTGGGCCTGGGTTGTAGCTGGGTTGGTCAGCCTGCCAGCTTTCCCTCATCAACACCACCAGGATGAGCTCTCCAGCATTGCCCTGGCTAGGTCATCCACTGCAGCAGGCAGCAAGGAGCAGGGCCTGTTCTCTGCCCACATGCCCCCAGGGTGGCTTACCCACAGCACCAGGGCCATCTCTACTGTTTTGCCCAGGTGAGGCACAGGGCCAGCTATCCTGGTTTCATGCCCCTGAAGCCAACTTCCCTGCCTACTGAAGCAGGGTGGGGGGTGTTGGTGGGAGTCAGCTCTTCTTCTCTCATTCCCTCAGGGGCAACTTACCCACACCCACACCACCAGGCAAGGTTTTGCCCAGGTAAGGTGCAGGGCCTGCTCTCCCGAGTGCTGCAGCTGGTGAGGAACAGGGACAGCTCTCCCACTTTCATGACCTCAGGGCCAGCTCTTCCTGCTCATGACAGGCTTGGAGGAGCAGGATATGATGAAGAGCATGGAGCCAGATTACCTGAGCTCTGTGGCTTAGACTTCTATCACTCTCCTCAGTAGGATTCCTCCATGATTACCAATGTTTGGGAATCTACTAAGAGTATAGAATTACTGAATTCCAGTACTGCCATAAGCCCACTCCACTACTAAAGCAGCATGCACCAGGCCTGCATGGGTCTGCACTAGGTCCTTTGGATATACATATATGGCTTCCAGTATACTGTTTTGGGGGATTTCTGAATGTGTGAACAAGTGAGTCTCTGATTCTTGTGTCTTCTCCTGCACTCTTTTCATTCTGGTTGTTTGTTTTGTTCAATTTTTATGTGTTAGTTTTTGTTTTATCTTTTGTATTTTATTTTATTATCCCTTAGAAGCCAGTTTGTTTACTAATGAGTCACAAAAAAGGAGTGGATCCAGATGAGAAGGGATGTGTGGAGGAATGGGGAGGAGTAAAAGGTAGGGGAAACTGTAATCAGGATATATTATGTGAGAAAAAAATCTATTTCTGATATATGGGGAAAAAATAAATTGCATTTTTGTTAAATTTTCATGTAAAATGAAATATAAGTACAATGAACAAGTTACTTACAAGGACTACTGGTATGTGATATTATTCCTGGGGAGATGTGAAGAAATATCAAACAATTTAAGATAAGGAACCAATGACAGACTAAAGTATGGATGCCACCAAAGCCCAATTTTGGTGAACCAATGGGTTTTATCGGGGTTGCTTAAAGGAATACAGGTTAGGAACTATTTTGCTTGCAGGAACAGAAATGACTCAGCTTCCCAGTGAATCTCTATGTCTGTCTGCCATCTTACTGTATGAGTGCTAGGAATACAGATAAGTTCTACCCCATCTAGTGTCTTTATATGGAGTCTCAGAATCTAACTAAGGTCATTATCTATAATGCAAGTAGATTTACCTGATGGACCTCACTGAGCCACAGGAGGCAACTTTTATAACAGGTTACCCATTAGATGGCATAGTTTCTGAAATTAGAATCCTTGAGGCAATATTTAAAGACCAAATTACTTACTATTGCATATTTATCAGTTGTTCATTATTTATTTACAAGCTAGTTCAGTTCAATGTCATGATGGAGCATCACATTGACTGGCAATATCACTCTATCTACTACTACAACTTAAGCTTACTCCCTCCACAAGCCTGTACTCATTACTTCTTTAAAATTCAAATATGTGTTTTCCCCTTCAATATTTAACCCTTCTCTCTACTTTTAAATAGCTTCTTTGTTCCCATTTGAGGTCTAGGTTCTTCTAAAGCAGTGGTTCTCAACCTGTGGTTCTCAATTACTTTTGGGTCACATATCAGATGTCCTTCAAAAAAATATTTACAATTAGAACTCATAACAGTAGCAAAACTGAAGTTAAGAAGTAGCAATGAAATAATTTTATGGTTGGGGGCCACCACAACATGAGGAACTGTATAAAAGTATCACAACAATAGGAAAGCTGAGAGCTACTGTTCTAAGGTATTTGATGTCTCTCAACTAGCAGCAGTGGAACACACACAAATCCTTATCCACTGGTCACAGTTTCCCAGGATAATTCACAATCTACAGAAGAAAAAATGAATAAAGTCTAGAATTGTGTAATTATTGCTGATATAAAAAAAGAGATACCTGGATAGGTCCCCAACCCTCAGAGCAGAGGAGACTCAAAAGATTCAAAGATATGGAACCATAACCCTGATCACATCTTGCTCCTTGGAAATAAGCCTTTTCAGAAGCCAATATTTAACTCTGAAATTTTCAGTCAAGGAGCTATGTTCTCTACATGGCTGGATTTGGATACTTGCAATTGAAAACATGTCACCTTAATTGCTCATGGACACCTTTCTCCCTTAAGCTCATTTTGACTATTTTCCTATTAATCATTTCTTTGGCTGTTAAGCATAGTGTAGTAGAAAAGTCCACAGTTATCTACGTGTTGCCCCTTTAATAGCAGCTTTAACAATAGAAAATCAGTTTGGGTATTTATAATTTCCCAGTCATAGTTTTAATGATCAGCTTGACATAGCCTTGTGGCATCTGAGATGGAAGACTTGGTTGAGGAATTATTTAGGTCAGATTGGCCTGTCCACATGTTGTACTTGCTTTGGGGGTGGAGCTAGCACACTATGGGCAACTTATCCACCAAAAAGTAGTTCTGGCATCTATAAGAAAGCTAGCTAAGCATGAGTCTGTGAATGTGCCAGAGAGAGAGAAAGAGTCAGCAAACTGCATTCCTCCCCGGTTCCTCCCTCCAGGTTCCTGCTATGAATTCCCTCAATGATGAACTGTGCCAGGGAAGTGAAAGCCCCAGATAAACTTTCTTTCCCAGGGTGGTTTTGGTCAAAGTGTTATGTCACAACCACAACATCAACAAGCAATCTAGAATAGTACCTAATTAGACAACAAGCTTCTAAAGTCATAAAGAAAGTCTTCTGTTGTATTTTCTTTCTTTCAAAAATTAATATACCAATTGGTATTTAAAACTAAAATGTTGGCAAATATCAACAAATGATGTGAACAATGAAAACAGCAAGTTTTAACTTACGAGCAGTAACCTGATATACATGCTAGTTAATAGATAAAATAGAACTTAACTGATAATGAACTTTCTTGGTACTGCAGTCATTCATTGGTTTGATGGTATGGTAAATCATCACCATAAAGAGATTGTGTTTAATACATCTTTTCCAATTATACATTAATCAATTTCATTATTTTGTTTCAATATTTTAGTGACAAATTGCTCTTACAAGCAATATATAAAATAAGTGTAAATAATAAGTATATAAAGATCACTTTGTAATTGCAAAAAAGATTTTATGATTTGACTCCAGATATCACAAGTTGGTAGTAAAAAATATCATTCATTAAACATTTAAATATCAATGTTTTTCTGAAAATATTGCTTAGCTCTTCTTCAGAACATTATATCTGCCATAAAGAGAAAGAACATAATAGAGTAGATAGCTTTAAATTTGTAATAAGTCTAAAATGTTGAACTGCATTTATAATTTAATGTATATATTTCTCCTCTTCTATTTTACATTGGGTAGAAATCATTTTTCTTTTCCTTATGAACCTTAATTCAAAAAAATATTAACTTACTACGTACACTAAATCAAGAAGTCTGCAATGCATTTGAAAAAGGATGGCTGATGGCAGAGAGGTTCTCTGCTCTTGGGAAACTAACTGTCTAGCCAGTATGGGTTTATGTAAGAAATCATTTCAAAATACTTAGAGTGACCTAAAGTTAATTTCAGAATCCTACCAAAGTACATGAAAGGGTAAATATGTTATCTAATTTGGGTATAAGTTAAATCACTACTGCAGACAGCTGAAAGAGAGTTTCTGTGGTAGGAGGAGAGTATGTAGGATGGAGAGAATAATAACAGCCTCTAGAATGGACTGAAATGTACCCACAGGCAATGCCTGTGTTGTATGGTACACAGCTCTACTTTAATAGAATTAAATTATGTGTGCAGAAATGTAAATTAAGCATTTATGATTTCTGAATTTTCAGTATTTCTCTAGATGAGCTAGGCCATTTGGGGCCAGAGCTTCACATAAAAACAGACAAATAAATTTTTTTTGACAAATAAATTTAAAAAATGCACTGTATCAGTTTGGAATATTACTGCTAGTATATTAGAAATCTTGGCCTTTGTCCATCATTCCTTGGGTTTTTACGAATAGGTTAATATGTTGAAAAATGCAAGAAAATACATGTGAATTCAATACTTTCTTTTTCCTCAAATCAAACGTAAAATCCCATATTTTACAGGTCAGTCCAGATTAAGCCATTCATTAAGTAAGTGTTCAGTGGGAATGGGCAGACACAGAAAGAAATAGAATAAAATATGCATGCAACATTTTATATACATAACTTCATTAATTCTAATGAGGAAGGTGGTATCTTGGGTAATATAATTGGGAAGACACTGAAGATTGAGATATTTAAATTACTTGTTTACTTAAACATAAAATTTTTCATATACATTAAAATTTTAATACATTGAAGGGTGAATGACAGTTTCTGTACCCATGTTGATCAATTTGTCATAAAACTTTCATAATAGAATGTGTATTTCAAGTTTTTATGACAAACTCATTGGTTGGTAAGGTTGAGGTATGCATTTGTGCATTTTATATTCAGGCTAATATACATCAGAGTCAGTATAAAATTGCACACATACATTGATTATTAAAACTTTTATTGCCGGGCGGTGGTGGCGCACGCCTTTAATCCCAGCACTCGGGAGGCAGAGCTAGGCAGATCTCTATGAGTTCAAGGCCAGCCTGGTCTCCAAAGCGAGTTCCAGGAAAGGCACAAAGCTACACAGAGGAAACCCTATCTCGAAAAACCAAAAAAAAAAAATTATTAAGGCTCCAAAGCTACACAGAGAAACTCTGTCTCAAAAAAAAAAAAGCTTTTATTAGCCACGCATAGTAAGACTACACAATCTGTGTGTGTGTGTGTGTGTGTGTGTGTGTGTATGTCTATGTCACAGGCTCTTCATAAAGCAAACTATCAATTGTAAAATAAACAAAGGTATAGCCTGTGAACACATGAGAAAATCTTATCAATATGTAGACAATGATGTGCTACTACAGAAAACCATTTTGTTTATAGATCATATTGTCGTGACAAAGCCATCAAGTGTTAGAAAATGATTCCTCTATTTTGAGAAACAGCTTGTAAGATATGACAACACACACTGAAAATTTTGTCCTTTCAAATATGGCTTCAGTGGCCTACAATATTATTATTATATACTGTACTAAGTTCGCTTAAACAAGATTCCATTTCATAGCCTACTAGGCCAGTGATGTGTCTGTTTTGTTTGTATATCTTTCTTCATCAGTTTCATTATTCTGCTGTGGTTATTCTTTAAAATATATGTTATAATCATTTTTTGTTTAACGCACAATAACTGTTCAAATTTTTATAAAACTCACAAGAAAATTTTATTACTTAACTTTCCTAAAATGAAAAATGACAGGGCAAGAGTAGTCCTACTATTTACAGAATTTATTCTGTAGTGTTATGTAGTGTAGTTTTTTTTCTTTAGAGAAATGAAATATCTCATTGCTTATGGAAAAATCAGAAGGCATATGATTCTGGTTCAAAATATATTATAAATCAGTGACAAATTTTACTGGGCAGTATATATACCCAAGGAAATGTTCTGTATGATTGAAATATGGACTCCAAGAAAGGTAAAAGAATTGGGGGAGTAACCAGAACTCTACTTCTCAAACTTAATGAGATGAGATTTCCCTTGCACATTAAAGAAAGTTCTGGAATACTGGCCTTACTCTGATGAGCATCTTCACAAACTGCAGGTCTGGGACAGGAAGGCTCACACTAGGATTCTACAAGTATAGTGCCAGTCAAATTACTTTTTCAATAAGGTTTGTTTGTTTGTTTGTTTGGGGGACATTTTTTGTACTCTAAAATAAATTTTGCTGTGTGAATATTTTCTTTATTTTCATAAGGCATATCTAAAAGATTTGCTATGAAGCATGATTCATGAATATCATGAATATGACATGTTTATTAATTTTTCTAATCACTATTACTGGTGAATAGAAATAATACTACTTTTGAAAATTGAATTTATAAAATGTCCTTTCATGGAACTCACTGTTGAGGTCCAGTAGGTTTTGTTTGACCTTCTAGTGCTTCTCAAGGTAACTTACTATCTGTGAAAGTGATAGCTAACTATTTTAATGGTGTCTTAGGGCATTTAATCACTCCCTCAGAAGCATGAATAATGCCATTAGTCATCATCTTTGCCTCTACCATAGAATTCACTAAAATTATTTCGACAAAATTTTAATTATATGATACATTTACACAATGTTATTCATTGGGAAAATATCTCCTGCTCACATAAGTAGGAAAAATGTTAGGAAAATGGCAGGTTAAGCTAGACAAGCCTTGATAGTCATAAAAGACCACAGACTATTTTTCTTTTTGGTTTTTTGAAACAGAGTTTCACTGTGTAGTCCTGGCTGTTCTGGAACTCACTATTGTAGACCAGGCTGGCCTCAAACTCACAAAGATCTGCCTGCCTCTGCCTCTCCAGTGCTGGAATTAAAGGCATGTGCTGCCACTGCCCAGTTTAAGACTTTAGACTTTTAATATCGTAAGACCTTATTATGTGACTCCTTGAGTTTAATATTATATGTAATATATCTATAGATAATTCATTGCTTTATATCACCAATTCTCCCTAAATTTAATTTGTACCATAAGTGAGTTAATTAAAAATGGTTATTGATTGGTCATATTTTCTAATAATTAGCTCTTCCAAAACCATTCTTTTCTCCATGGATTTGAGAAAACACTTAAAGTAAAAATGTAAATTTTTATTATAATTTTATATTATAGGATTTTTGTTATTTCATTAAGGCAATTGGGGGGGGCATTTTCAAGACAGTTTCTCTGTGTAGCACTGATTGTCCTGAACTCACTCTGTAGACCAGGCTGGCCTGGAATTCACAGAGATCCACCTTCATCTACCTTCTGAGTGCTGAGATTAAAGGCATTTTTATGTACTTAATGTATATTATCTGTTTGGGTTGTTTTGTAGTTGTGATCTGTTAATCCTCCATTCAGAGATACTCTCACTTAACCTTCAGTCAGTACTGTGATATAAATGTACACACAATAAGTCAATATCAATTGGTACCATTACTACTGATATAATTTCTTGCTTTAGTTTGTTTACATTATTTTTTCAAATATCCCTTGGACATAGTATGTAGTCACATTCTTTTAAATATTGGCTGTGGATCTCTATTGTGTCCTGATAAACTCATGTCATATACATTTATTATAATGAATAGTTTGTTTTCCTTGTTTTTTTCTAAATTAACTACTTTTTTATGCTTTCATATTTCCTAATGTTATATATAAAATAATCTTTTTCATATAATTAGATATAATTTGAAAAGCTAAGTAGTAACTTTTAAAACTTTTTTTGTCAGAATTGATTGGTCTCTAGTGTAACCTTCTCTTCCAATACTATACTTATACTCTCATTTTAAAGACTTTTGTTTGGACTTTCAACTTTATGTCTGGAAGTTTACAGACTTTTAACTTTTAACCTGCATTTCTATAGCCTGAAATACAAAGATTAATTGATAATTAAATACTGAGTGTTAAAATAATGCAATATTCAATTGTTTAAAAACACTCAGTAATTAGAATAAAACAGAATATTCAATACTATCAAATATGTATGTAGTTTACCTTCATTTAATGAAAGAAGTTGTGATCTGGGAATTATTTTAGGTTATTCTGTTAATCCCAATTTCATATTAATTTTATTAATTTGCATTCTTTGTTCAATTTGTTGGTTCCCTTTTTTTTGTCCCCATCATCTTTTCAGTGTTGGGGTCAGTGAGAAGTCCCATAAAAGACCACAAGTCACGTATACAATCAACAAGAGCGTTTAATAAAAAATTCCAGCATGCAGAGGTCAACCATCTGACACAGTGGCAAATGGTGATCCTGAGAAGCTCAAAGGCTCTTTTTAAGCAGGATTAGGGGAATTCCAGCTGTGGTTAAGTGTACTTTGAAGAGATTGGGTATGGACCCTTACTGGTACAGGAATCATTTTATGATTGGCTCATGACATCTGGTCAGCAACTGTGGTTGCAGTGTCAGGAATCTGTCTGCTGTGTCAGGGGTCTATTTGACTGAACATAGCAAGAACAGTTCCTGCTTGTGGCCAGGTAGGACTGTGATTGGCTACCAGACAGGACGTACTACCTGAGGATCTGATAGAAACCAGACATGAGTCAACATAGGATGGTGGGGTAATATGGGGCAGAGGTCTTAGCAAACTGGACCCTTGGGAAAAAAAAAACAAAAAACAAAATGAAACAAACAGGAAAAAAACCCTGGCCCTTTTACGGTCAGTCCTGTTATAAGAGGAGACAGACACTTCATTCCCTCTTTGCTTTCCTGTTCCTCTGAATCATCTTCCTTCTGACATACCTCAGAGCTTTCTCCTCTTGGCTGCCCTTCCCCCATAGACTCATAGACAAAGAATATTGTCGATGGAGACAACTGTTTGAGGAGTTTTGTTTCTTGTTCACCTCCTCTAAAACTGATGCTGGGTATAGAACCCAGGGCTAAGCAAGTATTCTACTTTGAAAGTACATTTCCAACCAGCCAGTACTTCTTAAGTGAACTGTCTGCTAATATAGCTATATTTCCAATTTAACCTTGTCAGTGTGACCACAAAGCTTAACATAGGAGTACCTAGTGCAGAGCAACTGTGCATGTAACAATGAAATAAAGGGAAGATGTTGTTGGGGAATATTTGTTTAACTAGGCAAAGATGTGTTACATTTGTTCATGCTGCATTTGTTAACTATGTAAAGACGTGTTGCATTTGTGTTAATTAAGTAAAATTAATATGGGCTTAGAAAGGTAGTAGCAGGGAGGAGCTTAGTATGCGTTTTTTGTTTTTGTTTTTTGTTTTTTGTTTTTTTAAGTTGGGAAGTGTGGAAGGGAGTGGCTTCCAGGTTGCCAGCAAAGAGAGAAAGTTAGCCAGTTGCAGCTCTCTCTAAGCTTGCAGGATTTCACCCTAGCCTTTGAACTTTGAGTTTTATTAGTTCTATAGAGATTTAGTTAAAACTACCTTTAGGGGCAGCAACAGAGGAAACAGAATCCCCCCAGGCTATGGCCTTAGCAGCCCAGACACCAGTAGTTTAAATCAAAGCCACTGTAACAAAGATAAAACAAGATGCTGCTTCAGTCACCTGTTCCCCAAGTAGAAGGTACTACATTGTAAAGTGAGAAGTCCCACAGCAGTAGTAACAAGCTTCAAGTGATATCCCCAGTATGTCATGAAAAATCCACAATGACAAAAACAAAAATTATTTATACTCTATTTGAATTGCCAAAACCTCACCCAATCTTACAGTGATAGGAAATTCAAATCTCTGAAGTTACTGTCTAAATTAAAACAATGGCCAACACAGCCAGCCACATTCAACACTTTTAGTGCAATGATTTATTTTTCTAAAATTCAATTCAGTCAGATATCTTTTCACACTTCAGGTCTTCTGTGGGGACTGTGTGAGAAACCCATTCTTCTCCACTGTTTCTCAAGTCCTGCTGCAACTTTATCCATTCCATGGGTGAGAATGCATCCTTTACGTGTTGAACCCACCTCTTCTGTCTGCTACTCATTAGCCAGCAACAGTTGAACTACTGCTGTGCTGTCTTTTTCATGAAGTCCAATCAATACTTTAATGTACTGAAAAACATAAGAAACTTTTTTTAGAAAAATTAGTAGAAATGTCTTCTAATGGCAAATTTACAATATGAAACAGAAATTCTGTAATTATGACAAGTAAAATACCTATGACATCGTTACTGTCATTTTTGCATTAAAACATCCATTTTCTCTCCCAATAGCAGCACATTAGCATTAAATATTGTCAGTGTTAGTGATCACTTAATATGTATAGAATCATAAATACATGTGCAAATCCAAGAATTTAAATCCTAGTCTAGAATGTGATTTTATTTGCTTTTGTCATTAAAATAAAACCCCAAATTTGCAATTCCTAAAGACTAACCATTGACTGTGAAGTTCCATCTTCAAACCATGGTCTAAGGAATGATGAACCGCACCCTGCTGAGGACAAAGCAGGTGAATATAATAAATGGTTCTGCTTTGAGAGTGGACTAGGTATAGGCAGGCAGATATCAGGAAAGCAGACATTGGTTGGAGCCTCCTTTTCCTGAAAATGTTGTATCCATGCTCACTGATGCAGCAAGGAGGGAAACTGCTTTTCTGGATTTAACTTTGAAATTCATGTGACAGGAACCTCGGGAGAAAGTCAACTTGTCATCGCACTGCTTGAAACCGCCAAGAAAGGAAACACTCAGCACAATCTGACAGGTCTCTTAGACATTACAAAGGAGATTTCTAAATCTTAGAGAGCAGATCTGAGAAATTTCAAAACAGCAGTCTGCTAAGAGGGTCAGAGGTCTGGAAAAAAATTCTGGCAAGAAAATTATAAATGGCCCTGATGAGACAGAAGCCAAATGAAAATATATATAGAAGAAAGTAACACCACAACATATATTTTCCTGAACTGTCATAGTAGAAAACAAGGAAGGCGTTTTATCTCTGACATATTCTATGTGAAAATAAGATGCTAGGTTGTTCAACAGGTGCTGTTAAGAAAAGTGTTTCCTGTTTCTGTTTGTCCAGGGGAAAACTGAAACTCAAAAAACTAAAGAAAATCCAGAAACAAAAGATCCAAGATAGAAGAAATAACGTAACTAAAGATAACTTAAATATCTATGAGCTATAAAAGGCATATTTGTTAAAAGTAACATGGATTATTGTAGTAGTTGAGACTATGCATTCCACAATCACCAAAAGTAGTAAATGGGTATAAGTACTCATGTGTTTTCTTCTCTGTGCTTAAATATTTCAAATAAAAGATCATCAGATGACAATAGCTATAAAAGGAGATAAAGTTAATGGATATTCTATATAGATTGTTCTTTATTAGTGAAAATATCCATCAATGTGCTCATCTTGCCTTTGTCCAGATGTGGAGACTTAACAAAAAAATCCTGCCTATCTAGTTAACTAGTAATAAAACAAATTGTGTGCAGCAATGGTGAATTCCTGCCACTGTACACAGCATCTGCAAGCTGTGTAGCATGGTGTGTGGTGGACATAGCTTTTGCTAGCTCAAAAAAAAAATGGTTTCTGGGCTACATGCTGCTTCCCAGAGTCCAGAGTCAGTGGTGACCATGGTTCCGCCAGAGCTGGTAGTAAACTTAGTTCTGCTGTGTTGGAAAGCTGAGGTGGGCAGAACCAGCAGCCAAAGCTGCCATTTCAGTCCTAGTAATGCTACAGTTTAAGGCAATAGATTCACAATAAGGTGATTCAGATGAAATAAACCTCTAAATGGTTTATAATACGTGTAAAAATATACATAGGCTTGAAAGGAGAGGAAAAAGCAGATGCTAGCCACCACCAAAGGAGCAACATGCCAGCAGACAGGTAAGCCACAGCCACATGGCAACTTATAGATTAATAGAAATGGGATAATTTAAGATATAAGAGCTAGCTAGCAAGAAACTTGAGCCTTAGGCCATGGCCATGCAATTTATAATTGATATAAGCCTCTGTGTGTTTACTTGGGTCTGAGGAGTTGCAGGACCAGGCAGGACACAGGAATTTTATAAATGGCTGTGGGACCTTGGTGCCTCCCGAGCAAGACCAGGAAAACTTCTAGCTACAATTGTGTGTCTCTGCAATCTAAATGATGAGATGGACAGCTTAGAGAGAGGAGGTAGCCAATGGAAGTGCAGGGCATGTCTTTCCAGGATAGCACCTTTATTATGGCTATTGATGTGATAGAAACACAAGGATCATTGGTAGCCAAAGAATGAACACAGAAAAGTCATGTTAACATAATATGATTACATCTTCTGGTGATTTTGGTTAACCGAGACATGCAAATTTTAACCAAGTAAAACAAAAGCCTTTCATCATTGAATGTAGATTAGGAAATTTCAGCCTAAAACTAGCCACTTTTTGAAACAAAGAAACAAAAAATTCATATGGGTTGCTGATATTAGCCATTATCTAATGTTTGAAAAAACATTATCCATTGTGTGAAGAGAAAATATAGATATATTTTGTGCAAATAAATAATGCTAAAAGTTGAAGAGGAAAGGAGAGATACCATGAAGTAATCGTCCTACCTTCTCTTCAGGTAGACTAATAATGTGGTTGATTTCTGAAAGTCCTGTCTCTGCCTTTGTGTTCCATCAGGCAGCTCCTCACATAATTACCATACTGATATGAACAGTACCTAGATAATCACAGAGACTAGGGAGAGCCATGGAAAATGATACAGAGGTCAAATTTTTCTGATTTTCATGTAAAATTAGAATACATGTAGAAAATTACACATCATGAAGCATCCCATCAATTCTCAGCAAAATCCCAAGACCTATAATTAGGCAGATGGCTCAGGAACACCTAGAACAGGAAGAGGCAATCACCAAGAGCCACTTAAGTTTACTAGGAATAAATTATGCCAGATTAATTAAATTATATAAACAGTGAATCTGCATCTCAATGAGGCATTTAATGCAGAGTTCTGTTAATGTCTTCCTGGACAAGATAGATATGAAGAGAATTTTTGCAAGTTATGAGGATATGTGTTAAACAATCATTCACAAACCATGATAATTATACAGCTTATTGCTGAATCTGTTGTGAGCCTTTCACACAATTTTAGATTTAAAAGTAGTAGTAGTAGAAAAGGTGTGTGCCAATACAGACAGACACATTCAATGACAAAATTGTCATTAAAAAGACAACATTATTTTTATTATGAGAGTTAACACAGTGGATCAAACTGAGCAAGAAGGAATTTTAGAAGATAAACACAAAATTTAATACTTCAGTTTCAGAAGCCAGCCTCACATCAAGAGAATGGTGGAGACTCTAACTAGAAATGAGGCAGTCACAAACATTGACGTAATTGGTATTGTACTTTACAATTTGCTATTCACAGTTTTTAACACAAATCCTGGCACAAAACACATAAGGTACAAAATATTTTTGTGAAAACAAGATTTAATAAGTCAATTAATTTGGTCAAAATATGCATTACCCTTCCATAGGATGATGCTTACTTAGCAAGAGGGTTAACAACAAGCGTACACCATGCACTAATACAACTATAGAATCATGGAGTAGTTAATGGGAACATTGGTAGATGGTGGTGGCACCAGAAGAGATTGGACAGATGATGAAAATAACAAGTCAGGCTTCTCCAAAGAAACAGACCTCCAGACACCCCCCCCCCTGTGTGTGTGTGTGTGTGTGTGTGTGTGTGTGTGTGTGTGTGTATTGTGTGTGTGTGTGTGTGTGTGTGTGTGTGTGTGTGTGTGTATGTAAAGAGTGAAAAAGACACAAGAAGACTTGAAAACATTGGCAGTAGTGACTCTGGAGAATAGTGTGTAAAAATTCTGCAGGACACACTGGCATGCTGAAGATATAGGGAAGAGCTGAAGTTCAAGTTCAAATACCTTGAGATATGGGGAAAACTAAAAGCTGAAGATGAAATGCACATCCAAAGGCAGTCTACCTGTGTAATGCCTTCTTGCCTTATTTTGGAGGGGCCAGTGCTTTTCTCTAAACCTTCAAGTGTTGGATAAGACCCATCCCTGTTAAGAATAGCAATCTGCTACATTTGAAGTTTATTGATTAAATATTTGTTGCATCTTAAAAGATATACTCCCAGAGGCATCTACAACAGTATTTGGCCAATTATCTAGCTACAGTGACCTAGAAAAGTTGACACATGAAATTTACCACAACTCCACTATCATAAGAAATAGTGAGAAGAGGGATTTAATGCAGAAACATGAAAAACTAGAGAAATACATGGCATTTTTGATTTAAAAAAAATTTCAAATTTCAAACCAAAGAGGTTTAAAAAACATCTAAACAACCTATAGAAATGTAATATATATTTGCAACATATTTGTTGACTCATTAAAATTTTATATTCATAAAAATATGTGTGCCTTATATGTTTTGTGCAGAATTTATGTTAAGAACTGTGAATGTCAAAATCTAATGTGCAGTTCCAATTGTGTCAAAATATGTGACTGTCTCAATTCTAGTCACAATCTCCACCATTCTCTCTATGTAAGGCTGGCTTTTTAAACTACAGTATTAAATTTTGTGTTTATCTTCTAAAATCCCTTCTTGCTCAGTTTTATTCACCATGTCAACCCACATACTAATTTTCAAATCATTAAATTTAGCCACTACTTTCTAAAATGTCTAAAAGACAGAGGTAAAAAAATCACAATCAAATCTGAATAAGTATATTTTTTTAAGTATTGAATTATGCTAACTCAAAGAAATATGTCACAAAAAATCAATCCTCTAGGAAGTTGATAGTTTAACTGCACAGATAAAAATGTATATGATAAGAACAGTCAGTTGAAACAGCCAGGCAGTTGAGGACAGGGGCAGTAAAAGCCACAGTTCTAAGTCTTGATTTTAGTCAGAAGCTGAAAGCGACCTTGGTAACTCTGGGCCCTGAACTGGCTTCACAGTTTCTTTCTTCCTTTTTTTACTCAATCTAAATGATCCCTGATACCCTACAGCTGTGAGGACGGGGCTATGACCAAAGCTGAGAGCCAGCAGACACTTCATGGTTGGGCTGACAGGACTGACAAGCTCATCTTCCATGCCCCACCCCAGTTTCTTCTTTGGTCCAATAAAGAAGTTGAGGCTTTAATAGTGTCTCATTTCTGGGACCTGTTCCTGATGTGTAGAGGCACACAATCTTCCTTCCTCTTGAATACCCACCAATATTCCTATAATAAACTCGTTCTTAAACCTCGTCCCTCTTATCCATGATCTTCGTTCATCAAATTCAGGAACAAGGATCCAGAGCCACTGAGTCAGTAGAAGTTCTGTGTGGTTGTGAGCTTCCAGTACTCTAGCTACTGTGAATGTCTACCCAAAGATGGGAAGTTTCTGTTGCACTCAAGGGCTCCCCTTTTACTCAATATACAGTAACATTCATTAGCCAAAAAAAGAAAAATAGAAAGAAAGAAAGAAAGAAAGAAAGAAAGAAAGAAAGAAAGAAAGAGAAAATATTGGTTGCCTACTTTTTGTACCAGCCATGATTTTATACCATAGTGATAACAGCAAACAGCAAACTTCCCTACCCTTTTAAAGTTTATTTCTGGTGAGAAAATACAAATTAATAATTGTAACAAATAGCATGTGAAACGGGCAACTGTAAAGCAGACTGGGGAGCTTGAGCTCTAAACAAAAGCCTAGGGGTAATTTCTCTGACTCAGCCATAAGCAGTTATAATGGATAATGGTCTTACTTCATCAATACCACCTGTATGTAGTTCAGCTGGTGTGCTGCAGGATGAGCAGAGATAGTAAAGATCTCACCTCCCTCCTCGTCCAGCCACGCTTCATGTGCATCCAGATCTCTAGTCCAGCAACTCCAGAAACTTTTACCACACTGCCTGCCTATGAGGGCCTTTGGCATGGCTTCCAGTTTCTTCTGCCCAAACTTGTCAAGGCATCAGAGAAGTTCAAGAATATTCTAGCTCTTGCTAAGTACCTTTCCAACCCCAATATTCTTTTGTCTCCCTTTACACAATCCCTAGATGCATAAAATTCGGGAAACTTATTTAGGGTACCCTCATCAGTGAAACAACTCCCACATCTATATTGACCAAACTGACACCCAATTCACACAAGATCCCATGGAGAAAATGAAACAGGATGGAGGAGAAAGACTTAGAAATGGGAGTCAAGGGTTTCTCAGCTTCTAGTTTAAGGTGTAGCAGCAACTTAATAAAGGTTTATTATTTTCATTTTTCTCTTTTGCCTTGGAGAAGCTCATTTCAAAACTGATGCCTCATTCCTTTCCAGGTAACATGAGCTGGAATAGATGTAAAAATAAAGCAGGATCAGAAGACAGGTATGGAGTAGAGATGCAGTACCAAAAATTTCAAGAAACAAAAATGTAGTGCTTGGGCCAACATCCAAAGAACATCAAGGAGGGAGCTAGCCTTTTGGATATCTGGGAAACAGCCTTGTGGGATGGAGGACCCACATACGTAACGGTCCTGAGGATAAAGGTCATGCTAGACATTGGGCCCACAAATAAGAAAGGAAAGGTGTCCTTTCACAGTGCTCAAAGTCCAGCAAAGGAAAACAAAATGAAAGACTAAGACATGTCGTGAAAGAAGAAAGAAATTTGCTGTGAAGGCATAAAGTAGTAAGGCTCAACAATCGTGAAGGAGTCATGACCCTTCTAACCAGAAACAAACAAACAGGAAATGAGAAACAAGGAAGAAAGGGGTCAGGATGGATTCTACAAGGAAAACATTTTAAGAGAAGTGAGTGGGGCAGTGCAGATGTTCTCTCGGCATCGCTCCAGAGGACACTGCTCACACCACAGGCTTGGAGCCATGCTATGTTAGCAAAGAGGCCCTGAATGACAGCCTTGAAATCAGAAACTTAAAAGACCATGCTGATTTGGGGGAAGCCAAACCTTTCAGTAGAATTAGAATATGGAGTGGGGAGGCAAAAGTGAAATGGGAGCTAAGCACAGATTTGTATGAATGTTTTAAAGTCCAAATTTTAAATAAGAAGTAGCATTATTAAATGAGAAAACTAGGGTTCCCTTTTGGAGTTCTTAATCTTGTTAATAAAATGATTTAAAATTGACTAAAAACATCAAGGACAATTTTATTAAACAAGAGGTCACATAAACTAAATTTTGGTAGCTTCCAAGAGGCTGGAGATGGAGAAAAGAGAGAGAAAGCTACACTTTTTTTAAGGGGGCAGGGGCTGGAATCCATTCTTTTAACCAGGAGGAAGTGGATTCACCTTAAACAATGGAACCAGATACCACTGCCTCCACATTTAGGAGTTTAGATCATAAGGAAGTGCTTCCCTAGCTAGAGTTCCTAGAGACAGGAGAAGTGAGACAGGGGAAGCCATAGTCCATGAGAAAAGGGTCATCACTAGTAGTCTTTCAGCTTGTTAATGTCTCTCTAGCCACCTAACAATATGACAAAACCACTAATGGTGGTAAGTAATTGTGTGACAGGAAGGTAAATCAGATACAAGAATATTGTGTGAAATATATCTTCTGACTTTGGACTATGACCTTGAAAAGCATGAAAAACAGCAAATCAAAGAAGTAGATTGAAAAGGGTTGAAAGTGAAATAATGAAAATGAAGGCATTTAAGGGTGACCCCTAAATTTTTGTTTTTGCAATATCACCAGCACACTATGCCAGAAACAGAGACAGACATGCTTGCATCTCCCACAATGGGAGAATTTATTGAATAACAATAAATTCACAAAGTTTAGCCATTTCAATGATTTACCTATCTTGGTAGCTTGGCCAAGGCAAATTTAGGTTCTTTAAATCCAATCACAATTACTAATATTAACTTTCAGATCACAGAGCAACCATCATTCAATAAACATATATAGATATAGTATAGAAGATATAGATAGGTACGTAGGTAAGTAGATGGTAGATAGATAGATAGATAGATAGATAGATAGATAGATAGATAGATAGATACATACATACATACATACATACATACACACACATACATATATCTGGTTTGCAGAATGAATATCAACTAAAAAAGCTATGAGCTCAGAAGTATGTTGAGGAAATGTCTGTGTAGATGAGAAAATTAACCTCACCAGTGCTGGGAAGAGGGTGCTGCTGGAGCTGCTGAGGTCAGGTTAGAGAATAAACCTTTTAGTTATAGGATGAAAAAGAGGTCAAACCAGGTCCAGAGAAGGAAAGAAATCAGGAGCAAGAAATGGCCAGTCAAGTCGAGGTCCAGACAGGTTAACAGGTGGATAGGCAGGCAAGGATCTGAGCCAAAACCCCAGGAAGAGTAGGAGAGTCCTTGATCACTGATGCATACACCAGGCATCAGATGATAGGTTGATGAGGGGCCACACTATTGCAGCTAGTTGTCCATCATTCTATGGAATCCACATAAGAAAGTTACATTCCTTCCTTGGTCTAGCATGATTATGAGCTCCTAGACCTCATTCCCCAGATATGATTTTATGGGTTCAGCCTGCTTCCACTGCACAACTCTTACATCCCAGGTATGATTATAATGAGCCAGAATGCTCCCAAAGTTCCAATTCTTCCCAATAAACTTATAGAATGGCTCCCTTTCTATTCTTGGCCAATCTGTGTTGGATGGGTGACACCTGACACAGCTAGTTTCTGGGTCCACCCATCAGCTATAGTCATGGTTCTCCCTCAAAATGGAGTAAAATGTTGCTTGTAAAATGCAATCTCCTAGGGCAGTGAAGAATGTAAAAAACCACTGTTTTATACAACACCAAGTAACTTACACTATTTAAAACCCTGATCTCAACAGGCACCTACTGATCTCATCCAAAATATAGGGACCCAAAAAATAAATAATAAATGAGGTGATTTATTTGTTAGACTCAAACTAGTATGCTTAATTTTGTCCTCATGTAATTGAAGTACATGCAGTCCATCCAGATAAAGAATAAACAAGATGAAATACTAGCAGATATGTACTACACATTATCATATCCTGCTTATTGTATCCATTCTATTATTTATTCATCCAAACTGTTTTTTTCCTCATAAACTTTGTTTCACTCTGGAATACATAAGATTAGTGATTGAAGCCTGTTAAAATTACTTAAGTGTTTTCAAAGGTTATAAGATGTTTTTAAAGTATGGATGTCTTTCTTATATCCATCACATGCAAGACACAAGCCTCAAACTGTGGTTTGCAAATCCATCAAGAGAAGACAAAAACATTAAGCAAATGCTGTGCACTGGTCTTCATTGTCTACGTGATTCCCCATCTACAAAAATGAAGACTGAGATGGACAATGCAGAAGTTGGGTACACAAAGTATACTGGGAACATAGGAAGGAGAGTGGTGAGACTAGGGAGGAAACAAACCAAGACAGAGCCATTCTGATCAACTGGATGTTCAAAGAGAAACTGTAGGAGTTACTTGGACTGAGTCATTGGGCCACCCATGTTTCCTCCATTTCTTACTGCACAGGCTGAAAATTATATTCATTTTTCTCTTTCCGTTCCATCCTAGTGACACAGCAAAGCTGTCATAGCTGTGTTTAATGAATGGAAGAATGAATGAACTCTGATCTCTTTGGTATGTGCAATTAATAAAATATTATTTGTATTAATAATGAAATACAGTTATTTAACATTTAAATGGCACAGATTGAGATTTCATTTCTGATGTCTGAGACTGTGCTTTGAATCATCAAAAGAGTTTAAATCAGTTGGAGGTTCAGGCTGAATACATATGTACTTTTTTCCTTTTGGTATTTTAACTGTGAGTCAGGGATTCTGGAACTAAAATGATGTTCTGGGAGGACACAGGACTTTCACACCCCCTCAAATCACCCTGTCCTGCAATGCTCTCATCCTTCCAAGAACATTCTATTAAATTCTTTTTCACAAAACCTCTAAGACAATTTATATGGAAGTTGTTTTTAATACTGAACATTTATGGATTAATTAAACTAGAATAAATCACTGCATTTAGATAATATGCCATGACTAGAAATACTGCCTTTCGTAGCGTAAGAAGTGACCTCAATTTGTTATTAGCTAAAAGAACAAATTTGGTTTAGCATCCTAGTTTTTATTAAAATAGAATGAAAGTTTGTAGACATAAAGATTATTACTTTCTGGATGGTCTAAAATAACATTAATTGAAATATCCTTGTTTGTGTTTGCTACTAATTATTGAATTCAGTAATTAAGTATTAAATCCAAAGCCTCAAAAGGGATATCTATGAGTTTCTGTACTGGATTTACAAGAAAGTTTTAGTTTTCTTCATTTGGGATTTTATGTATGTAGAAGTTTTTTTTTAATATTCTGTCCAATAATCCTGCCATGGTTACCTTTCTATACATAGATTGGAAGGAAGCATTGTGAGGATTTGGTGAGTTTCAGTGATTCAAGTAAGTAATTTCAGGAGGAATTATGGGTTGCAGCTGTAGATTAGAAGAAAAATGGATTTAGTGAAGGAGCAAGGTGAAGAACTGAGGAGCCAAAGCGAGTGAAGTCACTTTCTATGGGATTCTCAGTCATTTTACACAAACTTAAGAAGGTAATTGTTCAATGGAATATTATTAATGACTAACTCTACCTTCATAGTTAAACTCTGTTTTGTATAAATTAATTTCTTCATGAAAAGTATGATAATCTTTCTTTCATGGGTCTATGAAGTCTTAGAACTTTACAATAATGTTCCAAAAAATTTTAACTAATATCTCTTCAAGAGAGGGTGAACAGGGGTGTTAGAGATGAAGTGAAGATACAGTTAGGAATAGGTTGGTGTCTGCTTTAGAAGTGTCTATAAAACAGAAAATGTGCACAGTCAATTGGTCATGATTCAATGCAGAATAAACAAAGTTAAGGTGTTAAGGATCAATGGTCTTATACTAACAGGGGAGAAAGTGGGTAAAAGTTCATTAGAACCCAAATAAGAAACCAAGAATGTATATTATGGGTTGAGTAAAATAACTGTAACAGAATAATTTACACTGGGAGGTGGTATGAATAAGAAGAAGGATATCAGTTTATCAGTTTTGGTAACCTATAAATTCTGTTCTTGGTTACTTTGACTGAACTTTACAGGCCTTAGAAAATCATGCAAGTTCTTAAAGTGATAGGCACTATGACCCCCAGTTTAAGAAGCTAAATTTATAAACAATGTGGAAGGCAGAACAGTTTATTGAGAAGCTGGTAATAGAGTCTCTAATTAGAAACCTCTAGGATCGTGTGGGAGATGTAATGGTATTATTCATTATCTACTCAATTGGAGATATAACACAAATAAATGATTGGATGACAAGGGCCCACTGGACAGGTAGAATTAATAGCACTTAATGACTTAGCACTAATAGGGATGAAGGCTAGGGTAGATTTAAAGGTAAATGAAGTACCTTCTATGAGTAACTAGAAAGGTTAAACTAGTGATATACTCTACTAGATATAGTTTTTTGGGCCTTGAAATACTGTCAAAATGATTGGGAATCAGTATTAGAATGTTAGAGAAGAGAAAGGGCATAGAAAGTTGCCTGCCAATACTCAGAAGCCAAGATAGAATCCTTCCTAGAAATAGGGGGTAACTGATAGAGACTGGATGTATCATAGTAGATGATCTATTTGAGAGGCACATAAAGAAAGTTAAGAATAATGATACCAAAATAATAAAGTAAGAGAATACAAATGAAAATCTCACAACATATATCAAGAACAATTAGTGATTTCTACATTTTTTTTATCAAAACACAAAAAATGAAAGAATCTACTAAAGAACAATATCAGGAAATTGATACAACAGAAAAATTAAATAGTGAAGAATGATCAATAGATGTTAAATTTGGAGAAAGATGATGATTAGAAACAGCAAAGACTACAGTTGAGCTCTGAATAACAACTTCAGTGAACTGTGAGACAGAAAACATAAAGACGTGTCCTGCTGACTGCTAAGGAATCTGAGGCAGAAGCCCAAGTTACACTCTGAAAAACTAATAAAGTTAAAGGAGATATGCGAGGAACATTTTCATCCCTAGGCAGGGCCTGCAAATGGATTTGTCTTTCTTTGTTTGCATTTGACCACAAGGAGCTTGATAGCCTTTGTTGACAAAGGAAAGTCCAGCAGACACAAAGAAAAATACAAACAATTAGAGATCACAGGACAAAATGTATAAAACTAAGAACAATAATGAACATAATGAGCAATACACACACACACACACACACACACACACACACACACACGTAAAGCAAACTCATCAGAATTCACAAAAGTAGCCATCACTACTCTCCTCCTCCTCACCCTCCTGTCAGCTCATCTCATTCCTCCTTCTTCACTGCTGGTTATTAATTCCTTCAGTATTATTGAACACTCACTAGGTGCCTGATACTCTACTAGTCTACTTGTCCAGGATTAACACTGATAAACAAAAATACCAAATCTTTCTGAGTTCTGTGTATTGTCAAATAAGTTCAAAAACAAATATTAATCAAATATAAATGCATGTAAGTTAAGTATACGGTTATGAATTGTGATAATTTAATTGGACAAAATGAAAAGCAGGGAAAGCGAGCAACAGAATAAAAAAATTCTATTGTGGAACAAAGTGAAAATCTTTCTGAAGAATTGATCCATTATTGGAGATGTAAAATCTAAAAATTTTAATCTATAAGTATTATTGGGTGTTTCAAAAGTACACAAAATTGATTTACTTCCAGTCAAATCAATAGGCAACCATGAAAGTACTTTACCATATTTAAATACCTATCAAACTTATTATAATTAAAAACAAAATGTTTTGTTTAAAATTTACTGTAATTTATATGAGAAAAATCAATAAATAAGAAGGAAATAGGTTCTATTTAAAATGCCAGCAAAATAATTAAGTTTTTTTTTTGTAGCTGAAGTTTTCCTGTGTCCCGGCCTGCTGGCAGTCAGAACAAATCTCTCCCACTAGCATCCCCCAAGTAAACATACAGAGATTTATATTACTTATAAACTGTATGGCCATGGCAGGCTTCTTGCTAGCTAGATCTTACATCTTAAATTAACCCATTTCTATTAATCTATAAGTTGCCACATGGCTTGTGCCTTACCAGTACTTTACATCTTACTTCTCATGGCGGCGGCTGGCAGCATCTCCTGACTCAGCCTTCCAGTCCACATCATCCTCTTCTCTCTTTGTCCCGCCTATACTTCCTGCCTGGCTACTGGCCAATCAGCACTTCATTTGTTAACCAATCAGAGCAACACATTCACAGAATACAGAGCGATCAATATCCACAGCATTCTTTATAAATATTTTGTTTTGACTACACTTATTTTTAATATGCTTATAAATTCTTTGAGAATTTTATACACTGTATTTTGATTGTATTCAAGCCCTCCACCAGTTCCTTTCAGACCCACCTCCATTCAATCAGCATTCAACTTTGTATCCTCATTTTTTTAAAATCCCACTCAGTTCAATTTGTATTGCCTCTGTCATCTTGAGTGTGTGGCCATCCATTGAAGGGTGGTTAACTGACCAGAGGCAATACAATTAAATAAAACTAACTTTACCTTTCCTGTTATCTACCAAGCACCAATGCTCCTTAGGAAGGGATAGGAGTTAGTGCTGACTGCTCCATGCAGGCTTTTCTTGTGGCTTGATCTTGCACAGGTCGTATGTATGATGTAGTAACCACTGTGAGTTCATATTGCATTTGCTTTGTTGTATGTAGAAAACACTGTTTTGCTGTAAGCATCCACTCCCTCTGTATCTTACAATCTTTACACTCTTCCTTTGTCAATTAACCACAGGCCTTGGGAAAAGGAGTAGTGATCTAGATGTCCTGTTTAGGGCTGATCACTCCATAGTCTCTTATTCTCTGCACCATGATCAGTTGTGGGTCTCTGTGCTAACTTCTATCTACTGCAAAAAGAAGTTTATCTAATGAGGGTTGGGCAATACACTAATCTATGGACATAGGGATGCCATTAGAAGTCAGTTTAATATGTTCATTTTAAGACCTATATGACTGTTTAGCCACAGGTTCTTGGTTCTGATGATGTCACAAAGTACGGGTTCAACTTTATGCATCATGACTTATATCCAATCATAAAATGTTTGGTTACTCCGATGATATTCATACCACTATTGCACCAGTGGACATGTCTTCCAAGTACATTCATTATTGCAGCTCACAGTAGATTAAGGTTACTTTTCTCTTCTAGTAGCATACATAGTAGTACCTTCTAAGGCCATAAAATCTAGTCAGTAGGGATGAAGCTTCCCAGTGAGGACTAGGTTGATGTCTCTATGTTTTATGACTCAAGAATGTGCCGTATTCAACTATAGTCTTACTTTCACATTCTGCAGGGTAACCAAGAGCAATGAACTAGTTTGTATACAAAATGTAACTAAAAGCTACACTTAGAGTTAGTTTTCATAGTATATAATATATAGGCACAGCTATCACATCTTAGGTGACAGAATAAGAATCCTATAGATATATTATGTGAAGGTTAATCATAATTAGAAAACAAGACCAATGGATAAGTCACTATAAAACTAGTGGGTGTCATTGTAGTTTCAGGAGCTTAGAAGAAACAGAAACAGAAAAAGAAAGCAAATTCAGACTAAATCAGTGACCCAAACCAATAAATAAGTGGAATATGAGTAGGGTGTTATGTCCAGAGGATTAATTTCTTTTTCTGTTATTTCAATCACATTGCCACCAAGCAAGAGGTAAGAGGAGGCTACGGTTGTACATTAGTCAGAGCAGAACAAAGACGACAAACTCGATAGGCTTACTCTACTTTGATGTATACACTGCATATGATGTGCAGTCTGCAGGCGAACACCAAAGCCAATAGACATGTCTCAAGGTTGTGTAATATTTGTGAGTAGTACAAAGCAGAATCCCTTAACAGCAAGTTAGCCTTTATATGTCTCCATTTTAATTTCTAGCAGCTATAATTGTTCAACATGAAAGAATGGAATAATGAAATTTTAGAAGCCATGATATAATTAACAACTGGTTGAAGCCATTATTCCCAGCAAAGATAAATCAACAGAAAGTACATGATTTAAACATGATTGTGCTAGTTATGCATTGACTGTCATAGATAGCATTTAACATATATCTAAGTCATTAAAAAAGTGTATTAAAACATTCAACAACAAGAAAAAAGATCAACAAACTTGGGTATCTCCCACAGAAACAAAATTCCATGCAACTTAAGTGTACTTGGTAAAATAAAGCAAATATATTTGTAGACATGAACAAGTTTTGTAAGAAAGCGGGGCATCGTCTGCTAAGGTTAGTCCACACAGCAGACTGCGAAGTGGATGTACTTCTGATTAATTTCCTTCCACTAGCTTGTGACAATAATTTGAATTCTGGATTTACATGTGATATATCCTTTTCAAATTTTCACAATTAACTAGCTAATGATTATAGGAAATAATTATTTTAGGAACTTCTATGTCTAGTGACCATAATTATTAGCATGTACTTAAAAACTCATAGAGTGTCATTTGGCTGGGATTAAAATCTGTAACTTCAATGAATAGCTTTAAAATTTTTCTATATACCTTACAAAAAGTAAGGTATGAGAAATTATGGAGATTATGGGGATGGTTTACTTTAGACTTTATCCATTTTATACCATGTAGATTTTTTTTTGTTTTTTTTCAATTGCTAAGTTGTATTAAAAACAGCAATATATAAAATATTCAAATGATTTAAATTATTTTCTCTTGGACCTGCTTTACATCATCTAAAATCAGAAGGAAGAAATGATTCTCTGGAAAGCAGAACTGAAGCCAGGATTACCAAGTCTCAATGTCGAAATTCTGTTCATAGTGTTATTACACACACACTGAACTCTCATTGAGATCAACATCAATAAATTGATTGACCTGAGAGATACATATTGATTTTAGCAAGCCCAAGGTCTGGATTCACATTAGACAATTCTTCTTGATATTTCCTAAGATGCAAAGTCAATAAATGAATTGTTATATTTATATTCTGAGTAATTTCCCCAGTCAGTAGGCAAGTTTGATTTCTCAATCCATTATTGATAGATGCTGAGCACATTACATTTATATTCTATGTGTGCTCCCTAAAAATGTCCAAATGGAGTATATCTCATGTTTGTTACATTAATAATTGAAATTTTAATAACACCAAATATTATTACAGTTCAGTGTTAACTTGATATTTAACATCTTTCCAATTGCAACGCTTCTTTTTGTATATTACCAGCTCAGTATTTTATGATATGAAGCTAGCATATATGGTTATTATAATTAATCAAGAAAAAAATAAATTTAACCAATTATAAAATGTTCTTTTTTGATTATTCACTGGTATTTAAAGTGATATATAGATGATTCCTTATACTGTTCTGTTGTGATTCAGAAATGACTCTAGCATTCTATACAGAAGTGTAGACCCCTCTTTTCAATGGTAATATGTTGCTTTATCCCAAAGCATTTATGGTTCTTGGCTTCAGTTTAGTCTACAGAGGCTGGAAACTGTCATTGGCTAGTGCTCCTGAGCTTGAAACAGGCATCAAGGCATCTGTGTAGGAACCAATTCAGAGTCCTGAGGGTGACAGCCTTGGTTTCTGAAGGAATTTCATTACTGTCAGTGGCAAATTAGTGTAGATAGTAGTCCCTGTTTTCATCTACTGCTATGGAAATATATTCTGACAAACAGCAAGTTAGTGATACAGGGGTTTATTTAAGTTCATAATTCCATGCCACAGTCTAACACTGTGGGAAAGTAGGGCAATAGCTTTAAACACCTAATCACTTCATAGCCACAATAAAGAGCAAAGAGAAAAGAATGCATACATGTTTACTTGCTTTCTTACTTATGCTCAGCTCAATCTCTTCACTAATTTAACTCAAGAACCACTGCTTATGGTACATCCACTATGGACTGACTCTTCCTAAATCAATTAATTTAATCAAATCAATCCCCCACAGGCAACCCAATGCAGACAATCCCTCATTAAGATTCTCTTTCCAGGTGATCTTAGATTATGTTGAGTTGACAATTAAAGCTAATCATCTCAAGAGTTAATGGGCATCTTAAACAGTGTCTCAAAATATTGCCATTATTTTCATAATGAGAATTTGATCCAAGGAACATAGCAGGAACAATTTTCCTCTACTTTTCAAGAAAATGGTGCTTTAACTGAAATACATGATGACATGAAACACATAGCTCTTCTTTTTTGATTGTCCTTCAAACCAAGTAGTTAGTATCTCAGCATGCTAGGACTGCCATAACTAAATAACTTTAAAGCACATAAGTTTCTCTCCTCCCAATCCTTGGGGCTGGAAGTTGTACAGGGCTCACCAAAGTTGGTATCTTTGAGGGCCTTTCTCCCTGGCTTGGAGATGGCAAATCTCTTCAATATTCCTTTGTCTTCTCATCTGATATAGCTAAATCTTACCCTTCTTCTTAAAGGTATATCAGACACACTGAAGAGCAGCCCACCCCAATGATCTTATTTTCCCTCAACTCCATTTGCAATAACCTATTTTCAAATATGATCACATTCTAAGGCCCTGATGTAGCAACCTAGTGCAACATCATAGGATTGGTGATGGAGCACTAATGACACTCCAAGACAACATGAGAACAGCTGGTCTTACTCACATTCACATGGGCACACTATAGATGAAATGAAAATTTATCATAATTTAAAGATATATAAACAAGAATCTCTACATATTGAAACTGTCACACACACACACACACACACACACACACAAAGAGTACATAAGAAGTATTGCAAACATTCTGTCTCCAAACCATGTCTTGAGAGTATGTTTCTGCAACCTTAAGAGACTACTGTGCTCTGGAAAGTTTTGAGTAGATACTGATAGAAAATCATGACATTGTCAAGGTGATCTGGTTCATGCCTGTTATCCCAAGACTCCATAAAAGCAGCAGGAAAATTGTCATGAGTTACAAGTCAGCCTGGTCTACATTAAGAGTGCAGACCCAGCCAGAACTACTTAATGAGACTCATTAATACCAAAAATTAAAAAAACAGCAACTAAAATAATAATATTTAAATTTTGATTTATCTACTTATCTAATTTTATATCACAACAAACTTTTTGTGATATGTAAGTTTTTTCTTTTTATAACTGAATAATAAAAATACTCAATTTATAAAAATGGCATGATGAAAGATGATGTTCTAAAATAATCTGCACAAGCAGGTATTTCTATAAACATTAGAATCGTTTTCAAGAGTACTTCTATCTTCATTTCAAAGTAAAATCATGGAGTATGAGTTTACCCTAAAAGACATACAGATCGCACTGATAATATAGTAATAAGCATAGATCTACACAAACATTCAGAGATGATGATTTTCAATCTGCTTCATTATATAGATATTTAATACTATGAAAAAGTCATTAAGTAAAAATGAGTACATTAAGGAATGTATACAGGATAATATCTATGTTCAAACTTCTGCTTTTCCTTGCTTTTAATTTTCTATCAATATTCTTATAGGTATACACAGAGAGAGAGAGAGAAAGAGAGAGAGACTCATATTTGACTCATATATACATCTCATAACACATGTGTATATATATTTCATGTATGTGTACATATGAGAGTCTGAAAAAATCTGTATTAAGTATTATTTCTGACATGATACACATTGGAAGACCAACCACAAACCAGGTATTTTCTGTGTAAGTATGTAGAAGACTGGCACAACTAAGTGGTGAGTGACTGAACATCAATGCTCACAATGATGCCTAAGCATTTGACATTTGCTATTTCACAATCAGCCATGTGAAATAGACACTGTTTTTGTCTTCAGTTTATAGGTAAGAATCTCAATGCTCAGTAAGGTTAGCTCACCTAAAAATGCGTGAGCCATGTATCCAAACAAGTTCTTGCCAACTTCAGATTGCAGACTCTCAAGCATTCCCTCTACACTTCCTCCCTGCACTCCGTCACCGGTGCTGACATTCTCAGAAAACCTGCCTTGCTAAGGTTTCAAATCATGTCAACTATGTTCCTTTCTCTGACTTCATTTATTTAGTTGACTATCACTGTTTCAAAAGACGTGAGGTGCCCAGAATGCATTAGTTAGTGGCAGCATAAACAAAGGAAATCCTTCACCTACCTATCCTCTCATTGCTATTCTCTTTTGCTTCAAATTTAATATGATTTGTTAGTCATTGGAAGAAATATTATTATATATGCAAATGTAAGTGACAAGTGTGATTGCCTTCTCTTATCAAAACGGTACAACCCCAATTAAAAGGACAGGGAAGAAACCGAGAGAGGACGATGAGTATCACAAAGTGGCAGCTCTGAAAGAGGCAATGCAGATTAGCAATGACTCGCAGTACCTTCCTGTCGCTCAGCTGAATGCCTTAAACTGTAGTGAGGTGCTTTTGGAATCTGAATAAATAACTTTCCAGGTGAGAATGTCGGTGCTCCTCACCTGTAAATTTTGGTACGCCACAGAATTCTGAAGCATCACCTGTAACAATGCTTAACTCTTTTTCGGGAAGTCAATGTAACACCATGAGTTCTATTTGATAGTAGTTTGCCAATACAGCCCTATGAGTTCTATTTGATAGTCCCTTGAGTCTTTTCCTTGTTCCTGATTACTCACAGCCCTGGTTTCGCTAGTTAGACATGACTATTCCTGAACTTTCAAGATCACATGACAGATTTCATGGGAAATCTTGAGAAAGTCAAGGTTTCTAGAGAAGACAGTAATGAAAAATAGGACGTTACTTTAATATAATTTGTCACTGTTTGCCTCAAATCCTCCCTAATGGAGTCCCATGAAGCTGTCTTGTTACACTTACACAGTTTTTGTTTAATCTGCTCACCTAACCTTTGAAGAATCTAATTAAGTACTTCCAAAAATACTAGCATATACTTCATGGAAATTGAATTTTCCATTAGAACTTACCAGAACAAATGGATAATAGCTTGCATAGTTGTAAAGACAAAGGGAAGACATCAGGTCAAGAGACATAAAAGTTGGAAAGAAAATTACTGTGTCATGAAAAAGATAATAAAGTTTATTTATTTTATTTTATTTTTTTGTTTTTCGAGACAGGGTTTCTCTGTGTAGCTTTGCGCCTTTTCCTGGGACTCACTTGGTAGCCCAGGCTGGCCTCGAACTCACAGAGATCCGCCTGGCTCTGCCTCCCGAGTGCTGGGATTAAACGCGTGCGCCACCACCGCCCGGCGATAATAAAGTTTAAAAGAAATAAAAAAGATAAGACATGTTGTAGGATATATAAAACAGCTTGAGATCCAATGACAAAGATAAAAACTTTGATGAAGGGAATGCCACTAATTGGATATTGTTTGAAGCTGAAAGCGACATTTTATCTTTGCCTTTATAGTCAGACAAAAATCAGAAACATCTTACACCAGCAATATCGGTCTTCCCCCACCACAGATGAAGGTACAAATTGTATGACATTATCTCTACGGGGTGCAACCTAACAATGTGACACTGACACCATGAAGTAATATTGAAAATATATTTTTGGAAAGTACTTCAAACTTTGGTGCTCTGTGCAGAAGTAAACAAATGCAACTGTGAGTTACTGGAAAGGATGCAGCTGCATGGATGTTACTAGTGACCTATAAAATCATCCAGAAAGCAGTCAAATAATTACATCACTGTCAAGGTGGTCTAAGATTAGTCTCAGTAACAGTGGTAAATATAAGTTGTCACAGATATACTGACTTATGATTTCAGAATATTGTCAAATATATGCAGTAACCACTAGCATTGTAACAGTATCTTACAGCTTGAGAAGGTTGAAATTATTTACAGTATCAATTGTAGAAAACGGTGTGAAGAATCAGGTATATGAAGGCATAGTTGGCATTAACCAAAATATTAAGAGCTGTAAGTATTACTTGGACAGAAAATTCTGTGCCTAGCAGTTTATAGAAGGAGAGGTTTGCAATAAGATATATTTGAAGCAGCAATTAATGCATTTATTGCTTTTTGTTGCTGTGGCCAAATATCTGACAAAAGGCAACTTAGAGAAGGAAAGAAGCGTCACAAAACAGCACACAGAAACATCCTCATTTCAAACAGGAAGAGGAAGATGCGAGCAGGAAAAGCCTGAACCTAAATCGTACCGAACACTAGTAGTACGAATACAGAATTACCTCATAGTTTTGAGGTATGTCCCATCATGGTGCAAAGGCATAAAATTAGGAACTTGAAGCAGCTGGTGATACCTCATCTGTAGTCAGCAAGCAGAGAGGCATTAATACTAATGCTCAGATCACATTTGCTTTGTTTTTTGTTTGTTTGTTTGTTTGGTTGGTTGGTTGGTTGGTTGGTTGGTTGGTTGGGTGAGTGGGTGGATGGGTTTTTATGTTTGTTTTGGGTTTTTTGTTGTTGTTGTTGTTCTGTTTTGTTTTATATTCAGTGTGAGAATCCATGAGATAGTGTCACTCACATCCACATTCAAGGTGAGTCACTCACCATTCATTAAACTTCTCTGGAAAAGCCCTCACAGACATATGAAAAAGGTGTAACTTCTAGGTGATTTTAAATTCAGCCATGTTGACAATGAAGACTTGCTGCGGCAAGTCTAGCTTTTACCAACTTGACACCCTAACACGTCACTTTTAAATCACAATATCTCACCTTAGTTCTTCAAAGATTCATGGACATTCATGAAAACTTCACTTGGTTCATCATTAAGAATCCACCAAATCTTAATTCTAACATTGTTTAAAAGCTCAAATTTTAAAATATTTTCTATGATTCAAGACAATCTCTTATCATAAGCCCTTGCAAAATCATTAATTTATATCCTTTCAATATACAAGAGCATACAACAAACATTCTTGTTTCAAATGGGAGAAATGAGGTTGTAGTAAGGAAAGATCGGATCTAAATCATACCAAAGCCAGGAGGACAAACAGCCAAGGCTGCAGTTCCATGTTTAGCATCTGCAGTCTGTAAAGGATTCATCTGAGTCTCAGTAGATGTGGTTTGCCGGCTTTCCGGTTCTGCCACCTGCAGCATACATGGCCTCTCTCTTAGACCAATGGCTCCACACATGCGGCTATCCTTAGCCGACACCCCATCATCACAGCATTGCCAGTATGCTGGAGTTTCCACTGCAATTTCACCATCAAAATTAGACACAATGTCAGGGCCTCCTTTTAGGGACTCTGACGCTGACACACATTTCCTCACCTCAGTGACTTTCTGGAACTTCCATGTAAGCAGGCTTTCATGACCCCCATAATCCTTGCATTTTTCTGCCTAAAAAAAAACAGTGTCATGTGTATGATACTGCCAAGTTCTACCAGCTTGCTTTAAAATAGTCTACTCCCCTTCTACCCCAATAATTACAGTCTCCATGACCCTTAATGATTGAACCTGGGAAAGTAGTTACATATTTGTTTTCAAACAGCATTCTCAATCCAGGCTTTCTTCCTTCAAAATTAGTTAATATTTTCACAGTTCAGAGCTTTCCATGGGTACAATCTTACCCTTGAAGGACCTTTCTTATTACCCTAACCAAAAGCATGTGAGGCATCTCTTTGATTATGCTAATCTCTTTAATAAGTATCTCTTGTCTGCATCCTGAAATTTGCTGGGGCTCCTTTCTTGATAAATTTCACATTCTGTTCATATCTTTCTTCTCTCTCTCTCTCTCTCTCTCTCTCTCTCTCTCTCTCTCTCTCTCCATGTCTTTCCTTTCCTCTATTTCTTTTTTGCTGACTAAGAACATAAATAGCCACTATGCTACCGCCTGGATATTATTTTGTCTTCAAACTTCCTTTACAAAACAACTTAGCCTATTTCATTTAGGAGAATGCAAGCAGATGGTTTGGCAAATCTTACCATGAGTGGCCTGTAGTCCAGTTTCCAAGGGTTCTTCATTCTGCTTTGAACGTCATGAGAACAATCTATTGTCCTTATTTCTCTTAGCATCCTGATCTTCCATGTTCATTCCAGAACAATTTTTAAGCTCTCCTTGCAGCATTTTAGGGCTTATCGAGCCTCCTGGCATCTTCCATATTCTGTCTACACCAGTTTCAAAGTCCTACATAGGCTTTTTTCAGAGCAATAACCTCATCCCTGATTCCAGTTTTCAGTATTTGATCCTTTTCTTATTGGTATAACCAAATATCTGGAAAGAATCAAGAGGAAGATTTTATTTTAATTCAAAGGTGAAGAGTTTTTTTTTTTCGTAGGAGGAAAAATTCAGCAGCAGGAGGGAGAAGCAGCTGACCTCATGGTATGAACAACTGGTAAATAAATAAGATGAATGCTGGGTTTTAGCTTGTGTTCCCCTTTTTCAATTTCTTTATTCAGTCTGGGATCCCAGTCCACTGGATGATGCTGCCCATACTCTGAGTGATTCCTGTAAGGCATCTAGAAAGGGTCTCACAACCATGCCCAAAAGTATGCCCATCCTCTAGATAATTCCCACTCTAGTAAAGCTGACAGTGATATAGTATCACAGTTTCGCATGTGTAGAAGATGAAATTGATTTCTTATCATTCATTTCACTTATGAATTTTCTAAGCTGAGAATATGTTTAGATTCTTGTCTTTCTCAACAGCTTTCATATCCAGCACACCAAATTAAGGAAGGAGATGAGGTGGTCCACAAGTCCCATGTGAGTAAACAACAGAACTAATATGAGGCTGGTACTAACACTTAAGTCACCATGCTGCCACAGTCAGTATCTAAGGAAAACTAGGATTGGGTTATTCGTCTCCATTTATATACACTATGTGCAGATTACACTGAACTGTCACACTCTTATATTTAAAACACAGCTATGAAAAGGGTAGTAAAGAACCATGACATAAATCTTGAAGAACTTCATTAATCTAAGTTTATACTTTGTATCATGATTAGAGTCCATTTTGTGGTGGCTTACTTTCATAAAAACCCATGCAGTCATTGTCAGCAGAGGGAACTAAAATAAATTGATACCCAGTGTAAGTTTTCAGTAAAGAAAAGCATTGTGTAACACAGAAAATTTGTTTCTCAAAGTAAACCTTGCTTCATCTTGTCTGATGTTTAAAACAACATATATGAGGCTAAAAAATTAATTTTATAAAGATTACAATAATATATAGCACCATATAAAGTAATAAATGAAGTGTTCTTGCACTAAAGACAGAGAAATCATTACATCTATCAACTGTGCATCATGCTTAATAATCTTTGGTTAAGCAGCTGAACCAGGAGCCAAGCTTGTTCAAGCTGAGTGTTTTACTCTTGGTTTTAGAGATAGTCCCTTTTTATCTAAAACCTTTTACACCAGTAAATCAGTATTAGAGGACTGAGGATATAGCCCAGTTGGTAGAGTGCTTGCCTAGCATGCATGATGCCCTGGTTTTTATCCCAAGTACCACAGAAAGCTGGTTAGTGGTGCATATCTGGAATCTCAGTACTTCAGAGGTAGAGGCAGGAAAGTCATAAGTGCAGGGTCATTGTCAGCTACATGTTCAGATGGAGGCTACACTAATATAAAAGATCATGTTTCAATCGACAACAACAAAAAAACAAATGATATATCTAACTGCAGGAAAAATAATGCAAGTTACAAGGATAAATGGTAGGTTTTTGAAAGTCATGGCATAGTATCCTAATATGTGCTTGTCATGATTTTTATCTGAGAGAAAAGTTAGATGATCATGACATATAAGCAAAATAACATTATAATTATCTATAGTAATGATCTGGTTTATAATTGGATAAAACAAATTGAATTAAATATAATGAATAATTAGCAGGACTACTTACTACTTAGGCATAATTTGGGGCAAGAGGAATGCTCGAGGCAAATCTCTGAATTACTGCTTCTATGCTGTAGGCTTAGTCACTCTGTCTTTCCCAGACATCTCAGTACATAATACTTTGACCTAGTGGTTTCTATGTAGGTAGGGAAAACTGGTCTCAAAGATCTTTCTCTCTGTCCACTGTTGTTCCTCAGCCAATAATCCCAGGGAATGACCACAGGAGAAAAAAATGAATAATAAATCATATGTGGCTTACCTGGGAGAATAGGTAAGACTTGAAGTCACCCAAAAGTTACTAGTTCCATGAGCATGAGAACTCTTGTGGTACAGTCTTCCACCTTCTCCAGGCAGTGTTTGAGGTAAATAAACCAATCATTTGTACATTAGCCAAATTCAGATGCTATAAAAAAAAAAATACATCAGATGGGTAGCTGAAAACAACAAGGATTTATTTTTCAGAGTTCTGAGGCTGAAATTTTAGGACAGTGGAAGTAGATAGTAATTACTCTTGGGCTAGAACTAACAAGGCATTCTATGCTCTTTTCCATAACCAATGCTATCTATGGCCAAAAGAATTAGACAATGAATATTGATTGACAACAGGGAGATTTCCTGCCTTCAATATTTCCCCCACACTAATTTAAATAATCATTAAGTTGAAATAAACATCCTAAGAAAGGCTAAGGAGGTTGTGATTGGGATGATTACTGAAGACTTCAACTTAGGTTAATTATAATTACTCAGATTCCTTCCTGATATTTAAATAAATTTCACTGAAAGAATTCTGATGAAAGCAACTAATAAAAGAAAAGGTAATTTAGTGTTGTGGGCACTGTAGAGGAAAGAGGGCATATTCATGGACTCAGGACAGTAAAAGATTTAGGGAAACATTGCTATGAAGAGAGAAATGCAGATTACCAGAAGGAAAGAGTCTTAGGAAAGTAAAAGAGTAAGTAGAAAGATTTACATTTTATGTTCACTGCACTGAGCACTAGCTCAGCCCTCTTCTTTCTTGATTGAAAATATTTTTTCATACAATATATTCTCATGATTTCCATTCCTGCAGACAGAAGTTTCTGTCTCACAAGCCACTCTGAAGTAACCACACAGAGGCTTAGTATTAATTATAAATGCTCAGCCCATAGCTCAGGCTTGTTACTATCTAACTCTTACATTTAAATTAACCCATTTTTCTTGTCTGTGCTTTGCTTTGTGGCTTGGTATCTTTTCTCAGTATGACATGCTCATCTTGCTTCTCTCTGCATCTGCTTGTGACTTCTGATTCCACCTTTATTCCTCCCAGCATCCTGTTTGGCTCTCCCCCTGACCTTATCCTGTCCAGCTATTGACCAGTCAGTTCTTTATTAAACCAATCACAACAACATAGTTACACAATGTAAAGGAATATTCCACACCCTCCCTCATCTCCTCTCAGATCCTTCCCACCTCTCCACCCATCCAAGTCCACTTCTCTGTCTCTCTCTTTAGAAAACAAACAGGAAAAAAGAATAAAAACAAACAAGAAAGAAAGGAAAAATCACAGAAACACAGACACACAGACAAACACACACTCTAAACAAAACCCATAAAAAGACAAAATTGGAAACAATAATACACAAACAAAAGACCAGTAAGGTTAAAAATGTCCAAACAATGTAATATGAGATTAAGAAAAATAATTTTCAAAAATACCTTTGAGTTCATTTTGTGTTGGCCATCTAGTGCTTGTCTTAAACCCAACCCTTAAGTGTGAAACACTTATAAACACTTATAAGCACAGTGAGACTCCATTGGAGCAAACTAATTTTCCCTTTACAAATAGTTGTTAATTGGAGTAAGATTCTTGTTGGAATTTGGAGGTCGTGTCTACTTCCCCCTCTCACCCATCTGTCTTAGACCTGTGCAAGCCCTATCCAGGCGACCATAGTTTCTGTGAGTTCATATGTGAATCACTTGGGTCTGGAAGGCACTATTTCTTTGGTGTCACCTACCACCTCTGGGTCTTACAATCTTTCCACCTCTTCTTCCACATAGTTCCCTGAGCCTTAGGGGGAGGGAGTTGATTATGACTTCCCATTTATGACTAAGTGTTCCCAGTTCTCAAGCTCTCTGAATATTTTTCGGTACTGGGTCTCTGTTTTATTTCCCATCTATTGCAGGAGGAAGTTTTCTCGATGATGTCAGCTCTCAGAATTGTCATCAGAGAGCCTTCATCCAACAATGGATGGGAGCAGATGCAGAGACCCACAGGCAAGCATTAGGCTCCTGCAGAAAGGGAGAAGAATTGTTAGAACCACAGGGGTTAAGGACACTACAAGAAAACCCATACAATCAACTAACCAGAGCCCATAGGGGCTCACAGAGACTGAACTGACAATCGGAGAGCCTACATGAATCTGACCTAGGTCCTCTGCTTATATGTTATGATTGTGTAGCTTGGTCTTCCAGTGGGACTTCTAACAGTGGGAGCAGAAGCTATCTCTGAATCTTTTGCCTGATTTGGGTACCCTTTTTTTCCTACTGAGTTGCCTCATCCTGCCTTAATATTAACGAATATTCTTAGTCTTGTTGCACCTTGATATACCATGTTTGATTGATTTACCTGGGAGGCCTGCCCTTTTCTGAAGGGAAATGGAGGAGAGGAGGAGAAATGGAGAGAAGAGGTGGGGAGAGGAAGGAAAGGAAACTGTGATCAGGTTGTAACATATAGAAAAGAAGAAACAAAAAAGAAAGGAAAAAAGAAAGTGAGAGGAGAGAGAAAAAGAAGAAACAAAGAAAGGAAGAAGGAAGAGAAAGAGAGAGAGAAAGACAGAGAGAGAGAGAACTCAATGAGTATTTGACAAGAATCCAGCACCAGGTACCCCAAAGTACACTTAGGTACAACAAAATTTTGAATACAGACAATGATGTTCTGGCCTGGGACTCTGATCTCTGGATGAGTGATCACCTGAGGGCATTTCTTTCTTCCTGGGACTTGGCTGGCAAAAATCACAGCCAGGATTTCTCTAGTGATACATTATCTACATGTGGATGCTGAATTTTTTTTTATGGCTGCTTATCAGTAGACATTCAACAAAAAGGCTGAGATGTAGGAAAGAATGATATAGCATGCTGATAATTTGTAAGTGCTATGCTGAAATTCCAAAATCAAGATAAAAAGATAGAGAGATAGTTTATCAAAAACAATATTCATTTTCCAAATGGTATTACTCTAAAATAAGAAGTGGCTATAAAACAGACAAACAGCAACAACAGAACTCACTATAGCCAGGTCTCTAACAACAGTAAGGAATCAATACAGAGAACCAGTATGTGTCTATATCTGTAGTCTGTCCCACTCTCTCCCAATAACACTGGATGCTTAAGCCTTAACAGAATTATTTAAATGATCTCTCTTTGCCCTTTTATTTCTCTCTCTCCTCCTCCCCCTACTCTCTCCTACCATCCCTAAACAGTTCTATAAAGGAAAATATGAAACTTAAGGGGGGAAAAATCTATGTATTATAATTCTCCCAGCAATAAGGATTTTATTGTCAATCTAAAAACAGCTGACATAGCCTAAAAGTAGAACCATAAAAATAAAATACAGCTCACATCTTCCACTTGCCACACTTGAAAGAAATGAGCTGTTCTCCCAATTGTTATGGCAGCTGACAGACTACATTTGGGAGTTCGCAACAATGCCAAGAGAGGAAAACACATCTCTGGGGCCTCAGAGCATCTCCTCACTTTCCAGAGGAAAATGGTGCAACTTAAGGCTATGTATCAGGATGTATTCATGATGAAAACCATCCTACTATTTTATTATTTGTCTATCTTTCTCTGATAATTGCAAAACCATAAAACCAAGTCCCGCCTCAAGCTTGTTGGAGTTGTTTCATTTTCTACTTTCAAAACTGAGATTCCTCAAAGTCAAAACGTTGCTTTCCTTTACCGTTAGTCCTTTAAAACATTCCGAACACTCATTATCCTTTCCAAGACTTCTAATCTCTCTGGAGAACCCCTACCCCACCCACCACCACCACCACCTTTACTTTCTTGACAAATACAAATTGTATGAAATGAATCGCCTTGATGCCCTGAACACTGCTAGGCCTGTATTTCAGGCCTCAGGTCTGCTGTCTCTTGCATCATCTCCTTCAGGATGGTGATCCAGCCAGTCTTCTTCATTTTACCTAGTCTGTCTCCTTGAGTACTGATGGACTCTTCCTCAGAACACACATTTGCTCAAATTATTCTAAGTATAGAATGTTCTTTCTCCTGTGCATCGCTCCAGGTTTCCTCTGGCAGTTTTCTATTCACATTTTTACCATAGACTCTTATTTTAAAAGAGTACATATGTTTTTGATTGGGGGGAATCGAGGTTGTTTCGGTTTGGTTTGTTTGTTTGTTTGTTTGTTTGTTTGTTTGTTTGTTTCGGGATAGAGTATTAAATAGCCTGGGCTGTTTAATGTCAAACTAAGTATGTATCCAAATCTGCCCTTGAACTTCTAATCCTGTGCTGAGACTACTGTACTCCACAGAAAGAGTAACTTTGGCTCTTACTTTTTTTTTTTTTTTTTTTTTTGGTTTTTCGAGACAGGGTTTCTCTGTGTAGCTTTGTGCCTTTCCTGGGACTCACTTGGTAGCCCAGGCTGGCCTCGAACTCACAGAGATCCGCCTGGCTCTGCCTCCCGAGTGCTGGGATTAAAGGCGTCAGCCACCACCGCCCGGCGGCTCTTACTTTTTACTTCCTCACTTCTACCATGGCTCTCCCGTTCTCAGATGTCCCCTACACTCATGCACAAAAGCCATTCTTGTAAACAAACATATTATCCAAAATTCCACGTCACTATGTAACAAACTCAAACTAGCGGGCTTTATAAGGCTTTCCCCCTGAACAGTCAGCATTTACAGTTCAACTCAAAACTGTCTCATTAGATTTTATGGGTTGAATCAGGAACAAAGAGGTGGCAGTTTAGGGAGAAAGGCAAAGAGCTAAAGACGGGAGGGAAGAGAGGAGAAAATATTGATAAAGAGCAACGAGAAGAGGGTGAGACAAGAATTAAGTCATTAAGAAACTGTATTCTCTCATATTACTAGCCAAGTGAATGGGAAACTAGGTTGTTTTTAAATTTCTTTTCTGCCTCTTGTAGTATGTGTGCTTCTCATTATGACATTTCTCCGAGAGAAAACACTTGTTACACTCCAGATAACTGACCTCATCATTGCATACAACTAATTGAATTCTTCTTTTTAACGTGACCCTTTTCTACACTTCCACGACTCTCTTCAATCACAGTTTTCATCTCTGGCATGCCTGGTGTCATAGTGAAATCCTCTTCTTTACTTACCCTGTAAGGAAGCTCATGATGTGAGGCTGACCTTAGCAGTTTCCCCTTTCCACCAAAACCACCAGTTTTACTAGATTGCCCCTCAACATCCCATACATGCACACTCATATACTGACATCAGTGCTGGTTGTTTTTTGTCAATTTGACACAAACTAAGCATATCTGAGAAGAAGTAATCTTAATTACAAAAATTTCTCCAGAAAAATTGTCTCCTTTAGGCAAAGCTGGGGAATAATTTCTGAATTAGTGTTTGGGGTAGGAGGGCCCAGCTCATTGTGAGTAGAGCCAACCAGGGCGGGTAGTCCTGGGGTCTGTAAGCAAGCAGGCTGAGCAAGCCATGCAGAGCAAGCCAGCAAGCAGCTCTCTGTAGCCTCTGCATTAATTTCTGTGACCCCGGGTTCTTACCTTGAATTTCTGCCCTGACTTTATTGGATGAAGGACTGTGGTATGGAACTATAACCTGAAATAAAAGAACTCTTCCACTCCCCAACTTGTTTTGGATGATGGTGTTTTAACCCAGCAATAGAAGCCTAATGAAGACATCTTAAGCCCCAGTGTTTCTCAACATGTGGCTCTGTTTGGACACAATTCCTCTGAAGTGATGATTATAATAAGTAAGTTCTTCTTGGAGGATGTTAATATAATGAGTCTGGACTCCTCAGAGGAAGAGGAAATGTGACACACAATGCACCAGGAGGGTAGTCACAGACAAAAGCCAGTGAGAAGACACATCAGGAAGGAAGCTGTCTGAGTCCAGGCAGAAAGACCTCAGACCCCTCAGCCTGAAAGGCCTTCATCTGGGACACTGGCAGCCCTAGGGCACTAATGCTGTGGGATGGTCTGTATGTCAAATCTGTTGCTCTGATTGGTCAATAAATAAAACACTGATTGGCCAGTGGCCAGGCAGGAAATATAGGCAGGACTAAAAGAGAGGAGAATTGAGAGAACAGGAAGCTGAGTGAGGGAGACACTGCCAGCCACCACCATGACAAGCAGCATGTGAAGATGCTGGTAAGCCACAAGCCACATGGCAAGGTATAGATTTATAGAAATGGATTAATTTAAGATATAAGAACAGTTAGCAAGAAACCTGCCACGGCCATACAGTTTGTAAGCAATATAAGTCTCTGTGTTTACTTTGTTGGGTCTGAGCGGCTGTGGGACTGGCAGGTGAGAGATTTGTCCTGACTGTGGGCCAGGCAGGAAAACTCCAGCTACAAGTGGCACCCAATGTGTTGGCAAGAGTTTCCACCTAAAGCCTAAGTAAAAAGATTCTAAAAACAGTTCCTAGTTGCCCCCCTCAAGTTAACAGCAGCCTGCGTGTTTGAGCTACTATCTACTATGGTGGGTTCCTAGCATGTGTGCTCGAACTGCAGTATGGCAGGAATGAGGCCTCTGCAAGTGGCACAGTAAGCTGGGCCTCTGCAAGTGGCACATTAAGCTCCATGGTGGATTTAGCCTTTGCTAGTACAAAAAAAAAAAAGAGGTTTCTGGGCTACACACTGCTTTGATAGAAGCATAGACCCACTATTTCTGAGAGTTGATGGCTCCCAGAGCTGGTGGAAAACGTACCACTGCCATATTGGGAAGCTGAAGTGGGCAGAGCCAGCAGCCACAGTGCCAGCGCCGTTTCAAGCTTAAAAGGCTGCAGTTTAGAACAACAGGCTCAAGCTAATATAAAAAATAAGCCATGTAAAGATGGCTACCACACAGAGAATCTGGATTATGTTCTCTTTGATATTCATAACTGAAGAAAAACATTTGATTGTAAAAGCTGTTGAGTTAAACCAATATGGATATTTTAAAGGTACCTTGACTTCAAAATTTGGAAATAAGAATATGTTGCTTTGGAAAAGAGGCTCTGCTTTTGTTTCCACAGAAAGCCAGAGACTATGGATTTGTTCCAGATTAAGATACATCAGGTTTGACCAGCCAAGACCACCTGAAAGGTCTCCGATGACACCATGGCCCAGATGATGCAACATTCAGAACTGTTTCAAGGCAACTGGCTCAGACGATACACCCTCACAGACTACTCAATAATCCTAAAATTTTCTTTGTGTCCCCATAAGATACATCGCCCCCCTCCAGCAGGAAGTAGTAAGAGAAGCTACGCCCAAATTCCCAAATATACCAAGCTGGCTTTGGAGATGTGTAAAAGTTAAAAACTTCCTCTTTTAAAAAAGAGAAGGGGAAGTGCTGTGGGATGGTCTGTATGTCAAATCTGTTGCTCTGATTGGTCAATAAATAAAACACTGATTGGCCAGTGGCCAGGCAGGAAATATAGAACAGGAAGCTGAGTGAGGGAGACACTGCCAGCCACCACCATGACAAGCAGCATGTGAAGATGCTGGTAAGCCACGAGCCACATGGCAAGGCATAGATTTATAGAAACAGATTAATTTAAGGTATAAGAACAGTTAGCAAGAAGCCTGCCACGGCCATACAGTTTGTAAGCAATATAAGTCTCTGTGTTTACTTCGTTGGGTCTGAGCAGCTGTGGGACTGGCAGGTGAGAGATTTGTCCTGACTGTGGGCCAGGCAGGAAAACTTCAGCTACACACTAAACTCAGTATTTCAATATTCATTTCAATGGTAAGCAAAGACCAAGCTACTACTAGAGTATGGTTCTGACTCCCCATTCTGGAGCAGAATGATGGGCTATTAAGGCTGAACATTTCCAAGAGATCATTTAATAATGAAGTTTAAAATGTTCTCTAAGGTTCACTAGATTTCTTTCAAAACTAAGGAAAACAGCTCTTTCTTACCTTCTCAGTCTTTTTTTCTGACAATTTGAACTTAGGCACATACACAAATACTCTTGCAGGTATTCAACATTTCTACTTACTAAGTTGGCTTCTTCACAGTGGAAGGATGATTTTTAAAAATCATTTGTGAGTAAATAGTTCTGTCTCTTATTTTTCAGGCAAAAATCTCAAAACACTCTGGAATAAAAATAGAAATAAATTACATTATGTAAATTAAAAAATATCCTCAGTATTAAATATCAAGAAAATTGATTTCAAGGTTTTAATTTTCTTTGGTGTTGTTCTCAAAAAAAGACATCTTGCTCCTCAGAGTTGTGACTGTCATTCTTCATGGTGAAACTCCTAACTCACTTTGTGAAGGACATTTTCATGTTATGCAAAAGTAGAATAAACAGCACTCTTTTGGCCAGTCAAGGATAGAATTGTATGGGGAGGGCAGATATTTTCCAGGACCCTTTGGATAAATTCTGATCACATCATTTACTTCAGCAAATAAAGTCATCTTTGGCAAAACCTATATCAGTCTATCTTCAGGCTTCTATTGCCATGATGGAACACTGGGACCACAAAGCAAGCTGGGTAAGAAAAGGTTTATTTGACTTACATTTTCCCATTGCTGCTCATCACTGAAGGAAATAAAGGACAGGAACTCAAACAGGGCAGGGACCTGGAGGCAGGAGCTGATGCAAAGGCCACAGATGAGTGCTGCTAACTGGCTTGTTTCCCCTGGCTTGCTCGGCCTGCTTTCTTAAAAAAAAAAAAAAAAAACCAGGAACAGAGACCAGATATGACACAACCTACCATGAGCTGGGTCCCCCTTCACTGGTCACTAATTGAGAAAATACATTACAGCTACATCTCATGGAGACATTTCCTCTACTGAGGCTCCTTCCTCTCTGATGACTCCAGCTGTGTCAAGTTCACACCCCAAATCAGCCAGTACACAGTCCTTGTCTATTTCAGCCCCCAAATACAATAAATCCATATTTCAGTATAAGCTCATCAGCCTGGTGGAAATATTCACAAAAACTGTTAGTATTCTGGTATATACGAACTTCTGCTAACAAGTGTAAAGGTGTGCTGCTCTCAACTGAAGGCTCTGGAAGGCTATGCTCTAGAACTAGAATCTTTGTATGTCTCAGCTCATGTCTACTTCTTACAGAATGAAAACAGTCCAGGTTTTAGTGTGTTTAGAGGAGATGATGGGGCCTTGAATCATATTTTTTTCTTCGTCAATGAACCAAAAAGACCTACCAAGTAAGCCATCCTGTTGCTGTGGAAAGATATACAGGCAAAAGCAACTTTGACAGAGAAAAGGCTCATTTTGTCTTTAGGTTCCAAAAGGGGGTCAGTGCATTTGTCAGGGAAACCATGGGAACAAGAACATGAGACCGGCCCTCCACAGTGTATTAGCATCTTGGAAGAGAGAGTGAACAGGAAGTAGGGCCATGCTACAAAGCCTTAAGGACCCCTCCCAGTGACCTACTTCCTCCAGCAAGGATCTACCTCCAAACAGCGCCACCAATTACTCACACACATGAGACTACAGAGGACAGTTCACTTTCAAACCACAGCATAAGCCAACCCATAATGTACTTCACTGTGTCAAGCTATCTACACCATGAATGGGCTTCTTTAATCTCTCCAAAGAAGGGAAATTACTGCTTAAAAGTTAAATAAATACTTCAATATTTATTGCACTCAACTAAGCATCAAACAAAGCCTTCATGCTGTGATTAAATTCATGACAAAATTCCACACACAAAAAATTATGACTTGAGAAACTTTCTCAGACAAGGCATGGTGGCATATCTTTCTCAACCCTGGGAAGTTGAGATATAAGAAGGAGGAGCTGAAGGCCAGTCCTAACTACAGGGCAAGTTCAATGTTAACCTGTGCTACTCCATGAGACCCTATCTCAAAACAGCAAAGCAAATAAACAAATTCAATTAAAAAACAAGTCCACTTGAGGAAATTCGTATCTTTGCTGATAATAATCAAGGTTTGTTTCAACACTGCTAGCTGGGTCTTTGTTGCCAACTCCTCCTGACAACCAAAGCAAGGCAAAGGCACGATGATGTCATTTTTCCAAGGTCAGAAATTGGGGCAGAAGCAAAGCCTGCTTGTGCTTCACTAGGGCTCAGTGAGCTTGGGATTTTGCTGTTTGTTTTTGTCTGTGGGTTTTTATATTTGCTCTGTTGCTTGATCACTGGGCATGGGTTATTTAGTCATTCCCTAGCAAAAGGTTTGTTCAAATAACAAAATTCTCTGAGTTTGGAAATTATCTGGGATCAGTGACATTTCTAAGTGGTTCACAAAATAGACCAGTCTTTTTACAGTCTGAGTGTGCACTTGAATCAAGACAACCAGGGTTTGGTAGCATAGAAAACTAATTGCCCTCCAGTCCTTCAGCCCCTCTTTTACTTTGTATCATTAGACTAGATAAACTCCAGAAGTCACCTTCAGTTCTTCTGTCCCCTCTCCCTTCATTTTCGACTAGGTCAACTCTAGGAGCCAACTTTAGTTCCTGAGCCTCTTTCTGGATCATATCCATGAGAGTAGATCAGCTTGTTCCCTGAGTGTTCCCTCAAACCTCTCATCTATCTTTTTTTCCGTTATCTTTGCTTTTATCAGTACTTGTTTGGACATTTCAATATCCAATGAGATGTCCCTCTCCCTCCCATTAGACACTTTCTACTTTGTTCCCGTAAATTTTCCAAAGCCAGTAACTTCAGAATATCTTTTATTTTTGACCTTAGTCATTTTGTTACTTCTATCTTGGATAACACCTGGTATGTAACAACACAGGAAATGTTATCCAATAAGTAACTAAATTATTCAAAAACAAGTTCCCAGCCAATGCCCATAGTTTCATGAATAAATTTTGAATTCATGAGCCTTTAGTAGACATCTCATTCTCTACCCATAAACAACCTTGAGATACTGAGTTGCAAGAGTCAGCAACGGCTTCTTATTTCTCTGTTAAGTGAAAATATTTCAAATGTAAATAGAGGTTTCTAGTTTGAAGATCTGATGTCTAAGTGCAAGCTTGCATGTAGAGAGAAAACTAGGAAGTTTGATCTTCTGTGAGACTAAAAAGGCAATCCCAGCATAAGTGTTAAAAATCACACAAAAATTGACAAGCATAGTGCCATGATCCAGCTAGTATTAAGAATGGAGAACGTCCTTTCTTCACTAGTGATGATGACAAATATGGCAGTACCACAGGGCTTGTAAAGATGATGCAGGAACTTTTTGTACTCACTGGTTTTCTCTCATGACACCTGCTGAAACACAACCCTGCATGGGAATAGAGAAACCTGTGCCTTCTGGGTCTATTTTAAAGCCATTCTAGTCTCTCTATGGAAGGTAGAGATCTTTTTAAACTTGAGTCCTACTGAACAAGACTCTGAAAATATTTTTATGAGATATTGATTACCTAGATGAGCAGCAATTGAGTGGCTATAATCTAGACACCACATTTTTTCATTTATGGTTTGGGAACACTCACAAAAGTCTCATGTATTCCGAACTTGGTTTATTGTATGTAGAAAGTGAAGTAGCAAGATCTTTAAGAGATGGTATCTAGAGAGATATGATTAGGTCCTTGGGGTACATCTTCTAAAGACAATTATATATTATCATGGCCCATATTTACTGAACAAGTAATCTGTAATAATTGTAACCTGGCTTCTGTTTTTATGACTTCCTGTTTTTTTCTGAGGGATGGCTGTCTCCCATGTACTCTCACCATGATAGGATACAGCCAGATGGCCCACATCAGAACTAAATAGACGATGGTACCACAAGACTGAATCTCCATACCTATGAGATAAACTTTTTTTTCTTAATACATTTTCTGGCATCAGGCATTTTGATATAATAGAACATTGACTAAAACATTAAATTAAGAACTCTCAGCTACTACTCTAAAGAACTTATGCTGCAGCCAGTTACTAGTACCCTTGACTCCACTGACAAAAACACAACCATTTTTATTTTATAAAGGAAAGTGACTGAATGAACTTTATCTAGAGTTACAGCACTGAAGAAGAGTGAAAGAAGCATAAGAGCAACACTTGTTCTAGTGTGTGATTATTTCGGAACTTCTGGAGACTCGGAAACTGTCTCAGTAAAGTGTTTTCCATGCAAGTATGAGGACCTGAAATCTAGTTCGATCTTTAGCACCCAGGTAAAGGCTTGGCATGGCAGTATGCATTTATAATACCAGCATTGGGAGTCATGGGGGAGGGGACTAGAATATCCCTGCCATACATTGTCCAACCAAATCAAAAGTCAACTGGTAAGATTTGAGCTCAATAATAGGCTCTGGTGAGAACCAAATTCATTAGGAGGCTCTGTTCAAAAAGGAGGTGAAGATCAAACAAGGAACCACACCCAATACTGACCTTTGACCTTCACACACATACCCATCCACATGTCCCTACAGAAACACACACACATCACACACACACACACACACACACACACACACACACACAAGCAATTTCTATAGACAAATAGACTGAAGCAGACTGAGAATAGCTTCAAATTTTAGGCTTCTTTGGACTCATGTGATGGGGTAGAACATAGAATACGTTAAGAAACTATTTTCTTCTCTTCGCCAGAGTGAGTTGCTCTGGCATCCTACAGATTGGAGGTTGGGAAGCAAACAAAACAATAACACTGGACTTGCGCTAATACATTCATGGCGGGTGTAACTATCAGTGAAGGCTCTCTAAGAACATCTATCGAAAGCAGAATTTTATACATGAAATTTGGATTAGAAGAGGTAAGAAACAAGAAGGATACTAGGCAATGGAACATTTTGACAACTGGTTTGGTGCCCATGAGGGACTTCTAAGACAATCCTAGAAATAATCAGGAGGTAATATTAGGATGCTACTAGCAGTCAGTGTAATGTAAGTACATTCCATTATACTTTGTGTGTAAAAAGGAAGTGCTGTCTTGCTTATAGACATAAGCAATAAGGTCTCAGATACCTGGTTAATGATAAGGGACAATAAATGCTCTTGATTTAGCAGAGAGGAGCCATAGAATCTTAAGCATATAGCTGAACTGATTTGGAAGACAGAAAGGGCATGATATTCAAACCCTACTCTCTACTCAAAAATAAATTAAACTTGAATTGTTCTTATATAAGGGATAATAACATAAATGTATAATGAACTAGTGGCAATGAGTAATACAATGCATTGTTCCTAGAGCTAAAATAATGAAAAATAACCAAAAATGACTTGAAGTCTGTTAACAAAATTGTGGTTTCATCCCATGCTGTCTTGTTATAGTTATTCATTATAAGCATATATATTGCTTTCATGACAGACATGAGCTATACAGAGATAACATCAAAAAATTTATAATTCTTTAAAGAAGTCGTGTTATCAATGTTGGAGTTGAAAATAAAAAGAATATAATGCTCAAAATTATTAAAATTGAATGATTCATTATATAATCAAGACATCATATTTCCCTCCAAATGTTTCCTGATTTGTTTCTCCTGAACAGTAGCTGTTTCAGGCTACACATCATTTTGAACAGTGTAGTAGGTTTCAGCACACAGAGAGGTAAAAAAGTCAACAGGCAAAAACATGAGTCAAGATGAGTCTCAATGACCCTAGTCAAAAAATGTGTTCTCACAAACCTTAAATGCCTCTCTCTCTCTCTCTCTCTCTCTCTCTCTCTCTCTCTCTCTCTCTCTCTCTCTCTCTCTCTCTCTCCCTCTCCCTCTCCCTCTCCCTCTCCCTCTCCCTCTCCCTCTCCCTCTCCCTCTCCCTCTCCCTCTCCCTCTCCCTCTCCCTCTCTCTCTCTCTCTCTCTCTCTCTCTCTCTCTCTCTCTCTCTCTCTCTCTCTCTCTCTCTCCACACACACACACACTCACCCCTCCCCTCTCAACACCATTGCCTCAACATTAGAACATACCTCCTCATAGAGGTCTCTTCTGCAAAGTATCTGCCCAAGTATTGAGAAAGGTCATCATAGGGCTCTATGAATCTCAGAGGTCACTTCAGGAGAAACTACAAGATGTGTGCCAATAACCTAAAATGACTCTGGGAGTAGGAACAAGAAGTGTTCAAGAGCTTCTGCCTCCTGCCAGTTACTTGAGTCAAGCTTTGGCAGCATCCCCTGAAGGCTTAGAGACCTCTAAGAAAAGCTTCCCTGGCATTTGCCAGACTTTCTCACCACGTATCAGCAAGCTCCTGGATGTCAACTCGCTTTGTTGTGGGGGGAGGGGGGATGTCTATATTTTTCTCTAGATGATTATTGTTTGTGCCTTCATTTTGGTTAAAAATCCAATGACTGTCATGGCCTGACCCTGAGTAAATTATTGGCATTGTTAGACTATTAAGTAAAACATACTTTATCTCTACAACATTAACATGTTTTCAAGGGCTAGGATTAAAACTCGTGTTCACTGAAAATACATTCTTACTTATGATATGATGACACATTACAAGAAGGAAACCCAAGAACTAGCATCATTTAGCACAGTGTTTATCAGATCTAATACTATGCAAAAAAAGTGGTGGCAATAATTATATTTTTCTCAATACTTTTAATTTCTCTGTCTTTAATTTTTTGTATTTTTAAACTCAAAACAAATGTAAATTTACAAAAAAAAAAAAATAAAGAATTGCCATGTACATTACACCCCAAAGCCCTATTGTGGTCATCCCAGTATTGTCCTCTGAAAAATAAACCCAAGAAAGAATACACATTTACAGTATTGCTGTATCTCTTCAGGCTCCTTCACTCTATGAATGTTGAATGAATCTCTTTACTCTTCTTATTAATGCTTACTCAAGAGAGCTGTACCCCTTGCTGTGCTACTACTACACTTCTTCCCTTCAGGTCAAAGCTTTATATGTAATCAATTTCTCAAATTAGCCCTGATCTTACCCTTAGTTATCTGCCTCACTCAGACCTGATGCATAGATTGGAACTAAATTATTTGTATCATATTGTCTCTTGTAACATATGTTGAGTTCTAAACTGGATACAGACTGCAGGTGGGTCTTCCTTTATGCTATAACATATGTTTTATTTTGTATGAAAAAAGGTCTCTTTGGCTTTGGCTTGGATCCTAGCATACAGCCATTATTCTCTAGCTGTTACTTCTAATCATGGCTTTTCTAGAGTGTCAGGGACATTCCTGAGGTGTTCATCAAGGCTTCATCAAGTGCCCTTGCCCTAAGTATGAGCATCCTCTGGCTGCATGACTTCTGCTGACTAAAGCTCTCCTCTAGACCCAAGGACTTACCTGTACAAATGCAACAGTGCTTCTTCTGGGAACCAACATGAACTTCATGCAGGCTTCGTGCCCCCACTGCTCTGTACAGTTCTTTGTCTCTTAACATAGTCTAGCTATTCAAGCAGTTTCAACACTGATGTTCATCTGCTGAGGTCAGTGAGACTTGAGCCATGCTTGGGTTTCCTGCTCTTATTCTGTGAGAGTGAATTTTTCTCCAGGAAGGGCGTCACAGCTAACCTGGGCAGATTTTACTTCCAAAGACATGCACAGCTTACAGTTCAGGTCTACAAAATACACATCACATATGTTATACAGTTTTATAGTTACTTACTAAAATAATCATTCTACCAGTTACTCTATCTTGGCTAGAAATGAAATTAAGTACATATTTAAATATAAAATTAATTCAACATGTGAAAAATACAGTCAACTATAATGAACATAAATTGAATTTCACGTTTCAAGTTTTAAAAGCATGTGGATGGGAAAATACTTTTAAAAATATTAAGTGAATTTGAGCTACTACAGTAATACTTTGCTTAGCAGAGCTACATAGTTATGACTTTTCTGAGCCTCGATCAGCCAGTAGAGCAGAAATTGCACCCATGCAAATAAATGCTTAGCCTTTTACTGCACTTTTTTTCCATTTCCATGGCACTTTCTAATCCCTTTATTTTGTTTACTCCACAAAAGTCCATTTTAGTGCTATTATATCCTATTATCCTCAGACACTTTGATTCTTTTGCAAAGAATAAGCAATCATGGGTACATCACGGGTTGCATTAAAATGCCAGCTTTCCTATAGTCTAGCAAGGAGTTCTCAAATTGAGAGGTAAATCACATGCCATTCCCAGCCAATCTCCTCCATTAAAACATGTCTAAATATATAGAAACAAAAAGTCATTAACCAGTAAACACTAATTGTTTGATTTCAATGAATGAATAATGTTGCTTCTGTAAATCCACAGAGGCTGTGTATGTTAACTGTGGGAGCACTGATTCATTTAGCGCCTACACTATACCCACAGTAATACATCCACAATGCTATGCTCAACAAATGTGCATCTTACTCTGAAAAAAATCCTTTGTAACATCTGCCAAGCAACATGCAAAGCCTTCTGGAGACCAGGGAAGATATCCGATTCAGCAATGACATTAAACTTGGATAGCTTGGTGACTAGGGAGTTGTTTTTCTCGTGTATTCACAGAGCATAAAAATTAAAAACAAATTTGATTGAAGTACCCAAGAAATGCTTCATGGTTCTATGTGAATTTTTGCCATGTGAAAGATAGATACCCCTGCTGTGAGATGTTCTGTATGGCAAATATGTTAATAAATAAAACACTGATTGGCCAGTAGCCAGACAGGAAGTATAGGTGGGACTAACAGAGAGGAGAATTAAGGGAACAGAAAGGGAAGGAGGACATGACCTGCAGCTGCCGCCAGGACAAGCAAGATGTAAGGTACCAGTAAGCCACGAGCCACGTGGCAAAATATAGATTAATAGAAATGGGCTGAATATAAGAGTAAGAGCTAGACAATGATAGGCCTGAGCTAATGGCCAAGCAGTTTAAATAATATAAGCATCTGTATGTTTATTTTATAAGTGGGCTAAGGGACTGCCAGGGTTTGGCGGGACTGGAGAGAAAACTCTCAAGCTACATACCCCCATTTCTCCAATACCCATGTTGTGAGCAGGAAGGCAAAAGCAAACAGGTCTGTTCCTTTAAGAAGCCGCTTTCCCAATACAAAACCTCTAAGGTGATCTCATTGACCAGAATTGTTTGAGGGGAAAGAAAGTTGAAAGATGAAGTATTTGGCCATCCTGGGTTCTATGCCTAGTAAAATTGTAGCTGTGTGAGCTGCAATAACAGGAGCATAAAAGCTCAGCATTCCTGTCTCAGAAATTAAAATCTCCATGACCAAAAGAGAAATGAGATGGCTCTACAGAGGAGCTCTTGGCCAGGACTTCATAAGAAGCAATCAGCCATGGCTCAATCCTTTGAGGAACTTTTGGTGCACCTCAGCAAATCATTTTTGGAAAGGTTACTGCAGGTGAAACAAACTGAGCAATGCCAGTTCTAGAGTCCATGGAGGCATCCTCATGCAAGTCAATCCACCAGATCCCAAACCACTGTATTTTGCAGGCACCAAGATTTTTTGTTTTGTTTTTATGAAAAAGTGGCTATTTTGTCTATAGTTATTTTCCAGAAAAAAATTATAGATATTAGGTAACCAGAAAACAAAAAAATTTAAAATAACAATGTGAAACATAATAGAAAAACACTACAGTCAATGAATGTCATAATGACCCATAAATCTATTAACTTCTTTAGATGTCATTTCATTTTGTAGTCCAAGTTATCTTAGAACTTGCTATGTAAACCAAATTTTTTTAAACTCATAATTCTGTTTCTGCCTGACAAGAGCTAGGATTGTGTGCATGTATGACAACACCTGACAGCTACCAACATTGTCTAACTAAATATTTTTCAGTATTAGGTATACTTAAGAATTCTCAAGAAAAATATCTAGAAGTAGACATAGAAAATTATATATTCACCTCAGTAACATAACAATGGATTTAGACAAAATCCTAAAATTCACCAAAATAAATCTGGGGGAATTTTGATGAGACAGGTGGTTAATAAAATAGTGTGCTCTACTTTTTTTAATTTCAATTTCAAGAAAATCTGTGATAAAGAGAAATCTAAATTTATTATTCACATACAAAAAGTCTTATATTTGAATATGAGTATACAAAGTATCCACATAATGTTAATGAGAATGAAGTTGATTCCCATAGAGTGATCCTAGACACAACAAATCTCTCTGGAAGCTGAGGTGAGGTGTGGTGGATAACAGGTTCTATGTATTAAAAAATCAGGTAAATGATATCCTTTCATTTTTCTGGAACTGTTTCTCCTTCACACTAGAAGAATAATTCAGTTCAATTACTAGACTTTTAACAAAAGACCCATGGACCTAAGAACATCAGGCATTTATAAGTCACCATATAGCCATAACCAGAACATATAGAAACACATAAAATATCACAACCTGAACAAAGAGACCCTCACCTGAAACCCTAGGGGATCAACAGCAAGACAATGTCCCAGAAGCAAAAAGGAGATTTTTGACTCTGAAAAAAAAAAGAAGAAAGAAAAATCATCTATGGTTTCTACTATTAGGAATTTCACAATGAGAAAATCTGCTTGAGAGCCAAATGTACTATATTGGAGTTACCTAATGGAAAGCTTCAGTCATATACAAATTTCCTAGAAGATGTTTTCCTCTGAAGATTGCCAGTGTATAATCATTAGAAACTCAAGGAAAATTTCTAATACAAAAGATTTACTAAGAAATAAAAGTAAAAGGAAATGCAGAGAAATAAGCTTAAAAATACAAGCAACTACTACAAACTTTAAATCAATAAAATAATACTAGGAGTATGTGAAAACACACTTAAAATGGTATTAGAAACTGACACTACTATATTAGAATTCTTTTTTTTAAAAAAAAAAATCTGTCAGAAAGGCTGGAAGATAACATCAAACTAATACCCCAGAAAGATGAATGAAAAGACAAAGATGTTAAAAATAAGAGAGATTTTGTTGTCTCAGTCACAGAATAACCCCTGACTAACCAGGATACTCTGGATTGAGTGTACCTTAGTGATAGAATGTTCTGTTTAACATGGGCTGGGCCCTGGATTTCATCCGCAGCACTGAGATTTTTGTTTTATTTTTTTAATTAAAAATTGGCCAAAGACTTAAGCACATACATCACCAAAGATGTATAAATGGAAAAGGAGTGCACAAAAGTTGGCATTTTATGTTATTAGGAAGAGTAAATAAAACAAAAATGAGATCGCACTATGGACAAATGAGAGCAGTAGATCCAAAACACGTAACACCAAATGTTGGTAAGGACTGGAAGGCATCAGCTGAAGCCATCACTCAGTGTTGCTGGGGATGCAGAACCAGGCAACTTGGAAGCCATTTCCATCCCATAGGAAGGGAAGCATACTGCACTCTATGATCCAGCAATTGTAAGCTTTGGGACAAACTGAGATGAGAGGCTATGTCTTCACAGGAGCTTGCATATGAATGTCTGTAACAGTTTTGTTCATAATTCCCAAAACTTGGAAGCAATCAAGGTCTCCTTCAGCAGGTGAAAGGATAAAGCAACTATGGCTTCTCCAGATACTCGAATACTATTTAGTTCTAAATAGAAATGACCTATCAAGTCACGAAAGGAATTGAAGCTCTTAGATGTACACTACTCTATGTAAGAAGCCAATACAAAAACCTGTAACTCTATGATTCCGGCAATATCACATTCTAGCAGAGACAAAACTTCCAGAGATGACAAAATGTTAGTGGCAACCAGGGATGTGGTGGAGGATGAAGACAAAGCACCTGGGATCTTTCCAGCAGCGAAACTGTTCTGAATGTCATTAAGAAGTAAACTCAAGGCATTAACCATTTGCCAAAAGTCACAGAATGGACAGCATAAAGTGAGTACACACGTGTGAACTGTGACAATGGCATAACAATATGAGCACTGGGAAGTACGCTGCACTTTGGAGCAGGGTTTTGGGAGCTAGAGAGTGAGGGAAACATGAGGAGAATGAATGCACACTAGGGAGCTCCAGGTTTGCTACTCACTTTGTGAACCCTGAACTTCTGTAAAGGATGGTCAACTTTAGAGTCTTCTTCCAGCCTAAGATTGTACACACTGTAAGAGCGTAGAAGAAGTACATTTCAATAATAAACATTAACACTGAGCTTTAACCTAGGGTGTAGTTTGGCTTTTTGAGATAGACAATTGTGAAAATAACACAATACTAAGTATATCTAGCGTATTTGAATTTTAATTTTTCCTTGTAAGATTCAATGTTGTAACCAACAATGTACAGATCTTAACTTAAATCAACCCAATCATTTTGGAATTTTAGAATTAAATGTCCCAAACTGAGAAGTTGGGGAGAAATGTAAGCACATTTAAAAGCATAAAATCTATTCAAACACTATGATATTAATTGGGACACTTTCTACTTCCAATGACAGAATCTAAACTCAAACTGGCATAGGAAAACAAACATAGGAATTGTAGATGTGTAGTACATATCCAATACAATATAGAAATGTGTCAAAGCAGTAACATTCACATACTGTATTAGATTTCTCTCTGCCTTATTGCTTGCCTGCTTTCTCCATACACCTTGTCTTCTTTTCCTCTCCAAGATTTTAAACTCTTTTCTTCCCATTGAATTGACTATTGCAAGTAATGGGAGATATGCCTGGAGCACAGGTGATCTTAGGCTGTAAACGCACAGTAGGAAGGAGAAAGCTTTCATTTCTGAAACATTCACTATAGGAGTCTAGAGTCAGGCACCCGCATTCATAACTCTCTTATTTCTATGGCAAGTAACCATGGGTTAGATTATAGATTACTAACTTCATAGAAAAAAAAAATGTTTGTAGGGAATACAGAGATGGTTCAGTGGTTAAGAACACTTGATTCTCCAGGGGAACAGAGTTCAGTTCCCATCACCCTACTTGGCTCACAATCACCTTTAACCAATTATAGCTCCTGAAAAATGTGACATGATTTTCTGGGTTCCATGGGCACCTGCATTTATATGTGCATACCCACACACAGGGACACACACACAGGAACACACACACACACACACACACACACACACACACACACACGCAATCACACATGCAATCACACAATTAAAAAACTGTATCTTTTGAATGTTTATGATATGAATGTTTCTCCATTTCTAAAATGAAACCTAAAGCAAAATATTAAATATTTACAGTCCATTCTATGAACAATTTTCTCCCATAATTAGATAGCTTTGAGATGTGAGAACTTCAAGTTAATAATTTCTTCTGTTCTACATTGACAATTCAAAAACCAACACTGTAGGAAATACTTAGATTTTAACCACACTTTTATTGTCTTAAAATAGCTGTTTTAAAGTGTTCCCTGGAGTCTCCTCTTTCATAGAAATATTGATTGCATCAGCCTTTTCCTGATAGTGTCTGCCCTGTTAAACAGGGCAGCAAAGCAAGAGTGATTGTTAGGTATAATTAACCCAAAATGCAATGATTTCCCAGAGACTCTAAGAGGAATGTTCTTCATGAGTATCTTCCACAGCTTGGTTGATGACCCAGGAAATCAAATTGATGGGGCTGACTGCCAGTTCTCACTCTTGCCTCAGGAATCAGTAAGACATGCCTTCTCTACAGCATCGCAGGCTCTAGCTATGCCATCTGTTTACAGATACCAGTCTTAACCTGGTTTGCTTTCTGTTGCCATGATGAACAACATGACCAAAAACAATTTAGGAAGGAAAGAGTTTCTTTGGCTTACAGGACTATAAAATCCATCCCTGATAGAAGCCAGGGCAGGAACTGGAGGCAGGAACTGAAGCAGAGGCGACAGAGGAATTCTGTATACTGCTCACCAGCTCATATCCAGCTGTCCTTCTTACACAAGCACAGCCCATCTGCCCAGAGATGGAAACACCCATAGTGGGATGGGCCTTCCTATAACAATTAGCAATCAAAAAAATGTCCCTAAGAGACATGACCACAGGCCAATCTGATGGAAGGCAATTCCTCAACTGATATCTTCTCTTCTCAAGTGTGTCAAGTTTGCACCTAAGATCAACCATTATAAGTATTATCTTTATTCTGATTTTTTTCATGTGCACTATCTACTGACTAATTTACACTGCAACTTATTTTAATAACTACCTTCCTGATAAAAGGAGATGAGAGATTTTTAAAGCTAATATCTCTCTTGTATACAGTATTCTGCAGTGGTTTGACTTACCAAAGAGTGAAGAGGAAATACTGATTTTAAACAAGGAGCACATACAGAGAGACTGCCTTAACACTTCCTGGCCATTCATAATTGAATCAAATTCAATAGCTCTTGGATCTGAAATCATAAACATATCTGAAATAGAAATTTTCTTTTTTTACGGTTTTTCAAGACAGGGTTTCTGTGTGTAGCTTTGCACCTTTCCTGGAACTTGCTTTGAAGACCAGGCTGGCCTCGAACTCACAGAGATCTGCCTGACTCTGCCTCTCGAGTGCTGGGATTAAAGGCATGAGCCACCAACGCCTGGCAGGAATTTTCTAATATGATTGATTTTTTTTCTTCTAAGAACTTTATATTGACCTTGCTCTACATAGTTCAATTAATTTCTAAAGACCCACTTTCTACTATTAAATACATTCTATGTTCATGTGTCCCCAGTTGAGTAGATGCAGCTTGTAGGTTCTAGTCTGTGTCTGCCTTTTTGCATTTCCACCTATTCTAGCTTTTATAGCATTTCAACCTATAGCCTTTCCTAAAGCTATTGTTTACCAACCTTCATTCAGCCCACTTGGGCCTCTGAGAACTTCTCTCCCTTTATACGTATTTGTTTTGGTGGCTTACTAAGCAAATGAATAGTAATACTAAACATCATTTGCTTCTCAAGAACACAGCAACTGACTGTAAAACAAAGATGAGCAATGAGGTATCTGCATTATTTGTAAAGAGTATACAAATGGTATAAAGAGAATTAGACAATTGGCTGTTGACTATATAGAGAGTGTGGTAATTTGAATGTAATTGGCCCCCATAATTTCATAGGAAGTGGCACTATTAGGAGGTGTGGATTTGTTGAAGGAAGTATGTCAGTGTGGGGATGGGCTTTGAATTTCCTGTGCTCAGGATACTGCTGAGGTGTCAGTAGACTTCCTATTGCCTGTAAGATGTAGTATTCTCAGCTCCAGCACCATGTCTGCCTGCACTCCACCATGCTCCCCGCCATGATAATAATGGACTGAACCTCTGAAACTGTAAGCCATCAACTCAATTAAATGTTTTCCTTTATAAGAGTTGCCATGGTAATGGTGTCTCTTCACAGCAATAAAACCCTAACTAAGACAGAGGGGTTGATTAATTATACTTAATTATTAACTATTTATTATCCAAGAGATTTCTATTTTTTTTATTTTCTTTTTCCTGTGATTTATGGCTTTCTTTTCACTAAATGCTGCATTCACAATGATGGACATTAACATCTCTTAAAAAGGATGCTGAACATGAGTTTAGAATTTGTGACTATCAGTGATTTCTGCAACATTATCATTGAAAGCAATACTATTTCTTGAAAAGGTACTTAAGATATAGATAATTTCATTATATTAAATACATTGTTATCATAAACTTTGGATTTTCAGTGAAGAGGTAAGGAGAAAATTTATTGACAACATTTTCTCAAAAGTATAGTGGGTAAGTTCAATTTTTTGATACCAGTAGCAAAACTATTTCCTTGAACTTAGAATGTTTTCCTTTAGATAATTGACACACTACATTATCCAGCCACTCAATTTCACCCATTGTATATGTTATTGTTTCTGGGTGTTATTATATGAAATACTTGCTTTAATGACTATTTAAAATTCAGTGGAATAATAAACCCCCAAATTCATCCTTAACCATTTTTGCATTTCATTACACTGATAGGAATATGCTGCATTGCAATAGGAACAAGAATATCATTCATATGCATGTTTAATCTTATATAGTCAATCTATTCTTGTATCTTGAATCAGTCCTTTCTTCAAGTTTAAGTTATTTGAGTATGGATGCTTTGTTAGGCAGGTTTTCTTTTTTTTTTCCGGGCTTTCTTTTTCAGTTGCTTTCCAAAGGTGTAAAAATAATCCTGTCACAACAGAGAAGCAGTGCTTATAAAGATGCCTTAAAAACCTTATCACCAGGAAACAGTGCACAGTGCATTGTATAATATGGTGTCTTAAAATACTTCTGCTTGCCTCCTCATTGATGCTGCTTCAATATTTACATAACACTGTTAACTAATTTTTCATTATGTAGGTTATTTATCCCTCCTCTTGGAAACTGTCTTCTGAGCACATTTAATATTGTTGAATTGAGCCATTGTTTTTATTCCTACTCAGTGTTTCAGCTGCAGCAAGCCTCTTCTCGGTTCTGTGGGTACAGATTTGTGTTTACTGCTCCTTAGAGTCGGAAGTGTGGAGAAGAAGGAGATATGTGGCAGGACAGCCTTGGCTAGCCATCAAGGCAGGTTGTTTATGTCTTCAGGATGGGTTATTTCAGAACCATGAAGGAAAAAAAAAAAGGAAGAAAATAAAGGGGCTGTTTTGGTTCAGGGAAATCGTTGTCCTGGGAGCAAAAAGGGAAAGTGGAAACTAATATTTTAGAAACTACTTCAGCAGAAAGACATTTTTAGTGCAAGATTTCTCAGAGGCTCAGGAAAATTATTTGAAGCATTAAATATTTTCAAGACTTTCTGTGTTGAATACATTTTTAAACCCTAGGCTAGATGCTTCTGTTAATACTTCATGTTGAAAAGTTGATTTAAAACAGAACAAAAAGCATCATATTTCCTCGTGGATGGGGAGACTGCAGGCAGGCAACATTCTTGGCCTAGCATCAACCTGAAGGTCAAGTCAGATGGACAGGATCTGAGTCCTCTCGTTAACACTTCAACACTCTGCTCAGACCAGTTCCCCATCAATCTCCTATGTGTCTACCATTATAGCACAGAGCCTTTGGCCACATCACCTACCTCTCAGCAAAACTGTCCTCCCTCCCCACAAAAAAAGTCACCTCATCAAGAAGTAACTAACAATGTCTTGGATCACACCCTCACCCCAGTCTCCAGGAGCTTAAATGCACTGCTCCTTAATACAATTCTTTTTCAGGTCTAGGGGAATGAGACTTAGAGGTCACTTCCATGCTAGATCTTTCCATATGGCTTCAAGGTAGATATTCACGGTTATGGAGTTCCTGAACTGCTTGATATTGACGAGGAAAAAAAAAAATACTGGTTAAGGTTGTTTTTCCCTTGGATGAAACAGAAAGGCTCTAAAACTTTAGAGGTCCCATAAAGCTGTAGGCTTTTCTTTATGTACTCAAACTGGTTGTGTATACATAAAATAGCCACACACTTTTTTTCCTCACCAAGTAAAACCATAAAATCAGGATCGCTCTGTGAAACAAATGCAGTGGTCCTTTAAAAATGAAACTCATACTATCATTCATTTAATGAGAAAAAATAGATTTTTAAATGTGTCTGAAGAGCTAAATATTAGTTAAGTGATCATTAAAATTTGAACTATACCAGAGGACAGAATCTTTCCATGTTTCTTATATATTTATCCACTGGTAGAAATTTGAACTTGAACTAGGATGTTGGCCACGCTGCTCTGACGTGACACTTTGAGTCGTTTCATGAGTTCTAACATGCCCTTGGATGTGGGGTAGAACTATCCACACAGACAGCAGAGGACTTCCCAAGGCAGTTCAGTCCATAAGTGAGCCCTGCGTCAGTTCTAGCACCCGTCTCGTATTCTTCCCATTGCTTCATGCAGCAGCTCTCTCTTTGAAACCTTAATCCCCGAGTACTCATCATTAACCCACACATACGTTTGTATTTAATGCTGACAAAAATTTCCAAGTGCAGCATGTGGTCATCTGCTAAACTGCATGACCTTGGACAGGGTTAGGGTAAGGTTTGACCTCTGGAAATGGAGCTGATTAATAGTCGAAATCAAAATAGAAGACTGAAAGCATAAATAATAACAGGATGTATATTTCAAGCTGTTTCCGGGAGAAATGTTTTCAGAAGAAATGTTTTCAGATGATTCATAACAGCTATTTCTCAAATCACTTATTATAGTAAAAATACTTGCTGGTACTTAGTAACCACACGTAAGAGTCTTTTAAAGCATTTTTGAGGGGATGAGCATGATTTAAAACTTTGTATACTGATTTCTGCCTGATGTTGAAGACAGATGCATTAAAGATATTTAATGAATTTCAGGGATAAAACTTATAACAGAGCACTTTCTTTAATGTTGAATTTTAACTCTCCTACAACTCAAAGTTGAATATACTGATGTGGTGTGTATGGTTTCTTCTTTTTTTTTTCTCAATCTAAACAGAGTGAGTGTATTAAGGGGTTAGTTTTGCCTCACCACAATGCAAAAGAATGTGTTATACCTTCAAATTCAACTAAACTATAAAGAAGCCTGTACAGAGTTCTATAAATAGCAGTACATGCTATGCTGTGTCTGGTTGTTGGTAAATAGCAATGTGGACTCAGTTTCATAATCTACACATAATACACTAGATTTTCTTTAGAGATAGTATAGAATGCTACAGTGACATTTAATAATAGAATGACTAGTATTCTAGGAAAAACAAAATTAATGGCAAGAATCTCCCAGGGGAGTGACTAGAACCTACTTGATAAACTCTCCTTCAGAGTACCTTGGATTTATATGATTCAAGTCACATGAGTACAAAATATCTTATCCTTTCTCTTCTCCAGTGGGCACATGCTGGCAATTTTTTCTCTTTTTAAGAAAATTACAGTTCTTTACAAAGACAGATAAAAGTATGAATGAGAGTGGGGAAGTGAAAAAAGGAAACTACCAACTAATTTTTTAAAATTAACATGGCATTAGTTGTTGAGCATGCCTATCAGCTACTCTAATTTGTAGGTAGACTATCCATTCCTCCTTTAGTTTTCATATTCTCATGATTTATTTATTGGATACCTGAGAAAATTCAAGTTTCATTCCTGAATGCACTGATTTCCTACTTATATTTAAGGTACATATCCTCTCCAACATTTTTGTATGCCAGCACCTTGGTTCCTGTACAGCCTATCTCCAACCCCTTCGCATTCCAATAAAAAATTGTTCCTGTGTGTGTAAACTATTTTACACATCTCAATATTCTGACAAATACGTGCTCTCCTTGGACCTTCCAACTCCAGGAAAACATTTAGAAAGTTTATGAGACTTCATAAAAGGGTCCATTCCCTTCGACACAGTCCTGACCGTAGGAGTCTCTATCTTCCAGTGGGGAACAGGAATCCTGGAATTGACAAATGCTATATAGCGCCTTGAGAAAAACAAATAAGCATGCAAAGTCCACTGCAACTCTGGGAGGGAAAACGTGTCAGTGGCTTCGAATTGGGCAGCGTTCCAAAGTTTCACTGATTACTTCAGAGAAGAAAATTCCGCAGCCGTTTGGAAGGTACTGCGCTCTTACCGCTGCGCACTCTCAACCTCCATTTCTTACCTGTAGAGTCAAACAGCAGTGATGAGATGGACCCCTCCCTCTTCATCACGACTTTGTTTCCCTCAGTCTCCCCGACATTCCTGGGTAATAAAGAATTATGTCAGTTTCTTCATTTTATTATTTTCATATAAATAATATCTCTAACCTTTTGGGACATCATGGTTCTATTTTGTGAGATAGTGAGTGAAACCCAGTTCTATTTAGTAACTATAACACAATGTTTCCTTTTTGTGTGTAAAAAATAAACTGTAAAAAACACACAATAAAATGTTCTCAAAATATAGTGTTTCTAATCTTTAGGATTCAAAAACTCTGACTGTTAATGGAAAATATGAGGTTTTTTTCCTAGGGAAAATATAAGTGATGTTCTAAGGTTTGTGTGGTGGCAGTATCATTGGCAGTGAGAGATATCTAGGGCATGAGCATTGCTAATTGAAAAATGATGTTCTGCAATAATTTTTAACTGAAGTTGCAGCTTTTAGTGGCAAAGATCTGTCTGTCAGTCTGTCATTTCTCTCCCCCCCATCTATCTCACACCCTAATTATTTCTCCATAATATTTCATAGATTCAGAAATAAGGGATGATGATAATGCATACTTCAGAGCCACAGCATCATTGAACCATGCAAGAAACAAAAAGCACTTGATTTAATCTTTAAGAGAGAACATGAACAAAAGACAAAAATTGCATATTTAAAAACTAAAGGGAAATGTAAGAATATCTTTAAAAGCCAATGACAAGAATGCTGTGAGGCTTACCAAAAATGCTAAAGATAAGAAAATAGACTTTAAGTTCTATTCACAGAAAACAAACATGAGTCTTCAAAGTAACATTTTAAAAACACAAGACAAAGACAAATTCATACCGTTCAACTATTATTTCATTCCTAACTTCTCTGTCAAAGATAGGAAAATAATATTGGAGAAAACATTATCAAAGCTCAAGAAATGTGGCATTGTGAAGAAAGCAATTCTTCCTTAAAATGATTTTGTAGCTTTTTCCCCAGATGAATTATGCTCCATGTTATCAAGATAACTTTAAAATAAAATTTCAGTATCAATAAGCAATTTTGTGGGGAATTATAAATAATTAGAAAATACTTAAGTACTGGAAAGTTGGAAAAATGTTATAATAATATATTTAACTAAAAATCAAACAATTCTATAGTATTCTATTGGGGAGTAAATTCTATTTTAAAAATTTACTAGGGAGCTTAATTAAATAATTAATTATTTTTAAGTTCTAGAATTTATTAAAATGTGTTTATGAACTATTGAAAACAATTTATCAGTTTGAATTAAATGTATTCACTATACACAAATAATACATCTTTTTCCAATCCATTGTTTACCAATATTTTAACTTATTGTCAAGAAAAATAATTTCCAATCACATACTTCAAATTAGGAAAAATCATTACATATACTACTTGATAATATATTTATGGAAAAATAAAGCTACAATTAAATCCTACAGTTTTCAAATTGTTTATTTTCACACTAAAAATGTATGCTACATTACAATTCATAAAGGTATTTCTGATGTAACAGGATTTTATCTTGGACCAGTTCCAACAAAATGTATCTAGGAAAAAATACTGCTTAAGATTTGATTGGTTTGAGAAAAACATATTACTGGTGGACTGAAAGAGTACCCCTTAGACCAAATATAGGGTAGGCAATTAAACAAAAGCTTCAGCAATTGTTCTAAAATTAGCCTGCCTGTTTGTGCTGAGGCCACACGAAGGCTTCCTCCTCAGTGCTGGAGACCACTGGGAAACCATACAGGCTTCTTCTTGGAGGACACAAGACTCCACTGACAAGTGGCTCTGGCTCAAGGGCCTTCTGGTGACCCTCATGAAGCTTCCTTTAGTTCTGTGAAGGCGTGGCATACTTTGTTTGTATTCAGAGACTGCATCTGAACCACTAGGATCTAGGTCTTGCTAGCTGTAAGGAAGATCAAGGTTGAAACTTCATATTTTGGATCTATGAATTTGATGTCATTCCAATCTCTTCTCAGTTGGAAATGAAAATAGTAATATACATGCAACTTCTTCAGAATGAAGGGCATCAGGTGATCCAAATGAGAAAGACAAGATTAGGGGAACAGCACATGTTTCAACATACCAACACTGGGTGCTAGTCAAAATATAGTTGATATGTCTCCAGAGAACAGCTTATAGGAACATCTGAGCAGACATAACCTAAGAATAATTAGGTACATGCTGCTTTCATGAAAACACAAGCATATCAATAGTCATCTGCAACAGACTGAGTCAAAACGTATTTTGCTTCCTTGTTTAAACAACTGTTTCAAAGTTCCCTACATTCCTTCTGCTCTGGGTTTAAACAAGATGGTTTTGATAAAAGATTACAGAGATCAAGAGAGACTCATCACCTGGTTTCTGGAAATCTTCCTCATGTTCTTTGAAAAGTCAACTTTGTAGAGTTTGGTTTACTACTTACTTATACCTTATCAGAGACTGAAACATTTTATTGTCATAGTCATCCCTATCAAGCTTGACCTGTTAGCTCTCCAGATACATACAGATAGTCTTGAATCTAATTTGGACTTTCAGGCCAGCAGCCAGCAAACATAATGAAAGAGATATAAAAAGATGACCTGCTCAGCAGGTATTTGAAGATGATAGATTAGAACTCAAAGGAACTATGCTTATGGACATGGGTATAACAACTGTCCATGCCAAAATAATGACTGAAGAAACAAAAGAGATACATTTAATGAGGGAGTGACTTAAGGAGAAAATCGAAGGTTCAAGATAGACCTTAGAAAATGCCTATGCTTGTATTTGAAGACCCATGTGACCTTCCTAACTCAGCTCTCAGATCTTCCCACAGAGTTCAGCCAGCTCCCCTGGATCTTCATTGTTTTCTGACTCTATAACAGCTTCTACACACAGAGCTTTCTCACTTGGGTCATTCCCAGCACCATTCCAGCCTTTGGTCTTCATTATTTTCTTTGTTTCTTTTGTGGAATGAAAGTAAAATAACAGTAAGATTGTCTGAAAGAGTCACAAGTAATCATATTAGAATCTAGCTACCTAAAATTATTTGTAACATATATATATAGAATACTTATATATTATATAATATACAATAAGTAACTATGTGTGTGTGTGTGTGTGTGTGTGTGTGTGTGTGTGTGTGTGTGTGTGTGTGTGTATAGTTTCAATACAATTTTCACAAAACCTCAACACTGGACATGAGAGGCTCCCTTTTGACGTTTTTGGTCAAGGTTGTCCAAAAGACTCCCAAAATGCTGTTGACTTGTGTTTTTGTCGTTGTTGTTGTTGTTGTTTTTTTTTTTTTTCCCCAGAGGTTGAAAGTCCATTTGTATTGCTGAAGACGCCAGGCACTTGGGAAGCAGGACTTGGAGGACCTGCACTGGATCTGACCTGAATGCCTCCTCCCTGAGCATTAGCTTCTACAAAGGGAGGGAAGAATCAATAGCCCCACCCATCTATGACACCTGTGAACCACAAAAGCAACCACCGTGGTGGCCTGATAACACTAAGGGTACAATAGTGTTGGAGTGAAGGCCCAGCAAGAGGGAAATCATGCCTGAAAACTTAGCCAACTACACAGGAATAGAGAAGTCATGGATCTTGGAGCAGAACCTACTCCACCACTCTGTTAAACCAGCATAATCCTTAACTACACTTTAAATATTTGTCCTTACATCCACAGGTAAGTTGAGTCCTCACTGCTCATCAACGAGACTTCCGTTTGCAACAGACAAAGGTCATTGCAGAAAACCACAGCTGAACAAAACGTAGAGGACAAGAAATCATGTTGCACCTAGCCCCAGCTGATACATCTACAACCCAACTCCAGCACCTAAGACTCAGTGATCATTTCAAAAGAGCAGGTGGGAAAAAAATCTTAAAAGCTAGAGGAATAGGAAGTTTGCTGAAAGATTGTGTCTCCTTAAAATGTCAGAGAACCTACAATCATGAGGTCTCTTCAACATGGCTGCCTAAACAAAGCCTGAGCAATGATGACATCAAAAATCATCAACCCTAGACAAAGAACTGCAGGAAATTAATGAATGGGCTAAGCAGGTTGTCATTAGATGTTATGGACACACACATGTAACAAAATATTAAAGATGTAAAGAAATTGAATTTGAAAGAGATCAAGGGATTGTACAGGAGTTACTAGAAAAAAAAAGGAGAAAGGGGAAAAGAAGATGATAAAATTATATTATAATTTCAAGAATGAAAATATTAAAATTTAGAGCTAAATAAGAAAATTTATATTAGCAGGAAAAAGAAAGAAGTAGAGATTTCTTTGTCTTTCCTCCCCAGCTTCATCTTGGTGATCCTTCTGGTCATCCTCAAACATACACAGAGCTAGATGTAGCACTACACATGTACAGTGCACACAGATTCACATCTATGAGAATAAAGCAAAACAAAAACTCCAAACCAAAAACATTAGCCACTAACAGCAGGCTTTAAACCTCTAACACATTTAAACCAATGGACTGGGTACACACAGGTCTGCCCACCTTCAGTTAGCACTATACTGTCATTTGTATTGAAAATCCTAGCTCATTGCCTCTTCCTTCTGGTCACTTTCATTTTCTTAACTTCTCTTTAGAAGAGAGAAACTGGGTAGTTGGTTTATTAGCCAGCATAGTATTTTCAAACCCATTTGTTTATAAGTGTAACATATTTTGTTTCATCGTTCAGCAAATACATAATTTGAAGTAATCCCAATCTCTACTAAAGGGAATCATAGTATTTCTCTTTCTACCTTGTCTGTTTTCTTGGCTGTCAGTTACCAAAAGAATCTCACAAAATGGAGTTAGAGAGACGGTTCAGTGGTTAGAAGAGTTTATTGTTCTTGCAGATGTTCCCAAGACCCACAGAATTGCTCACAACCATTTTTAAATCCAATTTCCAGGGATCTCACCTCCTCTTCTGACATCTGAGGGCATGAGGCAACCATATGGTTCCAATACATACATGCAGAAAAAACATTCATAAGCATAAGAAACTGAATAAATCCTAATTTTTTAATTAAAAAAAAATCTCACAGATGAAAGAGATTTGTTTTCACTGTACTGGAAACTTGACAGTTTAAGAGCAAGGCCAGAAGATTCTGTCTGGTGACCTTCTTTCTGCTCCTAGATAATGTGGTCTGTGTCCTCACATGGAGAAAGAAGTGATGTAGCTCTTTGGGCCTTTTATGAGGATGTAACCCTATCCATGAAAACTCTACCTTTGTGTGCAGATTATGTCCTAAAGCTGTCACCTTTAGCACTACACTGGTGATTATAATTCACTGCATGCATCTGGGAGGAGAAAACCATACAGGTCATAATACCATCTCATTTAAAAGCCAAACTTCCATTATCCATGTCCATCACTCATCTTTAATATGTGTTTGTCATAAATAGTTTCAACTATCAATTACCATGTATTTAAGATAACTATCTATTATGTAGTAGTTTCATCCAAGATAAAACTTTCAGCTTTCTAGGAAGTTTGTTAAAATACAGGATGTTCTATAAAATCCATTTAACAGTTCCATGCCTTATCCCTACTCATTTCCATTAATTTTTGAGAAATGTGGAATATGCTTTAATATCTTCATGTTCTAAAAGTGAATAAACAAAGTGCCTCACTGAGGTGTGATGGTTAGTCAGTGCAAGTCCATGGAGAGCAGTTAAGTCCTGGTTCAGAGGCTCTGATGATATTGGTGAAGATGACTTCACCAAATTCTCAAATTTCAAGAAGCAGAACTGAATGTGCTTGTGATGGATATTTTGTATATAATTTTCTACATGCCTTGTAGCCAGTTTCTCTTGGTCCCCAGAAGAAGCCAACTTTCCTGCTTCAGAAGATCTTTGATGATTTCCTCCTGCTTCTGTTCTTATTCCCATTGATCCCAATATCAAGTCTTTGTTTTCACTTGATGTTCACTGTTGTATTGATTAATGACTGATATACTATACCTTACTTTGTACAAATTCAAGGCATTATTCATTACCAAATATGTTATATGTACAAACTCTTTTATACTCCCACACTCCTGTCCCCTCTTCTCTACAGCTAGAGTTAAATTTACTTTTGTTAAAATGCTGTGGGATGGTCTGTATGTCAAATTGCTCTGATTGGTCAATAAATAAAACACTGATTGGCCAGTGGCCAGGCAGGAAGTATAGGCGGGACTAACAGAGAGGAGAACAGAGAAAACAGGAAGGCAGAAGGAGACACTGCCAGCTGCCGCTATGACAAGCTGCATGTGAAGATGCCGGTAAGCCACGAGCCACGTGGCAAGGTATAGATTTATGGAAATGGATTAATTTAAGCTATAAGAACAGTTAGCAAGAAGCCTGCCACGGCCATACAGTTTGTAAGCAATATAAGTCTCTGTGTTTACTTGTTTGGGTCTGAGCGGCTGTGGGACTGGCTGGTGACAGAGATTTGTCCTGACTGTGGGCAAGGCAGGAAAACTCTAGCTACATTAAAATAAATATTCACTGTGTATATAATTTTCAGCACATAAATAATATTGTTGACAAAATAATACAGGATGTTCTAAAAGGAGTTGAGGCATTCCATTCTACAATGAAGAATGGTAAAGGCAGGAAGTCCCTGAAACTTGACAGATATGCCAGGCCCTTCTCTCCCTAAGCTGATGTAATCAGAAAGGACAGCTGAGAGAGACACTCAGCAGGGCTCAGTTATCTAGTCCAGGCAGAGACCAGTCAAACAAAAGAGAGGCTCAGACAGCCTAAGCTGCCTGGGACATGCTCCACTGTGGTCAGAGGCCTGAAAGTGCACAGTGAAATCTAAGTTTCCAGCTTCCATGAGCTATCAGCCATGGTAAGTTTTGTTTGGCTGGTGCACTTGTCTCTGAGTCATTTCTGCTCTGTGAATAACCGCTCACCCATTTTCCCATAACTAACCCCAATAAAACCCAGGTGGGTTTGGTGGTTTCCTTCTTTGCTCTGTTGCTGGTTCCCTGCCTGGGTAAGTAGACATTTGTTCTCATTTTCCCAGGAACCGTCACACAACACCATCTTACTTATTCTTTATGTCTTCAATGGGATGTAACCCTAAGAAAACTGATAGAAAAAGTGAGAATGCTACATTATGCAAATGAGTAACAAAACAAATGTTTTCCTCAAGCTCTTATTATCATTCAGATATGAGTAGGCCAAATGTAGTTGAACTGTCACAGAAATACAGTGCAGGAATTGCAACACTATAAGGTGTAGAAGACAAAAAAAAATTCATGTAACAATGTAAGTATCAAGTCAGGACCTGAGACATCTAGCTTTCCCTTAGAGTCTATGAGGAATGTTATAATTTCAGTAAGAAAAATAATATGTTTATAATGTCTATAATTCCAGAGCTCTGGTGGCTGAAGCATTAAGATGGTCATAAATTTGAGGGCAGCGTAATGAAATTTTCAGTCCAGACTAGTCTAAATCAAGACACTATCTGAAGAAACAAATGAAAAGGTCATGGTAGATATGATGAGGCTAGCCTTGCTTTGTAAACCAGGCTTTGTCAGCGTGGGAAGTTGGTCAGACAGGCCAATGCTACCTGTTCCACTTGTCATTCTCTGCTTTTACAGACTCAATTTCTGTCCTCTCTAGACACAGTAATTTGATTTGTCAAGACCTCAATAAATCTTAGGTAGTTTAGGGAGAGACAGAACTCCACTAGCTATGAGAAGGGTACACTTGAGTGTTCCTCATACTGGCATTTTGTGAGAGGCTAAAGAACACACATATGTAGTTAATTTTTTTAACCTTATGACTACAAGAAACTTAAAGAATGTCTATGAACGCTCATGATTTGCTTTGTACAAAAATGTAGTCAGTGTCCTTTCTGCAAAAGAACTAAAGCATAAACTTTTCCTTTCCTTATATTAGTTGTAAAATTTGTTCAAATTTTTGTTTTACTTAATTTTCAATTTTCTAGATCAGAGCTATTCATGGTTTATACGATAGTGCCATTTCAATATTTGACCATTGTAAACACTTATTGAATGAGGTATCTGCAGGGTTTTCTTCATTAGACGTATCTGTAAAACATAGTGCGTATTATGCTTGCAGCACATTTAGCATATCTCAAGTAGCTAATATCTCCCCTGGGGTTGATGATACTGTCACATGAGTCGCTCCCTTTCAGAAACCTCTGAGAGACCACACTAGTGAAATGAAGGCAAGAGATGGGTATTTACTCAGACCCTCTTCCTGAAAGATGCCATCAACAGTACTTACACTTCCAATGGAATGCTTATGTGACATAATACTCAAAAATTCTCACATTGCACATGAGCAAAATTGAATTTAGAGGTCTAAGACCCTTGTTAAAACTCATACAGCCAATAAGTCTACTCAGCAGCATGGAATCCAAAGTGCACTTTCTTTCTTCCCCATAGAAGGTGCCTCCATAACTTACTGATAAATTCCTCAGTCTCAGGAAATATTTATTACCTACTGGCTAAATTATTAGGAGAATATGTAAATGTTCTTATATTACACTATAGCACTAACATGCACATTTGGATCAGATGATTTATAACTTTCAAGACGTTTTCTCACACAAACAGTAGGTTTAGAATCTAAAATAGTATCTGAGGCTGATGCTTGTCAGTTTCTGTCATTTATCAACTCAAGGTATTTTTTCAAACTGTAAATGTCTTAGTCTCGGAGATGAAGGGCATGTAAATACGACAGTGTCAGGATCTGACATGTTTGTTCTGATTTGCCGCACATGAAAATATTAATTCTACAACATATAGACCTGTGTTTACAAGCCATTGCAAATGGATGTTCAGCATATTCTGGTCACAGATGATTCTGAGATAGTTAAAAGGGAAATTGGCCACACAGGATTAGGAACATAAGAAATTAGGCATACTTGGGTTTTTTTTGTTTGTTTGTTTGTTTGAATTTGATATATACTATTAAAGATGGACTTTTATTTTGATAAGATGCTACTGAGAAAAAGGCAGATTTTGAGGATTTATAAATGTTTTATTTTCTCCTCTATGTAAATGAAAGACAAGAAAATTATTTCTTCCGAAGCAAAGAAAAAGTATAAGAATCAACATGCCCTTACTGTAAAAGACTGAACTAAAGGAAATAAGCTGTATTTGAAATAGAGATTGTTTGGATCTGTATTAAGAGTGATGCATGCATCATAATACAGATGAAAGTAAGTCATGAACAAAGCCTATTGAGTAAGCAAAATGTCTGAAAGTTGGGTCTTTCCATGATTTCTGCAAGACATCAATCTCAATCAGAAACTATAATTATAAAAAAAACAATAACAATGGTTTCTGATGCTTTATAATATCACCACATAACAAAAGACTCAAGCTTCTCCACTGTAAAATGAAACATTCGCTTTCTCACAAAGGAACTCATGTTTATTTTCATAGTTTCAAAGCAGTAATTATATAAATATTTTTAATATGCTAAGATGACAATTTTTGTTGAGTCCACCAATCATTAGTAAGAACCTAGGGCTGAGTCTAAAGTCTTGGGTTCCAGACAATTTCTGGTTGTTATCAGTTGTTACTATGAAAATAACATAAAACAGAAGTTGTCCTAATTAAATATTTGCTTTGTATAACTCTGTTCTTCTTAAATGAAATCTTATACTGACTTAAAAGAGGATGTGAAAGTGTTAACTCTAGTACAATCATAATATGTAAGTTTATATTTAAGACAATCACTTAACAGAAACCACTTAAATGGGGACAATGACAGTGTTTCTATAAATTTTTAAATTGCCATTTTGGATGAGTCATACTAGCTCAAACTCCACATTCAATAATTTCTATAATTTATTTTGGTTGACATTTATAAGAAAGTCTCAATTCACATAGAAAATTAGTTTCTAAATATAATAGATTTGAATGGCATGCCTGGCAATCTCTTGACATACTTTAACTGATCCATTCATAAGCATAAAAGAAGATTCAAAGAAAATTATTATTTCAAAGTTGGAATCTCATAAGTTATAATATAATGGAGGATGGCACCATAGGTTTGAAGTCTAAAAGACAGTGACTGTAGGTTGATCTCACTCATTTAATTGCTGTTTGACCTTGGCCTCTTTAAAGCTTAATTAAGACATGTCATTTAGGAACATAGATCAAAGAGATGACCACTTGGATTATATGAGATGATATTTACACATGGACTAACTTATATAACTGCAGGAAATAAGTCCTGTGTTCACATGTGTCCTGAAATTTAAATATTTGAAATACTGTTTTTTTTTTCATTTAAAATGTTATATAACTTGCCTTAGTGTTTAATTTTCCTTCAAATTTTCTAAACAAATTTCTGTTTTCTGTTTGAGCCAAGTGATAACTTTCAAATTGACTAATGTGAATTAATATTCACAAGCAGGATGAAAGCAAGCAAATGGCTGCTGTGAAATACTTGTCAGCCTGTAAGAGTCAGTGCACACGTCCTTGCATGCTTCTCTTGCCTTTGTTTCCAGACAGTGCACTAATTGTCTTTTCATAACTGTCTGTTAATCTAATATAATTGTTACATGTAGTAGAACGTCATTTAATATGCCCATCTCAGCATCAGATTCAAAGTGTGCATAATTTTTATAAATTTCTGAAAGAATGTGAATGGCTTATTTTATGAACACTTTGTTTCATGACGTTGTAACTCAGCAGAAATTGTAAAAGACTTGAAATTATTTGATTGCCACAAAAATCATCCTAACAAAAATAGTTTCTTACCTTTTTTGGCATATTTCCTTGTCTATAAATATTATAAAACTATTTCTAGCTTAATGTTTTATTCTTCTTAGTATGGATGGCACCAACTTAATAACCTTAATATAACATATTACTTAAAATTAAATCAGATCAATCCCGTCACTAGATTCTTGTTAAATTTTTTTTCACTAAGGGTTTTAGTTTTAAGTATAATTTTAAGAAATGTTTAAAAGTGAGTTCTAAATGTTTCCATTCAAATTAGGGATTCAACTGGCTGGGCAAAGTCAGCCCACACTGGATGGACAGTTTGCTGGACTACATCTAGTCATTCTTTCAGCAAGAAAACAACCTCAGAGAAACATACAGAATAAAATTTTGACCAAATAATTGGGTGACACATTACCCAGCTCATTTCACACATAAAGTTAGCCAATCCAACTTGTTACAAATAGAATTTCCTACTATTACTTACCCATTTCCAACAAAAATTACCCCCAGGACCTCAGCCTCCTTCAGTATACATGCCTAAATCTTGCCTAGTATTAACTATATACAAAATATTTACACATGCTGGAATAATATTTTCCATTTCACAGTTTATAATTCTTGGCATGAAGAGCTCTGAATATATTTGTTACCAATACACCATGAAATTACATTACGGTGATTTAATAAAAGGTTTAAATATATGCATGCAGATGAAAAGATAAAACATTTATATATTCAAAAAAAATGAGTTAACCCACCAAAGCGATTTAACTGACAGTCTCTGATCTTTTAAATTCAACATATGACACCCTTGAATTTTTGTGGTGCTTTATATTAATTGAAAGTTATTTTATAAAATTTTACTAAACTGCTGAAAAATCTGAATCTTCTTTGTGCTAATCCCCAGCAGTCATTTTCATCCATATTCATGGGACACATATCAATATTTGAAAAATTAACTCTAGAGTTCTAGAATATATTAACTGTAAAACATCCATGAAAACCATCCAGAAAGAAAGAATTCTACATATGATAGTGAAGAAGCAATGAGTAGACATAGTCTAGATTCTAAGAGAAATTTGTATAATTTTCCATTTATAGTTAGGGATTAACATCAGTGGCCATATGTCAGGAACTCATGTCTACTTATTTCCCATTTTCTTCCTAGAGTCAGGTTTGTGGGGGTGTTTGGGTAAAGTTGCTGCATTGATTGTACTGTCACATGAAAGCTCTTTCTGCACATTAACTTTCTGGCTGCATATCCTAGGCTGGTAAGCCAAGTACCTTGGGACACATGTGCATCTTGAAATTTTAGTGTCTTTCAAACACACATCAACAGGAGAGCAGTTTTTTTGTTTGTTTGTTTGTTTGTGGGTTTTTTTTGTTTTTTGTTTGTTTTTTGTTTTTTGTTTGTTTGTTTGTTTGTTTGTTTTTTTGTCTCAGGCACTTTCAAAAGCCTCGGAGCATAAACAATATTCTTCTTTGCCCACTACACTTGTGGCCTTGGATTCATACCTGAAATCTGAGTAGCAATTAATGAGACCTCCAACCAAGTAGGTCACACTGCATTTTATTTAGAAACAAATCCATTTGACATCTAAACCCAGAACAAGGGTTCTTAATCCCTGGGCACCTTGCACAAATATATGTGCAATATATCCTATGTGTGTACGTATATACTGATTTTCCTGGGCAAAGAGTCTGTCTTTAGCTTTCATCTCAGTCTTGACAGTGGTTCTCATCCCAAACAGGCTAAGGCAACCAGACCATTAATGGGGAACACTATTGTGTAACACTATTTCTTGGGAAACATAAACAAATATCTACTAACCTCAAACAAGGAACCAATGACAAATGAAAATGAGGATACCACCAAAGTCCAACTTGGAGAGTCAGTGAATTTGGACTTCTTACAAAATATAGATGAGGGGCTATGTACAGGAGCAAAAATGGCTCAAGGAGAGCTAGATCATCAAAGCCCACTCCAACATAGGTGACAACTCACAAAGCCTGGATACCTAGAGCACACTGTGCAACCTGAAGGCAGCTTCTTGGCTTGAAGAATGTCCTTTCCAGGTGGCTCTGTTGGTCTGAGATTCTTCTAAGAATCTCAGCTGGTCTGAGAGTATCTTTCTACAGTCCTTATTGCTCACATGTGCTTCAAGAATGAGGGGCCTAATAAGTCTGGTCAGTTTTAGGAACTTCCTAAATAAAGTCACTTAATTCCTGAGCTTAGGGAACTTCCCTTCAGGTTGAAATGTTTGACCTCTCCTTAGAACATTCTGTGTCTTAAAGAGCCTCTCTCAAAAATGCAAGGTTTTAATCTCAGAGAAAATTGCTACTCAATAAGCACATGTCATCAATTGCCTTCTGTTTCTTAGTTCTCACATACATGCAGGGAAGGAAGACACTTTTTAAGCATGCATTCCTGTGATTATAAATACTGCTAAGCAAAGAATACACAAAGCAAGCCAGCGGGGCTCATATCTAGCAGATGATTCTGTCTTGAGCCCATAGATTGTCCTGGGGTAAGGTTTTCTTCTGGGGATCATTGTCTATCCTCTTAGAGTCCTCAAGAGATTGGATAGGAAAGGATAATCTGCCTGACCTATTGTCTACTACCTTAAATGTTACCTGCATCAGAAACTGCCTTTGGTGCAATGTTTCCACAGTGGGATTGTAATACAAACTTAGTATTATTACCTAGACAATTTTCCATGTGAAAGTTTACATCTACCCTTTGTACACGGGACTGTTCTCTCTTGTTTGTTCAGTGGTAACTCATTTGGAACTTCTCTTCCTTCTTTCCCTTGCAGGTCCTGTACACTGGATCAAGATGCTGTCCTATCTTTCTACTTGACAGGCAAAACTGTTGTCTATATTATTAGACACCACAAGATTCTTTAAGTCCTTTTAACAAAGGTGGAGAACTGGCAAAGAATCTGATGTAAAGGACCAAAATCTAGGAAGAGATTCCTTAGATACAAGTGTAGAGAAACACAGGAGATGAATAGAAGGGTAAGACAGAGGAGATTACAAGAAACTCCCTTGCAACAGTTTAGTATTTCAGGCACTTTTACTCTCATAACTACGGTCCAATATTTGACTGAACTTTAATGGTAACTTTTAGAATTTATGATATGCTCTGACTTTTATTCAAAAAAGCACACACATTTCTACGTTTGAAAATGTCAAAGAATCACTGTGAAATTAGTTCTAATCGGATCCTTGCCATTAGTGAAGTGTGAATTCAGCAGCATTCAGAGGAAATGGCTTTAGGAACATAAAAGTTAATCTATCATGCTAAAAGATCATTGAAAACACTATTTTATAAGCCAAATTGATGGCAGCTATATTAACCAAAATACATTTGCAAAGGAAATTTTAAAGAAGTATATCTTTATTTCCATTAGATGAAAGTGTGTGCATGCCTCCACTCATATATATGCAGTTAAAATTATAGAATATTTTATAGCTTGAAAGAACTTAATTATGAAGTCCAGCACTTTCATTTTATGCATAAAGATACCAAAGCCTAGCAAAGTCAGACTAAATAACATGTCTAACATCTAGTTAATAGCACTCCCAACACCAGGGCCCTTTTCTGATGTTACTACCTGTCTGGGGTGATTTCATTTCTACAACAAAAATCTATTGAATGATTTCTCTGTGGGCTGAGGCAATGACACATGGAAGAAACCAACGCCCCACAAGCCCAAAATACCAAGATAAATTGATTATGCAAGTAACAACTGCCTGAGCCTTAAGTTATCACACTTTCCTTAGTATTTAAATAGCTTAAGCTCCTGTCCTGAGCCTACTTCTTGACACCTCTAGATATTCATACTTACCTTGTTGACCTTTTCATTCAATGTCCTGACCTTCTTTTATGCCCATGTGTCTAGTTACTTTATTGCTGCTATGGTAAAACACTTGAATAAAAGCAGTTTAAGGGACAAAGGGCTTGTTTTTTCTTACAAACCTACAGGGGTATATAGTCCATAATGATGGTAAAGACATAGCAGCAGGCAGAAGGCATGGTGGCACAGACCACATCCAGGAAGCAGAGATGAACAGGAAGTTGAGTCAGTCTATAAATCCTCAACACCTGCCTGCACTGGTCCACTGCCTCAATGGAAGCTCCATTTCCTAAGGGTCTACAACTTTCCAAACAGCTAAAAAGCAAGTGCTAAAAACCATGAGTCTGGTGGGGGCATTTCACATTCAAAGAATAGCACTGTTTTTCATCTTGGTTATCAAATCACCTTGAAAAGGGAACATTAATTTAAGTCATATTCTCCACAGCACTCACACACTCAAATATTTAATAATTGAGTTTCTCTTAAAAATTGATATAATGGGCCAGGCAGTGGTGGTGCACGCCTTTAATCCCAGCCCTCAGGAGGCAGAGGCAGGGGATCTCTGTAAGTGTGAGGCCAGCCTGGTCTACAGAGTGAGTTCCAGGACAGGCTTCAAAGCTACAGAGAAGCCCTGTTTTGAAAAACAAAAACAAAAGAAATTGATATAACAGATAAATAGTAAGTCAGAATGGTAGCCCTGAGGATTTTTATTTGGCAATAGTAAACAATAATCTCAGACTACTCCAATAATTCATTCAATAAAGCATTGTTGCTCCAGTATTGGGATTTTGTGGTGAGAATAATAGTAATTTTCTACTCTCACAGTGATGAATTCTTTGAGGAACTAGATGACAAAGAAGTAAAATGAACAAAGGGAAAAAATTATTTCATAGAGTGATAAGAGAAGTGCAAAATGGTACAGTTTATATTCATGTAGACAAGTCTCAGAAAACCTGAAGGACAAACAATATTTACAGGAAAACCTGAAGGAATTAAGGAAGTACGTTCTGTAAGCATAGGAGACAGAAGCTCTGGGCAATGGAACAGCAAGTTCCTCAAGAAGTGTTAAGAAATGGATTAGCTGGATTATTCTTGGACTACTTTCGAACTAGTCCTTCTCTAGCAGGTATCATTAAATAACAATTGTTTAGACTGGTATCACTGTTGGAAAGGAGTAGAAAAGGTTAAGGTCAAGACAACCAAATGATTTTCTTTTTTTTTTCTTTTTCTTTTTTTTTTATATTTCATAATCAGGGAAATGAGGAAGAATGTGGCAAAAATAATACACTCTTCAATGTAAACATACAGAATGGTGAGAGGCTTAAAATGATACATTGAATGTAACTATTTTTATGATTTCTTTGGCAGTTCCTATGCTGGGAAAATCTCATTGGTTGCATTTTCTACAAAGTTTCTCCAGCAAAAAGAAGTGTGTGTGGCTTGATCCTCTGCCTTGATATCTTTCTCAATTTTCTTACTCATCCTTAGTCACAGGGTTCCTAATTCCCTATCTCCAGCATTTGCAGAGAATTAAAATTCCTATAACTTTTCACTGTTTTGCAAGCAGAAGTTAGCTTTGAGTTAGTTTGCATATATACAACCTCATCTGGTGACTTGTTGAGGGAAGAAGTTCTCATCCTATTATAAACTTCTACCACAATATTAGCTGCAAAGCAAAGGACAACCAGGCTACAATCCACAGCCCCTAGAGGCTAGGTAGCAAGGAGGGCCCAAAGAGGGACACATGGATTTCCCTGGGAAGTGGGAATTAGAAAAGATCTCCTGGATAAACTGGGCATAGGGAAAGGGGAGATGGGGGATGGGAACTTGAGGGATCCAGTTAGGTGGCCTGGGGGCAGGATAGAATGGAAGAGTCTTGATGTCATGATGGGGGCTAGGGTGGGCATTCCGTGGTTAGGGAGAAACCTAGTGCCAGGAAAGTCCTAGGAATCCACAAGATGACCCCAACTAAGACTCTTAGCAATAGTGGAGAGTGTGCCTGAAATAGCCATCTTCTGTAATCAGATTGGTGACTACCCTAATTGTCATCAGAGAGCCTTCATCCAGTAACTGATGGAAGCAGATGCAGAGATCCACAGCCAAGCACTGGGCTGAACTCCAGGAGCCCTGGTGAAGAGAGGGAGAAGAGATTGTGTGAGCCAGAGGGATCAAGGTCATGACAGGGGAACCCACAGAGACAGCTGACCTAAGCTTGTGGGAGTTCACAACCCACAACTAGAGAGCCTTCATGAGACAACCTAGGCCCTCTGCATGTGTGTAACATGTGTGTAGCTTGGTCTGTTTGTGAGGCTCCTAGCAGTGGGGTCAGGATCTGTCCCTGGTGCTTGACCTAGCTTTTGGGAACCTATTCCCCATGCTGGGTTACTTTGCCCAACCTTGATACAGGAGGAGGAGATTGGTCCTGCCACAACTTAATGTGCCATGCTTTGTTGACTCCCATGGGAGGCCTGCCCCTTTTGGAATAGAGAGAGAAGTAGATGGGGGCAGGGATGTAGATGGGGGGGAGCAGGAGGAAGGGAGGAAGGGGAAGCTCTGGTCAGTATGTAAAATAAAAGAAAAAAATTTAATTTAAAAAAAATAACAGAGGAGAAGAACTCACTGGGTTTGAAAGTTTTGGATTTTTTCCACTTAATATTGATACTTTTTTATTGCTCTTCCCTATCATGCTCTGTGAGAGGAAATATGAAGAGTTTTTTTAATAGAAATGTGCTGTAGATAACAGAAGTTGAACAACCAGAATTATGCACTTATCTGAGCATTTTTGTTTTAAATATTTTCCCTTCTACAATAGTATTAATTGAATCAAGAACTCCAAATAAATTTTGAATGAAGTTCGATATGTAGAATGAGTATTTATTTCTTCTTAGAATGGTAATGGGGTATTACATATCTTTAGAGAATGCTCTGTACCATTACCATTACAACACTGAAGCAACCAGACATTTCAAGGACACAATATTCTAATTTAATATTCTATTCTAAAATGCCCTGGCAGAAGAAACTTACAATAAAAAAAGGGTTTATTTTGCTCACAGTTCCAGGTTACACGTCATCAAGACAATGAAGCTATAGGAGCAGAAGCTTGAGGCAGCTGGTCACCTCCCATAAATAGAGGGAAGCAGAAAAATGAATACCTGTGATCAGCTCATTTTCTCCTTTTTATAGAGTTCAGAATCCTAGCCTAAGCGATGGTGGCACCCACAGTGTATAGGCCTTGCCACTTCAATTATCTTGATAAAGATAATCCCTGCATATACCTAGAGGCCAATTTCTTAGGTGATTTTAGATCTCAAGCTAACACTTTCAATTAACTTCAATCACAGGAAGCTACAGTAACAGTTTACTACACAGAGGGTGATAGTCTGGACCCAGGCAGTTATGGATAGATTTGGAAGAGATCCTAGTATAATTCAGTTATGAAGTTGAATCATTATGATTCCTGGGTTTTTATATGAACTTCACTGTGACAATATGAGGTATTCTCTTTGTGAGCTTGAAGATTGGGTATGTAGATTGTAGATTCTTTTTCATTTTGCTATGTTGACGTCATTGATATCTTACTCCTACCCCACCTCCTTCTACTCCTCTTCTTGCATTAACAATACCTGAATTTTGCTTTCACTTAAATGATACATTTTTCAAATCAAGCCAGTCTGATGAAGAGATCAATAACAGTGATAGCTTCCCCAACATGTCTTCTATTTAGATTAATAAGATAAATCTTTTTAGGAATTTGTGAGTATTTATGGAGAACACATAAATAAAACTGGATGTGTCAGGACTCCTCTCCCACCAACTTTCTCTCACCTCTCCCTCACACACACACACACCACACACTGTCAGAGGCCAGCTCCAACCTGTCCAATGGAGGGAGGAGAAAGGAATGAGGAAGTATGCGATTGAAATATAGATATAGATGGAAATGATGAGAAAGACAGAGACACACGATAGCTTCGGGAGGGCCCTGGGTCAATACCCAGCCACCCTGCATTTATTTCTAATGGGCTTTTTATATACTAGCAAGGGAAGAGGCAAAAGACTTCTCCCTTTTAAGATCAAAACACAATGTACAAACAAGTATAGACCCTTCAAAACACCTGGTAACCATGCCTTTGGCCAAGTCATCCTATTATGCAGCCCTGCTGGATAAAGCAAGCTCAGACTTTCTGATAGTGAGCAAGGTCTTACTAGGGAGCCTCTGCGCCCCCCCCCCACACACATATAGTGTCCTCAGCAGCACCCAGTGAGATGTTTGTTTTTATCATGATTAGTAAATCATTCCTCATTCTTATTGTTTTGATTTTATAGGTTTCCTTTCAATAAAATTACTTTCAATCTTAAATGCTTCAAGAATTGCTGTCTGCAAGCCACGCTTGCCGGAACACTACGCATGCTCCCCACAGACCTACCGCAGTTATTCCAGAGCCAATTTTCAGGATGCCTCTAGCTCTGCAATAGAACACAGGCTATAGATTGCCCTGACCCCTGTGCACACTTCCCATGGAAGTCTCACAGACTGCCACTCCCATACCATTCTTCCCTACCTCCCTTATCCCTGTGTTCCAGCCCATAACTTGGGCAAACACACCCGCTGCTCAACCACAATCCATGCCTGCCAGAAGACCAGTAGGCTGCCCTCTGGCGTTCCCTATTCTCAGTCACCACAGACCCGATTCTCAGGGCAGCTTCCCCTCAGCCCTGTCCACACTTCCTGTAGATTCCCTCAAACTATCTCTCCCTGGCCTCCCCTTTTCCCAGCCTTCAACACCAGCAAGCATTCCCCATGAACACACCAGCTAAGCAGACAAGTAAAACAGGCGACACACAGCCAACACACTCTCTGAGAAATCCAGTGAGGAAACAGAAATCAAGGAACAAAACTCCCACCCAACCAAAACAAATCCAGAAATCAGCACCTAGACCTATAATCACCCCAAACCCAGATGCCTAGATTCCAAAGTAAGAACACAATCAATAACAGCCAGGGCATTATGACTCTACCTGAGCCAGCTATTCTACCACAACAGGTTAATGCCAATACTCCTCAAATTCTTCCATAAAACAGAAACAGAAGGAACATATCACAATTCATTTTACGAGGCCAGTCACCCTGACACCCAATTCACATATAGACTCAAAAGAAAGAGAATTACAGACCAATTTCCTTTATTAACATAGATTCAAAAATACTCAATAAAACATTTGCACACTGAATCTAAGAAGTTATCAAGAATCATCCACTATGATCAAGTAGGCTTCATTCCAGAGATGTGGGGATGGTTCAACATGTGAAAATGTTGTAACTGTAATGTAAATGTAAACCACCATGTAACTGAAAGAAAAGAAAAACACCTGATCCTCTCCTCATTAGATGCCAAGAAAGGCTTTGACAAACTCCAACATCCATTCATGATAAAAGTCTTGGAGAGATTTTAGATACAAGGGACATACCTAAACACAATAAATGTAATATGCAGCAAGCCTAAAGCCAACATCAAATTAAATGGAGAGAAACACAAACCAATTCCACTAAAATCAGGAATAAGACAAGGTTGTCCACTCTCTCATATCTATTCAATATAGTAATTGAAGTCTTCATTAGAGTAATTGAGACAACTGTAGGAAATCGAGGGGATACAAATTGGAAAGGAGAAAGTCAAAGTATTTTTATTTGCAGATGATATATTATGTGGGAGAGCCACTCCCACTTTTTTCCCAATGGTACTCTTGAGGAGTGAGAAATAAGAGATTTAGGTAGAAAAATAGAGGGGAGAAAAAAACAGACAGAAACACAGGATAGCCTCGGGAGGGCCTGTATCCTAATCCACCAGCTCCTTCTCTCTCTTCTAAAGAGCTTTTTAAAGGAATGCCAAGGGGTGGATCAAAAGACTTCCCCCTAGCACAGCCAAGTGCAGATCCTTCCAAATACCTGGTAACCATGCACATGGTAAATCCATCCCCTTATGCAGCCCTTCTGGGTAAAGCAAGCTCAGATATCACTAGGAAACCTCTGTGGGCTCCCACAGACCAGCCAACTCTTATTGTCAGGCAAGGCTTCCAATGGAGAGACTGGGTTACATTCAATGTTGTTGGCCAAGGGTTTCTCATGAAAATCCCCAAATAACCCATGCTGATGCTAGGACAGAAGGCCACTCTGATAACTAGTAATAGGACCCCATTGCCCAGCACAACTTCCACACAGATCATTGACCATAGAGAGGTTGAGCTGGTGTGGGCTTGCAGCCTTCACCCCTACACTCTAATCTCTTTGGCATGAGTAGGTACTTTGCAGGCTACAGAAAGATAAACCTAGACACCAACTGAACCACAGAAACTCCCTCCTACAACCTGTCCTGCCTGTAAGATATGCCCTGGTAGGATGTTCTGGGGTAAGATGTGCTGGGGCAATAGTGGTGCAGAACTTTTGGGAGTGGCCAACCAATGACTGGTCTAATTTGAGTCCCATACCAGGAGGAGTCCATGCTGGACACTGCCTGGATGATCAGGAATCAGAAGCTAGATAGTCCAGAGACCTAGGATAGAACCAAACACAACTGCCCTCTCCCCAAAAAAATCAATAAAATGATTCCTAATGATCTTCTGTTATATTCATAGATCAGAGCCTAGTCCAGAGAGGCTTCCTCTGACAGCAGATAGGAACAGGTGCAGAGACCCACAGCCAGAAATTATGCATAAAAAGAATCTAAAATGGAAGTCTCCATTGGGTCCTTCTTCTCGGATATTGGGAACCCAGTGGAAGAGGGGGAGGAAAGACTGAAGACATCAGAGGGAATGGAGGATACCAGGATAACATGGCCCAGGGAATCAGCTAAGCAGGGCTCTTATAGGCTCAAAGAGATTGAGATATAAAGCATGGGTCCTGCATGGGTCTGCACCAGGTCCTCTGCATATATGTTATGGCTGTTAGCTTGGTGTTTTTGTGAGACTCCTAACAGTGAGCGTAGGTGTGTTTCTGGGCTTGTCCAGCCTTGATATGGGGGATGTTGCCCTGTCTTATTGTATCTAGTTTTGTCCTGCTTGGCTGTCCTCTTTTGGAGGTCTGCTCTTTTCTGAAGACGAAACTGAGGGTTAGTGGATCTGGGGAGATGGGGAAGAACTAGGAAGAGTGGAGAGAGGGCAAACAGTGGTTGGAAGGTATTGAATGAGGGAAGAATCTATTTTTAATTAAAAAAAGAAATGTTAAGGTTAGCTACATCTGTTAAAGTGAATTAAAACAGAGTCCAGAACTGAGGAATCCTGAAGCAGAGAGATAGATGTGGAGGGAACTTAACTTTGGTTGATTTGCAAATGTGATTGAAGCTTGATTTGTTCATTTTTCTAAGTGTCTGTATTTAGGAAAATTCAAGCTGAAGGCAAACCTGTGAAAAGACTGAAAACAACTCAAAGAACTAGGGGTTCTCATAAGGATGAACAAATAAGATGGTTATGTAGCTGTGATCAATAGCATGTACTCTTTGCTGTACTTCTGTATCCATACTGCAAAAGCCTCATCCCTGTATTCCAACAGCAGCACCACAAGCAATATTTGAGTTGAAGCTGCCTGATTTATCAGTTGCCATTTTTTCAAATAAACTCTTTATTATATATATAAAATATAAATACATATACATGTATATTTAAAAGGGCTGTTATTAATAATAAAAACAACCTAAGTAATCCAAATATATCAACAATAGGCAAGACATAGGAATATGAACCCTAGGTTTCTTAACAGTAAGCATAGTGGCTTTTCTATCATATTATGCTCCCTTGAAAAATACTGAGTACAAGCAAATCTTTTTCAAATGAAAGAGACAGCAACTCATGGAACCGTGTTCATTGCTACCGGAATAAAATAAGGAAGGATATAGTAATCAGTTTAGAGCTCATGAAACAACAGTCAACGAACTAAGTTTTATACCTATTGCAATTTTATGTCAGTATGCCATGCTTTGGTACAGTAGATTATATGAAAATATTGAGCAAATCTAATGAAGTCCCAGGCCCTGGAAGTAATGGACCACAGGCCATGTTCTTGAACCTCATTGTCAAAACAATCTAGGAGAGTGTTGTGGCTGCTATTGCTGAAAACTCAATTGTTTCGGTTTTGGGGCAGGTTAGATAATCCTTAAGCATGACAAATTGAAGCTTTTTCAAATAATAAAAAGCCTAGTTGTTTAAAATTTAAAATCCTCTTCTGAATTCACTGAGTATGAACCAAATACAGTTTAATGGAACCGGGAAGCTCCTTTCTGCTCCATTTGTTTGCCCAAGTTTAAGTGATCAGCAACCCCCTCAAATCATACAGTGATCTTACTGGTTTCAGAGAGGAAAGAAACATTCCATTCTATTTCTCCTAAGTAGGGAATATGACCCACTCCTCAGTAAAGATCAAGCTGTAATTTCTAATACAAAAACTACTGCAGAAGAAGAAAGATAAACATAAAGCCACACAAAGCAACAGTCTGAAGGGAGCTGACATGTAGCTGTACTGAAAACCATTGGCCATTTGCCAGAAAGGATTTTGGCAAGAAGATATTCAAGTTGAGAAGAGCTAACTTTTAGAATGAGGAAAGGGAAAGTTAACTGAAAAAGAGAGAGAGGGAGAGAGAGAGAGAGAGAGAGAGAGAGAGAGAGAGAGAGAGAGAGAGAGAGGAAGAGAGAGAGAGAGAGAGAGAGAGA